>NC_138309.1:36742500-37952500 GCF_965601325.2 Salmo salar
TACTATCGCTCTATGGTACCATAGAGAGAAGGAGAGAAGGGCCACTAGGGGGAGACTAAATGTTACTGTGTGAAGGGAGGGGTGGATACAAGCTAGATAGTATTACATAAGGAACCAGAGACTGTAGATCCTAAATATCTGCTTTTGTCCTCAGTTAGAGTCAGTTTCCTGGGTTAGGGTTAGTCTGGGTTCTCCTCTGTGTTTTATCTGTAACCCCTGAATATCTGCTGTTGTCCTCAGTTTGCGTTAGTTTACTTGTCTGTGTCAGTGAGTACCCGCTGGGCACAAACGTTGAATCAACGTGGAGAACTGACTGGATTTGCCAAAAGTCATCAACGTAAAGGAATTTTTGGAATGTGTATATTTTTTTCACCCAACTTTTACACCAACGGGTTGGTTATATTTCTGTTGGTTTCACTTTAAATTCTTGTTAGTGAACTGACATCTGTGTCCAGCGGGTCGCCTTCTCTGTCTGAACCAGAACAGCCCATGTGGCGGGAACTTGTTTCTGCGTGAGGTGGCTTTTACAACTCCTGGACAGGACGCTAGTCTACCACAGGGCTTACAGAGGGAATACTCAATATTAACACTGAGTGTTAACTAACGTCTGTTTTTTCCCTTCCCACCAGGTAAAAACTACTGTGCTGTGAACAACGGAGGATGCACCCACCTATGTTTGGCTACACCCAGAGGTCGCTCCTGTCTGTGTCCCAGCAATGCATTGGGCGTCAGCTGTGTGGAGAGCGAGGGGGGGAGGTTTTGAGGTGGAGAGGGAGGTGGGCAGGTATTGAAGTGGAGAGGGAGGTGGGCAGGTATTGAAGTGGAGAGGGAGGGGGACAGGTATTGAAGTGGAGAGGGAGGGGGGCAGGTATTGAAGTGGAGAGGGGGGGGGTAGGTATTGAGGTGGAGAAGGAGGGGGGGTAGGTATTGAGGTGGAGAAGAAGGGGGGTAGGTATTGAAGTAGAGAGGGAGGGGGGCAGGTATTGAGGTGATGAGACAGACAGGGCACTCAGAAATAATGGCTACATCATGTTTATTTTATCTTGTCTTTAACTCTGCATTTTTGTAAAAGGACCGTAAGAAAGCATTTCACTGTTAGTCTACACCTGTTGTTTACCAAGCATGTGACAAGTCAAATTGGACTTGATTTGATTCCAGGCCGACTACATTGTAGACGCCTGCCAGATCTCACAACATCTGGATGTGTGTTTAATTAACATACAGTTTATCTGCTAACCACATCATTTGATATACCAATCAATCAATAACATTTACTTTATAAAGCCTTTTATATACCAGCAATCTGATGTAATATAACAAACTGGTGACTGGCTGCGCAGTCCGTGATGTAGTATGCAACCGTTGGTTGATACAATGCAACAAAGAATACGATGTAGTCGGCCGAGAACGTAACCATAGAAACATAGTCTAATGTCTTCTTCTCTGGTGTCCTGAAGAGTTGGATGCTGCTAGTCTCTAACATACAAATATAAACCATAGAACGGGCCTCACCATTCATTACAATTTAGTCATTTAGCAGACGCTCTTATCCAGAGCAACTTACAGTAGTGAATGCATACATTTCATACATTTTTTTTCCCCCCGTGGGAATCGAACCCACAACCCTGGCGTTGCAAACACCATGCTCTACCAACTGAGCCACACGGGACCATTCATGTCAACGATGTCATAACGGGGTGGGTTGGCAGCCTTTTGCGAGTGTACCAAAAAGTTTGTCATTCAAATTACCAGGGTTTAGAGGTACCAAGTCCTTTCTATAGATGATATTTCTATGATAAGTAGACTGTAGCTGTTCTGAACATCGCCACTGAAACCTTTTTATCTTGTTTATCTCACAGATTTTTTTTTTATCCCAGGCAGTTTTTGTTTCAATTTTTTATCTTAATCCCGTTATAAAGTCACATACATTTTTTATTTAGAATTGTAAATAAATACTTTTAAAGTATACATACATTGTTCTATGGAGCTGTTAGAGTATTTCAAGGAAAATCTATGTGATTTTATTTTTGTTGTGTTAGTATTATTATATCAAGCCAACTGTTGGTCAAAATAAATCTTAGCTTGTTACGACTAACCCTCCTTGCTCTGTGAAATGTGTGGCATCAGATCACCCCCACATCCCCCATTTAAACACCATACTGAAGTATGTTAGAGTCGACTGTATTCGCTGCTGGAGTGGCAGAGAGCAGTTTACTCTACATCCTGTGCAGCAATCCAATAAAAAACATGTTGTTTGTTTTTTTACAAATGTCTGAGATGTTTTGGTTGTACAAAAAGCTACATAACTTACAAAGACTTTTAAATACAAAAGACGTTCCATACATACAGTAAGTACATCTACATTTCAGAGAGGTGTGGAAACAAAACTTGTTCTTTCTTCAAGGGCTCCTTCTTCTCCGTGTATTTCTGGTGTCCCCTGGTGTCAGCCGGATACCATCATGTTTTACAATGGGCCGATGTGTGTTCAGATATAATACGCCGTTAGATGACGGTGTTGACTTAGTTTCCAATGCTGCCTGCCATTCAGATATCGACGTGAACGTTGCCATATTATCGAGTGTTAGTGAACTAATGTTACCATAATATCATTTTCGAAAGATAAATATCCCAACTTCATACCAACAGATAATTTAATCGATATTGTCTATTCTCACAGAACTGTTGATACAATTTAAAGTATTCGCGTTATGTGTAGTGTAGGAAATGGAAATTTATGGAAATTGAAATGAGATGACATCGGCCTACATCAGAAACAATAACGTCTATATGCCGCCTAGAACGAACAACAAGAACAGTTAGTCCGTCATCTCGTTGTTGACGAAACGGAACACCGGTATTTCCAACTGATACGGAGGTCGTCCCGTTCTGTCCTTAGATTGCCTCCCAAATAGCACCCATTCACTGAACCACTTTAAATTAGAGCTCTATGGGTCCCTGGTCAAAATGAGTGCACTACAAAGGGAATAGGATGCCATTTAGGACGCCGTTTGGGAACGTAGCCTACAGTGCCTTCAGAAAGTATTCATACCTGTTGACGAATTCCACTTTTTGTGTTACAGCTTGAATTCAAAATTGATTCAATATTTGTTTCTCACCATCTACACACAATACCCCATAATAACAAAGGGAAAACATGTTTTAGGTAAATTTTGCAAATGAAATACAGAAATATTTAATTTACATAAGTATTTACACCCTTGAGACTATACTTTGTAGAAGCACCTTTGGCAGCGATTTTAGCTGTGAGTCTTTTTGGGTAAGGCTTTGAGAGCGTTCCACACCTGTATTGTGTCACATCTTCAAGCTCTGTCAAATTGGTTGTTGATCATTGCTAGACAACCCTTTTCAGGTCTTGCCATAGATTTTCAAGTAGATTTATTAAGTCAAAACTGTAACTCTGCCACTCAGGAACATTCACTGTCTTCTTGGTAAGCAACACCAGTGTAGATTTGGCCTTGTGTTGTAGGTTATTGTCCTGCTGAAATGTGAATTCATCTCTCAGTGACTGGTGGAAAGCAGACTGAACCAGGTTTTCTTCTGTGATTAGCTCCATTCTGTTTCTTTTCTATCCTGAAAAACTCCCCAGTCCTTAACGATTACAAGCATACCCATAACATGATGCAGCCACCACTATGCTTGAAAATATGAAGAGTGGTACTCAGTAATGTGTTGTGTTGGATTTACCTCAAACATAATACTTTGTATTCAGGACAAACAGTGAATTGCTTTGTCACATTTTTTGCGGTATTACTTTAGTGCTTTGTTGCAAACAGGATGCATGTTTTGGAATATTTGTATTCTGTACAGGCTTCTTTTCACTCTGTCATTTAGGTTAGTATTGTGGAGTAACTACAATGTTGTTGATCCATCCTCAGTTTTCTCCTATCACAGTCATTCAACTCTGTAACTGTTTTAAAGTCACCATTGGCCTCATGGTGAAATCCCTGAGCAGTTTCCTTCCTCTCCGGCAACTGAGTTAGGAAGGAAGCCTGTAACTTTGTAGTGACTGGGTGTATTTATACACCATTTAAAGTGTAATTAATAACTTCATCATGCTCAAAGTGATATTCAATGTCTGCTTTCTTTTTACCCATCTATCAGTAGGTGCCCTTCTTTGCGAGGCATTGAAAAACCTCCCTGGTCTTTGTGGTTGAATCTGCGTTTGAAATTCACTGCTCAACTGAGGGATCTTACATATAATTGTATGTGTGGGGTACAGAGATGAGGTAGTCATTCAAAAATCATGTTAAACCCTATTATTGCAAACAGAGTGAGTCCATGCAACTTATTATGTGATTTGTTAAACAAAGTTTTACTTCTTAACTCCTAGGCCAGTGGCACAAAATCTCAATTGAATCCATTTTAAATCCGGGTTGTAACAAAATGTGGAAAAAGTCAATGTGTGTGAATACTTTGTGACAGAATTGCAAAGAAGATGCCATATCTCAGACTGGCAATAAAAATAAAAGATTAAGATGGGCAAAAGAACACAGACACTGGACAGAGGAACTCTGCATAGAAGGCCAGCATCCCGGAGTCGCTTCTTCACTGTTGACATTGAGACTGGTGTTTTGCGTGTACTATTTAATGATGCTGCCAGTTGAGGACTTGTGAGGTGTCTGTTTCTCAAACTAGACACTCTAATGTACTTGTCCTCTTGCTTAGTTGTGCACCGGGGCCTCCCACTCCTCTTTCTATTCTGGTTAGAGCCAGTTTGCGCTGTTCTGTGAAGGGAGTAGTACACAGCGTTGTACGAGATCTTCAGTTTCTTACCAATTTCTCTCATGGAATAGCCTTCTTTTCTCAGAACAATAATAGACTGAGTTTCAGAAGAAAGTTATTTGTTTCTGGCCATTTTGAGCCTGTAATCGAACCCACAAATGCTGATGCTCCAGATACTCAACTAGTCTAAAGAAGGACAGTTTAGTTGCTCCTTTAATTTGTACAACAGTTTTCAGCTGTGCTAACATAATTGCAAAAGGGTTTTTTAATTATCAATTAGCCTTTTAAAATGATAAACTTGGATAAGCTAGCACAACGTGCCATTGGAACACAGGAGTGATGGTTGCTGATAATGGGCCTCTGTACGCCTATGTAGATATTCCATTAAAAATCATCAGTTTCCAGCTACAATAGTCATTTACAACATTAATGATATCTACACTGTATTTCTGATCAATTTGATGTTATTTTAATGGACAAAAAAATGTGCTTTTAATATTTCTATGTTTCTTATTTCAATGTTTCTTCTACTTTTAGATTTGTGTCTATTGTTGTGTATTGTTACTGCACTGTTGGAGCTAGAAACACAAGCATTTCGCTACAACCGCAATAACATCTGCTAAATATGTGTATGCGGGCAATATCATTTAATTTGATGGTGACGACAGGAAGCCCTGTGGCCTGCAGTGGGAGAAGACGGAGCAAGATGGATATTGGCCGACATTCTGCAAATTTTCTCATCGATGAAACATTTGATCTCCATATACAATGTTCTGTTTACAAAACTAGAATCTGTAACAAACAGAGTGGACTGCGTGTTCTGGACTTTACTCTTTGCCAAAGTAGTGCAAGGGCGAGTTGAGTTACTGCACACACGCTCTTCAGTGTAGGCGTTCCCTAAAGGAAATATGCAAATAAATGCCAGAACGTGCCAATAGGATCTCGCTAGCTGGTGCTTGCCTCTGCCCACATCCTTGCGTGGCATCCTGTTTTTTTTGGTCGACACAAGAAAAACCAACATCACTGTAAAAGGCCCTCGAAGAGAGCTCACTCAGTGTATTAAATAAAAAAGGCTCCCATTGCACCGTGTGTTTGTAGTAGGGCATTTAATTTTTTTGGTGAATTCAGGGCAAATTCCTGTCTAGTATAAAAGTGTGCTTCAAAAACATTCAAATTTTCTCTCCCTTTGCATCCTGTGAAAATCGGCAGCTCGTTGTGTTTCCTTTGGACAGTCATTGTCCTCCCTTTGGACAGTCATTGTCCCCCCTTTGGACAGTCATTGTGTTTACCTTTGCACAGTCATTGTCCCCTCTTTGAACAGTCATTGTGTTTACCTTTGCACAGTCATTGTCTCCTTTGAACAGTCATTGTCCACCTTTGAACAGTCATTGTGTTTACCTTTGAACAGTCATTGTGTTAACCTTTGAACAGTCATTGTGTTATCCCTTTGAACAGTCATTGTGTTTCCCTATGAACAGTCATTGTGTTTACCTTTGAACAATCATTGTTTCCTTTGAACAGTCATTGTCCCCCCTTTGAACAGTCATTGTGTTTACCTTTGAACAGTCATTGTGTTTACCTTTGAACATTCATTGTGTTCACCTTTGAACAGTCATTGTGTCTCCTTTGAACAGTCATTGTGTCTCCTTTGAACAGTCATTGTGTTTCCTTTGAACAGTCATTGTCCCTCCTTTGAACAGTCATTGTCCCTCCTTTGAACAGTCATTGTGTTTACCTTTGAACAGTCATTGTGTTTACCTTTGAACAGTCATTGTGTTTACCTTTGAACAGTCATTGTGTCTCCTTTGAACAGTCATTGTGTCTCCTTTGAACAGTCATTGTGTCTCCTTTGAACAGTCAGTGTGTACCCTTTGAACAGTCATTGTGTTCACCTTTGAACAGTCATTGTCCTTCCTTTGGAACAGTCATTGTGTTTACCTTTGAACAGTCATTGTGTTTACCTTTGAACAGTCATTGTGTTTACCTTTGAACAGTCATTGTGTTCACCTTTGAACGGTCATTGTGTTTACCTTTGAACAGTCATTGTGTTCACCTTTGAACAGTCATTGTGTTCACCTTTGAACAGTCATTGTGTTCACCTTTGAACAGTCATTGTGTTCACCTTTGAACAGTCATTGTGTCTCCTTTGAACAGTCATTGTGTTTCCTTTGAACAGTCATTGTGTTTACCTTTGAACAGTCATTGTGTTTCCTTTGAACAGTCATTGTCTCCTTTGAACAGTCATTGTGTTTACCTTTGAACAGTCATTGTGTTTACCTTTGAACAGTCATTGTTTTTTACCTTTGAACAGTCATTGTGCTGTTTCAGAGAGAGATCCCGCCTCCCCAGAGGGGGGGGGGCCCTGATGACGTCAGATGATTGACGGGTCGCTCGGAGCGTATCCGTAAAGAACATGTTTGATTGATGGGTAGGGGTTATTATTATTATCCAATGGCGACCGGACCACAGTTCCGTGGCGGTTGTCGTTCCCGGTTTGTGTATTCCGTCTGATATTCTCAACGGTGGAAAGCAATCCTGGATACTCATAGGAACGAACACCGGGGGGTATGTGTGAATAACTAGCTAACGTGACTTAACCATTTTCAATTGCTTGTAAAAGTGAAAGGATTGATCGTTTGAAGCTTTTATAACGGCTTTTTGTTTGAGGGGGGGGACGTTTTGGTATCGTTTCGTTGTGCAGACGCGTCGTTTCAGTTTGACAGCTAGCGATGCGGTTGCTACACAGCTAACTGAGCTAGTCTGTTACAGGGAAAATGGTCCTTACGGCTTTTTCCCCACAACACTGGAGCCCGCAATTCTACTTTCTAGCCATCCCGTTTTCAAACTGTAAACACAATCCAGGATTTTAATTCAGCAAATGTATCATTGCTGCTTGCCAGACACAATAAGTTAGCGTAGCTAGCTATGTCGCTAGCTAAGCTATCTGAGGCTAGCAACTATTGACAGCAACTAGCCAACGGTTGTCACACCATGCAGTCAGTTGTGATGTATGCCGCGTTCAAAACAACTGGGAACTGAGAAATCTCCCGACCTCAGTGCGTTCAAAACAACTGGGAACTGAGAAATCTCCCGACTTCAGTGCGTTCAAAAACAACTGGGAACTGAGAAATCTCCCGACTTCAGTGTGTTCAAAACAACAATTTGAATAGGCCTCCATTCAAGAGCTCAGACTTTTCGACCTGAATTTACTGACGCCATGATTTGACCTGGTATTTCTCCGAGTTCACAATGTGTTGTACGCGTCAGTAGCCTTCGCAGAGTCCCCAAGAGAGCCTGTGATGCGACTTCAGTTTTTGAACGTTTTTTAAAGGGATACTTTTAGATATTGGCAATGTGGCCATTCATCTACTTCCCCAGAATCAGATGAACTCGTGGATACCATTTTTATGTCTCTGTGTCCAGTATGAAATAAGTTAAGAGGTTGTTTTGGGAGCCAATGCTAACTAGCGTTATCGCAATGACTGGAAGTCTATGGGTATCTACTATCATGCTAGCAGATACTTAAAGTCATTGCGCTAACGCTGGTTAGCATTGGCTCCCAAAACTATCTCTAACTTCCTTCATACTGGACATAGAGACATAACAATTTGTTAAAGTATCCGTTTAACAAGTGGTCATTCCATCTGAACTCCTCCATATTTACTGGATTGGTTGAGTGGTGAAGAAGAGCATCTCCAGTGTGTAGGGGATCTAGTTTCAGGCCTGCTATGTTAATGACTTAGTTATGGTGTGAGAAGAGTGGAAATTATTTTTAAAAAATGGTCATTTATTTATTGACTTAATATTAGTTTAAATATATAGCTAGCTAGCAGATTACCAAGTACAGTGTGTTTTTTTTCCTGTACGGACACCCAACAAGATGATAATGTTTTGCAAAAGTGTCAACACTTGTTTTGTTATGATGATTTCTGCAGGAACCAACAAACAGAAGCAACACTGACAGTTTGAACCAGCTGATCTAGCTACAGCCAGACATCATGGATTATGTGTGACTCACTAGGATAAACTGACTGTTGAACTGAACTGAGCTGGTCCTGGTTAACATTTGACTTCCTCCGATGAGGAGCGAGTCAGTCACTGTCCTCAACCGGACCCTGTTCTGCTGCCTGGAGTAGACCTACAGCCTGGGGACATGGCCAATCCACACCTGGCTAACCTGGCCTTTGCCTGGGAGAAGTACATGGACTGTCGAGTACAAGGAGCAGAGCTACAGGTAGGTCCAGCAGCTAGCCAGTAGCAAGCCACAGCATAGCTCTGGTCCAAGCTAACGACCCGAACCAGAGCTGGCCACAACTCATATGACACCTGACAAGATACTTTTTGTGTGATAAAACTGTCATTTACGTTACAGCTGTTGCAGCCTGATCGTTTTTTGTTGTATGACTTTTTAAAAGTAGGTTTCTGTCAATGAATAATACGTGAAATACACTACTGTAGATGTGGAAAATCCCTACTGCAGTATACTAGCCTAATATAGAGGCATTGCTATAATACACATGGATACCAGTAGTATAATGGCTTAATGGGATGTTTGCTGCTATTCATTATACCACTGGTCATTACTTAACTGGGTTCCGGTAAGCCACATGGACTACTTTGTAGATTTTTCCGGTAAGAGATTAGACTAACTCAGGAGTATAAGAATGTTGATCGTTCATCACAGGATTAAGCTGATCGAGGAAAACATTTGTGGGGAAACATCTGTCTCGGCTTGCCGTAGGTGCATGGCCCGTCGGCTTGCCCCTAGATGCACGGCCCATTTGCTTGGCTACTTCAGTCACATCATACGGAACATAAAGGAAAGTTGCTTCTGCAGAATTCTCTATTAAGAAACATGGGTTGATAACAGGCCTGATGGTTGTCTGTCTAGTTTGGTTACTGGCCCAACGCTCTAACCACTAGGCTACCTGCCACCCTTATGGCAAAGAGGGCTATAGGCTAGCCTGTGTGTTAATATGGCAGGTCTCTTCTGTGCCACATCATCAGTGCTATACAGACTAGTTTAGAGGACTATAGACTAGTGTAGCCTGTGTGACAGGTCTCTTCTGGATTTACTTGTGATGTGGCTGTGGTCTGGTGTGGACGACAAGTGGTAGTTCACTAAAACCTCAATCATGTCTGTCCAAATGGCAACAGAGTAGGTCAGAGGCTCATGAAAAGGCTGTGTGTGTGTTGACTGGTTTGTTTGTGTGTGTGTGTGTGTTGACTGGTCTGTTTAATCTTGTGCTGAGCGATTAACCAAAATGTATTTTTTTCCCCCCCTGGTTATTAAACAACTAGTTGACCGTTAGTTCTTGACCTGATTTGTAGTTGAACCATGTGGGACGCTGGGCTGAAGGGAGTTGTAGTTTTCATTAATCAAAATAATATTCAACCTAGTTCAGGCAGAAACGTGGTAATGAACTACAATGACCATAATCCATTGCGACCTGTTCTTTCTGGTTTGGACAGAGATGGATACACTTTTACGACTGCTAATTTAGGTTAGAAACACACAGTGCATTTACCTTATGAGAGAAAAATGTACGCAACACAACAAGAGAGAGGGATAGAGACAGTTCGTGAGAGTATACCTTATCTACTTTGAAGAACAAGTACAATGATTTATTCAGACAGCTCTGTAGCATACTTAGGCATACTAGCTAATTAGGATGACTACAGACAGGGGGCTCTACAGACAGGGGGCTACAGGCAGGGGGCTCTACAGACAGGTAGAGATGAGTATGATGAATAATAAGTCAGTATTGTATTATTTCATAGTAATTTCCTATTTTTCTATTGAGGTCAATGTGGACCTAAGTTTGTTTTGGCAATTGAATGTTCACAATTGTTGGTCATAGAAAATTTTGTTAAACGTCATGTATAATTAATGAAAAGTCATTCAATTCCATCTTTCAAAATGTGTTTGAACCCTGGTTTTAACTGATAGGAGACAAGCCAGCATGAGACGGACGGAGTATCTGTAAGTTACAGCATAGCTGATAAGGTGGGTGTGAGTGTTAACCACAGCTTTCCTGCTGGGTGTCTGTCTGGCCAAGCATACGAAACACAGAGCTTTTTCCTCAGTTACTAGACTGAGCCCAGCCTGAAGGGCCTGAGTAAAATAGTAAATACCAAACTTGAGCAGTCTGTTTTGGAGGAAGTTGTGTTTTAGTTCTGACCTCTCCCAGGCCACATCTATCTGCTGTGAACTAACTCCACCTCCCCCTCTCTTTCTGGTACCTCTCACCCCATGACCGTGAGTCTTCGACAGGGAGATCACCAGACTCCGATTAGTCCGCGCAACCACCAGAGGTAAAGCCTGGGATTGGACTGCAGACCCAGAGCAGAGCCACTGATCTCGGATCAGGTCCCCTGTTGTCCATTTTAATCCTATTCATTATGATCAGAAGGCAAAAGCTGACCCTAGATCACAAATGCCTTATGAATCCGGGCCCTATCTTGGATATTCACAGCATTGCGTAGTAGTCAGTGGACTCGTAGTGCTCTGCTCTGAGTCATACTGAGGCTTAATAATGCTTTTGTCAAGGGGAAGTCACAAGATCACTTGTTTCTATGGAGATATACTGCGTCTTTTAACAATGACCTAGTTACTGTAGGCTTTAGAAAGGAGATGAGGTATCCTCCATACAGATACAAGCTATTTGTATGGTGTCCTCTGCTCCTTCTGTAAAAGCATTGATATATCACTTAGGCTAGTAGCTGAAGCTCTAGTTCTGTTCAAACTAAGACTTTCCAGTGCCGTGGTCCTCACTCCTCTGACTATGAGTGGTTAGTGGTGTGTTAACCAACAGGTCTGGGATGATTCTGGGGTAGGTGTTTTGAAAAAGCGGAGAGGATTATTATAATTTTTTTCTTCCACTGGATATTAAAGCTAATTTACCTTTGGTGCAAGTTGTCCTCTCTCGTCTATCCCTCATCGACTGCTCCTCTCTCTGAAGAGAGAAAAGGAGCAGTCATGGAGGGAGAGAGAAGTGACAAGATGGCGCCGACAGACACGGTTGCCCTGCTTCTAGCTCCGAGCCAACTTTGCAGTATGTTGTTTTGGTGTTATTTCTTACATTATGTACTCAGAACGTTTCTAGTATTTTTACCTACAGCCGGAAATAACTTTCGGACATTAGATTGGCGGTCAGTCACCATAAATGTGACCATAAATGTGACTTCCCTGAACTGGATCCTTTGTTTGTACTTTCTGAGGCGGCCCCATTCATCCCAGGTGCTATACCATAAAGTCGACGCCGGAGATGAGAAGTGAGTTTGTAGTCAGGCTCAGGCAGCGAGCAAACCATCCACCACATCCGATTATATTACTCGCTAACGTTCAGAGTCTGGACAATAAAGTAGACGAGCTCAGGGCGAGGATCTCTTTTCCAGAGAGACATCAGGGACTGTAACATACTCTGTTATACGGAATCATGGCTCGCTCCAGATATATTGCTCCAGATAGATTGTCTAGGGTTGGAAATTGCCAGGGATCTCACAATACGATATCACGATGCTTAGGTGCCGATACACCCGTGGTAAGGACTGTTCAATGTTGGCTTGACCAATCTGAGTCTATGCTCCAAGACTGTTTTGATCACTCGGACTGGGAAATGTTCCAGGTTGCCTCTGGGAATAGTATCGACATATACTGTGACTGGGTTCACCAGAAAGTGCATAGAAGATGTACCTACTGTGACGATAAGAACTTATCCAAACCCAAAAACCGTGGATAGATGGCAGCATTTGTCCAAAGCTGAATGCGCAAACCACCACATTTAACCACGTTAAAGTGACTGGGAACATGGAGGTGTACAAACAGACCAGCTATGTCCTCAGTAAGGCAATTGGAGGCAAAACGACAGTACATGGACAATTTGGAGTGGCAATTCAACAGCTCAGACACGAGACGTATGTGGAAAGGACTCCAAACAATCACGGATTCAGAAAGGGAAAGCCATCCACGTCGTAGACACCGACGCCTCGCTCCTGACAAGCTACAAACCTTTTCCCGCTTCCAGGAAAACACAGAGCTGCCGTAATTTTCGCCAGACATAATGGGACCCATCTCGTCCAGGAAGAACCTGGATGATCATCAAGACTCTTTGAAGAATGTTCTGTTAACGGGTGAGTCCATTTTTTTTTAGGATGACATGGATCCCATTATGCCAGGCGAAAACCAAACACTGCATTTCACAGTAAGAACCTCATACCAACGGTCCAGCATGGTGGTGCAAGTGTGATGGTTTGGGGATGCTTTGCTGTCTCAGGACCTGGACGACTTGCCTTTATAGAAGGAACCGTGGGATTCTGCTCTGTATCAGAGGATTCTACAGGAGAACTTCAGGCCATCCGTCTCTGAGCTGTAGCTAAAGTGCAGCTGGGTCATGCAGCAAGACAATGATCCAAAACACACAATCAAGTCTACATGAAAATGGTTAAAAAGCAACTAATTGGAAGCTTTGGAATGGCCTAGTCAAAGTCCAGACTGAATCCCAGTTGAGATATCGGTGCAGGACTTGAAACGAGCAGTTCATGCTTGAAATGAAAACCCACAAATGTCGCTGAGTTAAATCGTGGAAAAGTGGGCCAAAATCCCTCCCCAGCGATGTGACAGACTGATCAACAACTACAGGAAGTGTTTGGTTGCAGTCATTGCAGCTAAAGGTGGCATGACCAGTTATTGAGTGAAAGGGATTACTTTTTCACACGGGGGAATTGGGTGTTGCATAACTTTGTTTATGAAATCAGTATGTTGTTGTTATTATTTGTAAACTGAGGTTCCCTTTATCTAATATCAGGTTTGGAGATTTGCTAACATTCAATATCAAAAATATGCAGAAGTAGAGAACATTTGAAAGGCAGCACTGTGTGTGTGCGCACTGCATTCGGAAAGTATTCAAACCCCTTGATTTCCCCCCCCCAACACACATTTTGTTAGGTTACAGCCTTATTCTAAAATGGGTTAAATACATGTTTTAGCCTCATCAATCTAGACACAATACCCCATAATGATGAAGCAAAAACAGTTTAAAAAAATTATCTATTACAAATAAGTAACATAACTTATTTACATAAATATTCAGACCCTTTGCCATGAGACTCAAAATTGACCTCAGGTGCATCCTGTTTCCATTCGTCATTTTTTAATTTGTATTTATTCCACCTTTATTTAACCAGGTAGGCCAGTTGAGAACAAGTTCTCATTTACAACTCCAACCTGGCCAAGATGAAGCAAAGCATTGCGACAAAAAACAACAGAGGTACATATAGGATAAACAAAAGTACAGTCGATAACACAATCGAAAAGTCTATATACAGTGTGTGCAAATGAAGGCAATAAATAGGCCATAGTGGCAAAATAATTACAATTTAGCAATTAACACTGGAGTGATAGATGACTGTGCAAGTAGAGATACTGTGCAAAAAAATAAATAACAATATGGGGATGAGGTAGTTGGCTGGGTTATTTACAGATGGGCTGTGTACAGGTGCAATGATCGGTAAGCTGCTTTGACAGCTGATGGTTAAAGTTAGTGAGGGAGATATGAGTCTCCAGCTTCAGTGATTTTTGCAATTCGTTCCAGTCATTGGCAGCAGAGAACTGGAAGGAAAGGCGGCCAAAGGAGGTGTTGGCTTTGGGGGTGACCAGTGAGATATACCTGCTGGACCGCGTGCTACGGGTGGGTGTTGCTATGGTGACCAGTGAGCTGAGATAAGGCGGTGCTTTACCTAGCAAAGACTTATAGATGACCTGGAGCCAGTGGTTTTGGCGAACAATATGAAGCGAAGGCCAGCCAACTAGAGCATACAGGTCGCAGTGGTGGGTAGTATATGGAGCTTTGGTGACAAAACGGATGGATCTGTGACAGAGTACATCCAATTTGCTGAGTAGAGTGTTGGAGGCTATTTTGTAAATGACATCGCCGAAGTCAAAGATCGGTAGGATAGTCAGTTTTGCGAGGGTATGTTTGGCAGCATGAGTGAAGGATGCTTTGTTGCGAAATAGGAAGCAGATTCTAGATGTAATTTTGGATTGGAGATGCTTAATGTGAGTCTGGAAGGAGAGTTTACAGTCTAACCAGACACCTAGGTATTTGTAGTTGTCCACATATTCTAAGTCTGAACTGTCCAGACTAGTGATGCTCGACAGGCGGGCGGGCAGCGATCGATTGAAGAGCATGCATTTAGTTTTACTTGCATTTAAGAGCAGTTGGAGGCCACGTAAGGAGTGTTTTATGGCATCGAAGCTCGTCTGGAGGTTAGTTAACACAGTGTCCAAAGAAGGGCCAGAAGTATACAGAATGGTGTCGTCTGCGTAGAGGTGGATCAGAGAATCACCAGCCGCAAGAGTAACATCATTGATGTATACAGAGAAAAGAGTCGGCTTGAGAATTGAACCCTGTGGCACCCCCATAGAGACTGCCAGAGGTCCGGACAACAGGCCCTCTGACACACTGACCTCTGTCTGAGAAGTAGTTGGTGAACCAGGCGAGGCAGTCATTTGAGAAACCAAGGCTATTGAGTCTGCCAATAAGAATGCGGTGATTGACAGATTCGAAAGCCTTGGCCAGGTCGATGAAGATGGCTGCACAGTGCTGTCTCTTATCGATGGCGGTTATGATATCGTTTAGTACCTTGAGCGTGGCTGAGGTGCACCCATGACCAGCTCTGAAACCAGATTTCATAGCGGAGAAGGTATGGTGGGATTCGAAATGGTCGGTGATCTGTTTGTTAACTTGGCTTTCGAAGACTTTAGAAAGGCAGGGTAGGATGGATATAGGTCTGTAGCAGTTTGGGTCTAGTGTGTCTCCCCTTTGAAGAGGGGGATGACCACGGCAGCTTTCCAATCTTTGGGGATCTCAGACGATACAAAAGAGGTTGAACAGGCTAGTAATAGGGGTTGCATCAATTGCTGCGGATAATTTTAGAAAGAGGGTCCAGATTGTCTAGCCCAGCTGATTTGAAATGGACCAGATTTTGCAGCTCTTTCAGAACATCAGCCAGCTGGATTTGGGTAAAGGAGATATGGGGAGGCTTGGTTAAGTTGCTGTGGGGGGTGCAGAGCTGTTGACCGGGGTAGGGGTAGCCAGGTGGAAAGCATTACCATCTGTAGAAAAATGCTTATTGAAATTGTCGATTATCATCCTTGAGATGTTTCTACAACTTGATTGGAGTCCACCTGTGGTAAATTCAATTGATTGGACATGATTTGGAAAGGCACACACCTGTCTATATAAGGTCCCACAGTTGACAGGGCATGTCAGAGCAAAAACCAAGCCATGAGGTCGAAGGAATTGTCTCGAGCTCAGAGACAGGATTGTGTCGAGGCACAGATCTGGGGAAGGGTACCAAAACATTTCTACAGCATTGAAGGTCCCCAAGAACACAGTGGTCTCATCATTCTTAAATGGAAGAAGTTTGGAACCACCAAGGCTCTTCCTAGAGCTGGCTGCCTGGCCAAACTGAGCAATCAGGGGAGAGGGGCCTTGGTCAGGGAGTTGACCAAGAACCCGATGGTCACTCTGACATTGCTCCAAAATTCCTCTGTGCAGATGGGAGAACCTTCCAGAAGGACAACCATCTCTGCAGCACTCAACCAATCAGGCCTTTATGGTAGAGTGGCCAGACGGAAGCCACTCCTCAATAAAAGGCACATGACAGCCTGCTTGGAGTTTTCCAAAAGGCACCTTAAGACTCTCGGACCATGAGAAAGAAGATTCTCTGGTCTGATGAAACCAAGATTTATGTCTTTGGCCTGAATGCCAAGCGTCACGTCTAGAGGAAACCTGGCACCATCCCTACGGTGAAACATGGTGGTGGTAACATCTTACTGTGGGGATGTTTTTCAGTGGCAGGGACAGGGAGACTGGTCAGGGTCAAGGCAAAACTGAACGGAGTGAAGTACCGAGATGAAAACCTGCTACAGAGTGCTCAGGACCTCAGACTGGGGTGAATGTTTACCTTCAAACAGGACAATGACCCTAAGCACACAGCCAAGACAATGCAGGAGTGGTTTTGGGACAAGTCTCTGAATGTCCTTGAGTGGCCCAGCCAGAGCCCGGACTTGAAAGCTCTATATATACTGCTCCAAAAAATAAAGGGAACACTTAAACAACACATCCTATATCTGAATGAAAGAAATAATCTTATTAAATACTTTTTTCTTTACATAGTTGAATGTGCTGACAACAAAATCACACAAAAATAATCAATGGAAATCCAATTTATCAACCCATGGAGGTCTGGATTTGGAGTCACACACTAAAAATTAAAGTGGAAAACCACACTACAGGCTGATCCAACTTTGATGTAATGTCCTTAAAACAAGTCAAAATGAGGCTCAGTAGTGTGTGTGGCCTCCACGTGCCTGTATGACCTCCCTACAATGCCTGGGCATGCTCCTGATGAGGTGGCCAACTCCTGGACAGTCTGTGGTGCAACGTGGCGTTGGTGGATGGAGCGAGACATGATGTCCCAGATGTGCTCAATTGGATTCAGGTCTGGGGAACGGGCGGGGCCAGTCCATAGCATCTATGCCTTCCTCTTGCAGGAACTGCTGACACACTCCAGCCACATGAGGTCTAGCATTGTCTTGCATTAGGAGGAACCCACGGCCAACCGCACCAGCAAATGGTCTCACAAGGGGTCTGAGGATCTCATCTCGGTACCTAATGGCAGTCAGGCTACCTCTGGCGAGCCCATGGAGGGCTGTGCGGCCCCCCAAAGAAATGCCACCCCACACCATGACTGACCCACCGCCAAACCGGTCATGCTGGAGGATGTTGCAGGCAGCAGAACATTCTCCACGGCGTCTCCAGACTCTGTCACATGCTCAGTGTGAACCTGCTTTCATCTGTGAAGAGCACAGGGCGCCAGTGGCGAATTTTCCAATCTTGGTGTTCTCTGGCAAATGCCAAACGTCCTGCACGGTGTTGGGCTGTAAGCACAACCCCCACCTGTGGACGTCGGGCCCTCATACCACCCTCATGGAGTCTGTTTCTGACCGTTTGAGCAGACACATGCACATTTGTGGCCTGCTGGAGGTCATTTTGCAGGGCTCTGGCAGTGCTTCTCCTGCTCCTCCTTGCACAAAGGCGGAGGTAGCGGTCCTGCTGCTGGGTTGTTGCCCTCCTACGGCCCCCTCCACGTCTCCTGATGTACTGGCCTGTCTCCTGGTAGCTCCTCCATGCTCTGGACACTACGCTGACAGACACAGCAAACCTTCTTGCCACAGCTCGCATTGATGTGCCATCCTGGATGAGCTGCACTACCTGAGCCACTTGTGTGGGTTGTAGACTCATGCTACCACTAGAGTGAAAGCACCGCCAGCATTCAAAAGTGACCAAAACATCAGCCAGGAAGCATAGGAACTGCGACGTGGTCTGTGGTCACCACCTGCAGAACCACTTCTTTATTGGGGGTGTCTTACTAATTGCCTATAATTTCCACCTGTTGTCTATTCCATTTGCACAACAGCATGTGAAATTTATTGTCAATCAGTGTTGCTTCCTAAGTGGACAGTTTGATTTCACAGAAGTGTGATTGACTTGGAGTTACATTTGTGTTGTTTAAGTGTTCCCTTTATTTTTTTGAGCAGTGTATATTTTTATTTTTTTGTAAATTAGCAAGCATTTAAAAAAAACTGTTTTTGCTTTGTCATTATGGGGTATAGTGTGTTGATCAATGGGGAACAACTATTTCATGCATTTTAGAGTAAGGCTGTAACGTGTCAAGGTGTCTGAATACTTTCCAAAGACGCTGTGTGTGTGTGTATATATATATGACTACTACTACTACTCGTGTCCCCAGTTGCCATGGAGATCCCCGAGCCCCGTGTACAACACAGTAGCAGCAGCTGCCTCAGTCTGTTCTCTCTTCTGAGTTATAATCGTGGCTTTTTGTTTTATGACAGGATGGGTACCATCATCTGTGTGCTTCTGTCAGGCACACAGCGGTCCACACACTGTGTGTAATGACAGTGTTTGTAGCATCTTCCACTCTGGGTATAATTCATCTATAATTCATCTTGTTTCAGTCCTGCTGCTGCAGCTCTCTCTCCTCCTCTCTCTCGGCTCTCTCCTCTGGCGATAGGCGGCTCTCTCCTCCTCTCTCTCGGCTCTCTCCTCTGGCGACAGGCGGCTCTCTCCTCTGGCGACAGGCGGCTCTCTCCTCTGGCGACAGGCGGCTCTCTCGTCTGGCGACAGGCGGCTCTCTCCTCTGGCGACAGGCGGCTCTCTCCTCTGGCGACAGGCGGCTCGATCTCTCACCTGATGGCAAGCAGAGCTGTGCCTGTCGCATCATGTCTCTGCCTCAGTGGATCAGTGTACCGTGATAACAGCTGTGCTGAATCAACATGCTTCAGTCCCAGTCTGTCTAGTTATCTGTTTCATGGAGGCTGTCTCTGTTCTGTGAGGGGTTCCATGGTCAATTTAACTAGAGACCCTCCCTGTTGGCCTGGTGCCTGTACTGCAGAGGGCTACAATTGATTGTTTGGGTGTGTGTGTTCGACAACCCTGCAATTCTCTTCTCTCTCTGTATATAGCCAAGTTATTACCTGGTACCCCCTGTATATAGCCAAGTTATTACCTGGTACCCCCTGTATATAGCCAAGTTATTACCTGGTACCCCCTGTATATAGCCAAGTTATTACCTGGTACCCCCTGTATATAGCCAAATTATTACCTGGTACCCCCTGTATATAGCCAAGTTATTACCTGGTACCCCCTGTATATAGCCAAGTTATTACCTGGTACTCCCTGTATATATTTGCCTCGTCAGGGAGAGGTTGAAATGTCAGTGAAGGAACTTGCCAGTTGGTCAGCACATGCTCAGAGTACATGTCCTGGTAATCCGTCTGTCCCCGCGGCTTTGTGAATGTTGACCTGTTTAAAGGTCTTACTCACATCGGCTGTGGAGAGCGTGATAACACAGTGATCTGTCTGTAACCCTGTCTGTAACCCTGTCTGTAACCATGTCTGTCTCTGTCTGTCTCATAGACTATGCAGTATCTGTAACCTTGTCTGTCTCTGCCTGTCTCATAGACTATGCAGTATCTGTAACCCTGTCATTGCCAACCTCTGTCTGTCTGGTCCCTGTTCTCAGCTGTAAGCTAGTTCACGTTGTGTCTCTCTGGTCCCTGTTCTCAGCTGGAAGCTAGTTCACGTTCTGTCTGTCTGGTCCCTGTTCTCAGCTAGTTCACGTTCTGTCTGTCTGGTCCCTGTTCTCTGCTGTCAGCTAGTTCAGCAAGTTCACGTTCTGTCTGTCTGGTCCCTGTTCTCTGCTGTCAGCTAGTTCACGTTCTGTCTCTGCCTGTCTGGATCCTGTTCTCAGCTAGTTCACGTTCTGTCTCTCCGTTCATAGTATGCAGGTCAGGATGTCAGTGACCTTCCAGGCTACATCTTCTCCCACATGATCACGTCATGAGGTTGATTTGTAACCTATCGTATTCTCCTCTCTGCCCCAACAACACATTACGCTATAGGACAGTTCAGTAGAGACTCCAGCCTGGTAATACTGAGCACGGTGTGACTCACAACAAAACAGCAGGCATCAATCATTCAGAACCTGCAGGCAGATGGGCTTTCAGGAACAACTTTGGGACAGATTCCACTATCATGACTGAAGTAAAATTAGTTGAAAAGAAGTAGGAAACATCTTTCACATTTTAAGCTACTTTAGCCAATTGTTTAGGTGACTTTCCTGATACACAGGACAGGAGGCCTCAAATGTAGACCTCTCCTATGTTCAGGACAGCTGGCTGCAGACAGTGTTTCAGGATTATTTTGGGGATTCATTCCAATATTTTGGCTGGAAAAAACTTGCAGGCAGGCAAGCTTCATACTGTTGCATTACTACTGATATCAACTGATTAGGTCGTGTTTCTCTAGCGTGACACACCTCAAGTTCATTTTAGCGTGACACACCCCTACACATTTTGGGACAAATTCCAGTATTTTGGCTTAAGTAGTAATGTAGAAATGTCAGTCTGACTGTAGTAGGAACACCCCTACACAGCACATAGTGTTGTCAGTCTGACTGTAGTAGGAACACCCCTACACAGCACATTGTGTTGTCAGTCTGACTGTAGTAGGAACACCCCTACACAGCACATTGTGTTGTCAGTCTGACTGTAGTAGGAACACCCCTACACAGCACATTGTGTTGTCAGTCTGACTGTAGTAGGAACACCCCTACACAGCACATAGTGGTTAGTCTGAGTCCATACATTGGATTTCTTGACCCCTGCAGGCAGTATTTTTAACTGTGACTACTTTTCATTCTGACTGTGAGAATGGCGTAACTCTACACACAGGGCAACGCTGTTGCATCATGGAACCCTCTTGTATTGCTACATTTACATTTTACATTTACGTCATTTAGCAGACGCTCTTATCCAGTGCGACTTACACCAAGTCGTTAGGTAGTGCTGTTTTGGCTCTGCACCAGAACAGCGCTGAGACGTTGTGTTATGAGTAATCCTGTGATTTACTGCTGTTTCTGTTTCACTATGACACGGCTCTACGCTGACATTTGTGACTCGTTTCTGGAAACTCGGCGTATGTCACAACTTCACAGGAGAGCTGTTTGAAGGTAATTCTTTTAAAATATATTTTCTTTTTATCAAAATGTTATACATTTTTGGGGGCAGAAATGCATTCTGGAACACGTGAACTTTCATGTGCCTTAATAACAAACGTGTATGCCATCTGTAAATATGAATACAATTGTTAAATTACGAGCCTAGTTGGTTCAACCACAGAAAGTTAGCAACCTTCCCACTAGCCATGATTGGCTGAGATAATGAGTGGGCTGGACATGCCGAGAGAGGAGTTTGGATTTGTCTGCCATATAGAAGGCTGCTGTCTATTGGAGCTGGTCAGTCTGTGTTGGTAATGCTGTCGAACGCAGCTTTAAAAAAAAAATGTATCGTGTAGTGGAACTGCATAAGTGTTGCTCTCCACTTTCTGAAGGACCAAGTTTTGAAATCAGTGGAATTAGTCTGATAGCTAAAGAGATGGAGAAAACCTGTCTCCAGATTACATCTTCAAACTAAGGGCAACAGTTGTATGGCGTCCGTGACCGGGAGACACATCCATCATGTATGATGATGTATACAGGTAAGATAGTCTAGGTAGCTACATTTTCAGATATTACACGTTTCTAATTTTGACAAAGTGGTTTCATTTCAAGCTAAAGTGTACTGTTAGCTAACTAGATGACGTTAGCTGACTGGCTCCCTAGATAAAGTTATGTGTATGACTTTATTATTAGTATCCCAGAACCGTTTGCTTTGCTAGTTAGAGCCTGGTTGGTTAGCTCCCAGCAGGTTCATGCAGGATCGTAGTGCCAAATCATGTCATTATGTTCATTGTTGTTTAACTAGCTAGCGTTAGCTGGCTGGTTCGATAGCTAACATGGCGTGGTGTGTGTGTGTGTGTGTGTGTGATCTTACACGTTGTTTACCTAGCTAGGTTTGTTGTTTACCTAGCTAGGTTTGTTGTTAGTTGTTTAGCTAGCTAGCTAGCTAGGTTTGTTGTTAGTTGTTTAGCTAGCTAGCTAGGTTTGTTGTTTAGCTAGCTAGCTAGGTTTGTTGTTTAGCTAGCTAGCTAGGTTTGTTGTTTACCTAGCTAGGTACATGTCTTAAGCTAAAGTGTACAACACCCGTTGAATATGGCCGGTGTCAGTAAACGTCGGCAAAAAAGCGTAATGACATTGTTGCCTTCAGAGCTGGTTAGGCTGTTTTCATGTTATCCAGAGGTAAACTAATCATCGGCCAGAGAGTCAAGTACAGTGTATGATGTACCATTTTATAGCTCTGAGTCTCTACTTTTATCCAATGTAAAAAAACACAACTTGAAATTTTGCAACATAAGACCAAATTCAGGTGGTGAGTCACATTTTTTTTTTTTTTTACAAGGAGTACTCTAGACAGGAAGTGATTAGCTTGTTCTACTGTAATCAATTACTCCCATCAATATTGTATAGAAATAAATGGAACCAGGACAGTAACTGTGGCAATGCGTACTGTTTGCATTCTTCTAAATGACAAACCTAATTGAATCTAGAGTATAGAACATATACTAGTGGATAGATGACATCCTGTAGTATCCATTTATCATCTCCTTGTGGGACAATGTTTACGGTGGATGACCAATACGACTGGATCATGGATCATTTCAACGAATCATCACCTCACGAGTAGTTCTACTTAGTAACGGGTTGGCTTTGATTTGAGTTGATAGCTAGACTGTCAAATCCACATTTTGGATTATGGCCAGCGACTTTTCCAAAGAGTGCTTTACTCCACTCCAGCCAGCGACTTTTCCAAAGAGTGCTTTACACCACTCCAGCCAGCGCTTGGCGTTACGCATGGTGATCTTAGGCTTGTGTGCGGCTGCTCGGCCATGGAAACCCATTTCATAAAGCTCCCGACTAACAGTTATTGTGCTGACGTTGCTTCCAGAGACAGTTTGTAACTCGGTAGGAAGTGTTACAACCAAGGACAGACGATTCTTATGTGCTTCAGTACTCGGTGGTCCCGTTCTGTGAGCTTGTGTGGCCTACCACTTCGCATGATCTGTTGTTGCTCCTAGACGTTTCCGCTCCACAATAACAGCTCTTGCAGTTGACCGTGGCAGCTCTAGCAGGGCAGAAATGATTCCATGTATTGTTGCAGATTTACCACAGACTGAAAGTGATTTCTCACACACCACCCACACACAGTTGCTTTTTGAATACCAAGGTGGAGGTGCTTGTTGTGCAGTTTAATGGCTGTTGTATCTCTGTCTCTCTGTCTCTCTCTCTGTCTCTCTCTCTGTCTCTCTCTCTGTCTGGCCTGTTGTATCTCTGTCTGGCCTGTTGTATCTCTGTCTGGCCTGTTGTATCTCTGTCTGGCCTGTTGTATCTCTGTCTGGCCTGTTGTATCTCTGTCTGGCCTGTTGTATCTCTGTCTGGCCTGTTGTATCTCTCTACATCACTCTCTCTGTCTGTCTGGCCTGTTGTATCTCTGTCTGCAAACCTGACTGGTCAGTGTCAAGAAGATTTGTTCTGAGGTAGATAACGAGAGCGTTGGTCAGAGACGGCACACTCAGTTGTTTTGGTAAGAAAATAAAGAGATACCAGTGTTTCATTTTCAGAGGAGTCGAGTGTTGGTTTCTTGAGGAGGGGAGCAACTCAGGCCATGTTGAAGTCAGAGGGGAAGCAGCCAGTGGTCAGGGATGAGTTGATGAGGGAAGTGAGGAATGGGAGAAGGTCTCCAGAGATGGCCTGGAAAAGGGAGGCAGGTTTAGGGCAGAGCGGGTGGCCTGACTTCACTAATCACACCATTTCATCTGGAGAGAGTTGGGGTGAAAGAGAGGTCAAGGCGTCACATTCTGTGTCAGTGGTACTAGTGGATTTAATAGGTTGTATTGATCAGAGACCTGGAGAGGGGTTGCCATGACATTAGAAGATGAACAGCCTCTAGCAAAGATGAGGTCAAGTGTATTGCCTGCTTTGTGAGTTGGAGGAGACTAAGAAAAGGGTGAGTCGAGGAGGAGGAGGTGGGAGGAGGTAGTGGAGGAGGTGGGAGGGGGGAGGAGGTGGGAGGAGGTGGGAGGAGGTGGAAGGAGGTGGTGGTGGAAGGAGGTGGGAGGAGGTGGTGGTGGGAGGAGGTGGTGGTGGGAGGGCGAAGGAGGTGGTGGGAGGGCGAAGGAGGTGGTGGGAGGAGGGGGAAGGAGGTGGTGGGAGGAGGGGGAAGGAGGTGGTGGTGGGAGGGGGGAGGTGGTGGTGGGAGGGGGAAGGAGGTGGTGGAAGGTGGAAGGAGGAGGTGGAGGAAGGAGGAGGAGGAGGTGGAAGAAATGAATCAAATCATTGTGAAGCAGAATTCACCAAGCGTTGGGTTGTTCACCCACTAATAGGGAACGTGAGCTGGGTTTAGACCGTCGTGAGACAGGTTAGTTTAACTTCAGCTATCTTCCTTGATTGTTACCTTAAAGTCAATTCTCATTAAAATGCCACCATACTGATAATCTAAAAGAAACTACGTCAGGAGGTTGAAGTCATCCTAGTACAGAGAGGGGTGAGCCATGGTCAGGAAATTGGCTTATCAAGGTGCCAAGCTCATTGAGGAACTCTTTAGTAAGGGCACCTGGTGGGCTAGATGACAACAATGTTCAGCTTGAGTGGACAAGTGACAGTGATGATATTGACAGCATGGAATTCAACTGAGGAGATGGACAGGTGAGTCAGGGAGAAAATAATCTCAATTTAGGTGAAATGAGCAGCCTTGTGAATTCAGGTATTCAATTTGTCATTTAACTTTTTTTTAATATAATGCAATCGTATATTAATTTTCTAATGGTATCGGGTATTTTGTTTTACAGTTTTGTGTTAAAATAATATTTCTGGGGTCTTATCTTTACAACATGTAAAGTTTTCATGAGCTGAGATATAAGATCCCAGAAATGATCCATTTGCACAAAAAGCTTATTTATCTAAAATGTTGTGCCCAAATTTGTTTACATCTCCGGTAGTAAGGATTTCTCCTTTGCCAAGATAATCCATCCACCAGACAAGTGGGCCATATCAATTAGTTGATTAAATAGCATGATCATTAGACAGGTGCACCTTATGCTGAGGACAATGTGCAGTTTTGTCACACGACACAATGATACAGATGTCTCAACTTTTGAGGGGGTGTGCAATTGGCATGCTGACTGCAGGAATTTCCACCAGAGCTGTTGCCAGAGAATATAATGTTAATTTCTCTACCATAAGCCGCCTCCAACGTCGTTTTAGAGGATTTGGCAGAACCTCCAACTGGCCTCACAACCACAGACCACGTGGAACCACGCCAGCCCAGGACCTCCACATCTGGCTTCTTCACCTGCGGGATCGTCTGAGACCAGTCACCCAGACAGCTGATTAAACGGAGGAGTCTTTCTGTCTGTAATAAAGCCCTTTTGTGGGGAAAAACTCATTTGGATTGGCTGGGCCTGGCTCCCAAGTGGGTGGACCTATTCCCTCCCAGGCCCACCCATGGCTGTGCCCTTTGCCCAGTCATGTGAAATCCATAGATTAGGGCCTAATGAATTTATTTCAATTGACTGATTTTTCTTACATGAACTGTAAAATTGTTGAAATTGTTGCATGTTTTTGTTCAGTATATGAATACGTTAACATAAATGGGTGGAACGGTTTCAATCACCGAAAACTTGCTCTGTCTAGGCCTACCTGCACTCACCTGTGTTGTCTAGACTGCCTCCTTAATTACTGTTGTCATGTTCTGTTGCATAATTTAACAAGTGTGTCAATAGCAGGAAACCCTCAGATAAAAAATCAACAGCTTGGCTCTAGATTACACCTCTATACATACGTTACATTGTTTGTGAGATCAGACATAATATCACTATAATGCCTGTGTTCATTTTTGGAAGTTGCTATCATTTCAGGGCATCTAATTTGTAAACATTTCAATAATCTTAAATTGTTACTTTTTTCAATTCGACAAATGAACACCCATCAAAATAAAGTTGTGTTATGTTCTGGCACGTGCTCTCTAGCCAACAGAGACAGTGTGGGTAGGCTACCTACAGTTCCTTCAGGTAGTATTCACACCCCTTAACTTATTCTACATTTTGTTGGTTTGTCTGAATTCAAAATGGATTAAATATTTTAAAAAATCTCACCCATCTTTACCCAATACCCCATAATGACAAAGCTAAAACATATTTATAGAAATTTTAGCCAATTTATTGTAAATGAAATGATGAAATATCTCACACCTCTGAGTCAATACTTTGTGGAAGCATATTTGGCTGCTGTTACAGCTGTGAGTCTTTCTGGGTAAATCTAAGAGCTTTCCACACCTGGATTGTGCAAAATTTGCCCTTTAAAAAAATATATATTTTAAAAACTCTTCAAGCTCTGTCAAATTGGTGGTTAATCATTTTCATGTCCTGCTATAGATTTTCAAGCAGATTTAAGTCACAACTGTAACTCTGCCACTCAGGAACATTCACTGTCTTCTTGGTAAGCAACACCAGTGTAGATTTGGCCTTGTGTTGTAGGTTATTGTCCTGCTGAAATGTGAATTCATCTCCCAGTGTCTGGTGAAAAGCAGACTGAACCAGGTTTTCTTCTGTGCTTAACTCCATTCCATTTCTTTGTTATCCTGAAAAACTCCCCAGTCCTAATGATTACAAGCATACTAATAACATGATGCAGACACCGCTATGCTGATGAGTGGTATTCAGTAATGTGTTGTATTGGATTTGCCCCAAACATAACACCTTGTATTCAGAACAAAAAGTTAATTTCTTTGTCACATTTTCAACAGTTTTACTTTAGTGTCTTGTTGCAAACAGGAAGCATGTTTTGGAATATTTATTTTCAGTACAGGCTTTCTTTTTTTCACTCTGTCATTTAGGTTAGTATTGTGGAGTAACTACAATGTTGTTGATCCATCCTCAGTTCTATCACAGCCATTAAACTCTGAAACTGTTACAAAGTCACCAATGGCCTCATGGTGAAATCCCTGAGCAGTTTCCTCTTCAGCAGCTTAGTTTGGAAGGACCCTTGTATCTTTGTAGTGACTGTGTTTGATTTGATTTGTGTATTGATACACCATCCAAAGTGTAATTAATAACTTCACCATGCTCAAAGGGATATATGCAGTTTAAAAAAAATAAAAAAATTAATCTACCAATAGGTGCTCTTCTTTGCGAGACATTGGAAAACCTCCCTGGTCTTTTGTGGTTGAATCTGTGTTTTTGAAATTCACTGCTCGACTGAGGGACCTTATAATTATCTGTATGTGTGGGGTACGGAGATGAGGTAGGTAGTCATTTTAAAAATCATGTTAAACACTATTTTTGCTAACATAGTGAGTCCATGCATGTTATTATGTGACTTTTACTCCTGTATTTATGTGGGCTTACCATAACAAAGGGCTTTAATACTTATTGACATTTCAACTGTCCATTTTTATATTCATTTGTAAACATTTCTAAAACATAATTCCCCCCCCCCCCGACACTGGTTAGTCTGGCTCTTGAAGTGTGTGCTCCTGTAGTGTGTGCTATTGTTTTGATGTTGGGCCCCACAGATCTTAGCTCTTCTTTCCTGATGTTTAATTGCCAATTTGAAAGGCGTTTTTCATTTGATCAAAGGGATAATTGAATCAGGGATAACACCCTCAATGAGAGACCGCATGACCCTGCTTCCCAGGTCAGGATCTAACAGGGAATGGCTAAACCCGGCTAAAACACAGTTAGCACTCTTACTGTAAAACTTAGTTAACTGCACTGTACTGTAAGGCTAGCCTAGTTACTGTAAAACACAGTTAACACCACAGTAACTGAAGTTAGTTTCTGTAAGACCCAGTACTGTTAAGACAAAGGCCTCTGATGGGTGAAGAAGTCTTGAGGTTTTTGTTGACCTCTGAATGTTGTAATACACAGAGGAAGGATGTTGAGTCACTACATCATGCTGTGAACTGTCAAACAAAACAGTTGGCCCTGCTCTGCTGTGTGGACCTGACAACCCATTCACTCCCTCTATCCCCATGTCTGGCAGAGCAGGGCTATCACCACGACTAAGGTAGTCACATGAATAATGTAGCAGAGCTAGACAGGAGGTAGTGATGCTGCTAAAGTCAGGTGGCTTGTCTTTCTCCGCTCTTCCTGGTTTGGAAAGTCCCACCTGTCATATGCTGAATGTCAGGCTCTGGTGTTGTGCTGCTACAGGACACAGTATCTATCCATCTCTGCTACATCTGACTTAATGAGCTCCCTAGTGGATACGGTGAGACATGGTGACCTAATGATCTCCCTAGTGGACATGGTGAGACATGGCGACTTAATGAGCTGCCTAGTGGATACGGTGAGACATGGGGACCTAATGAGCTCCCTAGTGGATACGGTGAGACATGGTGACTTAATGAGCTCCTTAGTCGACATGGTGACTTAATGAGCTAGCTAGTGAACATGGTGACTTAATAAGCTCCCTAGTGAACATGGAGACATGGTGACTTAATGAGCTAGCTAGTGGGCATGGTGAGACATGGTGACTTAATGAGCTCCCTAGTGGACATGGTGACCTAATGAGCTAGCTAGTGGACATGGTGAGACATGGTGACTTAATGAGCTAGCTAGTGAATATGGTGACCTAATGAGCGAGCTAGCTAGTGAATATGGGGACCTAATGAGCTTGCTAGTGAACATGGTGACCTAATGAGCTAGCTAGTGGCCACGGTGAGACATGGTGACTTAATGATCTCCCTAGTGAACACGGTGAGACATGGTGACTTAATGAGCTCCCTAGTGGACATGGTGACTTAATGAGCTAGCTAGTGAACATGGTGACCTAATGAGCTAGCTAGTGAACACGGTGAGACCTGGTGACTTAATGAGCTAGCTAGTGGACATGGTGACCTAATGAACTAGCTAGTGAACATGGTGAGACATGGTGACTTAATGAGCTAGCTAGTAAACATGGTGAGATGTGGTGACTTAATGAGCTAGCTAGTGGACATGGTGACTTAATGACCTAGTTAGTGAACATGGTGACTTAATGAGCTAGCTAGTGGATACGGTGACTTAATGAGCTCCCTAGTGAACATGGTGAGACATGGTGACTTAATGAGCTAGCTAGTGAACATGGTGAGACATGGTGACCTAATGAGCTAGCTAGTGAACATGGTGACCTAATGAGCTAGCTAGTGAACACGGTGAGGCATGGTGACTTAATGAATTAGCTAGTGAACACGGTGAGACATGGTGACTTAATGAGCTAGCTAGTGAACACGGTGAGACATGGTGACTTATTGAGCTAGTTAGTGAACATGGTGAGACATGGTGACTTAATGAGCTAGCTAGTGGATACGGTGACCTAGTGAGCACCCTAGTGAACATGGTGAAACATGGTGACTTAATGAGCTAGCTAGTGAACATGGTGACTTAATGAGCTAGCTAGTGAACACGGTGAGACATGGAGACTTAATGAGCTAGCTAGTGAACACGGTGAGACATGGTGACCTAATGAGCTAGCTAGTGAACACGGTGAGACATGGTGACTCAATGAGCTCGCTAGTGGATTCGGTGAGACATGGTGACTTAATGAGCTAGCTAGTTAACACGGTGTGACATGGTGACTTAATGAGCTAGCTAGTGGACATGGTGACCTAATGAGCTAGCTAGTGGATATGGTGAGACATGGTGACTTAATGAGCTAGCTAGTGGATATGGTGAGACATGGTGACCTAATGAGCTAGCTAGTGGACACGGTGAGACATGGTGACTTAATGAGCTAGGTAACCCTGTATCCTAACTCTGCGAGGTACCCCTGTATCCTAACTCTGCGAGGTACCCCTGTATCCTAACTCTGCGAGGTACCCCTGTATCCTAACTCTGCGAGGTACCCCTGTATCCTAACTCTGCGAGGTACCCCTGTATCCTAACTCTGCGAGGTACCCCTGTATCCTAACTCTGCGAGGTACCCCTGTATCCTAACTCTGCGAGGTACCCCTGTATCCTAACTCTGCGAGGTACCCCTGTATCCTAACTCTGCGAGGTACCCCTGTATCCTAACTCTGCGAGGTACCCCTGTATCCTAACTCTGCGAGGTACCCCTGTATCCTAACTCTGCGAGGTACCCCTGTATCCTAACTCTGCGAGGTACCCCTGTATCCTAACTCTGCGAGGTACCCCTGTATCCTAACTCTGCGAGGTACCCCTGTATCCTAACTCCGCGAGGTCTCTAAGATCCCCTCGTACCTTCAACACTTATGGTTGGACATTTTAAATTGGGAGATACCAGAAACACAGGAACAGCAATTAGGAACTCTCTATTTTGTTCTTTGACCTCAGTGTGTATATCTTCTCCCCTCTCTTCTCTCCCCTCTCAGGTCAGTCTTCAGTGCCTGGAGAGTTTCCTGTGTCTTTTCCACTGTGTCCGCCACCTCCACAGCAGCCATGGCAACAAGGATGCTCTGAAGTTCTGGTAAGGTCTTTCTGAACCTCCTCACTCAGATGAAAGGCCTATGATCCGAGAGCTGGCTGACACCCCGCCAGAGGGTGTTAGATGTTTTATTAAGGCTTTGTTCAAACAATTGGTACGTCCCTTTTAGAAAAGCTGCAGAATAGACAGGTTTTAGATGCGTTTCTCTCCAGTTAGCTGAACTGCTGGGCAGGCAAAGGGCTACAGTAAAGGAAATTAGCTGATCTACTGCAGGACTATAGTTGGTGTGACTAATGTGTAGGCTACTGAAATGGTTTAAAACACACTTTTTTTTTTTTGGATGGTCTGCAATTTTGAAAATGCCTATTTCTCAAAGCTAATGCGACCCCTGAAGACAAGGCTGATGGATATTTGTCTAACCACCCTGTTACACAACATGTTTGTCTGTAACCACCCTGTTACACAACATGTTTGTCTGTAACCACCCTGTTACACAACAGAAGTCTGGATGTTTGCCTGTAACCACCCTGTTACACAACATGTTTGTCTGTAACCACCCTGTTACACAACAGAAGTCTGATGGCTGTTTTTTCATAGTCTGGTCTTAGAATAGACTACTACTAAGGAGCCTATATAAGTTGTGTAACCTTTTTTATTTAACTAGGCAAGTCAGTTAAGAGAGAATTCTTATTTACAATGACGGCCTCCCCCGGGCAAACCCGGACGACGCTGGGCCGATTGTGTGCCACCCTATGGGACTCCCAATCACGGCCGGTTGTGATACAGCCTAAAATCGAACCAGGGTCTGTAGTGACGCCTCTTGCACTGAAATGCAGTGCCTTTGACCGCTGTGATACAGCCTGGAATTGAACCAGGGTCTGTAGTGACGCCTCTAGTACTGAGATGTAGTGCCTTAGACCGCTGTGATACAGCCTGGAACCGAACCAGGGTCTGTAGTGACGCCTCTAGTACTGAGATGCAGTGCCTTAGACCGCTGTGACGCAGCCTGGAACCGAACCAGGGTCTGTAGTGCCGCCTCTAGCACTGAGATGTAGTGCCTTAGACCGCTGTGATACAACCTGGAACCGAACCAGGGTCTGTAGTGACGCCTCCAGCACTGAGATGCAGTGCCTCAGACCGCTGCACCACTCGGGGAACCCACAAGTTACACATCCATGACATATCTGTTTTTATACATGTATTCAGTGTAGGTTATTCCAATCAGATCGGCTTGTCACTTCCCATGATAACATTAGACTAGGATCAGATGAGCGGAGTTACAGAAGACAGAGACTGTACCTAACAGTATCTATGTTATAGACATGGTACCTTCCTCTGTTTAACTTTCTAACACTCCTAATCAACTAAGGTTTATGTGCTTGATTTGTTTTGTAGATATTATCTGCAATTTTGATTTTATTTTCTGTAAAATTTTCTTTGGCAGGAATTCTATAAATGATCCTGTCCAGTGTTTCCACCCTAGCCTCTTCTTTATTTGGTTTATTTGGTCTTTAACTGTAGAATCTCGTGTTAACATATCTCTCATCCTTCATTATGAGCCAGTCAGCCGATCAATGCTTGAGACTTTCAATGTAATTAACATGGGAGTTCAGCTTGTTGGGTGATAATTAGTGGAAGCCACTCCGTAACATCTGGTTTGAATAATACATTGAGTCTGAATGTGTCCCGCTAATGAGTCTCATTGACACTGATGTGTCCCAAATGGCACCCTATTCCCTATAAAAAGTAGAGCGCCTTATAGGGAAAATGGTGCCGTTTGGTACACTGCCACCATATAGGGGAAATGGTGCCGTTTGGTACACTGCCACTATATCGGGTAAATGGGGCCGTTTGGTACACTGCCACTGACAGCCCTGTTATGCCAGTTTGACCAACAGGTGCAAAAGTGGACATTTTTTATAATATTATTTTACGTTACCTTTTTGATTACTACCAAAACATTCACTTCATTTTAATTCTGCAGTATACTTGTTTAAAGTATTACCAACATAACTTCAATAAGGAGGCTCTTGCCCTAAAGTAAGTGTTTTCTAAAAGTGACTCTTATCTGAGAGAGTGACTAACCATCTTGACTGTGGTAGTTTAGTTTGACACAGTTAATACTCTATCTCAAATGAAATACAATTTTATTTTATTTGTCACATGCGCCAAATACAACAGGTGTAGACCGTACCGTGAAATGCTTGCTTGGCCACGCAATTGTGGGTGAACAGGGAGTACAGGAGGAGAATGAGCACGTACCCCTGAGGGGCCCCCGTGTTGAGGATCAGTGTGGCAGATGTGTTGCTGCCTACCCTCACCACCTGGGGGCGGCCCGTCAGGAAGTCCAGGATCCAGTTGCAGAGGGAGGTGTTTAGTCCCAGGGTCCTTAGCTTAGTGATGAGTTTTGAGGGCACTATGGTGTTGAACGCTGAGTTGTAGTCAATGAACAGCATTCTCACATAGGTGTTCCTTTTGTCCAGGTGGGAAAGGGCAGTGTGTGTGTGATGTGAGATTGATAGATAACACACACACACACACACACACACACACACACACACACACACACGCGTGGACTGGCGTAAATGTGTATTGGAAGGCTCCGTAGCCTAGTGGTTAGAGCGTTGGGGTGGCAGGTAACCGAAAGGTTGCTGGATCGAATCCCCGAGCTGACAAGTTACAAAATCTGTCATTCTGCCCCTGAACAAGGCAGTTAACCCGCTGTTCCCCGGTAGGCTGTCATTGTAAATAAGAATTAGTTCTTAACTGACTTGCCTAGTTAAAGGTTAAATAAGGTAGAGGCTAGTGTTGTGTAGTAACATATGAAGCGGTGTGTAACTCTATGGTGGCAGAAAGAGGATTTGTTGTGAGGAAGTGAGAAGTGTCACCTCAAGGTGTGTTGGGGAACTGAAGTGTTTTTAGCTGGACCTGTTTCAAGAAATCCTCTCTCAATATCAGGCTCTCTTTCCCTAATCATTTTCCTGCGTTATATTTGCATCCAGTTGTCAAATAGCTTCATTTCCTTTTCAAGAACGTATATTGTAAGTAATAACTTTAACAACGTATGTTGTAATAATCTGAATGAATGTAATGTGAGAATGCTGTGTGTCTGTGGTAGGGACCTCCATCATCCTGGGTGGTAGAGACCTCCTCCATCATCCTGGGTGGTAGAGACCTCCTCCATCATCCTGGGTGGTTGAGACCTCCTCCATCATCCTGGGTGGTATACTGTGGGGTGGAGACCACCATCATCCTGGGCCACATATTCAGGACCAGACTGGTTAATGACAAGGCTAGCTTTAGTCTCTCTCTCTTTAGCTTCTCTTTCCAGTAATCCACTCGGTGCCATTGGGCTAGTGTTGAGGCCCGGGGGGGGGGGGGGGGGTCTAGTGTTGATACAGTACGTGGTCCAGGGCTAAAACTAGAATTTTGGAGGGTCCAGACTGGTTGAAGACGAGGCTAGAAATCCGTCCAGAAGTGACACCATATTCCCTATAGTGCAGTACACTACCAGGGATTTTTCTTCCATTGAAATCCTTGGGAAATCCTTAGAAACACCTGAAGCCATATTTGGGGACGCTTAAGTCCAAACCGTGTGTAAAAAAAAATATATATATATTAATGCTTTCTGTATAAACTTAAATGACTAAAACCAGATGTAGAAAAAATACACTGAACCAAAATAGAAACGCAACATTCAACATTTTACTGAGTTCTTAGGGCTAGTCGACAGCTTCCGGTGAAATTGGAGGGCGCGCAATCCAAATAAATAATCATAAAAATTATGGATATTAAACATCCACATCAAAATATTTTTCAACCAGCACAGGCTTTGTGAAATCACAAATAGAGATTTAAATATTCACTTACTTCTTGAAAATCTTCCTCTGATTTGCAATCCAAAGGGTTATTTAAACATTTCTACACACTTGAAAGTGTTTTCTATCCAATGGTACCAATTATATGCATATCCTGGCTTCTGGGCCTGAGTAACAGGCAGTTTACTTTGGGCACGTCAGTCAGACAGGAAGTGGAGAAAAATAGACCCTAGCCTGAAGTTTAAGGAAATCAGTCAGTTGAAATAATGGTATGCATAACCCCACCTCCACCAGGGGGCACTCTGTTCCTGCCTGCCTGCCTGCCCATACCATAACCCCACCTCCACCAGGGAGCACTCTGTTCCTGCCTGCCTGCCCATACCATAACCCCACCTCCACCAGGGAGCACTCTGTTCCTGCCTGCTCATACCATAACCCCACCTCCACCAGGGAGCACTCTGTTCCTGCCTGCCTGCCTGCCTGCCCATACCATAACCCCACCTCCACCAGGGAGCACTCTGTTCCTGCCTGCCTGCCTGCCTGCCCATACCATAACCCCACCTCCACCAGGGAGCACTCTGTTCCTGCCTGCCCATACCATAACCCCACCCCCACCAGGGAAAACTCTGTTCCTGCCTGCCCATACCATAACCCCACCTCCACCAGGGAGCACTCTGTTCCTGCCTGCCCATACCATAACCCCACTATTTTTTTTTTTATTGTTGTTTTTTAAACCAGGCAAGTCAGTTAAGAACAAATTCCTATTTACAATGATGGCCTACCGGGGAACAGTGGGTTAACTGCCTTGTTCAGGGGCAGAACGACAGATTTTTACCTTGTCAGCTCAGGGATTCGATCTAGCAACCTTTCTGTTACTGACCCTGTTCAGTAATTTTAAAATAATATAATCTGAGAACTAACGATCACCAAAATAAAAACTTACCGGGTGAATAAAAAAAGTGAATGATTTTAGCAGTATTGATTTAGTTATTATGTTTGAGCAAAAGAACACATCATTAACCGGGGCAGATTGCCTGGAATACAGGAAATTAGATTTAAAACTGCAACATTTTCTATCAGCTGTGCAGACGAGAGGATGTGAGGGGAGCTGGAGGGGAGTGAGGAGCGCGGCTGGAGGGGAGCGTGCGGCTGGAGGGGAGTGAGGAGCGGAGTGAGGAGCGGAGCTGGAGGGGAGTGAGGAGCTGGGCATGGCTGGAGCGGAGTGAGGAGCGGAGCTGGAGGGGAGTGAGGAGCTGGGCATGGCTGGAGGGGAGCGGAGCTAGAGGGGAGCGAGGAGCTCGGCGGGGCTGAAGGGGAGCGGGGCTGGAGGACAGTGAGGAGTTGGGCGAGGCTGGAGGGAAGTGGAGCTGGAGGGGAGAGAGGGGAGGGAGTGGGGCTGGAGGGGAGCGTGGAGCTGGAGGGGAGGGGAGCGCGGAGCTGGAGGGGAGTGGAGCTGGCTGGGAGTGGAGCGGGGGGAGGTGAGGTAGTGGGGCTGAAGGGGAGCGTGGAGGGGAGTAGCGGAGGGAGGGGAGCTGGAGGGGAGGGAGGAGCGGAGCTGGAGGTGGGAAATAAAGGAAGGGAGCTGAGTTCTCTTTCGCTCTGGTGCTGCTCAACCACAAGCTCTGACCATGCTCATGTCCTTCATCACTGTTCTTTTAATTAGGCCTTTTCTGTTGGATTTATTTAGCCTGCCCCACCAATAATGTGCAGAGTTGTTGACATGAGTCCACCAAGAAGTAGGTCCCAGCCTGTGTAATTGATGGCAAGAAAATGAATGATCCCATTGCACCAGAGACCGTTTCTAATCAGGCTATTGGACAAACAGAAGTAGAGTCAGAGTCTGGAACAGAATTAAAGGCAGAAGTAGAGTCTGGGACAGGGTTGAAGACGGAATCAGAGTCTGGGACAGGGTTGAAGACGGAATCAGAGTCTGGGACAGGGTTGAAGACGGAATCAGAGTCTGGGACAGGGTTGAAGACGGAATCAGAGTCTGGGACAGGGTTGAAGACGGAATCAGAGTCTGGGACAGGGTTGAAGACGGAATCAGAGTCTGGGACAGGGTTGAAGACGGAATCAGAGTCTGGGACAGGGTTGAGGACGGAATCAGAGTCTGGGACAGGGTTAGTTATGTAAAATGTGAGCGACAGTTACAACTGAATTATCTGATCATCAAAACAGAGATGCGAACAAAAAAAATGGCTGAATCTTTTTGGTGAACGTCAGGAACCAAATTGCATCGGTGAAAGAGCCGTTCATTTGGCTCCCTGATTTACAGACTGCTCATACTGGTTTTGAGCTCAAAACAACGATTATCTGCAGTTCAGCTGTAAAATAATTCTCTAAAGAATCCTCACTGCAGAAAGAGTAAATAGTGACCAGAGTCCGATCTGGTCTGTTTTTCAGGCGTTTCACCATCTGACGTCATGGTAACCAAACGCTTGGCTCGCTGAAAAGACTCTGAATGTCCATCACCATTTCTGACTGCTCAACTCCGCTCACAACCTCTGGTGCTAATTGGCCAACCGCGCCCCCTGTCGCGCCCCCTGTCGCGCCCCCTGTCGCGCCCCCTGCCATGCCCACCACCTACGCCCATTTTTTGATCCAGGAAAAAAACGGACTACTTTTGACCCAAAGTAGTGCACTTAGGATGTAGACAATAGAATAGGGTGCAATTTGGGACACAAGCCTCAGTCATACATTCCGGCTGGTTGATAACAAAGCTTAGCGTTTTTACTTTCTACTTTGGTTTAGAGGACGAAGACATGAACACAACACAGGTTTCTAAATGTCTAGCTGTTTTGCTGCTCTTAAGATTTTTACCTCCAAGGCTGTGGATATTTACGGATTTTAGGATGAGAGGGTTCAAAGCCCTTAATCTTGAACTCAGGAGATGTGATGATGCCGTTTCTATTTTCAGTTCATTTGTTCTTCAGTTTGGGATGCGGTGGTCTAGTGGGATTTTATGTGTCAACAACTCTAAACACATAATACACACCGAATTGTAGATGTTTATTTTGTGAGAAACCTATTTGAGAACATGTGAAGAACAGAGCTGTCATGTCACTTTACTGTAAGGAAATTACACAGTTCAGCTGGCATACTGTGTTACCTACTCTCTTTCTGTCTCTCTCTACTGTCTGTCTCCGCAGTCTGTCTCTGTCTGTCTCTCTACTGTCTCTGTCTCTCTCTCTACTGTCTCTGCAGTATGTCTCTCTCTCTACTGTCTCTGCAGTATGTCTCCCTCTCTACTGTCTCTGCAGTATGTCTCTCTCTCTCTACTGGCTCTGCAGTCTCTCTCTCTCTACTGTCTCTGCAGTATCTAACTATCTAACTGCAGTGTCCAATTTACAGTGGCTATTACAACAAATAAATACCATGCTATTGTTTGAGGATAATGCGCAACAGCAAAACACTCATCACAGCAACTGATTTGATACATTCACCTCTGAAGGTAAATAATGTACAGTTGAAGTCGGAAGTTTACATACACCATAGCTAAATACATTTAAACTCAGTTTTTCACAATTCCTGACATTTAATCCGAGTAAAAGGTCCCTGTCTTAGGTCAGTTAGGATCACCACTTTATTTTAAGAATGTGAAATGTCAGAATAAAAGTAGAGAGTGATTTATTTCAGCTTTTATTTCTTTCATCACATTCCCAGTGGGTCAGAAGTTTACATACACTCAATTAGTATTTGGTAGCATTGCCTTTAAATTGTTTAACTTGGGTCAAACGTTTCGGGTAGCCTTCCATAAGCTTCCCACAATAAATTGGGTGAATTTTGGCCCACTCCTCCTGACAGAGCTGGTGTAACTGAGTCAGGTTTGTAGGCCTCCTTGCTCGCACACACTTTTTCAGTTCTGCCCACAAATCTTCTATAGGATTGAGGTCAGGGCTTTGTGATGGCCACTCCAATACCTTGACTTCGTTGTCCTTAAGCCATTTTGCCACAACTTTGGAAGTATGCTTGGGGTCATTGTCCATTTGGAAGACCCATTTGCGACCAAGCTTTAACTTCTTGACTGATGTCTTGAGATGTTGCTTTAATATATCCACATCATTTTCCGTCCTCATGATGCCATCTATTTTGTGAAGTGCACCAGTCCCTCCTGCAGCAACGCACCCCCACAACATGATGCTGTCACCCCCGTGCTTCACGGTTGGGATAGTGTTCTTCGGCTTGCAAGCCTCCCCCTTTTTCCTCCAAACATAACGATGGTCAATATGGCCAAACAGTTCTATTTTTGTTTCATCAGACCAGAGGACATTTCTCCAAAAAGTACGATTTTTGTCCCCATGTGCAGTTGCAAACCGTAGTCTGGCTTTTTTATGACGGTTTTGGAGTGGCTTCTTCTTTGCTGAGCGGACTTTCAGGCTATGCCGATATAGGACTCGTTTTACTGTGGATATAGATACTTTTGTACCTGTTTCCTCCAGCATCTTCAAGGTCCTTTGCTGTTGTTCTGGGATTGATTTGCACTTTTCACACAAGTACGTTCATCTCTAGGAGACAGAGCGGTATGACGGCTGCGTGGTCCCATGGTGTTTATACTTGCGTATTATTGTTTGTACAGATGAACGTGGTACCTTCAGGCGTTTGGAAATTGCTCCCAAGGATGAACCAGACTTGTGGAGGTCTACAATTTTTGTCTGAGGTCTTGGCTGATTTCTTTTGATTTTCCCATGATGTCAAGCAAAGAGGCACTGAGTTTGAAGGTAGGCCTTGAAATACATCCACAGGTACACCTCCAATTGACTCAAATTATGTCAATTAGCCTATCAGAAGCTTCTAAAGCCATGACATCATTTTCTGGAATTTTCCAAGCTGTTTAAAGGCACAGTCAACTTAGTGTATGTAAACTTCTGACCCACTGGAATTGTGATACAGTGAATAATAAGTGAAATAATCTGTCTGTAAACAATTGTTGGAAGAAATACTTGTGTCATGCACAAAATAGCTGTCCTAACCGACTTGCCAAAACTATATTTTGTTAACAAGAAATTTGTGGAGTGGTTGAAAAACTAGTTTTAATGACTCCAACCTAAAATGTATGTAAACTTCCGACTTCAACTGTACTTTCAGTAATCTTGCTCTGATTTGTCATCCTGAGGGTCCCAGAGAGAAAGTTTTGTTTGAAATTCAAATGTAGGAACTGGGTTCTGCTTTCTCTGGCTCCACCCCATGTAATCTGATTGAAATATGTCTTTATTATGGTCACATACCCCAGTATCTCTACTTGCACATTCATCTTCTGCACATCTACCATTCCAGTGTTTAATTGCTATATTGTAATTACTTCGCCACCATGGCCTATTTATTGCCTTTACTTACCTCATTTGCTCTCACTGTATATAGACTTTTTGTTTTCTTTTGTTCTACTGTATTATTGACTATGTTTATTTATTCCATGTGTAACTCTGTGTTGTTGTATATGTCGCACTGCTTTGGTTTATCTTGGCCAGGTCGCAGTTGTAAATGAGAACTTGTTCTCAACTAGCCTACCTGGTTAAATAAAGGTGAGATAAAAATATACTTGGCAGGAGGTTGGGAAGTGCAGCTCAGTTTCCACCTCACTCGACCTCAACGCAATTTAGATAGTTTAGGATGAGTTGGACCGCAGAGTGAAGGAAAAGCAGCCAACAAGTGCTCAGTATATGTGGGAACTCCTTTGACAGTTGGAAAAGCATTCCAGGTGAAGCTGGTTGAGAGAATTCCAAGAGTGTGCAAAGCTGTAAACAAGGCAAAGGGTGGCTACTTTGAAGAATCTAAAATCGCAATTTGTTTGCTTTTAACACTTTGTTTGGTTACTACATGATTCCATATGTATTATTTCATAGTTTTGATGTCTTCACTATTATTCTACAATGTAGAAAATAGTAAAAATAAAGAAAAACCCTTGAATGAGTAGGTGTATCCAAACTTTTGACTGGTACTGTAGTTGTAAACTGAGTGGGACCAGTAACTTCCTGACTGATGTCCTCTCTACATATGAATGTAAACTGAGTGGGACCAGTAACAGTAACTTCCTGACTCATGTCCTCTCTGTCTGTAGTTCTGATATGAGTGGGGCCAGTAACAGGATGTTCTGATATGAGTGGGACCAGTAACAGGATGTTCTGATATGAGTGGGACCAGTAACAGGATGTTCTCTCTGTCTATAGTTCTGATATGAGTGGGACCAGTAACAGGATGTTCTGATATGAGTGGGACCAGTAACAGGATGTTCTCTCTGTCTATAGTTCTGATATGAGCGGGACCAGTAACAAGATGTTCTCTCTGTCTATAGTTCTGATATGAGTGGGACCAGTAACATGATGTTCTCTCTGTCTATAGTTCTGATATGAGTGGGACCAGTAACAGGATGTTCTGACATGAGTGGGACCAGTAACATGATGTTCTCTCTGTCTATAGTTCTGATATGAGTGGGACCAGTAACAGGATGTTCTGACATGAGTGGGACCAGTAACATGATGTTCTCTCTGTCTATAGTTCTGATATGAGTGGGACCAGTAACAGGATGTTCTGATATGAGTGGGACCAGTAACAGGATGTTCTCTCTGTCTATAGTTCTGATATGAGTGGGACCAGTAACAGGATGTTCTGACATGAGTGGGACCAGTAACAGGATTTTCTCTCTGTCTATAGTTCTGATATGAGTGGGACCAGTAACAGGATGTTCTCTCTGTCTATAGTTCTGATATGAGTGGGACCAGTAACAGGATGTTCTGACATGAGTGGGACCAGTAACAGGATTTTCTCTCTGTCTATAGTTCTGATATGAGTGGGACCAGTAACAGGATGTTCTCTTTGTCTATAGTTCTGATATGAGTGGGACCAGTAACAGGATGTTCTGATATGAGTGGGACCAGTAACAGGATGTTCTCTCTGTCTATAGTTCTGATATGAGTGGGACCTGTAACAGGATGTTCTGACATGAGTGGGACCAGTAACAGGATGTTCTCTCTGTCTATAGTTCTGATATGAGTGGGACCAGTAACAGAATGTTCTCTCTCTCTATAGTTCTGATATGAGCGGGACCAGTAACAGGATATTCTCTCTGTCTATAGTTCTGATATGAGTGGGACCAGTAACAGGATGTTCTCTCTGTCTATAGTTCTGATATGAGTGGGACCAGTAACAGGATGTTCTCTCTGTCTATAGTTCTGATATGAGTGGGACCAGTAACAGAATGTTCTCTCTCTCTATAGTTCTGATATGAGCGGGACCAGTAACATGATGTTCTCTCTGTCTATAGTTCTGATATGAGTGGGACCAGTAACAGAATGTTCTCTCTCTCTATAGTTCTGATATGAGTGGGACCAGTAACATGATGTTCTCTCTGTCTATAGTTCTGATATGAGTGGGACCAGTAACATGATGTTCTCTCTGTCTATAGTTCTGATATGAGCGGGACCAGTAACAGAATGTTCTCTCTCTCTATAGTTCTGATATGAGCGGGACCAGTAACAGGATGTTCTCTCTCTCTATAGTTCTGATATGAGTGGGACCAGTAACAGGATGTTCTCTCTGTCTATAGTTCTGATATGAGTGGGACCAGTAACATGATGTTCTCTCTGTCTATAGTTCTGATATGAGTGGGACCAGTAACAGGATATTCTCTCTGTCTATAGTTCTGATATGAGTGGGACCAGTAACAGGATGTTCTCTCTGTCTATAGTTCTGATATGAGTGGGACCAGTAACAGAATGTTCTCTCTCTCTATAGTTCTGATATGAGTGGGACCAGTAACAGGATGTTCTCTCTGTCTATAGTTCTGATATGAGTGGGACCAGTAACAGGATGTTCTGACATGAGTGGGACCAGTAACAGGATGTTCTCTCTGTCTATAGTTCTGATATGAGCGGGACCAGTAACAGGATGTTCTGATATGAGTGGGATCAGTAACAGGATGTTCTCTCTGTCTATAGTTCTGATATGAGTGGGACCAGTAACAGGATGTTCTGATATGAGCGGGACCAGTAACAGGATGTTCTGATATGAGTGGGACCAGTAACAGGATGTTCTCTCTGTCTATAGTTCTGATATGAGTGGGACCAGTAACAGGATGTTCTCTCTGTCTATAGTTCTGATATGAGTGGGACCAGTAACAGGATGTTCTCTCTGTCTATAGTTCTGATATGAGTGGGACCAGTAACAGGATGTTCTCTCTGTCTATAGTTCTGATATGAGTGGGACCAGTAACAGAATGTTCTCTCTCTCTATAGTTCTGATATGAGCGGGACCAGTAACAGGATGTTCTCTCTGTCTATAGTTCTGATATGAGTGGGACCTGTAACAGGATGTTCTGATATGAGTGGGATCAGTAACAGGATGTTCTCTCTGTCTATAGTTCTGATATGAGTGGGACCAGTAACAGGATGTTCTGATATGAGTGGGACCAGTAACAGGATGTTCTCTCTGTCTATAGTTCTGATATGAGTGGGACCAGTAACAGGATGTTCTGATATGAGTGGGACCAGTAACAGGATGTTCTGATATGAGTGGGACCAGTAACAGGATGTTCTGATATGAGCGGGACCAGTAACAGGATGTTCTGATATGAGTGGGACCAGTAACAGGATGTTCTCTCTGTCTATAGTTCTGATATGAGTGGGACCAGTAACAGAATGTTCTCTCTGTCTATAGTTCTGATATGAGTGGGACCAGTAACAGAATGTTCTCTCTGTCTATAGTTCTGATTTGAGTGGGACCAGTAACAGGATGTTCTCTCTGTCTATAGTTCTGATATGAGTGGGACCTGTAACAGGATGTTCTGATATGAGTGGGACCAGTAACAGGATGTTCGCTCTGTCTATAGTTCTGATATGAGTGGGACCAGTAACAGGATGTTCTCTCTGTCTATAGTTCTGATATGAGTGGGACCAGTAACAGGATGTTCTGATATGAGTGGGACCAGTAACAGGATGTTCGCTCTGTCTATAGTTCTGATATGAGTGGAACCAGTAACAGGATGTTCTGACATGAGTGGGACCAGTAACAGGATGTTCTCTCTGTCTATAGTTCTGATATGAGTGGGACCTGTAACAGGATGTTCTGATATGAGTGGGACCAGTAACAGGATGTTCTCTCTGTCTATAGTTCTGATATGAGTGGGACCAGTAACAGGATGTTCTGATATGAGTGGGACCAGTAACAGGATGTTCTCTCTGTCTATAGTTCTGATATGAGTGGGACCTGTAACAGGATGTTCTGATATGAGTGGGACCAGTAACAGGATGTTCGCTCTGTCTATAGTTCTGATATGAGTGGAACCAGTAACAGGATGTTCTGACATGAGTGGGACCAGTAACATGATGTTCTCTCTGTCTATAGTTCTGATATGAGTGGGACCAGTAACAGGATGTTCTCTCTGTCTATAGTTCTGATATGAGTGGGACCAGTAACAGGATGTTCTCTCTGTCTATAGTTCTGATATGAGCGGGACCAGTAACAGGATGTTCTCTCTGTCTATAGTTCTGATATGAGTGGGACCAGTAACAGGATGTTCTCTCTGTCTATAGTTCTGATATGAGCGGAGCCAGTAACACTCTGGCGAGGGAATTCCTCACCGATGTTCACCAGCTTTGCAGCGCCGTGGCTCAGAGGGCGGAGTCACGGGGAGAGGAGGACGAGGAGAGTCACATGGTTGCCCTGGGCGAATACCTGGTCAGAGGCAGGGGCTACTTGCTTCTCAGCGCCCTGGACTCCATCATCGACCAGGTGAGGTTCACCTGGCAGACGCACCTGTACACACACACTCAGCCTTAGTACACACATGCATTTAATGCTTCCAACCCCTCAGCTATTCTCCTGACACAGTGTTGCTTGTGACAGAATTGAGCGTACCACGTTATGACTGTGAATGTCCTACCGCGCTATGACTGTGAATGTCCTACCGCGCTATGACTGTGAATGTCCTACCGCGCTGTGACTGTGAATGTCCTACCGCGCTATGACTGTGAATGTCCTACCGCGCTGTGACTGTGAATGTCCTACCGCGCTATGACTGTGAATGTCCTACCGCGCTACGACTGTGAATGTACTACCGCGCTACGACTGTGAATGTACTACCGCGCTACGACTGTGAATGTACTACCGCGCTACGACTGTGAATGTCCTACCGCGCTATGACTGTGAATGTCCTACCGCGCTATGACTGTGAACGTCCTACCGCGCTGTGACTGTGAACCTCCTACCGCGCTATGACTGTGAATGTCCTACCGCGCTGTCGAGGGGAATGAGTAGGAATGCTCCACATTAGCAGGTATTGTTCCTGTTGTGACTGACTCCAGTTAGCTAGGGTCCTGACTGACCCAGTGTTGGATAGGGAGAGGTTCTGGAGGTGGAGAGAGGAGAGGTTCTGGAGGTGGAGAGAGGAGAGCTCTGCTAGGAGAGGTTCTAGAGGTGGAGAGAGGAGAGCTCTGCTAGGAGAGGTTCTGGAGGCGGAGAGAGGAGAGCTCTGCTAGGAGAGGTTCTAGAGGCGGAGAGAGGAGAGCTCTGCTAGGAGAGGTTCTGGAGGCGGAGAGAGGAGAGCTCTGCTTGGAGAGGTTCTGGAGGTGGAGAGAGGAGAGCTCTGCTAGGATAGGTTCTGGAGGTGGAGAGAGGAGTGCTCTGCTAGGAGAGGTTCTAGAGGCGGAGAGAGGAGAGCTCTGCCAGGGGAGGCATGCAACGCTGTGAACAAGGGTCCGGAAAAAAGAGGGAAGTGGAAGAAGAGAGGAGAGAGACTTGTGAATCATGTCTGTCAGAGGTGATGCCAGGAGGTGAGGCTGGCAGTAGCTCCGTCCGGTAGAGGGTATGAAATGATCTCCCTGCAGGGCTAGGGGTTAGTCAAATGGCACCCTATTCCTTATAAAGTGCACTTCTATTGACCAGTGCCCTATGGGACACCATAGTAGTATGTAGTGCACTATAAAGGGAATAGGCTGCCGTTTGCGATGCTGACATAGTGCACTATAAAGGGAATAGGCTGCCGTTTGGGATGCTGGCATAGCCTTGAGTATAATTTAATTCACAGTCATCCTACAAGGAGCTGTATAATGGAAGTATTTCGTAAAAGAATTGCAATTAATTCCCTGCCGAGCGTCTCTGAATCCATTTCCCCGCCTAGCATCTCTGATGTTCGTCAACTTCCTCTAACACTTAATTCCCCCTAACTCTGTCCAAATAAACAGAGATGGGGACTAACACCAGGCCTCTGGGCTGTAGAGTCTCAGTAAAGACCTTCACTAGAGATGGGGACTAACACTGGGCCTCTGGGCTGTAGAGTCTCAGTAAAGGCCACTAGAGATGGGGACTAACACCAGGCCTCTGGGCTGTAGAGTCTCAGTAAAGGCTTTCACTAGAGATGGGGACTAACACTGGGCCTCTGGGCTGTAGAGTCTCAGTAAAGGCCACTAGAGATGGGGACTAACACCAGGCCTCTGGGCTGTAGAGTCTCAGTAAAGGCCACTAGAGATGGGGACTAACACCAGGCCTCTGGGCTGTAGAGTCTCAGTAAAGACCTTCACTAGAGATGGGGACTAACACTGGGCCTCTGGGCTGTAGAGTCTCAGTAAAGGCCTTCACAAGAGATGGGGACTAACACCAGGCCTCTGGGCTGTAGAGTCTCCGTAAAGGCCTTCACTAGAGATGGGGACTAACACCGGGCCTCTGGGCTGTAGAGTCTCAGTAAAGGCCTTCACTAGAGATGGGGACTAACACCAGGCCTCTGGGCTGTAGAGTCTCAGTAAAGGCCACTAGAGATGGGGACTAACACCAGGCCTCTGGGCTGTAGAGTCTCAGTAAAGACCTTCACTAGAGATGCTCATTTAACCTCTATGGGCTAGGCGGGACGAATTCGTCCCACCTACGTAACAGCCACTTGAAGCCTGTGGCGCGATTTTCAAAACCTTAAAAATCCTATTACTTCAATTTCTCAAACATATGACTATTTTACAGCTATTTAAAGACAAGACTCTCGTTAATCTAACCACACTGTCCGATTTCAAAAAGGCTTTACAACGAAAGCAAAACATTAGATTATGTCAGCAGAGTACCAAGCCAGAAATAATCAGACACCCATTTTTCAAGCTAGCATATAATGTCACCAAAACCCAGAAGACAGCTAAATGCAGCACTCACCTTTGATGATCTTCATCAGATGACAACCCTAGGACATTATGTTATACAATACATGCATGTTTTGTTCAATCAAGTTCATATTTATATCAAAAACCAGCTTTTGACATTAGCATGTGACGTTCAGAACTAGCATACCCCCCGCAAACTTCCGGGGAATTCGCTAACATTTTACTAAATTACTCACGATAAACGTTCACAAAAAGCATAACAATTATTTTAAGAATTATAGATACAGACCTCCTCTATGCACTCGATATGTCCGATTTTAAAATAGCTTTTTGGTGAAAGCACATTTTGCAATATTCTAAGTACATAGCCCAGGCATCACGGGCTAGCTATTTAGACACCCGGCAAGTTTAGCACTCACCATAATCATATTTACTATTATAAAAGTTTGATTACCTTTTGTTGTCTTCGTCAGAATGCACTCCCAGGACTGCTACTTCAATAACAAATGTTGGTTTGGTCCAAAATAATCCATCGTTATATCCGAATAGCGGCGTTTTGTTCGTGCGTTCCGGACACTATCCGAAATGGTAAAGAAGGGTCGCGCGCATGGCGCAATTCGTGACAAAAAAAATCTAAATATTCCATTACCGTACTTCGAAGCATGTCAACCGCTGTTTAAAATCAATTTTTACGCAATTTTTCTCGTAGAAAAGCGATAATATTCCGACAGGGAATCTCCTTTTCGGCAAACAGAGGAAAAAATCACAAAGGCGGGGGCGGTCGGGTCACGCGCCTAAGCCCAGAGTCCCTTGATCGGCCACTTGAGAAAGGCAATAATGTGTTTCAGCCTGGGGCTGGGATGACGACATTCTGTTTTTTCCCGGGCTCTGAGCGCCTATGGACGACGTAGGAAGTGTCACGTTAGAGCAGAGATCCTTAGTAAAAGATAGAGATGGAAAAGAGTTCAAGAAATGGTCAGACAGGCCACTTCCTGTAAAGGAATCTCTCAGGTTTTGACCTGCCATTTGAGTTCTGTTATACTCACAGACACCATTCAAACAGTTTTAGAAACTTTAGGGTGTTTTCTATCCATATGTAATAAGGATATGCATATTCTAGTTACTGGGTAGGAGTGGTAACCAGATTAAATCGGGTATGTTTTTTATCCAGCCGTGTCAATACTGCCCCCTAGCCCTAACAGGTTATTAAGGGGTTTATTCATAGAGCTGTGTTGTCACCAGCCAACCAATGCCAGTTGTTTTGTTTCATTCCAGCTTACGTTTGGGACAGTCACAGGCCTCAATACAGCTGTGATTTGGGACAGTTACAGGCCTCAATACAGCTGTGGCTTGGGACAGTCACAGGCCTCAATACAGATGTGGCTTGGGACAGTCACAGGCCTCAATACAGATGTGGCTTGGGACAGTCACAGGCCTCAATACAGATGTGGCTTGGGACAGTCACAGGTCTCAATACAGATGTGGCTTGGGACAGTCACAGGCCTCAATACAGATGTGGCTTGGGACAGTCACAGGCCTCAGTGTCTTGTGTACACAGTGTCACTGTATAACTGTCTGATTACAACTTTACCATTGTTGCTGCTGTTAATACTCCCATCATCTCCCTATCTCCCCGAGGTTAGGCAAATGTACTGTTTGAGTAATACTTCAGTATGCGGAACACACGAGGATGAACACGAGGAGGGTTCTTGTGTTTTAGCCATTCCAGAGAAAGGCCAGCATCAGACAGATTGAAAGGATGTCTAGTGAAATATACTGAACAACAAAATAAACACAACATGTAAAGTGTTGGTCCCATGTTTCATGATCTGAAATGAAAGATCCCAGAAATGTTCCATATGCAAAAAAAGCTTATTTCTCTAAAATGTGGTGCAGAAATTTGTTTTCGTCTCTGTTAGTGAGAATTACTCCTTTGCCAAGATAATCCGTATGGAACATTTCAGGAATCTTTTATTTCAGCTCATGAAACATGGGACCAGCACTCTACCATAAGCCGTCTCCAACGTCGTTTTAGAGGATTTGGCAGAACGTCCAACCGGTCTCACAACCACAGACCACGTGTAACCACGCCAGCCCAGGACCTCCACATCCGGCTTCTTCACCTGAGGGATCGTCTGAGACCAGCCACCCAGACAGCTGATTAAACTATGGGTTTGCACAACCGAAGAATTTCTGCACAAACTGTCAGAAACCGTCGCAGGGAAGCTCATCTGCGTGCTCGTCGTCCTCACCAGGGTCTAACCAGTGACTTTGATGGCCACAGGCATGCTGGAGAAGTGTGCTCTTCACGGATGATTCCCGGTTTCAACTGTACCAGGCAGATGGCAGACAGCATGTATGGCGTTGTGTGGGCGAGCGGTTTGCTGATGTCAACGTTGTGAACAGAGTGGCCCCGTGATGGTGGGGTTATGGTATGGGGCAGGCATAAGCTACGTACAACGAACACAATTGCATTTTATCGATGGCAATTTGAATGCACATTGATACAGGGACGAGATCCTGAGGCCCGTTGCCGTGCCATTCATCCTCCGCCATCACCTCATGTTTCAGCATGATAATGCACGACCCCATGTCGCAAGGATCTGTGCACAACTCCTGGAAGCTGAAAATGTCCCAGTTCTTCCATGGCCTGCATACTCACCAGACATGTCACCCGTTGAGCATATTTGGGATGCTCTGGATCGACATTTACGACAGTGTGTTCCATTTCCTGCCAGTATCCAGCAACTCTGCACAGCCATTGAAGAGGAGTGGGACAACATTCCACAGGCCACAATCAACAGTCTGATCAACTCTATGCGAAGGAGATGTTGTGCTGCATGAGGCAAATGGTGGTCACACCAGATACTGACTGGTTCTCTGATCCACATACTTTTTATTTTTATTTTTATTTTTTTATTTTTTAAGATCTCTGTTACCAACAGATGCATGTCTGTATTCCCAGTCATGTCTGTACCCCTCAGCCCTTTGTCTCTGTCTCTGTATCGATCTGTTACTGATCAGGGAGACAGTTCGTCTTTGTATCGATCTGTTACTGATCAGGGAGACAGCTCGTCTCTGTATCGATCTGTTACTGATCAGGGAGACAGCTCGTCTCTGTCTCTACTAGCCTTCTGGATTCATGTGCTGCACAGAGCTTTGCTTGCATCCTAAATTGAACCCTATTCCCTACATAGTGCACTACTTTAGACCAGAGCCCTATGGCACCCTATTCCCTACATAGTGCACTGTTTTAGCCCAGAGCCCTCATAGGGGGGACGTACACTTAGTCTTATTTGGCTTTAATTCAGATGTTAAGGCACTGCATTTTTTCTCCCTGATGAGGAATGCTCTGGTCGTGGACTGCAGTGGGTCACAGAGGAGTAGAGAAGATATTTAGGGGAAGGCTATCACACACACACCACATATCCCAAGCCTTCACAGTACATAGTCACACAGGACACTGTCACATACGGTGGTGTCATGTCATTGGCTATGCCGGATTAAGTGATAAGACATGCTATTCTATAAAATCATTTCTCTGTCTTGTCTTTGGCATCATTAAAGCAGAAGACATGTTTATCAAATAACTCTATTATTACGCAATTAAACTGATTAATCGTGTAACTGTAATTAACTAGGAAGTCGGGGCACCAAGGAAAATATTCAGATTACAAAGTTATAATTTTCCTAATATAACTTTCAGATATTTTAATATCTGATCAATTAATCTTCGAATTAATGACGTGTTATTTACCTCACGCCAGTCTCATTCCAAACGTCGTAAATTGTTGGTTATCTGCACGAACCCAGTCTTCACTATGAGTGATCCATACATTAATTGTCTTAAAATCATTTATTTACTAACTAAGTAATTCACAGAAATGCATAACAAACAGTAGCTCTGGTTACAAGGAAATCATAGGGGAATGTGCCCTAGTGGGCTAAACCGGCATGGCGGCTTGTTAGACAAAAGGGGAGTGGGGTCAGCTGAGAAGGCACTACAGAGTTGAAAATTATAACAATTGAAATGCTAACCCTTTGCACATGAACGCTCACTCATTCGGGAACAATTGCAATCAATATATATATTTACGCTCAGTGTGTTATCGGGATCTCTGTTGAAAAGTTTGTTTCTGTTGGAGAGTCTGTCCGCCCTCTCTCTCTCTGTCGTGGTTAAAATGGGTAGTTCAGAGTGACATTCATTCATGTCGTTATAGAATAGATGTTTCAGCGGTTGTCGGTCTTCGCGTTCAATGATACCGAATTCCTAGCTGCAGACTAGTAATTAATATCAAAGACTTGTTCTTATTCTGTTGGTATCGATAGTCTAAGAGTTAAACCACGTGGTATGGTTAAAAGTTCAGCAAGAGGAATGCATGGTCAAACCTTGGCCCTCTCGTTATCGAGGTAAGCTGGTCTCCAACCTTTAGCCATCTCGTAATTGAGGTAAGCTCGGTCTGGTGATAGAAAACCTTGGTGGGTGTTTTATTTGGAAGAGCAGAAAAGGGCCTGTCCCATCACGCCAAACCATAACTGTGCTCATGGCGGTCCTCTGATTTAGTTAAGACTCCAAAGGGAATTGGAGTTTCCTTCATTAACCTGTTAGGGCTAGGGGGCAGTATTGACACGGCTGGATAAAAAAACATACCCGATTTAATCTGGTTACCACTCCTACCCAGTAACTAGAATATGCATATACTTATTACATATGGATAGAAAACACCCTACATTTTCTAAAACTGTTTGAATGGTGTCTGTGAGTATAACAGAACTCAGAACTCAGCTGTACCTACTGCCCTTCACTTACCTACTGTACCTTCTGCACTACAAGTGCAGGTACAGTTGGTACAGTTGGTACTTGTAGGCCAGCAGGTACAGTACCTGCTGGCCTACAAGTACCAACTGTACCTGCTGCCCTACAAGTACCAACTGTACCTGCTGCCCTACAAGTACCAACTGTACCTGCTGCCCTACAATTATCTACTGTACCTTCTGCCCTACAAGTACCTACTGCTGCCCTACAAGTACCTGCTTATCTACTGCCCTGCAAGTACCTACTGCTCTACAAGTACCTACTTACCTCTACTACAATACCCTGGATGGTTAAAGCCTGATTTATACCTTTCACAAACGTGTGTGCCTTAAGCGAAATTGCAATCCTGCATAGTTGCGTCATTTTACACTTTTTGGGGATTCACACAGTTGTGTGCTTTTGCCTCGCAAATATGCATAACGGTCATTTTGCGTAGCTGACTGGGTTCTGGTGTTGCGTACTTCCTTGAGATATGAATTAGGTTTAACTCTTTATGTAACCCTGCTGCTCTCTCTCTACTGCTACAGGAAGATACCTGTTCAGGAGGAGAAAGCATTTTCAACTTCTCTCAGGTTCCATGGCCAGTGAATGTCTTCTGCTTTCCTCCAGGGTCGCTTGTGCTGGATGTCCTGAGTGAACATGAGGACATACGAGGAGAGAGAGCACTTCCTAGAAAGTGTCTCACTCTCTTTCTTTGTCTCTCTCATTCTGCCCGGACCTATACAGTCATTTGTCTGGACTGTTAGTGGGATGGCGTGATATTACTTCAGAAGGTGTGAACACAGAGCGAGAGAGAAGTAGAATCTTCTAGCTAACTAAGACTCTGTGTGTCTCTGTCTTTGTAGGAGCTGACCTGTAGAGAGAGAGAATATTCTAGCTAACCGAGACGGTGTCTCTCTGTAGGAGCTGACCTGTAGCGAGAGAGAGAATATTCTAGCTAACCGAGACGGTGTCTCTCTGTAGGAGCTGACCTGTAGAGAGAGAGAATATTCTAGCTAACCGAGACTGTGTCTCTCTGTAGGAGCTGACCTATAGCGAGAGAGAGAATATTCTAGCTAACCGAGACGGTCTCTCTCTGTAGGAGCTGACCTGCAGAGAGGAGCTGCTAACCCTGCTGCTGTCTCTACTGCCACTGGTCTGGAAGATACCTGTTCAGGAGGAGAAGGCACCAGGTAGGTCCTCCACACTACACAGTACCCTTCATCACTAACACACACAGCCTACACAGATTTGCCAACACCAGGTAAAACCAAACTACCTACCTAAAATACTGTTGTAACAAAACTACTGTTAACTTCCTCTACCGTGTGCCCTAACACACACATCTATACAACTGTAACAGAACTACTGTTGACTTCCTCTACCGTGTGCCCTAACACACACATCTATACAACTGTAACAAAACTACTGTTGACTTCCTCTACAGTGTGCCCTAACACACACATCTATACAACTGTAACAAAACTACTGTTGACTTCCTCTACCGTGTGCCCTAACACACACATCTATACAACTGTAACAAAACTACTGTTGACTTCCTCTACCGTGTGCCCTAACACACACATCTATACAACTGTAACAAAACTACTGTTGACTTCCTCTACAGTGTGCCCTAACACACACATCTATACCACTGTAACAAAACTACTGTTGACTTCCTCTACAGTGTGCCCTAACACAACCCAGGAGTGGATGGATTGATGGATACTGTAGCTGTAAACATTGATGTATTCTAGTTTAAGAGAACAGTGAGAGTTATATAAAACAACAACAGTTATACAACCCAGCAGTGAGTGGACGGATGTTTACTGGAGCTGCGGATGGATGGATGGAGAATGGATGGAATGGATGGATGGATGCCTACTGTAGCTGAGGATGGATGGAGTGGATGGATGGATGCCTACTGTAGCTGAGGATGGATGGATGGATGTCTACTGTAGCTGAGGATGGATGGATGGATGCAGTGGATGGATGCCTACTGTAGCTGAGGATGGATGGATGGAGTGGATGGATGCCTACTGTAGCTGAGGATGGATGGATGCCTACTGTAGCTGAGGATGGATGGATGGATGCCTACTGTAGCTGAGGATGGATGGATAGAGTGGATGGATGGATGCCTACTGTAGCTGAGGATGGATGAGTGGATGGATGGAGGATGGATGGATGGATGGAGTGGATGGATGGATGCCTACTGTAGCTGAGGATGGATGAGTGGATGGATGGATGCCTACTGTAGCTGAGGATGGATGGATGAGTGGATGGAGTGGATGGATGGAGGATGGATGGATGGATGCCTACTGTAGCTGAGGATGGATGCCTACTGTAGCTGAGGATGGATGGATGGAGTGGATGGATGTTTACTGGAGCTGAGGATAGATGGATGGATGCCTACTGGAGCTGAGTGGATGGATGGATGTAGTGGATGGATGGATGTTTACTGGAGCTGAGGATGGATGGAGTGGATGGATGGATGGATGGATGCCTACTTTAGCTGAGGATGGGTGGATGGATGGACGGATGGATGGAGTGGATGGATGGATGGACGGATGGATGCCTACTGTAGCTGAGGATGGGTGGATGGATGGACGGATGGATGGATGGATGCCTACTGTAGCTGAGGATGGATGGATGGATGCCTACTGTAGCTGAGGAGGGATGGATGGATGCCTACTGTAGCTGAGGATGGATGGATGGATGGATGAGTGGATGGATGGATGCCTACTGTAGCTGAGGATGGATGGATGGATGAGTGGATGGATGGATGGATGCCTACTGGAGCTGAGGATGGATGGATAGAGGATGGATGGATGGATGCCTACTGTAGCTGACGATGGATGCCTACTGTAGCTGAGGATGGATGGATGGATGGATGGATGCCTACTGGAGCTGAGTGGATGGATGGATGGATGGATGATGCCTACTGGAGCTGAGTGGATGGATGGATGGATGCCTACTGGAGCTGAGTGGATGGATGGATGGATGCCTACTGGAGCTGAGTGGATGGATGGATGCATGCCTACTGGAGCTGAGTGGATGGATGGATGGATGGATGCATGCCTACTGGAGCTGGATGGATGGATGGATGGATGGATGGAGTGGATTAAGGGTGTGAATGGTTTCACGAAGTTGGGATCCTTAACGTTAAGAAAAGTCTCGAACCGAATGTTTTTCCCCCCCATAATTCAAATCACAGTGCAGGAAACACAAAGCATATACTTTTCTGAGTTATAGCCTAAGTAGACTTTAAGGCTGTACAGGCCTGGGGAAACCAGAGAGGAAGAGGTGAATTCTAGGTAACTTTGGTGAATTTGAGAGGCATGCAGGACAATTAATACATGGCGAGATGCAGATTACCAGAACATGGTCCTGCCTGCCCTCCTCTCTCCTCTCCTGCTGGCCTGACTGCCCCTCCTCTCTCCTCTCCTGCTGGCCTGACTGCCCCTCTTCTCTCCTCCTCCTGCTGGCCTGCCTGCCCCTCCTCTCTTCCTCCTGCTTGCCTGACTGCCCCTCTCTCTTCCTCCTGCTGGCCTGCCTGCCCCTCCTCTCTCTTCCTCCTGCTGGCCTGCCTGCCCCTCCTCTCTCCTCCTCCTACTGGCCTGCCTGCCCCTCCTCTCTCCTCCTCCTACTGGCCTGACTGCCCCTCCTCTCTCTTCCTCCTGCTGGCCTGACTGCCCCTCCTCTCTTCCTCCTGCTGGCCTGACTGCCCCTCCTCTCTTCCTCCTGCTGGCCTGACTGCCCCTCCTCTCTCCTCCTCCTGCTGGCCTGACTGCCCCTCCTCTCTCTTCCTCCTGCTGGCCTGACTGCCCCTCCTCTCTCTTCCTCCTGCTGGCCTGACTGCCCCTCCTCTCTTCCTCCTGCTGGCCTGACTGCCCCTCCTCTCTCCTCTTCCTGCTGGCCTGACTGCCCCTCCTCTCTCTTCCTCCTGCTGGCCTGACTGCCCCTCCTCTCTCCTCCTATACAACTATAACAAAACTACTGTTGACTTCCTCTACCGTGTGCCCTAACACATACATCTATACAACTATAACAAAACTACTGTTGACTTCCTCTACCGTGTGCCCTAACACACACATCTATACCACTGTAACAAAACTACTGTTGACTTCCTCTACAGTGTGCCCTAACACACACATCTATACCACTGTAACAAAACTACTGTTGACTTCCTCTACCGTGTGCCCTAACACACACATCTATACCACTGTAACAAAACTACTGTTGACTTCCTCTACAGTGTGCCCTAACACACACATCTATACCACTGTAACAAAACTACTGTTGACTTCCTCTACCGTGTGCCCTAACACACACATCTATACCACTGTAAGGGGCCAGCAGGAGGAAGAGAGAGGAGGGGCAGGCAGGCCAATCCTTGTTCAAGGGCAGAACGACAGATTTGTACCATGTCAGCTCGGGGGTTCGAACTTGCAACCTTTCGGTTACGAGTCCAACGCTCTAACCACTAGGCTACGCTGCCCGGCCCTTGTGGTCATACATACGTAAAAGGACCATTATTCTGCCTTGTGAATCGATGTGGAATTTAATGATTTTTCTTATTGTTTTGACGGAAAAACGATTAAAAAAATTATATAATAAATTGCTGTTTAAATGTTAAGAAGAATTGTGGATGGATACTTACTGAAGCTGATTGACCTCAGGATGACTGGGGTATTTAGTGTTGTCCTGCTAATCTCTCTTAACATGCTCGTCATACATAGTTCCCTTATTAGCTTCTGGTATGTTAGTTCTATATGAGTTCAGAATTAGTTGCAGCACACTGCCTCAATTACACCTTCTCATGTGAGGTTTAATAGTTGATTTTAACACCTTTTGATATACATACATTATTGTATAAGATGTAAACTCCTCCAGAAATATGAGGCAGAGAATTATTAGTTGGCGCTCGGGTAAGGAAGGGGAAGATATAGTCTTGAACAAGCACAGTGACGTCCATCACACTTAGCACTGAAGTGACAACTAGAGACCCTTCAGGAAGTACTCTCTCACTCATTTACTTTTTCTACATTTTGTTGTTTTACAGCCTGAATTTAAAATTGATTAAATTGACTTATTTTTTTTGGTCACTGGCCTACACACAATACCACATGTCAAAATGGAATTATATTTTAGAAATGTTCACAAATGAATAGAAAATGAAAGGTTGAAATGAATTCAGTCAGTAAGTATTGAACCCCTTTGTTATGATAAACCTAAATATGTTTGAGTAAAAAGTTGCTTAAGAAGTCCCATAATAAATTGCATGGGCAATATTGGTGTTTAACATGATTTTTTAATGACTACCTCATCTCTGTACCCCACACATACAATTATCTGTAAGGTCCCTCAGTCAAGCAGTGAATTTCAAACACAGATTCAACCACAAAGACCAGGGAGGTTTTCCAATGCCTTGCAAAGAAGGGCACCTATTGGTAGATGGGTAAAAAAAACAAAAAAAAACAGACATTGAATATCCCTTTGAGCATGGTGAAGTTATTTATTACACTTTGGATGGTGTATCAACACACCCAGTCACTACAACAATACAGGTGTCCTTCCTATCTTAGTTGCCGGAGAGGAAGGAAACTGCTCAGGGATTTCACCATGATGCCAATGGTGACTTTAAAACAGTTACAGAGTTGAATGGCTGTGATAGGAGAAAACTGAGGATGGATCAACAACATTGTAGTTACTCCACAATACTAACCTAAATGACAGTGAAAAGAAGGAAGCCTGTACCCAATACAAATATTCCAAAACATGCATCCTGTTTGCAACAAGACACTAAAGTAAAACTGTTGAAAATGTGGCAAAGAAATTAACTTTATGTCCTGAATACCAAGTGACTGAGGTGGTGTAACTCCTCAAAGCCATTGGATGAATCCCGGAACATATTCCAGTCTGTGCTGCAAAACATTCCTGTAGCTTAGCATCTGCGTCATCTGACCTCTTCCGTATTGAGCGAGTCACTGGTACTTCCTGCTTTAGTTTTTGCTTGTAAGCAGGAATCAGGAGGATAGAATTAAGGTCAGATTTGCCAAATGGAGGGCGAGGGAGAGCTTTTATGTGTCTGTGTGTGTGGAGTAAAGATGGTCTCTAGGTTTTTTCCCCTCTGGTTCCACGTTTGACATGCTGATTACAGAGCATGACAAATCAATTTGAATCCCACTTTGTAACACATCAAAGTGTGGAAAAAGTCAAGGGGTGTGAATACTTTCTGAAGGCACTGTACTTTACATGGTGTTATGCTTAGCATTGACGAATGTGCTGGAAGTGGACGACTGGTGAACTGTACTGTGGGCCCTGTCTGTTGTTGCTTCAAAGCCTGTTATTGATTTTTGACTAATTAAAGTAATTGATCGTCTGTAGTGTTTCAACACCTTCTCTCTAAGGTTCTTAATCAGGTGACATTGGAATCCCTACAGACCATTACAGACTGGAGCTGTCAAACCCTACAGACCATTACAGACTGGAGCTGTCAAACCCTACAGACCATTAGACTGGAGCTGTCAAACCCTACAGACCATTAGACTGGAGCTGTCAAACCCTACAGACCATTAGACTGGAGCTGTCAAACCCTACAGACCATTAGACTGGAGCTGTCAAGCCCTACAGACCATTAGACTGGAGCTGTCAAGCCCTACAGACCATTAGACTGGAGCTGTCAAACCCTACAGACCATTAGACTGGAGCTGTCAAGCCCTACAGACCATTAGACTGGAGCTGTCAAGCCCTACAGACCATTAGACTGGAGCTGTCAAGCCCTACAGACCATTAGACTGGAGCTGTCAAGCCCTACAGACCATTAGACTGGAGCTGTCAAACCCTACATACCATTACAGACTGGAGCTGTCAAACCCTACAGACCATTACAGACTGGAGCTGTCAAACCCTACAGACCATTACAGACTGGAGCTGTCAATCCCTACAGACCATTACAGACTGGAGCTGTCAATCCCTACAGACCATTACAGACTGGAGCTGTCAATCCCTACAGACCAGTACAGACTGGAGCTGTCAATCCCTACAGACCAGTACAGACTGGAGCTGTCAATCCCTACAGACCAGTACAGACTGGAGCTGTCAATCCCTACAGACCAGTACAGACTGGAGCCGTCAATCCCTACAGACCAGTACAGAATGGAGCTGTCAATCCCTACAGACCAGTACAGACTGGAGCTGTCAATCCCTACAGACCAGTACAGACTGGAGCTGTCAAGCCCTACAGACCAGTACAGACTGGAGCTGTCAAGCCCTACAGACCAGTACAGACTGGAGCTGTCAATCCCTACAGACCAGTACAGACTGGAGCTGTCAATCCCTACAGACCAGTACAGACTGGAGCTGTCAATCCCTACAGACCAGTACAGACTGGAGCTGTCAAGCCCTACAGACCAGTACAGACTGGAGCTGTCAAACCCTACAGACCAGTACAGACTGGAGCTGTCAAGCCCTACAGACCAGTACAGACTGGAGCTGTCAAGCCCTACAGACCAGTACAGACTGGAGCTGTCAAGCCCTACAGACCAGTACAGACTGGAGCTGTCAAGCCCTACAGACCAGTACAGACTGGAGCTGTCAAGCCCTACAGACCAGTACAGACTGGAGCTGTCAAGCCCCACAGACCAGTACAGACTGGAGCTGTCAAGCCCCACAGACCAGTACAGACTGGAGCTGTCAAGCCCCACAGACCAGTACAGACTGGAGCTGTCAAGCCCCACAGACCAGTACAGACTGGAGCTGTCAAGCCCCACAGACCAGTACAGACTGGAGCTGTCAAGCCCCACAGACCAGTACAGACTGGAGCTGTCAAGCCCCACAGACCAGTACAGACTGGAGCTGTCAAGCCCCACAGACCAGTACAGACTGGAGCTGTCAAGCCCCACAGACCAGTACAGACTGGAGCTGTCAAGCCCCACAGACCAGTACAGACTGGAGCTGTCAAGCCCCACAGACCAGTACAGACTGGAGCTGTCAAGCCCCACAGACCATTAGACTGGAGCTGTCAATCATTATTTCTAGATATTTTGATGATATATTGCTGTTTGACTGTCTTTACGTTGCCAGATTTCACCTTGCCTTACAGTGGTTTGTGTTGCCAGATTTCACCCTGCCTTACAGTAGTTTCTGTGTTGCCAGATTTCACCCTGCCTTACAGTAGTTTCTGTGTTGACAGATTTCACTCTGCCTTACAGTAGTTTTCATGTTGACAGATTTCACCCTGCCTTAAAGTAGTTTTCATGTTGTTAGATTTCACCCTTCCTTACAGTAGTTTCTGTGTTGCCAGATTTTACCCTGCCTTACAGTAGTTTTCTTGTTGCCAGATTTCACCCTGTTGTCTCTACTGGAGGTGTTCTTGAGCCGGGAGGTGAATGCCGTCCCCCAGAGGGCAGGGAAAGACCAGAAGACCGGTGCATTTCACTCTGAGAAGCGTTCACGCGGTGGCAGCAGCAGTAGCTCCACCTGGAAGGTCCTGCGTCGCTCCCGCAGGACCCCTCAGCGCTACTCTGTAAGGGATGCCCGCCGCTCCCAGCTCTCCACCTCTGACTCAGATGCGAACTCTGACAACAAGGCCGTCACCGGTGGAGTACGTAGTCGGCGTTCTCGCGGTTCTACGATCCGTGTGAGTTGCCAGCATCACCGTTTGGAGGCTCCCTTGTTACCCTCGCCCCCTGTTCCCCCTCCCGAAAAGACCATGGCTTCGCCTTTCCCGCTCTACCCCCAACCCCGGTCGCTGGGGGGGTCCCAGAACACCCTGGACACAGAGACCCTGACTGACCCAGCTGCCATGTCCATATTCAACCGGATGGAGAACTCTCCCTTCGACCTCTGTCATGTTCTGCTCTCGCTCCTGGAGAAGGTATTTTCTGATTTGTATTGAATGTAAAGTGCTCAATGCACAGCCTTGTCCATCTTACTCAAGCTGTCCCTTTTTAGATACAACCAGGACCACAATAGAAATCATTTGGTAGACTTTGTGTTTTTAATACTAAATCATGTTGAATGTACTGTTGTTCTCAAGTGGTTGCAGTATCTCTATATATGTATTTTAAATATCTCTCTTCCCCCCTCAAGGTGTGTAAGTTTGACATGAGCATCAACCACAACCCGGGTCTGGCTGTCAGCGTGGTACCTACCCTCACTGAGATTCTTACAGAGTTTGGAGACTGCTGTGGTCCGGGGGGAGGAGGAGAGGGGGTGGAGGAGCTGGCTGGAGGCTGGACAGAGGAACCCATCGCCCTGGTCCAGGTATACCTTTTTACTTCCGTTTTTCTTAATTGAATATAATAATGAAATACTTAATGTAAATGCTTTAATTGGTCTTTTACGCATTGTGCTGTACTTACTATTGATATTGTGTGACAGTTTGACATTGTGCTGTACTAATATTGATATTGTGTGATAGTTTGACATTGTGCTGTACTACTATTGATATTGTGTGACAGTTTGACATTGTGCTGTACTACTATTGATATTGTGTGATAGTTTGACATTGTGCTGTACTACTATTGATATTGTGTGACAGTTTGACATTGTGCTGTACTTACTATTGATATTGTGTGACAGTTTGACATTGTGCTGTACTACTATTGATATTGTGTGATAGTTTGACATTGTGTTGTCATTGTAGTGGGATGTGTTGTCATTGTAGTGGGATGTGTTGTCATTGTAGTGGGATGTGTTGTCATTGTAGTGGGATGTGTTGGCATTGTAGTGGGATGTTTTGGCATTGTAGTGGCATGTTTTGCCATTGTAGTGGCATGTTTTGACGTTGTTTTGGGTTTGTTTTGACGTTGTTTTGTCATTGTAGTGTGATAGTTTGTAATGTTGCAGGTATTGGTTTTGCTTTACTATGGCTGTAATTATGACTATGAGTGATGGACATTAAGATAGTCCACATTAGCCCCAGGCTTGAATTTTCAGACCAGGCTAGTAGGAAATATGCCAAACTAGCTCCAAAGTAATCTTAAGTATGGCATACATTTTGGTCTCTTGGGTAGTGGAACATCATCCAGGCTAGTAGAGAAAATGTGGTCTACTAGCCTGGCTGGCCGGTGCCCATAATCCTTAACTTCCATGCCTGAGTATGACTAGCTAATTGATAATAAAGAACACTCTGATCTGTCTCCTCTCAGAGGATGCTGCTAAGGACCATCCTCCACCTGATGTCAGTCGACGTGGGTCAGAGTGAGGCTCTACCAGACAGCCTGCGACGCAGCCTGACTGACCTGCTCAGGTACGTAGTCAAGAGGTTAGAGAACACGACCGGCAGCCAGAAGGTTGCTGGCTCTAACCCCCCCCCCCCCCCGGGGTGGGCGACACAAAAATGGGAACCGAACTGAACTGGCAGCTGAAACCATTGTACAACCTGTCTATTCTATTTTATTCAGAGCCACGCTGAAGATCAGGTCCTGCCTGGAGAGACAGGTTGACCCGTTCGCTCCCAGACCCAAGAAGACCCTGCAGGAGGTGCAGGAGGACTTCTCTTTCTCCTGCTGGAGACACCGCTCCCTGCTGTTACCTGAGCTGCTGGAGGGGGTACTGCAGGTATGGACTCGTTCTGTCCCACATGGCACCCTATTCCCTATATAGTGTACTACTTTAGACCAGAGCCCTATTGCACCCTATTCCCTACATAGTGCACTACTTTAGACCAGAGCCCTATTCCCTATATAGTGCACTACTTTTGACCAGGGCCCTATGGCACCCTATTTCCTACATAGTGCACTACTTTAGACCAGAGCCCTATTCCCTATATAGTGCAGTACTTTAGACCAGGACCCTATGGCACCCTATTCCCTACATAGTGCACTACTTTAGACCAGAGCCCTATGGCACCCTATTCCCTACATAGTGCACTACTTTTGACCAGAGCCCTGTGGCACCCTATTCCATATATAGTGCACTACTTTTGACCAGGGTCCTATGGCACCATATTCCCTACATAGTGCACTACATTAGACCAGGGCCCTGTTTTTGACCTGGGCCCTGTGGCACCCTATTCCCTATATTGTGCACTACGTTAGACCAGGGCCCTGTTTTTGACCTGGGCCCACATCCATTGTCAATATTGTGTAGTCTATTTTTTTCTTCTTCTGATGTACGACCAGGAAGAGGATTTTCTTGTTCTCTTTCAGTCAGTCAACTTCAGTACAACATCCTATGGGGAGTCTCACTCTCACCACTTAGGTTGAAGGATCTACAATCACGCCTGACAATGAAATCCGCACCTCGCTCGAAGCACCACCTTCTACAGGTGATGAGAGTAAGGCTGAAATTCATTCCTTAAATTATTCCACTCTTCACCTTGGTGTGAACAGGAACAAGAACCCAAAACCGTCTTACATTGCGCCAACTAAACTGTCCCTTAATGGTAGAGCGTTCTCACCCCCTGGCCGTTGTTTCCTGATTGTTTGTATGGTTTCATAAGTTTCCTAATCACAAACAATTAGTTATTGTTCAAATCGCTTGGCCTGACTATAGCAATAAGTACTATGGCTGACGCGACGAAGGCTAACAAGCCGGGTTCGGGTTCACGACCAAATTAATTAAAAGATACTCACATTTGTTGTCTGTCCCAGCTCGCTGCATGCTCAGGCTGCCCCCGGTCCAATCAGTTTGTGTGCGAGACTAGGAGATCAGATTCTTATTTACGGAACAGAACAGATTCTTATTTACAATGATGGCCTACCCTGGCCAAACCCTAATCTGGACAACGCTGGGCCAATTGTGCGCTGCCCTATGGGACTCCCAATCACGGCCGGTTTTGATACAGCCTGGAACCGAACCAGGGTCACTGCATAAAGTCCAGTGTTGGTCCTTGAGGGCCGTCGTGGTATCGGCTTGAGGGGGAATATACACGGCTGTGACTATAACCGAAGAGAATTCTCTTGGAAGGTAATACGGTCAGCATTTGATTGTGAGGTGTATTCTAGGTCAGGTGAACAAAAGGACTTGAGTTTCTGTACGTTATCACAATCACACCATGAGTAGTTAATCATGAAACATACACTACCACCCTTTTTCTTCCCAGAGTGTTCTTAATTCCTGTCTGCGCAATGAACTGAGAACCCAGCTGGCTGTATGAACGGGGAGAGTATATCCGGAGAGAGCCATGATTCCTTGAAACAGAGTATGGTACTGTCCCTGATGTTTCTCTGGAAGGAGATCCTCGCCCTGAGCTCGTCTACTTTATTATCCAGAGACTGAACATTAGCAAGTAATATACTCGGAAGCGGTGGATGGTGTGTGCACCTCCTGAGTCGGACTAGAAGTCCACTCCGAGTACCTCTTATCCGGCGGTGTCTTGGAGCAGACTCTGGGATAAGTTAAATTGCCTTGGGAGGTACGAACAAAGGATCCAATTTGGGAAATTTGTAATGCTGGTGAGTTTCCGCCGCTCTGATATCCAAAAGCTATTTCCGGCTTTATGTAATAACACAGAAAACGTTCTGGGCTAATAATGTAAGAAATGAAACACAAAAAAACGAAATACTGCAACGTTGCTTAGGAGCTAGAAGAAGAGCTGCCATGTCTGTCTGTGCCAACTTGGGACTTGGAGCTGGTTTTGGAGATTCTCCTGCTCATGTCTATGGCCTCTGGTAAACGTGTTGGGGACCTTCGCGTTATCCGTACACCCTTCCTGTACTCAGTTTTCCCCGGGGTGACTCTAAGGTGACTTTGCGTCCAAATGCAGCCTTCGCTCCAAAAGTCATGGCTATGTCCTACAGGTCCTTTACATGCCCTGTGTCTGGTGCGAGTTTTACACATGTACATTGAACCGGAATATCCGGTTATGTGACCATTTTTTGTCTGTTTTGCTAATCCAGCACGCGGCAGGATACTCTCTAAACAGCGTGCGTCTCTCCCACTGGAGTATGGAAGCGATCTCCCTGGCATATACCAGCGAGGGGCAAGGGGTACCTAATGACGTACGTACGCACCCACTCCACCAGGGGATTGGCAGCGTCTTGGGTGTTGTTTAAATAGGAGATATTTGTGCTCCTAAATGGGTTTTATCACGGCTGGGACAGGGGGAAGTCACTAGGCAGCTCACCGTGTGGTCACGGCTGGGACAGGGAGAAGTCACTAGGCAGCTCACCGTGTGGTCACGGCTGGGACAGGAAGAAGTCACTAGGCAGCTCACCGTGTGGTCACGGCTGGGACAGGGGGAAGTCACTAGGCAGTGCACCGTGTGATCACGGCTGGGACAGGGGGAAGTCACTAGGCAGCTCACCGTGTGGTCACGGCTGGGACTTGGGGAAGTCACTAGGCAGCGCACCGTGTGCTCAATTCCCAGACTGCAGCATCCGGCAGGGTCAAGTCTGGGTGGTCTGCCATGGGCCGTTTCATTTAGTATCCTTTTTAGGTTGGCATAGGGCGTGACTATATTTCCCATGGTATGTTTTACCGAAGTTGACGTAAAGTTATGACTATAACTGCTGTTCCCTGAAGGAGGGAAACAAAGTGAAACATCTGTTTGGCCCCGTGCTACCCGTTCCTGGGCTGGGTGAAGAGCGGCTTGAAATGGAAGGAATCCGAGCCTCGCGCTTATCACCTGTGGAAGGTGGGGCTTCCAGCGAGGCGCGGATATCATTGGCCTTGTCAGGCGTGATTGTAGATCCTTCGACTGAAGTCGCTGGAGTGTGACTCCCCGTAGTATGTTGTATTTCCCTCCTTCAGAGAACAGTAGTTACATTTTTAACCATTCCTTACTAAGAGTGCATCCCAAATGGTACCCTGTTCTCTGTATACATCACTAAAACTTGAGTGTGACAAAACTGCACAGATGCCTTTTTATTTTCCACCTTTTTCCCCCACTTATTCATTATTTATTGTCCCTAGCACAAGGTGCACCTTTAATGATCATGCTGTTTAAGCAGCTTCATATTCGACACCTGTCAGGTGGATGGATTATCTTGGCAAAAGAGAAATGCTCACAATCAGGGATGTGAACACATTTTTACACAATTTGAGAGGAATAAGCGTTTTTGCTGATGGAAAATTGCTGGTACTTTTTTTTATTTCAGCTCATGAAACATTGGACCAACACTTTACATGTTGTTTTATATTTTAGTTTAGTTTAATAGAAATAAGAGGTCCAAGAATGTATCTCTGTAGAACACCACACTAATACATTATTGTAATCTATTGTAATCCAGGGGCGGCTAAGGTGGTCTGGTTAAAGTAGTGCACTATTTTGTGAATACTGTGCCATTTGCTGATGTACGATAATTTTGTATTTCTTAAACCATTCTATTAATCTAATGGGATGTCCAGGTGCTGCTGGGGTGTCTCCAGGCCTCGGCCCCCAATCCCTTCTTCTTCAGTCAGGCTCTAGAGCTGCTTCATGAGTTCATCCAGCATCGGGGCCTGGAACTGTTTGAGGCCACCGTTCTGAGACTAGAAGGGCTGGGCCGCGCCCGGGACTCTGAGGTTTGATTTGATCGATTTATTTACCTGATCAATGGGGGGCTAACTTCCCAGACACAGATTAAGTCTAGTCTTGGACTAAAAATAAATTTTCCACTGAGCTTGCATTTTAGTCCAGCACTTGGCTTAATTTGTGTCTGGTGAATTTGGCTTGCAGAGTTGAGTACAACAATACACACATAATTAAAAACACAAAGTCCAAAGAGTAATTTCCGTTTTGTTCCAACTCAGGTGGGGGGTGAGGCAGCAGATCGTCTGAAAGGACTGATCTCTGGGTTCCTAAAGATCATCAGCGCCGTGAAGACCGCTAAGTCAGAGCAACTGCACCAGTCCGTCTGCGCCCGCCGTCGCCACCGCCGCTGTGAATACTCTCACTTCCTGCATCATCACCGCGACCTCTCTGGACTCCCAGTCTCTGCTTTCAAACAGGCCGCCCGCCGCAACCCCTTCGAAGAGACAGAGTCCGAGGGGAAGGACGGGGTGGATGACGTGGTGCGTTACCCAGAGAGGTGCTGTTGCTTGGCAGCCTGCGCCCACCAGTGTCTCCGTCTGCTCCAGCGGCTGTCCTCCAGTGGGCCAGCGGTGCTCCAGGTCCTAGCTGGCGTCCAGGCTGTGGGGATCTGCTGCTGCATGGACCCTCGCTCTGTAGTCGGCCCTCTCCTCCATGCCTTCCAGGCTCCAGGGCTCCGCTCCTACCAGTCTCACATCCTCTCTGTCCTCTCCCGGCTGATCCTCGATCAGTTAGGTGGAGGACAGCCTTCTGAGAAAGCTAAGCTAGCCTCCTGTAACATCTGTACTCTGGACAGCAGTCAGCTGCCGGGCCTGGAGGAGACGCTCCAGCAGGGGGAGGTTGGAGTGTCATCCCCCACTTTGAGCTACCGTTCCCATGGTATCCTCCCCAGCGGAGGGGGAGCAGAGGATATGCTGTGGAAGTGGGAGGCCCTGGAGGCGTACCAGGGGCTGGTATTCGGGGAGGACCAGGCACTCAGCCAACAGGTCGCGGGACACATGTGTCACCTGATGTTGAGAGGGAACGCTGTGGTCCAATGGCAGCTCTACACGCACATCTTCAACCCTGTACTGCAGAGGGGGGTGGACCTAGTGCATCACGCCCAACAACTGGGTGTGTCTGCAGCGTGTAGCCAGGTGTGCTCCTACCACATCCAGTGTCTACCTGTAGAGGTGCTACTGGTCTACCTGCAGACACTACCAACCCTGCTCAAGTCCAGGTGAGGACAATGCTGTCTTTACCTTCTTTACTACTGTCTTTTGGCTTCTTCTGTCTTGTCCCCTCCTCCAGTCTGACAGTTTTCTGTCTACTCCGCTTTCCATCCCTTTTCTGCCCCTTCTCCTCCCATTCCTCTCTTCTGCCCCTTCTCCTCCTATCCCTCTCTTCTGCCCCCTCCTTCCTTTCCTCTCTTCTGTCCTCTTCTCCTCCCATCTGTCGTGTCTTTGGCATCATTAAAACGGAAGACATGTTTATCAAATAACTGTAATTATTATTACGCGATTAAACTCATTAATCGTGTAACTCTAATTAACTAGGAGTTTGGGGCACCAAGGAAAATATTCAGATTAAAGTTATAATTTTCCTAATATAACTTTCAGATATTATAATATCTGATCTATGAGTCCTCTGATTAATGATGTGTTATTTACCTCGTCAGTCTCATTCCAAATGTCGTAAATTGTTGGTTATCTGCATGAACCCAGTCTTCACTATGAGTCATCCATACATCAATTGTCTTAAAATAATTTATTTACTAATCGAAGTAATTCACAGAAATGCATAACAAACAGTAGATATGGTTACAAAGAAATGATAGGGGAATGTGCCCTAGTGGGCTAAACCGGCATGGTGGCTTGTTAGACAAAAGGGGAGGGGGGGTCAGCGGAGAAGACACTACAGAGTTGATAAATATTAACAATTGAAATGCTAAACCTTTGCACATGAACGCTCACTCATTCGGGAACAATTGCAATCAATATATATATTTACTCTCAGTGTGTCGTCGGGATCTTTGTTGGAGAGTTTGGTTCTGTTGGAGAGGTTGTCCTCGCGTTCTCTCTCTCTCTCCCTCGGTTAGAATGGATATTTCAAAGTGACATTCATTAACCTCTCTAGGGGAGGTGGGACGAAATCGTCCCACACTATTCAACAGCCAGTGAAAAATCAGAGCGCCAAATTTAAAACCACAAAATGTCATAATTCAAAGTTCTCAAACATAGGACTATTTTACACCATTTTATAGATACACTTCTCCTGAATCGAACCACGTTGTCCGATTTCCAAAAGGCTTTACAGCGAAAGCAAAACATTAGATTATGTTAGGAGAGTACATAGACACAAATAATCACACAGCCATTTTCCAAGCAAGCATATATGTCACATAAACCCAAACCACAGCTAAATGCAGCACTAACCTTTGATCTTCACCAGATGACACTCCTAGGACATTAAGTTATACAATACATGCATGTTTTGTTCAATCAAGTTCATATTTATATCAAAAAACAGCTTTTTACATTAGCATGTGATGTTCAGAACTAGCATACCCACCGAAAACTTCTGGTGAATTTACTAAATTACTCATGATAAACGTTGACAAAATGCATAACAATTATTTTAAGAATTATAGATACAGAACTCCTTTATGCAATCGCTATGTCCGATTTTAAAATAGCTTTTGGGCGAAAGCACATTTTGCAATATTCTGAGTACATAGCTTGGCCGTCACGGCTAGCTATTTTGACATCCGCCAACTTCGGGGTCACCTAAACTCAGAATTACTATTAGAAAAATTGGAATACCTTTGCTGTTCTTCGTCAGAATTCACTCCCAGGACTTCTACTTCAACAACAAATGTGGTTTGGTTCCAAATAATCCATAGTTATATCCAAATACCTCCGTTTTGTTTGTGCGTTCAGGTCACTATCCGAAGGGTAACGCGCAAGCGCATTTCGTGACAAAAAAGTTCAAAATATTCCATTACCGTACTTAGAAGCATGTCAAACGCTGTTTTAAAATATTTTTTTATGCTACTTTTCTCGTAAAATAGCGATAATATTCCAACCGGGCAACGTTGTATTCATTCAAAGACTGAAAGAAAAAAAATGGAGAAGTCTCCTGAACGCGCATCTCCAGTCTCACTGTCCCCAGGCTGACCACTTACAAACTCTGCTGCTGTACTTTGCCCAGAGACAGCAGACACCCCATTCCACTTTCTGGTGGCTTTAGAGAGCCAATGGAAGCCTTAGAAAGTGTCACGTTACAGCACAGATGCTGTAATGTTGATAGAGATGCAACAGAAGGACAACAAATTGTGAGACAGGGCACTTCCTGCATGGAATCTTCTCAGGTTTTGGCCTGCCATATGAGTTCTGTTATACTCACAGACACCATTCAAACAGTTTTAGAAACTTTAGAGTGTTTTGTATCCAAATCTACTAATTATATGGATATTCTAGTTTCTGGGCAGGAGTAGTAACCAGATTAAATCGGGTATGTTTTTTATCCGGCTGGGAAAATACTGCCCCCTATACCACAACAGGTTAATGTCGTTATAGGACGGATGTTTCGTCGGTCTTCGCGTTCAATGATACCGAATTCCTAGCTGCAGACTAGTAATTAATATCAAAGACTTGTTATTTTTCTGTCGTTATCAATAGTCTAAGAGTTTAACCACGTGGTATGGTTAGAGTTCAGAACGAGGAATGCATGGTCAAACCTTGGCCCTCTCGTTCTCGAGGTAAGCTGGTCTGGTGATGGAAAATCTGGGTGGGGGTTATATTCGGAACACAGAAAAGGCTGTCTCATGACGCCAGGTCCTGTCTGTGTCCATGGGGATGTGCCAAGGACTTAGTTAAGACTCCAAAGGGAATCTGAGTTTCCTTCACTAAACAGTCCAAAACCACAGCACACAACTTCACAAACCGTTCCATCCCTATTCATTCATTCTATACAACCATTAGATGTAAGTCTCACAACTGAGGCTATTATATAAACAGAGCCATGTGGCCGTATTGTCTCTCATGAGTTTCACAAAATTGTACCAAACGGACCAGTTCGTAGCTGGATTCTTCACCGATCTTTTATACCTTCTCCAGAACATAAATGTCGTTCGTTTCTCCAGTCATGTGAGGTGGAAGAACTCCTTTGTCTCTCTTTGAAAACACCCTGTCTTTATACTGTGGCCATGAGGCGGGACATTTTCTTAGGAATTTACGACCGCTCAAACAGGGCAACATCATGACACATCCCTCTCTTCTGCCCCCTTCTCCTCCCATCCCTCTCTTCTGCCCCCTTCTCCTCCCATTCCTCTTTTCTGTCCCCTTCTCCTCCCATCCCTCTCTTCTGCCCCCTTCTCCTCCCATCCCTCTCTTCTGCCCCCTTCTCCTCCCATCCCTCTCTTCTGCCCCCTTCTCCTTCCATCCCTCTCTTCTGTCCCCTTCTCCTCCCATTCCTTCTGGCTGTGTCTGTAAATGTTCCTAGCCGTCAAATCCTTCCTTTTGTCCTAAATTCCTTACAAAGGTCATTGGAGGATTTGACGGCTAACAGATAGGAAGAGGCGAAGCGAGAGAGTCGACTCCAGTGAAAATCTGTCTTGGCAGATTTATCAGACTAGGCCTTAACCAGATCAATTGAAGAGTGGTATTGGGGTGGTCAATGAAACCGTGTGGAATTTGGTCAACATAATGCTGAGTAATACTGCTTAGCTTGTTACGAGTGTATTGATAGTTTTTGTACGAGATCGTTGGTTAGAATGTTCCCACCTGATCTCGTCTTCTCCCACCTGCCTTTCGCCTTTGTGGACATGTATTTTCATTGTTAGAGTGGTCAGTTGACCATCTTGTCAATATAATGAATCATTTTCCCGGGTTGTAACGTTTTCAGACCAAGCAAGGTTCTAACCGTGCCATCTCAGTACCGGCTCTGTGCCGGCTCTGTGCCGGCTCAGTACCGGCTCAGTACCGGCTCCGTGCCGTCTCAGTGCCGGCTCCGTGCCGTCTCAGTGCCGTCTCCGTGCCGTCTCAGTGCCGGCTCCGTGCCGTCACAGTGCCGGCTCCGTGCCGTCTCAGTGCCAGCTCAGTACCGGCTCAGTACCATCTCAGTACCAGACCCAATAATCCACTCTGACAGTGTTTGTCAGCAGATCTATTTATCTGTGAGTCATTGCTAATTGAGAGTATGTGGTAGAGTGATAGGATAGTAGGTAGTAGTGCGATAGTGATAGTAGTTAGTAGTATGATAGTGATAGTAGGTAGTAGTGGGATAGAGATAGTAGGTAGTAGTGGGATAGAGATAGTAGGTAGTAGTGGGATAGGATAGTAGGTAGTAGTGGGATAGGATAGTAGGGAGTAGTGTGATAGAGATAGTAGGTAGTAGTGTGATAGAGATAGTATAGTAGGGAGTAGTGGGATAGTGATAGGATAGTAGGGAGTAGTGTGATAGAGATAGTAGGTAATAGTGTGATAGAGAGAGGATAGTAGGTAGCAGTGTGATAGAGATAGTAGGGAGTAGTGGGATAGATATAGTAGGGAGTAGTGGGATAGATATAGTAGGGAGTAGTGGGATAGATATAGTAGGTAGTAGTGGGATAGAGGTAGTGGGATAGAGATAGTAGGTAGTAGTGGGATAGAGATAGTAGGTAGTAGTGGGATAGAGATAGTAGGTAGTAGTGGGATAGAGATAGTAGGTAGTAGTGGGATAGTAGGTAGTAGTGGGATAGAGATAGTAGGTAGTAGTGGGATAGAGATAGTAGGTAGTAGTGGGATAGAGATAGTAGGTAGTAGTGGGATAGAGATAGTAGGTAGTAGTGGGATAGAGATAGTAGGTAGTAGTGGGATAGAGATAGGATAGTAGGAAGTAGTGTGATAGTGATAGGATAGTAGGTAGTAGTGGGATAGTGATAGGATAGTAGGAAGTAGTGTGATAGTGATAGGATAGTAGGTAGTAGTGTGAGAGGATAGTAGGTAGTAGTGTGATAGTGATAGGATAGTAGGTAGTAGTGTGAGAGGATAGTAGGTAGTAGTGTGATAGTGATAGGATAGTAGGTAGTAGTGTGAGAGGATAGTTGGTAGTAGTGTGATAGTTACTTTTTTTAATACTCCCTCCCTCCCTCCCTCCATTCCTTTCTGCCTCCCTCCCTCCATTCCTTTCTGCCTCCCTCCCACCAATCCTTTCTGCCTCCCTCCCTCCATTCCTTTCTGCCTCCCTCCCTCCATTCCTTTCTGCCTGCCTCCCTCCCTCCCTCCTTTCTCCCTCCATTCCTTTCTGCCTCCCTCTCTCCATTCCTTTCTGCCTCCCTCCCTCCATTCCTTTCTTCCTCCCTCCATTCCTTTCTGCCTCCCTCCTTTCTCCCTCCCTCCATTCCTTTCTTCCTCCCACCCTCCCTCCTTTCTTCCTCCCTCCATTCCTTTCTTCCTCCCTCCATTCCTTTCTGCCTCCCTCCTTTCTCCCTCCCTCCATTCCTTTCTGCCTCCCACCCTCCCTCCTTTCTCCCTCCCGCCATTCCTTTCTGCCTCCCTGCCTCCCTCCCTCCTTTCTCCCTCCCTCCATTCCTTTCTGCCTCCCTCCCTCTCTCCATTCCTTTCTTCCTCTCTCCATTCCTTTCTTTACTCTCTCCATTCCTTTCTTCCTCTCTCCATTCCTTTCTTCCTCTCTCCATTCCTTTCTTTACTCTCTCCATTCCTTTCTTCCTCTCTCCATTCCTTTCTTCCTCTCTCCATTCCTTTCTTCCTCCCTCCATTCCTTTCTGCCTCCCTCTATTCCTTTCTGCCTCCCTCTATTCCTTTCTCCCTCCCTCCATTCCTTTCTTCCTCCCTCCATTCCTTTCTTCCTCCCTCCATTCCTTTCTTCCTCCCTCCATTCCTTTCTTCCTCCCTCCATTCCTTTCTTCCTCCCTCCATTCCTTTCTGCCTCCCTCCCTCCTTTCTCCCTCCCTCCCTCCATTCCTTCTTCCTCTCACCCTCCTTTCTCCCTCCCTCCATTCCTTTCTGCCTGCCTCTCTCCCTCCATTCCTTTCTGCCTCCCTCCCTCCCTCCCTCCCTCCCTCCCTCCCTCCCTCCCTCCCTCCCTCCCTCCCTCCCTCCCTCCCTCCCTCCCTCCCTCCCTCCCTCCCTCCCTCCCTCCCTCCCTCCCTCCCTCCCTCCCTCCCTCCCTCCCTCCCTCCCTCCCTCCCTCCCTCCCTCCATTCCTTTCTGCCTCCCTCCTTTCTCCCTCCCTCCATTCCTTTCTGCCTCCCTCCTTTCTCCCTCCCTCCATTCCTTTCTGCCTCCCTCCCTCTCTCCATTCCTTTCTTCCTCTCTCCATTCCTTTCTTCCTCTCTCCATTCCTTTCTTCCTCTCTCCATTCCTTTCTTCCTCTCTCCATTCCTTTCTTCCTCTCTCCATTCCTTTCTTCCTCTCTCCATTCCTTTCTTCCTCTCTCCATTCCTTTCTTCCTCCCTCCATTCCTTTCTGCCTCCCTCCCTCTCTCCCTCCATTCTTTTCTGCCTCCCTCCATTCCTTTCTCCCTCCCTCCATTCCTTTCTGCCTCTCTCCCTCCATTCCTTCCTCCCTCCATTCATTTCTGCCTCCTCCATTCCTTTCTCCCTCCCTCCATTCCTTTCTGCCTCCCTCCCTCCATTCCTTTCTTCCTCCCTCCATTCCTTTCTGCCTCCCTCCCTCCTTTCTCCCTCGCTCCATTCCTTTCAGCCTCCCTCCCTCCATTCCTTCTTCCCTCCCTCCCTCCCTCCCTCCCTCCCTCCCTCCCTCCCTCCCTCCCTCCCTCCCTCCCTCCCTCCCTCCCTCCCTCCCTCCCTCCCTCCCTCCCTCCCTCCCTCCCTCCCTCCCTCCCTCCCTCCCCTCCCTCTCTCCCTCCATTCCTTTCTGCCTCCCTCCCTCCTTTCTCCCTCCATTCCTTTCTGCCCCCTCCATTCCTTTCTCCCTCCATTCCTTTCTGCCTCCCTCCCTCCTTTCTCCCTCCATTCCTTTCTGCCTCCCTCCCTCCTGTCTCCCTCCATTCCCTCCTGTCTCCCTCCCTCCATTCCTTTCTCCCTCCATTCCTTTCTCCCTCCATTCCTTTCTCCCTCCATTCCTTTCACCCTCCCTCTTTCCCTTCCACCCCTCCCACCCACTTTCCCTTCCATCCCTCCCTCCCTCCACGTGAAGCTTTCCATTAAAGATCGTACTTTTTGGAGAAATGTCCTCTGGTCTGATGAAACAAAAATAGAACTGTTTGGCCATAATGACCATCGTTATGTTTGGAGGAAAAAGGGGGACGCTTGCAAGCCGAAGAACACCATCCCAACCGTGAAGCACGGGGGTGGCAGGATCATGTTTTGGGGTGCTTTGCTGCAGGAGGGACTGGTGCACGTAGCAAAATAGATGGCATCATGAGGTAGGACAATGATGTGGATATATTGAAGCAACATCAAGACATCAGTCAGGAAGTTAAAGCTTGGTCGGAAATGGGTCTTCCAAATGGACAATGACCCCAAGCATACTTCCAAAGTTGTGGCAAAATGGCTTAAGGACAACGAAGTCAAGGTATTGAAGTGGCCATCACAAAGCCCTGACCTCAATCCTATAGAAAATGTATGGGCAGAACTGAAAAGGCGTGTGCGAGCAAGGAGGTCTACAAACCTGACTCAGTTACACCAGCTCTGTCAGGAGGAATGGGCCAAAATTCACCCAACTTATTGTAGGAAGCTTGTGGAAGGCTACCCGAAACCTTTGACCCAAGTTAAACAATTTAAAGGCAATGTTACCAAATACTAATTGAGTGTATGCAAACTTCTGACCCACTGGGAATGTGATGAAAGAAATAAAAGCTGAAATAAATCATTCTCTCTACTATTATTCTGACATTTCACATTCTTAAAATAAAGTGGTGAACCTAACTGACCTAAGACAAGGAATTTTTACTAGAATTAAATGTCAGGAATTGTGAAAAACTGAGTTTAAATGTATTTAGCTAAGGTGTATGTAAACTTCTGACTTCAACTGTATATTCTGAATACAGACTGATTGTAGAAGGCTCCTCTGGTCTGCAGCCAGACTTTAAATACAAACTGATTGTAGAAGGCTCCTCTGGTCTGCAGCCAGACTTTAAATACAGACTGATTTGTAGAAGGCTCCTCTGGTCTGCAGTCAGACTTTAAATACAGACTGATTTGTAGAAGGCTCCTCTGGTCTGCAGCCAGACTTTAAATACAGACTGATTTGTAGAAGGCTCCTCTGGTCTGCAGTCAGACTTTAAATACAGACTGATTTGTAGAAGGCTCCTCTGGTCTGCAGCCAGACTTTAAATACAGACTGATTTGTAGAAGGCTCCTCTGGTCTGCAGCCAGACTTTAAATACAGACTGATTGTAGAAGGCTCCTCTGGTCTGCAGTCAGACTTTAAATACAGACTGATTTGTAGAAGGCTCCTCTGGTCTGCAGCCAGACTTTAAATACAGACTGATTTGTAGAAGGCTCCTCTGGTCTGCAGTCAGACTTTAAATGGACCTTTTTCTTCTTCTTCCTTCTCTTCAGTTAAATATTAAAGCATTTGTGTTCCTCCTCCTCCCTGTCAGGGTGATCAGGGATCTGTTCCTGTCCTGTAACGGTCTGAACCAGGTGACTGAGCTCATCTACCTGGACCAGACCCGGGCCTGGGCCCTCAAGGTGTTTGAGATGTTAATACTTGGAGTGGAGTACCAGGTCCAGGAGCATGCCGAGGCCCAGGAGAGAGAAGCCACACTCGGCCTGGCTGAGGAGCTGGGGTCCCGTGGGGCTGGAAGTACCGCAGGTCCCATAGGAGAGGGGGGCCCGCAGAGCCTGTCTAAGTTTTACGAGTGTCTAAAAGAGGCACGCCCAAGGAGCCGGATTGGTCCAGGGGCAGGAAAGGGGAGGGGCCGGGGAGAGACCCATCTGAACACCATCAACCTCTTCCTGTGTGTGGCGTTCCTCTGCGTCAGCAAGGAGGCCGACTCGGACCGTGACTCGGTAAATGACTCGGAGGATACGTCAGGGTACGACAGTACGGCTTCAGAGCCTCTGGGTGGGAGGCTCCCCTGCCTGTCACCTGACAGCGTGGCTCTGCCCTCCAAGGAACAGGTATTGTGTTTTTAACTTAGCATTATTTTTATTGATAGCACAATGTCCAGTTTAATGTGTTAATGTTAGGGCTGTCAAACAATTAAAATTATTATTTGAGTTAATGGCATTAGTTAATCGCAATTTACATTTTTGAATTAGCTCAAAGTTGGTCCTAAAGAAAGATTTTTCCATTTAAAAAGCACAAAGTTAAGTTACAGGCTTTTATTGTAAGAGACGGAAACACAAAATGATCTACACTACCGTTCAAAAGTTTTAGAACACCTATATATTTCAGATTCTTCAAAGTAGCCACCCTTTGCCTTGATGACAGCTTTGCACACTCTTGGCATTCTCTCAACCAGCTTCATGAGGTAGTCACCTGGAATAAATCTCGCTCTCTCTCTCTACGGTATTGATTACTGCATTGTTGGGCGAGAGCAAGAAAGGTATTTCACTGTACTAGTGCACGTGACTGTAAAACTTGAAAAACATCCTCTCACACACACACAATCATACACACACACACACACACACACACACACACACACACACACACACACACACACACACACACACACACACAATCATACACACACACAATCATACACACCCCAGTCTTGCATATGCAGCCTGCCTTTGTAGCATCTCTTTGAGAAGCCTATTCCTGTTCAGTTCGTCCTGTGCCATCTAAATGTGTGCATATCCTAGTCAGTGGTCAAGTTATCAGGTTGCTAGCGAGCTAGACAACGACAAGAATTGGGGATGTGAGTAGTTTAAAGTGGCCCGCAACAAGCGCACCAATCCGGGGCAGAAAGAACCCACAGTGCCTTTAGACAGTATTCACACCCCTGGACTTATTCCACATTTTGTTGTGTTACAGCCTAAAATTGATAACATTGAGATTTTTTGGTCACTGGCTTCACACAAATACCCCATTATGTCAAAGTGGAATTATGTTTTTCAATTTCTTTTTTACAAATTAATTAAAAATGAAAAACTGAAGAGACTTGAGTCAATAAGTATTCAACACCTTTGTTATGGCAAGTTCAGGAGTAAAAAAAAAAAACATGCTTAGCAAGTCTGATAATAAGTTGCATGGACTCACTCTGAAGGGTGCCTATTGGTAGATGGGTGGAAAAAAAGAAAGCACATATTGAATATCCCTTTGAGCATGGTGAAGTTATTAATTACACTTTGGATGGTGTATCAATACACCCAGTCACTACAAAGATACAGGTGTCCTTCCTAACTCAGTTGCCGGAGAGGAAGGAAACCACTCAGGGATTTCACCATGAGGCCAATGGTGACTTTAAAACAGTTACAGAGTTGAATGGCTGTGATAGAACACTGAGGATGGATCAACAACATTGTAGTTACTCCACAATACTAACCTAAATGACAGAGTGAAAAGAAGGAAGAACGTACAGAATACAAATATTCCAAAATATGCTTCCTGTTTGCAACAAGACACTAAAGTAAAACTGCAGAAAATGTGACAAAGACATTTACTTATGTCCGGAATACAAAGTATTATGTTTGAGGTAAATCCAATACATCACATTACTGAGTACCACTCTCCATATTTTCAAGCATAGTGGTGGCTGCATCATGTTATGGGTATGCTTGTAATCTCTAAAGACCGGGAAGTTTTTAGGATAAAAAAGAAACTGAATGGAGCTAAGCACAGGCAAAGTCCTAGAGGAAAACCTGGTTCAGTCTGCTTTTCACCAGACACTGGGAGATTAATTCACCTTTCAGAAAGGCAATAACCTAAAACACAAGGCCAAATATACACTGGAGTTGCTTACAAAGAAGGCAGTAAATGTTCCCGAGTGGCAGAGTTACAGTTTTGACTTAAATAGACTTGAAAATCTATGGTAAGACCTGAAAAGGGTTGTCTAGCCAATGATCAACAACCAATTTGAAAAGAGCTTGAAGATGTGGCACGGAAGGTATGGAACTCTCTCAGAGCCATACCCAAAAAGACTCACAGCTAAAATCACTGGAGAAAGTCAAGGGGTTGTGAATACTTTCTGAAGGCCCTGTAGCTCCAGTAATATTGGGCTTTGACTACAGCCACACAGTCTAAAGGCCTGAGCGTTGACTGCAGCAGTGTTGTTCTGTTCGTAAAATTGTCAGTGCCGAACGTGCGCTTTAAAGGTTCCAGTGAAGAAATGGAGACGCATTAACAGTGTCAAAGCATTTTATACTGATGACCATGTCACGCGTTAACTTTGACAGCCCTAATTAATATCAAGTATTTAAGTGTATACTATACATATAGTTTACATTTGTATATTTTTTTGTCATTTACCAGAGGGATTATATATATTTAAAAAAAAAGAACTAATCTATTAAATAATAAATGTAATCTTTGAACTTGAACAGGTGCGACGTGCTGCTGACGTGTGGTCGGTGTGTCGCTGGATCTACCTGGCGAGTCCCGTGTTCCAGAGACAGTTCTACCGGCTTGGGGGACTAGATGTCTGTTCCCGCCTCATGACCATGCTCATCCAAAAACTCACGAAGAAGAGTGATGGGAAGGACAAGACTCAACCTGACTCCCCTGCCACTGCCCCATCACCGACCTCTATACCAACCCCAGTTCAGACAGGTTTCATTGATTTTATTTGACAATAAAAAATTAGAAAATACAAATACACAATACATGCATTTTGGAACTGGTCAGGGATGCCACCAAGTCAAGGACGTATTTCCATTGAGGTCCCTTAAAGTGGTGCACTACATTACATCAGCCTTTCTTAGACTTTTAGCCAGGGGGCACCAGCCGTGTTAGTGGTGGGTTGCGGCCGTGTTAGCGGCCGGGGGGGGGGTCACCGGCCATGTTAGCGGGGGCGTCGCGATGTCAGGGTAAAGAAATAAATACACATATACAGTACCAGTCAAAAGTTTAGAACACCTACTCGTTCAAGGATTTTTCTTTATTTTACTATTTTCTACATTGTATAATAATAGTGAAAACATCCAAACAATGAAATAACACATATGAAATCATGTAGTAACCAAAAAAGTGTTAAACAAATCAAAATATATTTTATATTTGAGATTCTTCAAAGTAGCCACCCTATGCCTTGTTGACAGCTTTGCACACTCTTGGCATTCTCTCAACCAGCTTCACCTGGAATGCTTTTCCAACAGTCTTGAAGGAGTTCCCACATATGCTGAGCACTTGTTGGCTGCTTTTCCTTCACTCTGCTGTCCAACTCACCCCAAACCATCTCAGTTGGGTTGAGGTTGGGTGATTGTGGAGGCCAGGTCATCTGATGCAGCACTCCATCACTCTCCTTCTTGGTCAAACAGCCCTTACACAGCCTGGAGGTGTGTTGGGTCATTGTCCTGTTAAAAAACTAATGATAGTCCCACTAAGCACAAACCAGATGGGATGGCATATCACTGCAGAATGCTGTGGTAACCATGCTGGTTAAATGTGCCTTAAATTCTAAGTAAAGTTTTGATATCGTCAATATTATTCTAGAATGTAGAAAATAGTAAAAAATAACGAAAAACCCTTGAATGAGTAGGTGTGTCCAAACTTTTGACTGGTACTGTATATGTATAAAAAAATATAAAAAAAAAGTGGAACTCAGTCAGCGTCTCAATGTACTGTTGAGTCAAAATAGGAGAATACACCAGTTGCAATTTAAAAATAAAAGCTGTTTTTCCCTCTTATTTCAGTCGCTGACTGTCACTCAATTAGCCATGTCAGATAACAATTTTGGGATTGGTAAATTAGTCTAGCTAGCTATCGTAACATGTAGTGATCATGGCCGAATACCGACAGGGAACGGGGGGCCCTGACCTCCGGGGGGGCCCCATTGATTTTGTTAGTCACTCTCACTCAGATATCATGTTAACATAGTATAAGCATGGCTTTATGTGTAGAATTTCAGGAAATTATCTTTAAAACTACAAAGATTTCTCTCCACCCCATGGCAAAATGTTGTAGAGTTGCAGGAAATTAACTTGAAAACTCTTTGCCGTCAAGAGGCAGAGAGAAATATTAATCCAACCAAATCTCGTTTAGGACCCCCAATAGGAAGCATGGTTTCATGAGCTTGGGTCCCAGGAAAACACAGAATTTATAATTTGGGTCCGGGGCTGAAAACATTTAAGAACTCCTGCATTACATAGATACAGACATGAGAAGTGTTCTATGGTTCAGTCTTTAGACAGCTTTTGACATTGTTTTTAAAAGGTTCAACCACCACCACCTTGGGAGTGGAGGATCCAGGCCAGCACCCAGCTGAAGCTGTGAGCCCAGGCCAGGGTGGGCAGGGAGAGGGTAAGGGGACCCAGAAGGATCCTTCCAGGAGGCTGGAGGACGAGTGGCCTCTACAGAGCATCAGAATGCTGGAGGCCCTGCTTGCTATCTGCCTGCACAGCGCTAACTCAGGCCTGCAGAGGATCGAACCTGAGCTTTCATTCCAGGTACCTAGACCTAGTACCATTCCGGGTACCAAAGTGACTACTTTTGACGAGGGTCATATCAAGGGAATAAGGTTCTATAGGGCCCTGGTTGAAAGTAGTGCACTATCAAGGGAATAGGGTTCCATTTGGAATGCAGCCCCATATCAATCTGCCCCATATGAACAGATCCTTCTGTTTATCTGTTCTTTTAGGTTTAGATTTGTTTGGAAGGTCATCAAGTAAGAATTTCACTTTACCGTTGTATACCTGTTGTATGCATGTGGCGAATGAACTTTGAAATATGAAACTAGATAGGTAGATGGATAGACAGGCGGACGGATGGATGGATAGATAAATCTCTTTTGATTCAAGCTAAACTATCTATCTTTCCTCTGCAGCTCCAGTCAGTGGAAGATACCCTGTTAGAGGTCAGGGATCAGCTGTCCCGCTCTGGGGTCGTGAACTCTGATCTGGCTGTGCCCCTGTTTGACTTCCTGCTCCGTGTGGCCCTGGCCGAGGTCTGCTCCAGTCCCGAACCCCAGGAGGACAAGGCTGAAAGGGTGAGTTTTGTCTGGGGAGAGGGGAGCAAGGGCTCTGTGTGGGGTGGAGGGGGACTAACTAATTAACTAACTAGTGGAGGGGGACTAGTGGTCAGGCTAGGGAGGGGGACTAGTGGTCAGGCTAGGGAGGGGGACTAGTGGTCAGGCTAGGGAGGGGGACTCGTGGTCAGGCTAGGGAGGAGGACTAGTGGTCAGGCTAGGGAGAGGGACTGGTGGCACTAATGAATGAATTCCTGGAGGTGTAAACATACAGAAAGAAGTGTCCTCTGTCCTCTTCCACACATTTACAGGGTTGGATCGCAAAATAAATGTTTAAAGTGATAAAAACTAATTAAGTTAGTTGTGTAATACATTTTCTAGTTAAAGGATAAGTAGCATATTGTTTTTCAATGTGTGCATGCTTTTGTCCTCTGACAATGATTCAGATATCAAAACTCTTCCGCAGTAGTGAACACTTGTGCTTTCGCGCTAAAAAGGAGGCTATCGAGGAGGAGAGGACTGTCTTCTGTTTGCCTTCTAACGAACTGACACCTCAGCTCAGTGTCGAGTCTCATAGCAAAGGGTCTGAATGCTTATTTCAATACTTTTTTTTTGTTTTTTCATGACCAGCTCAGAAACCAGATTGCGTAGCGGAGAAGGTACGTTGAGATTCGAAATGGTTGGTAATCTGTTTGTTAACTTGGTTTCGAAGACCTTAGAAAGACAGGGTAGGATAGATATAGGTCTGTAGCAGTTTGGGTCTAGAGTGTCATCCCCTTTGAAGAGGGGATAACCGAGGCAGCTTTCCAATCTTTGGGAATCTCAGACGATACAAAAGTGAGGTTGAACAGGCTAGTAATAGGGGTTGCAACAATTTCGGCAGATCATTATAGAAAGAGAGGATCCAGATTGTCTAGCCCGGCTGATTTGTAGGGGTCAAGATTTTGCAGCTCTTTCAGAACATCAGCTATCTGGATTTGGGCGAAGGAGAGGTGGGGGAGGTTTGGGCGAGTTGCTGTGGGGAGCGCATGGCTGGAATTCAAAATTATAATGCTTCTCTTTCATAATTTGGTCAGTTATACTTGGATGTGTAATGTCAGCATTTGTTGCTGGCATAAAATAATAATACACACAAAATAATTATTAAAGTAGTTGGCAATATCAGTGGGTTTTGTGATGAAGGAGCTGAGTTTGCCTTTTTTCCCAAATTGTATTTAAGGTGGTCCAAAGCTTTTGACAGTCATTCTTTATATCTTTTATCTTTATTTCATACTATATTAAACTCTAACTGCTTTAAAGTCACCGTTGGTCTCATGGTGAAATCCCGGAGCAGTTTCCTTCCTCTCTGCCAACTGAGTTAGGAAGGACGCCTGTGTATTTTGTTAGTGACTGGGTGTATTGATGCACCATCCAAAGTGTAATGAATAACTTCAAAATGATCAGAGGACTATTCAATGTCAGATTTAAAAAAATAAAAATGTACCCAATAGGTAACCTTGTTTGCGAGGCATTGTAAAACCTCCCTCCCTGGTCTTTGTGGTTGAATCTGTGTTTGAGATTCACTGCCCGACTGAGGGACCTTACAGATAATTGTTTGTGTGGGGTACAGAGATGAGGTTGTCGTTAAGAAACACTATTATTGCACACAGTGAGTCCATGCAGCTTATGTGACTTGTTTAGCAAAATTTGACTCTTGAACTTATTTAGGCTTGTCGTAACGAAGGGGTTGAATACTTATTGTCTCAAGACATTTTAGATTTTTTGATTTGTTTTAGCAGTTCGATTTGTAGTTAGTCATGAAATGTATTTGGAAGTAACTATCACAGTGAATTTATCCAGAAGTTAAAGTCAACACTATATTGGTTTCTGATGCAGCTGGAATCATTTAGTCAGTTGTAAAAAAACAATATGATACAAAACACCATTATCTACATATGTACAACAGCTAGCAATAACTATAGCACAATGCAGTGGTGAGTATACTAGGCCTGCTATAGGATACTACATCATCAGTCTAACTGAGTGTTCCAGGCAGGTTCCAGAAATTTCTTCAACTGGGGAACCTCGTCTTGTGTTGGCTAATTGCAGCTTGTTTAGCAAGTTTTTGGCAGGAAAGTTGTTTGAGTCTGGTCTTTTCTGCACTCCACAACGTGGAGCCTCTCTGAAGTGGTGGGTTCTGGGCTCGTACACTTTCTTCATCACCCAGTGCTTTGACCAGAAGGTTTGTTTGTACTGCAAGTATCCTGAAAAAACAAGGAGACTGATCATGTCAAACGGGGAGACTGATCATGTCAAACGGGGAGACTGATCATGTCAAACGGGGAGACTGATCATGTCAAACGGGGAGACTGATGAGGATATGTAACCGTACAATAAACCGTGTTCACCATGTTCATCAGTAAACAGTGAAGGCTACAGTAGACTGGTATGTGTTTAGTTCATCAGTAAACAGTGAAGGCTACAGTAGACTGGTATGTGTTGTGTTCATCAGTAAACAGTGAAGGCTACAGTAGACTGGTATGTGTTTAGTTCATCAGTAAACAGTGAAGGCTACAGTAGACTGGTATGTGTTGTGTTCATCAGTAAACAGTGAAGGCTACAGTAGACTGGTATGTGTTTAGTTCATCAGTAAACAGTGAAGGCTACAGTAGACTGGTATGTGTTGTGTTCATCAGTAAACAGTGAAGGCTTCAGTAGACTGGTATGTGTTTAGTTCATCAGTAAACAGTGAAGGCTACAGTAGACTGGTATGTGTTGTGTTCATCAGTAAACAGTGAAGGCTTCAGTAGACTGGTATGTGTTTAGTTCATCAGTAAACAGTGAAGGCTACAGTAGACTGGTATGTGTTGTGTTCATCAGTAAACAGTGAAGGCTACAGTAGACTGGTATGTGTTGTGTTCATCAGTGAAGGCTTCAGTAGACTGGTATGTGTTTAGTTCATCAGTAAACAGTGAAGGCTACAGTAGACTGGTATGTGTGTTGTGTTCCAGGCAGACTCAATAATGGGACATTTTGATATTTCTCCACGGGTGTTATCACATCAACTGGATCTACCACCACCGGGGCGGTATTACGTCCTGAAATCGTTATGAATTCTGGATTTTGTGGTTTGCATACTAACGCTGAGATAAAGCAACACTCATATTTGCGTGTAGTAAGAAAATGTTAGATTTTTATGACACGTGTTAATAACATTAATGGACATGTATGTGACCGACCTCCTTGTTTCGGTCTTATGTGGGTGCTACATAAGATAGCTAGCTAAACAATGAACCGGCATAATCCCAATTCATACTACTACCAATACAAACATTGTCATAGCTGTAGTATGAATCTGCAGGTAGCTAATGCTAACAGACTAGGGTCAACGTTAGCTAGTTAACATTAGGCTATAACTAGCAATGCTAGCTAAAGTTTGCTAGCTAACTAACAGTACGCTTTAACTTGCAATAAAAACGACTTTCTGACAAAATTAGGAACTTATCTGTGAAATGTAGCTAGACTCTTACCCATATACATGGATGAACACTTCACGGCAGACTGGAACCATGTAACTCTGTTTTGTTTGTAGCTACATCTTGTTTGGCCTACGTTGTCAAGTCACTCCGGTTCACACTGACCGTGGTGTGTGCAGAAAGTAGCCCATCACTTTTTCCTACTGATCTGTCGATAGCGCCTGCTACATTCAGGGCATCAAATCAAATTAAATGTTATTAGTCACATGCGCTGAATACAACAGGTGTAGACCTCACAGTGAAATGCTTAATACTACAGGTGTAGACCTCACAGTTAAATGCTGAATACAACAGGTGTAGGTAGACCTTACAGTGAAATGCTGAATACAATAGGTGTAGGTAGACCTTACAGTGAAATGCTGAATACAATAGGTGTAGGTAGACCTTACAGTGAAATGCTGAATACAACGGGTGTAGTCGGCCTTACAGTGAAATGCTGAATACAACGGGTGTAGTCGGCCTTACAGTGAAATGCTGAATACAACAGGTGTAGACCTCACAGTGAAATGCTGAATACAACAGGTGTAGTAGACCTTACAGTGAAATGCTGAATACAACAGGTGTAGGTAGACCTTACAGTGAAATGCTAAATACAACAGGTGTAGGTAGACCTTACAGTGAAATGCTGAATACAACAGGTGTAGTAGACCTTACAGTGAAATGCTGAATACAACAGGTGTAGGTAGACCTTACAGTGAAATGCTGAATACAACGGGTGTTGTCGGCCTTACAGTGAAATGCTGAATACAACAGGTGTAGGTAGACCGTACAGTGAAATGCTGAATACAATAGGTGTAGGTAGACCTTACAGTGAAATGCTGAATACAATAGGTGTAGGTAGACCTTACAGTGAAATGCTGAATACAACGGGTGTAGTCGGCCTTACAGTGAAATGCTGAATACAACGGGTGTAGTCGGCCTTACAGTGAAATGCTGAATACAACAGGTGTAGACCTCACAGTGAAATGCTGAATACAACAGGTGTAGTAGACCTTACAGTGAAATGCTGAATACAACAGGTGTAGGTAGACCTTACAGTGAAATGCTGAATACAATAGGTGTAGGTAGACCTTACAGTGAAATGCTGAATACAACGGGTGTAGTCGGCCTTACAGTGAAATGCTGAATACAACGGGTGTAGTCGGCCTTACAGTGAAATGCTGAATACAACAGGTGTAGACCTCACAGTGAAATGCTGAATACAACAGGTGTAGTAGACCTTACAGTGAAATGCTGAATACAACAGGTGTAGGTAGACCTTACAGTGAAATGCTGAATACAACAGGTGTAGGTAGACCTTACAGTGAAATGCTGAATACAACAGGTGTAGTAGACCTTACAGTGAAATGCTGAATACAACAGGTGTAGGTAGACCTTACAGTGAAATGCTGAATACAACGGGTGTTGTCGGCCTTACAGTGAAATGCTGAATACAACAGGTGTAGGTAGACCGTACAGTGAAATGCTGAATACAACAGGTGTAGTAAACCTTACAGTGAAATGCTGAATACAACAGGTGTAGGTAGACCTTACAGTGAAATGCTGAATACAACAGGTGTAGTAGACCTTACAGTGAAATGCTGAATACAGCAGGTGTAGTAGACCTCACAGTGAAATGCTAAATACAACAGGTGTAGGTAGACCTTACAGTGAAATGCTGAATACAACAGGTGTAGGTAGACCTTACAGTGAAATGCTGAATACAACAGGTGTAGGTAGACCTTACAGTGAAATGCTGAATACAGCAGGTGTAGGTAGACCTTACAGTGAAATGCTGAATGCAGCAGGTGTAGGTAGACCTTACAGTGAAATGCTGAATACAGCAGGTGTAGTAGACCTCACAGTGAAATGCTGAATACAACAGGTGTAGTAGACCTTACAGTGAAATGCTGAATACAACAGGTGTAGACCTCACAGTGAAATGCTGAATACAACAGGTGTAGGTAGACCTTACAGTGAGATTTACACGGGTATCAAAACGCCAAGGCGGTTTAAGCACAAAACACAGACCTTATTTGAAGTAGATCAATACATTCTCTATGGAAGACATGTACGGTAAAATAACGAAGGAACCGCTTTCAAGTTCAGCCGCAAGTTATTACAGGAATTATGACGCGTCGACTATTTCTCTCTAAACCATATATCTTTGACTATTACGAGCCTGCTGCTGCCTACCACCGCTCAGTCAGACTGCTCTATCAAATATCAAATCATAGACTTAACTATAATATAAAATGTAAATGTAATAATACAATAAACCTTAGGTCATTAATATGGTCAAATCCGAAAACTATCATCTCGAAAACATTATTCTTTCAGTGACATACGGAACCGTTCCGTATTTTATCTAACGGGTGGCATCCATAAGTCTAAATATTCCTGTTACATCGCACAACCTACAATGTTATTTCATAGTTCCGTAAAATTCTGGCAAATTAGTTCGCAACGAGCCAGATTCTGTATACCCTGATTCTGCGTGCAACGAACGCAAGAGAACTGACACAATTTCACCTGGTTAATATTGCCTGCTAACCTGGATTTCTTTTAGCTAAATATGCAGGTTTAAAAATATATACTTCTGTGTATTGATTTTAAGAAAGGCATTGATGTTTATGGTTAGGTACAGTCGTGCAACGATTGTGCTTTTTTTCGCAAATGCGCTTTTGTTAAATCATCCCCGTTTGGCGAAGTCTGCTGTCTTTGTTAGGAAGAAATAGTCTTCACATTTCGCAACAAGCCAGGCGGCCCAAACTGCTGCATATACCCTGACTCTGTTTGCAAGAGAAGTGACATATTTTCCCTAGTTAAAAGAAATTAATGTTAGCAGGCAATATTAACTAAATATGCAGGTTTAAAAATATATACTTGTGTATTGATTTTAAGAAAGACATTGATGTTTATGGTTAGGTACACGTCGGAGCAAAGACAGTCCTTTTTCGCGAATGCGCACCACATCGATTAAATGCAAAGCAGGACAGGCTAGATAAACAAACTAGTAATATCATCAGCCATGTGTAGTTAACTAGTGTTTATGATTGATTGTTTTTTTTTATAAGATAAGTTTAATGCTAGCTAGCAACTTACCTTGGCAACGTAAAGCAGGTGGTTAGAGCGTTGGGCTAGTTAACGTAAGATTGCATCCCCAAGCTGACATGGTAAAAATCTGTCGTTCTGCCCCTGAACAAGGCATTTAACCCACCGTTCCTAGGCCGTCATTGAAAATAAGAATGTGTTCTTAACTGACTTGCCTAGTTAAATCTAGGTTTTAAAAAAAAAAAAAAAACGGCAAATCGGTGCCCAAAAATACCGATTACCGATTGTTATGAAAACTTGAAATCGGCCCTAATTAATCGGTCGACCTCTACTACATTGCCTCCCGACTGGTGCAGTGCCGGGTTTGGCCGGCAGGGATGTCCTTGTCCCATCGGGCACTAGCTACTCCTGTGGCGGGCTAGGTGCAGTGCACGCTGACACGGTCACCAGGTGTACGGTGTTTCCTCCTACACATTGGTGCAGCTGGCTTCCGGGTTAAGTGGGCCATTGTGTCAAGAAGCAGTGCGGCTAGGTTAGGTCGTGTTTCGGAGGACGCATGGCTCTCGACCTTAACCTCTCCCGAGTCCGTACGGGAGTTGCAGCGATGAGACAAGACTGTAACTACCAATTAGATACCACGAAATTGGGGAGAAAAAGGGTTTTAAAAAAAAAAGAACTATGCTACGTGGCTGACCAATCCAAACTCATCTCCTGGCATGTCCAACCCACTCATTATCTCAGCCAATCATGCGCGAAGGTTCCTGACTTTTTCCGCGGCTTAATCAACTAGGCTCATAATTTAACAATGTTATTTGTATTTATGGATGGAATACAAGTTTGTTATTAAGGGACATGAACCTTCACATGTTTCAGAAGGCATTTCTGCCCCCCAAAAAATGCATTTTGATTTAAAAATACATGTTTACGTTTAAATGCCGTTCCTGTGAAGCTGTGATGTATGACATAGTTTCCTGAAACGAGTCACATATAGTAAAATAGAGCAGCAGTGAAATGTCCCTTTAACATTCCTGTCTGATTATTCCTGTTCTAGTACTGAGGCTTTAATAAATAAAATAAAATAGTATTTGTAACATGCACCGAATACAAAAGGTGTAGTAGACCTTACAGTGAAATGCTGACTTACAAGCCCTTAACCAACAATACAGGTTTAAAGAACAATAAGTGTTAAATAAAAAAAGAACAATAACAAATAATTAAAGAACGGCAGTAAAATAACAATAGCGAGGCTATATACAGGGTGTACCAGTTAGTTGAAGTAATATGTACATGTAGGTATAGTTAAAGTGACTATGCATCGATAATAAACAGAGAGTACTTAGCAGCAGCGTAAAAATGGGGGGCAATGCAATAGTCTGGGTAGCCATTTGATTAGCTGTTCAGCAGTTTTATGTCTTGTTGGTAGAAACTGTTTAGAAGCCTTTTGGACCTAGACTTGGCGCTCCGGTACATCTTGCCGTGTGGTAGCAGAGAGAACAGTCTATGACTAGGGTGGCTGGAGTCTTTGACAATTTTTGGGGCCTTCCTCTGAGACCGCCTGGTATGGAGGTCCTGGATGGCAGGAAGCTTGGCAGTGTGGAGTGCAATAGAGATGGCCTCATCTGTGGATCTGTTTGGGCGGTATGCAAATTGGAGTGGGTCTAGGGTTTCTGCGATGATGGTGTTGATGTGAGCCATGACCAGCCTTTAAAAGCACTTCATGGCTACGGACGTGAGTGCTACGGGTCGGTAGTCATTTAGGCAGGTTCCCTTAGTGTTCTTGGGCACAGGTTGGTCTGCTTGAAACATGTTGGTATTACAGCCCAAGACAGGGACATGTTGAAAATGTCAGTGAAGACACTTGCCAGTTGGTCAGTGCATGCTCAGAGTACACGTCCTGGTAATCCGTCTGGCCCTGCGGCCTTGTGAATGTTGACCTGTTTAAAGGTCTTACTCACATCGGCTGCGGAGAGCGTGATCACACCGTCGTCCAGAACAGCTGAAACTCTCATGCATGTTTCAGTGTTATTTGCCTCAAAGCGAGCATAGAAGTAGTTTAGGTCGAATGTTAGTCTCGTGTCACTGGGCAGTTCTCGGCTGTGATTCCCTTTGTAGTCTGCAATAGTTTGCAAGCCCTGCCACATCCGACGAGCATCAGAGCCGGTGTAGGACTATTCAATCTTAGTCCTGTATTGACGCTTTGCCTGTTTGACGGTTTATCTGAGGCCATAGTGGGATTTCTTATAAGCTTCCGGGTTGGAGTCCCGCTCCTTGAAAGCGGCAGCTCTAGCCTTTAGCTCAGTGTGGATGTTGCCTGTAATCCATGGCTTCTGGTTGGGGTATGTACGTACAGTCACTGTGGGGGGGGACTTCATCGATGCACTTATTGTTGAAGCCAATGACTGATATGGTGTATTACTCAATGCCATTTGAAGAATCCCGGAACATATTCCAGTCTGTGATAGCAAAACAGTCCTGTAGTTTAGCATCTGCTTCATCTGACCACTTTTTTTTATAGACCGAGTCACTAGTGCTTCCTGCTTTTTGCTTGTAAGCAGGAATCAGCAGGAATCAGGAGGATAGAATTGTGGTCAGATTTGCCAAATGGAGGGCGAGGGAGAGCTTTATGCGTCTCTGTGTGTGGAGTAAAGGTGGTCTAGAGTTTTTTTTCCCTCTGGTTACACATTTAACACACTGGTAGAAATGTAAAACGGATTTAAGTTTCCCTGCATTAAAGGGTTTACGATACAATCACTACATCCCAAATAGAACCCTATTTCCCACATAGTGCACTATCATGACCAGAGCCCTATATAGAGCCCTATGTTCCCTTGTCTAAAGCAGTGCACTATGTAGGGACTAGGGTGCCATTTGGGATGCAGTGGATGATCCTTGTTTCTGAAGGAATTTAGCTGCTTAGGACTTTCTAAATGTGTTGGGCTCTGGAATGTCTCACCACTACATCTTGTTCTGGTGGGCCCAGTCACCACTATATTCTGGTCTGGGCGGGCCCAGTCACCACTACATTCTGGTCTGGGCGGGCCCAGTCACCACTACATTCTGGTCTGGGCGGGCTCAGTCACCACTACATTCTGGTCTGGGCGGGCCCAGTCACCACTACATTCTGGTCTGGGCGGGCCCAGTCACCACTACATTCTGGTCTGGGCGGGCCCAGTCACCACTACATTCTGGTCTGGGCGGGCCCAGTCACCACTACATTCTGGTCTGGGCGGGCCCAGTCACCACTACATTCTGGTCTGGGCGGGCCCAGTCACCACTACATTCTGGTCTGGGCGGGCCCAGTCACCACTACATTCTGGTCTGGGCGGGCCCAGTCACCACTACATTCTGTTCTGGGCGGGCCCAGTCACCACTACATTCTGGTCTGGGCGGGCCCAGTCACCACTACATTCTGTTCTAGTGGGCCCAGTTACCACTACATTCTGTTCTGGTGGGCCCAGTCACCACTACATTCTGTTCTGGGCGGGCCCAGTCACCCCTATATTCTGTTCTGGGCGGGCCCAGTCACCCCTATATTCTGTTCTGGGCGGGCCCAGTCACCCCTATATTCTGGTCTGGGCGGGCCCAGTCACCACTACATTCTGGTCTGGGCGGGCCCAGTCACCACTACATTCTGGTCTGGGCGGGCCCAGTCACCACTACATTCTGGTCTGGGCGGGCTCAGTCACCACTACATTCTGGTCTGGGCGGGCCCAGTCACCACTACATTCTGGTCTGGGCGGGCCCAGTCACCACTACATTCTGGTCTGGGCGGGCCCAGTCACCACTACATTCTGGTCTGGGCGGGCCCAGTCACCACTACATTCTGGTCTGGGCGGGCCCAGTCACCACTACATTCTGGTCTGGGCGGGCCCAGTCACCACTACATTCTGGTCTGGGCGGGCCCAGTCACCACTACATTCTGGTCTGGGCGGGCCCAGTCACCACTACATTCTGGTCTGGGCGGGCCCAGTCACCACTACATTCTGTTCTAGTGGGCCCAGTCACCACTACATTCTGTTCTAGTGGGCCCAGTCACCACTACATTCTGTTCTGGGCGGGCCCAGTCACCACTATATTCTGTTCTGGGCGGGCCCAGTCACCCCTATATTCTGTTCTGGGCGGGCCCAGTCACCCCTATATTCTGTTCTGGGCGGGCCCAGTCACCCCTATATTCTGGTCTGGGCGGGCCCAGTCACCCCTACATTCTGGTCTGGGCGGGCCCAGTCACCACTACATTCTGGTCTGGGCGGGCCCAGTCACCGCTACATTCTGGTCTGGGCGGGCCCAGTCACCGCTACATTCTGGTCTGGGCGGGCCCAGTCACCGCTACATTCTGTTCTGGTGGGCCCAGTCACCGCTATATTCTGGTCTGGGCGGGCCCAGTCACCCCTATATTCTGGTCTGGGCGGGCCCAGTCACCCCTATATTCTGGTCTGGGCGGGCCCAGTCACCACTATATTCTGGTCTGGTGTGCCCAGTCATTTAAATAATAATTGATTTACAGTCCCTCTGAGCGACGGAGCCCAGCCTGCGAGGCGGCATATTAAAGGGGGCAGTCTAGCGATTTCAGCAATACTAGTGTCATCTCACTGTGATATTCTCAGCCTAATGTAGAGCTCTCAACATGAAAACACACTAAATCATTGCACTGTCACTAAATAATATCATTTATTTTACAGTTATAAAAGAAAGGTTCAATCTTGTAGTAATTGTTACTATATTTAGAAAGCCTGTCAGATCGTTTCAAGCACTATTGAATAGGTCATACGGTTTTCCTATTGAATAGGTCATACTGTTTATTTATTTATCTGTTGAATAGGTTATACGGTTTATTTATCTATTGAATAGGTCTTACGGTTTATTTATCTATTTAATGGGTTATACGGTTTATTTATCTATTTAATGGGTTATACGGTTTATTTATTTATCTATTGAATAGGTCATACAGTTTATTTATTTATCTATTTAATAGGTTATACGGTTTATTTATTTATCTATTGAATAGGTCATACGTTCATCATATGTGTGCTGTGTACTTGAGTGTGTGCCCTCCAATGTAGAACTACTGGTACCAGAAAGGTGAGATCCAGACCTTTCTAGAACTATCCAGCATTACTAGTTATTGTTTATGGCCATATTTACGCCTGTCTGTTTAGACAGAAATGTACATTTTGCTGTAACGTTGAAGAAGTTAATAATTTCCAGAAACCTGAAATATGAGTTAACCTTTAACTCTGTAATATAGTAGGCTAGGTAACTGTCCTTAATGAGTTAACCTACTAACTCTGTAATATAGTGGTCTAGGTAACTGTCCTTAATGAGTTAACCTACTAACTCTGTAATATAGTGGTCTAGGTAACTGTCCTTAATGAGTTAACCTACTAACTCTGTAATATAGTGGTCTAGGTAACTGTCCTTAATGAGTTAACCTACTAACTCTGTAATATAGTGGTCTAGGTAACTGTCCTTAATGAGTTAACCTACTAACTCTGTAATATAGTGGTCTAGGTAACTGTCCTTAATGAGTTAACCTACTAACTCTGTAATATAGTGGTCTAGGTAACTGTCCTTAATGAGTTAACCTACTAACTCTGTAATATAGTGGTCTAGGTAACTGTCCTTAATGAGTTCACCTACTAACTCTGTAATATAGTGGTCTAGGTAACTGTCCTTAATGAGTTAACCTACTAACTCTGTAATATAGTGGTCTAGGTAACTGTCCTTAATGAGTTAACCTACTAACTCTGTAATATAGTGGTCTAGGTAACTGTCCTTAATGAGTTAACCTACTAACTCTGTAATATAGTGGTCTAGGTAACTGTCCTTAATGAGTTAACCAACTAACTCTGTAATATAGTGGACTAGGTAACTGATGAGTTAACCTACTAACTCTGTAATATATTGGACTAGGTAACTGATGAGTTAACCTACTAACTCTGTAATATAGTGGACTAGGTAACTGATGAGTTAACCTACTAACTCTGTAATATAGTGGACTAGGTAACTGTTCCAGGTTTAGTGTTATGATGGAATGGAAGGATATGTAGTCTTTATTAACTCAAGCACCTGAAATCTAGAAGGCCGTCTATGTCAGAGTACTGTTACCGTCAGTCATACAAATGATGAACAGTTAGCTAATAGGTCCTTCCTCTCTCTGTGTGTGTGTGTGTGTGTGTGTGTCTGTGTGTGTGTGTGTGTGTGTGTGTGTGTGTGTGTGTGTGTGTGTGTGTGTGTTCAGCAGGCAAACACCCCCTCAGGGTGGTCTAGCTCGTCAGCTGATACAGGCAGGTCTTATGACCTGAAATCTCTTTTTATTTTATTTTTTTATTGGGCTGTTTCTTGAAAACCTTTTTGTTTCCCCTTCTGTTAACAGTACAGACATTAAGAGTGTTGCTTGAATAAAAGTTTTTAGATTTGTAATTTTTGACGTGACTGATGGGGAATGAGTAAATTCCACAGAGAACCCTGACCGTACTGGAACATGGGTAAGAAAGGTTTGACTGTATTAGCCTAGCTTTAGCACAGCCTCTCTACCGTGTTCTTTCATGTTACTCTTCAGCCTCTGGTGGTGGAGTTAACCAGAGACAACTATATCTGACTTGGAGAAACTTCTTCTCTCCCTCTCTACTCTCTCTCCCTCTACTCCCGCTACTCTCTCCCTCTACTCTCTCTCTCCCTCTACTCCCGCTACTCTCTCCTTCTACTCTCTCTCTCCCTCTACTCTCTCCCTCTACTCCCGCTACTCTCTCTCTCCCTCTACTCCCGCTACTCTCTCTCTCCCTCTACTCCCGCTACTCTCTCTCTCCCTCTACTCCCGCTACTCTCTCTCTCCCTCTACTCGCGCTACTCTCTCTCTCCCTCTACTCCCGCTACTCTCTCCCTCTACTCTCTCTCTCCCTCTACTCCCGCTACTCTCTCCCTCTACTCTCTCTCTCCCTCTACTCCCGCTACTCTCTCCTTCTACTCTCTCTCTCCCTCTACTCTCTCCCTCTACTCCCGCTACTCTCTCTCTCCCTCTACTCCCGCTACTCTCTCCCTCTACTCTCTCTCTCCCTCTACTCCCGCTACTCTCTCCTTCTACTCACTCTCTCCCTCTACTCCCTCTACTCTCTCTCTCCCTCTACTCCCGCTACTCTCTCCTTCTACTCTCTCTCTCCCTCTACTCTCTCCCTCTACTCCCGCTACTCTCTCCTTCTACTCTCTCTCTCCCTCTACTCTCTCCCTCTACTCCCGCTACTCTCTCTCTCCCTCTACTCCCGCTACTCTCTCCTTCTACTCTCTCTCTCCCTCTACTCTCCCTCTACTCCCGCTACTCTCTCTCTCCCTCTACTCCCGCTACTCTCTCTCTCCCTCTACTCGCGCTACTCTCTCTCTCCCTCTACTCGCGCTACTCTCTCCCTCTACTCGCGCTACTCTCTCTCTCCCTCTACTCGCGCTACTCTCTCCCTCTACTCCCGCTACTCTCTCCCTCTACTCCCGATACTCTCTCCCTCTACTCCCGCTACTCTCTCCCTCTACTCCCGCTACTCTCTCCCTCTACTCCCGCTACTCTCTCCCTCTACTCCCGCTACTCTCTCCCTCTACTCCCGCTACTCTCTCCCTCTACTCTCTACCCTCTTCTCTCACTCTACCCTCTCTTCTCTCCCTCTACCCTCTCTTCTCTCCCTCTACCCTCTCTTCTCTCCCTCTCTTCTCTCCCTCTCTACTCTCTATATTCTCTCTCTATATTCTCTCTCTACTCTCCCTTTACTCTCTATTCTACTCTCTCCCTCTCTCTCTCACTCTTCCTCTACTCTCTCTACTCACTCTACCTCTCTCTCCCTCTCCTCACCGTCTCTCCCTCTCCCTTTCTCACTCTCCCTGTACTCTCTCTCACTCTCTCTTTCTCCCTCTACTATCTCTCCCTCTCTCCCCCTATTTCTCTCTCTCTCTACTCACTCCGTCTCTCTCTCCCTCTGTAGAAGTTAGCAGTGTGTGTGGAGAGTGTGGTCCCGGCGGGGGATCTATCTGAGGCTGAGGAGGAAGACGAGGTGCAGGGTTGTGGTGAGGTTCCAGCGCTGGGGGAGGAGGAGGGATACGAGGCAGACAGCGAGAGCAACCCAGAGGACATGGCCAAGCAGGAAGAAGGTAAGAGGGCCTAACACACACAAACACGGTGGCCGGTAGTAAACAATGTCACGTGCACACACGCACACACACACACACACACACACACACACACACACACACACACACACACACACACACACACACAGAGTGGCACGTACACACACACACACACAGACACACACACACAGTGGCACGTACACACACACACTTGCACAGAGCAAGATGAGCTGAAATCTAATGAGGGAACATTAGATAAACCCTCTCAAAATTGCACTGATAATTGATGGGGAATTGTAGCCTCCTCGTCCTTCTGCAGCTCGCCTGCATTCAGTGTCAGAGTGCACTCTGGGTCGTTGGTAAGTTTAGAGCGTTGACAGATTGTCTGTCGGTAAGTTCAGAGCGTTGACAGATTGTCTGTCGGTAAGTTCAGAGCGTTGACAGATTGTCTGTCGGTAAATTCAGAGCGTGTGGGGGGGAGGTTGGAACCCCTGGACTACTGTGGGGGGGGAGGTTGGAACCCCTGGACTACTGTGGGGGGGAGGTTGGAACCCCTGGACTACTGTGGGGGGGAGGTTGGAACCCCTGGACTACTGTGGGGGGGAGGTTGGAACCCCTGGACTACTGTGGGGGGGAGGTTGGAACCCCTGGACTACTGTGGGGGGGAGGTTGGAACCCCTGGACTACTGTGGGGGGGAGGTTGGAACCCCTGGACTACTGTGGGGGGGAGGTTGGAACCCCTGGACTACTGTGGGGGGGAGGTTGGAACCCCTGGACTACTGTGGGGGGGAGGTTGGAACCCCTGGACTACTGTGGGGGGGAGGTTGGAACCCCTGGACTACTGTGGGGGGGAGGTTGGAACCCCTGGACTACTGTGGGGGGGGAGGTTGGAACCCCTGGACTACTGTGGGGGGGAGGTTGGAACCCCTGGACTACTGTGGGGGGTTGGAACCCCTGGACTACTGTGGGGGAGGGAGAGGAGGTTGGGACCCCTGGACTACTGTGGGGGAGGGAGAGGAGGTTGGGACCCCTGGACTACTGTGGGGGAGGGAAGAGGAGGTTAGAACCCCTGGACTACTGTGTGGGGAGGGAGAGGAGGTTAGAACCCCTGGACTACTGTGGAGGGGGGCGGTTGGAACCCCTGGACTACTGTGTGGGGGGGCGGTTGGAACCCCTGGACTACTGTGTGGGGGAGGTTGGAACCCCTGGACTACTGTGGGGGGGAGGTTGGAACCCCTGGACTACTGTGGGGGGGAGGTTGGAACCCCTGGACTACTGTGGGGGGGAGGTTGGAACCCCTGGACTACTGTGGGGGGGAGGTTGGAACCCCTGGACTACTGTGGGGGGGAGGTTGGAACCCCTGGACTACTGTGGGGGGGAGGTTGGAACCCCTGGACTACTGTGGGGGGGAGGTTGGAACCCCTGGACTACTGTGGGGGGGAGGTTGGAACCCCTGGACTACTGTGGGGGGGAGGTTGGAACCCCTGGACTACTGTGGGGGGGAGGTTGGAACCCCTGGACTACTGTGGGGGGGAGGTTGGAACCCCTGGACTACTGTGGGGGGGGAGGTTGGAACCCCTGGACTACTGTGGGGGGGAGGTTGGAACCCCTGGACTACTGTGGGGGGGAGGTTGGAACCCCTGGACTACTGTGGGGGGGAGGTTGGAACCCCTGGACTACTGTGGGGGGGAGGTTGGAACCCCTGGACTACTGTGGGGGGGAGGTTGGAACCCCTGGACTACTGTGGGGGGGAGGTTGGAACCGCTGGACTACTGTGGGGGGGAGGTTGGAACCCCTGGACTACTGTGGGGGGGAGGTTGGAACCCCTGGACTACTGTGGGGGGGAGGTTGGAACCCCTGGACTACTGTGGGGGGGAGGTTGGAACCCCTGGACTACTGTGGGGGGGAGGTTGGAACCCCTGGACTACTGTGGGGGGGAGGTTGGAACCCCTGGACTACTGTGGGGGGAGGTTGGAACCCCTGGACTACTGTGGGGGGAGGTTGGAACCCTGGACTACTGTGGGGGGGGAGGTTGGAACCCCTGGACTACTGTGGGGGGGAGGTTGGAACCCCTGGACTACTGTGGGGGGGAGGTTGGAACCCCTGGACTACTGTGGGGGGGAGGTTGGAACCCCTGGAATACTGTGGGGCTGGGGGGGCCCTGGGGAAAGAAGGTTGACAGCATATAGCATTGGAGTTCTCCTTGCGCTCTGTCTTTAGCTGTTGTATCTGTTGTTCTTTGTGGAGTTGATACATTAGAATGTGGTTCCAGAGTTGGTCTAGTAGTCTTAATGATTAATAACCTCTGGGAAACTTCGAGACCACACTGTGGTGATCCGTCATCAGGCCAGAGTTTCCCCTCAGTTGCTTCTTAACAAAAGGTTTGTGAAGCCTCTATCCTGTTTAAATAGTTCTGTAGCCTGTGAGTTTGACTCAGACACAGTAGTACCGTGGACAGTGGACCTTCATGGCCCTGTGTCGACCTATTCTTGCTCCACGGTGACCGTGTCATGGTGTGTAGTATGACAGAGACTGAACATCACTGACCGATGTGTGTCAGTAACGTCCTAGCAAGACGCTTGTGAAGCCTCAGAGTCAGAAACATCAGTAGCACGAAACAAGCTCATTAATAAACAGCCAACAACTCTCAGACCAAAGTGTCACAGCTGGCCTGGGTCGTGTTCACGAGGCACGAAACATCTGATTCTGTACTTGTCCTACTGTTTCAAAACGTTTAGAAAACGGAGTACCGGATTTTTAATGAACACAACCCCTGTGTTGACATAATGTAGCGTCGTGACTATTGCTGTGTGTGTGTGGCATGACAGACAGCAGACTGAGCATCTCTTTGTCATGGTGACGGTCTCTCTCTTTCTGTTCAGAATCCAGTCTTTGTTGAGTCCTTACGTCACAGCAGCAGCACGGCCTCATGGGAGCACCCTTGTGACTCATATACTGTAGTATTACACACACACACACACACACACACACACACACACACACGGATGAACATAGATACACACACAGACACACACATACAGACACAACACACACACACATACGCTATATCACACACACAGACAGACACGCTCATATCACACAGACACACATAGATATGCTCATACACACACACGCACCATATCTCACACACCTACACACACACACACCATATCACACACACCATATCACACACCTACATACACACACATAGGCACGCTCATATACACATACACCATATCTCTCTCACACACACAAACCATATCTCACACACACACACACACACTATATCACACACACCATATTACACACACACAAACCATATCACACACACACCATATCTCACACACACACCATATCACACACACACACCATACACACACACACATTGAAGTGTATTGGTGGCGTACACAGTTTATCAGATATTAAACTCTGACCCTACGAGGTTGCCAGCCTGCTGCTTTTCTGTTGTACCTCAGGGGTATTCAACTCAGACTAGAAAAATACAATCATTTGTGTGTTATTAGTTTAAGCAGACTGTGTTTGTCTGTTGTTGTGACTTAGATGAAGATCAGATCTAATTTGATGACCAATTCATGCAGAAATCCACATAATTCCGAAGGGTTCACATACTGTTTGTTGCCGCTGTATGTAAATGTGATACTTCAGTTTTTTTATTTATTATAAATTAGCAAACATTTCTAAAACAACCTGTTTTTGCTTTGTCATTATGGGTTATTGTGTGTAGATTGATTAGGGAAAAATATATTGAATCAATTTTAGAATAAGGCTGTAACTTAACAAAATGTGGAAAAAGTCAAGGGGTTTGAATACTTTCCAAAGGCTTTGTGAATACATATGCAGTGTATATAAACAGTGGAGCTAATGAGGTTCTGTGTCCAGGGGATTGCCTCTGTATTGGTGTAACAGGAATGGCGAAACTGTGGGAGGGAAACAGGGGATGATGAAAGGAGAGAGAGGGTGGATCTCTGGAATCTTCCAGAAGGTTGTGTGTTAGTGAGAGCCTTTTGAGCTGGTCTGCTGTAAATCACTAGGGGACTCCCTCCCAGCCTGCAGTGAGCCCAGCAGCTCTGTGACTAACTCATTTTTATGAAGCAGGGGACTGAGGGCTGGAGGAAAGGGAAGGAGGCAGGGGACTGAGGGCTGGAGGCAAGGGAAGGAGGCAGGGGACTGATGGCTGGAGGGGGGAGACAGGGCTGGAGGCAGAGGGCTGGAGGCAGGGGACTGAGGGCTGGAGGCAGGGGACTGAGGGCTGGAGGCAGGGGACTGAGGGCTGGAGGCAGGGGACTGAGGGCTGGAGGCAGGGGACTGAGGGCTGGAGGCAGGGGACTGAGGGCTGGAGGCAGGGGACTGAGGGCTGGAGGCAGGGGACTGAGGGCTGGAGGCAGGGGACTGAGGGCTGGAGGCAGGGGACTGAGGGCTGGAGGCAGGGGACTGAGGGCTGGAGGCAAGGGAAGGAGGAAAGGAGAGAGAGGATGGATCTCCGGAATCTTCCAGAAGGTTGTGTGTTAGTGAGAGCCTTTTGAGCTGGTCTGCTGTAAATCACTAAGGGACTCCCTCCCAGCCTGCAGTGAGCCCAGCAGCTCTGTGACTAACTCATTTTTATGAGGCAGGGGACTGAGGGCTGGAGGCAAGGGAAGGAGGAAAGGGAAGAAGGCAGGGGACTGAGGGCTGGAGGCAGGGGACTGAGGGCTGGAGGCAGGGGACTGAGGGCTGGAGGCAAGGGCTGGAGGAAAGGGAAGGAGGCAGGGGACTGAGGGCTGGAGGCAAGGGAAGGAGGCAGGGGACTGATGGCTGGAGGGGGGAGACAGGGCTGGAGGCAGGGGACTGAGGGCTGGAGGCAGGGGACTGAGGGCTGGAGGCAGGGGACTGAGGGCTGGAGGCAGGGGACTGAGGGCTGGAGGCAGGGGACTGAGGGCTGGAGGCAGGGGACTGAGGGCTGGAGGCAGGGGACTGAGGGCTGGAGGCAGGGGACTGAGGGCTGGAGGCAAGGGAAGGAGGAAAGGAGAGAGAGGATGGATCTCCGGAATCTTCCAGAAGGTTGTGTGTTAGTGAGAGCCTTTTGAGCTGGTCTGCTGTAAATCACTAGGGGACTCCCTCCCAGCCTGCAGTGAGCCCAGCAGCTCTGTGACTAACTCATTTTTATGAGGCAGGGGACTGAGGGCTGGAGGCATTGGAAGGAGGAAAGGGAAGAAGGCAGGGGACTGAGGGCTGGAGGCAGGGGACTGAGGGCTGGAGGCAGGGGACTGAGGGCTGGAGGCAGGGGACTGAGGGCTGGAGGCAAGGGCTGGAGGAAAGGGAAGGAGGCAGGGGACTGAGGGCTGGAGGTAAGGGGAGGAGGCAGGGGACTGAGGGCTGGAGGCAAGGGAAGGAGGCAGGGGGCTGAGGGCTGGAGGCAAGGGAAGGAGGAAAGGAGAGAGAGGGTGGATCTCCGGAATCTTCCAGAAGGTTGTGTGTTAGTGAGAGCCTTTTGAACGTGTCTGCTGTAAATCACTAGGGGACTCCCTCCCAGCCTGCAGTGAGCCCAGCAGCTCTGTGACTAACTCATTTTTATGAGGCAGGGGACTGAGGGCTGGAGGCAGGGGACTGAGGGCTGGAGGCGGGGGACTGAGGGCTGGAGGCGGGGGACTGAGGGCTGGAGGCGGGGGACTGAGGGCTGGAGGCGGGGGACTGAGGGCTGGAGGCGGGGGACTGAGGGCTGGAGGCGGGGGACTGAGGGCTGGAGGCGGGGGACTGAGGGCTGGAGGCGGGGGACTGAGGGCTGGAGGCGGGGGACTGAGGGCTGGAGGCGGGGGACTGAGGGCTGGAGGCAGGCGACTGAGGGCTGGAGGCAAGGGCTGGAGGAAAGGGAAGGAGGCAGGGGACTGAGGGCTGGAGGTAAGGGGAGGAGGCAGGGGACTGAGGGCTGGAGGCAAGGGAAGGAGGAAAGGGAAGGAGGCAGGGGACTGAGGGCTGGAGGTAAGGGGAGGAGGCAGGGGACTGAGGGCTGGAGGCAAGGGAAGGAGGAAAGGAAAGGAGGCAGGGGACTGAGGGCTGGAGGTAAGGGGAGGAGGCAGGGGACTGAGGGCTGGAGGCAAGGGAAGGAGGCAGGGGGCTGAGGGCTGGAGGCAAGGGAAGGAGGAAAGGAGAGAGAGGGTGGATCTCCGGAATCTTCCAGAAGGTTGTGTGTTAGTGAGAGCCTTTTGAACGTGTCTGCTGTAAATCACTAGGGGACTCCCTCCCAGCCTGCAGTGAGCCCAGCAGCTCTGTGACTAACTCATTTTTATGAGGCAGGGGACTGAGGGCTGGAGGCAAGGGGGCTGGAGGCAAGGGAAGGAGGCAGGAGACTGAGGGCTGGAGGCAAGGGAAGGAGGCAGGGGTCTGAGGGCTGGAGGCAGGGGTCTGAGGGCTGGAGGCAGGGGACTGAGGGCTGGAGGCAGGGGACTGAGGGCTGGAGGCAGGGGACTGAGGGCTGGAGGCAGGGGACTGAGGGCTGGAGGCAGGGGACTGAGGGCTGGAGGCAAGGAAAGGAGGCAGGGGGCTGAGGGCTGGAGGCAAGGGAAGGAGGCAGGGGGCTGAGGGCTGGATGCAAGGGAAGGGGGCTGAGGGCTGGAGGCAAGGGAAGGAGGCAGGGGACTGAGGGCTGGAGGCAAGGGAAGGAGGCAGGGGACTGAGGGCTGGAGGCAAGGGAAGGAGGCAGGGGGCTGAGGGCTGGAGGCTGGGGGCTGGAGGCAAGGGAAGGAGGCAGGGGGCTGAGGGAAGGAGGCAGGGGGCTGAGGGCTGGAGGTAAGGGGAGGAGGCAGGGGGCTGAGGGCTGGAGGCTGAGGGCTGGAGGTAAGGGGCTGATGTAAAAGGCTGAGCTAGAGATGCCGGAAGAGCAGAACAACAATACACCATGACTTTAGTGGGGTTTAGATAGTCTGTTAGAGGTTTATACAGTATAGACATGAAGGGGGTTTAGGTAGTCTGTCTGTTAGAGGTTTATACAGTATGGACATGAAGGGTGTGTGGGTGGGTGTGTACAGTCTTCTGTGGATACATAAGGTATAGTTCTGTGACACGTAAACGTATTGTGTGTGTCATGTCTCATGTCTTCATGTCTGTCTGTCTCTGCTCTTCCTCTAACAGGTGTAAAGGTGGATTCTGCGGGGGCCGGGCTGGGTGGAGCGGTTGCGTTCGGGGCGAAGTCCCCCGGCAGAGGGGGCCGTGGCGTTCTTCTCTTCCCAGAGATCTGCCTGATGGAGCTCCAGCTGCTGGCCTCAGGGTCACCTGATCTGGACGTGTTGGGTCACGTGTTTCACAGCCTCCTGGGGGCCGTGAGGGCCAACCCCCGCAACGCTGCTCTGCTGTACCATCAGGTTATTATACCTGCTGTCTACCTCTCATCCCCTATACCACTACCTGCACTGACTACAAGGCGCCACTCTTTTTCATGGCCTGGATAAAGACAAAACTGAATCTGAATGTTGTTGTTTGTTGCAAGTGATCAGTTGTCCAGGAACCAGGAGAGACTGGGTCATCTATCCATCTGTCTCGTGTCTTCCTCCCACATCTAATACTGTGGTTAACCCTTTCTCTTCTACTGCTTACAGGGAGCGGTAAAGACCATTCTGACTTCTTTCCAGAGCATTCTGTCACAATCAGATTCCAGCTATGAAGACTGCCAGACGGTACTGGTGGAACTGCTGGTTGCCATGATGAGCCAACGAATCACAGCCGAGGAACTGGCCCTGTTGATCCGCCTCTTCCAGGAGAAGAATCCGCCCACTGTGAGTAACAACCAATTATCACTATCATATATAAATAAAATTGTATTTGTCACCTGCGCCGAATACAACAGGTGAAAACCTTACAACCTTACAGTGAAATGCTTACTTACAAGCCCTTAACCAACAATGCTTTATGAAGTTAAGAAAAAAATACAAATAAGTGTTAAGTAAATTTTTTTAATAAAAGTAACAAGTAATTAAGCAGCAGCAGTAAAATAGCAATAGCGAGGCTATATACAGGGGGTACCGGTACAGAGTCAATGTGGAGGCTATATACAGGGGGTACCGGTACAGAGTCAATGTGGAGGCTATATACAGGGTGTTACGGTACAGAGTCAATGTGGAGCCTATATACAGGGTGTTACCGGTACAGAGTCAATGTGGAGCCTATATACAGGGGGTACCGGTACAGAGTCAATGTGGAGCCTATATACAGGGGTTACCGGTACAGAGTCAATGTGGAGGCTATATACAGGGGGTACCGGTACAGAGTCAATGTGGAGGCTATATACAGGGGGTACCGGTACAGAGTCAATGTGGAGGCTATATACAGGGGGTACAGGTACCGAGTCAATGTGGAGGCTATATACAGGGGGGTACCGGTACAGAGTCAATGTGCGGGGGCACCGGTTAGTCAAGGTAATTGAGGTAATATGTACATGTAGGTAGAGTTAAAGTGACTATGCATAGATAATAAACAGAGTAGCAGCAGCGTAAAAGAGGGGTCTGGGTAGCCCTTTGATTAGCTGTTCAGGAGTCTTATGGCTTGGGGGTAGAAGCTGTTTAAAAGCCTCTTGGTTTTAGGTAGTCTGTTAAAAAACAAATGGACATGAAGGGGGTTTTAGGTAGTCTGTCTGTTTATACAGTATGGACATGATAATATAGATTATTGTACTGCTGTTGAGGGAGCTAGCATGCTAGTTACTATAGATATAGATTATTGTATTGCTGTTGAGGGAGCTAGCATGCTAGTTACTATAGATATAGATTATTGTACTGCTGTTGAGGGAGCCAGCATGCTAGTTACTATAGATATAGGTTATTGTACTGCTGTTGAGGGAGCCAGCATGCTAGTTACTATAGATATAGGTTATTGTACTGCTGTTGAGGGAGCTAGCATGCTAGTTACTATAGATATAGATGATTGTACTGCTGTTGAGGGAGCCAGCATGCTAGTTACTATAGATATAGGTTATTGTACTGCTGTTGAGGGAGCCAGCATGCTAGTTACTATAGATATAGGTTATTGTACTGCTGTTGAGGGAGCCAGCATGCTAGTTACTATAGATATAGGTTATTGCACTGCTGTTGAGGGAGCTAGCATGCTAGTTACTATAGATATATGTTATTGTACTGCTGTTGAGGGAGCCAGCATGCTAGTTACTATAGATATAGGTTATTGTACTGCTGTTGAGGGAGCTAGCATGCTAGTTACTATAGATATAGGTTATTGTACTGTTGTTGAGGGAGCTAGCATGCTAGTTACTATAGATATAGGTTATTGTACTGCTGTTGAGGGAGCTAGCATGCTAGTTACTATAGATATAGGTTATTGCACTGCTGTTGAGGGAGCTAGCATGCTAGTTACTATAGATAGAGATTATTGTACTGCTGTTGAGGGAGCCAGCATTCTAGTTACTAAAGATATAGGTTATTGTACTGCTGTTGAGGGAGCTAGCATTTCACTGCAGCTTTTCTACGTGGGGAAACTGTGTTTGTGACGAAGTTAATGAGATTTGATATGAAACAGATTTTTGTTAATTGATATCTGGCTGCTGGCTCAGTTCAAACAGCTCCTCAGGTCTTCTTGGAACTACTGTCCTGTAAGCCCTGTTTTCCTTTGGGTTCGGCATGCACACACAGTTATTTTTAACCGAAGTTGTCAGTATGACGCATGTCCCCTGTTTCAATATCCTCCACCTTTTTTGTTTGATCGTATGGATATGAATCACCCAGCTGGGTCGTGTGTGTGTGGAGGCTCCTCAGACGAGGAAGGAGATGTCTATCTTCCTCAGTGAATTTCATAAAAATACAGATGGTGAAACATTTAAAAAAAGTTTGACATTTTAAATAAACCTATACTAAATATATTCACATATAACCAAGTAACTGATTAAATTACACTGTTTTGAAAAGGTCAACAGTAGCCTCAACAGCACTCTGTAGGATAGCCCCTCTGTAGGGTAGCCTCAACAGCACTCTGTAGGGTAGCCTCAACAGCACTTTGCAGAGTAGCCCCTCGCTAGGGTAGCCTCAGCAGCACTCTGTAGGGTAGCCCCTCTGTAGGGTAGCCTCAACAGCACTCTGTAGGGTAGCCACAACAGCACTCTGCAGGGTAGCCTCAACAGCACTCTGCAGGGTAGCCTCAACATCACTCTGTAGGGGGTAGCCTCAACAGCACTCTGTAGGGGGTAGCCTCAACAGCACTCTGTAGGGGGTAGCCTCAACAGCACTCTGTAGGGGGTAGCCTCAACAGCACTCTGTAGGGGGTAGCCTCAACAGCACTCTGTAGGGGGTAGCCCCTCTGTAGGGTAGCCTCATGGTGAAGCTGGATTTAAACAATTTTCCGTCTCCCTCTGGGTACATTGACTTCAGTGCTAGTTAAAGCTGTCCAACACAGCTAGATGCAGGAAAGAGTGTGCAAGGTGCTATTGAATGTGTCACTGTCTGTCACCTCGACTACTCAAATTTCTGTCAACCTATGTGCACCTACGTTATCAACGTTAATTTGTAGGCTATGTTGTAGCAACCTCACGATGGGTACAGGGGAACATTAGACCCATCACTGTTACATTGAACTGGGTGAATATGAATGACAGTATCCTAAACCCATCACTGTTACATTGAACTGGGTGAATATGAATGACAGTATCCTAAACCCATCACTGTTACATTGAACTGGGTGAATATGAATGACAGTATCCTAAACCCATCACTGTTACATTGAACTGGGTGAATATGAATGACAGTATCCTAAACCCATCACTGTTACATTGAACTGGGTGAATATGAATAACAGTATCCTAAACCCATCACTGTTACATTGAACTGGGTGAATGGAATATGAACGACAGTCATCCAATATGCTGTAATAGAAATAAGGCCGTGCTCATTAAAACGTCTTAAACAGCACTGACCACAGTGTGTGTTTGTTAGCCTTTCTACTCCATGTCCCTGTACGTTTTCCCCTGTAGATTTAGGGCTGTGGACGGGCCGTCTGTGGATGGGTAATAGCAGGTGGTTTAGGTTATGGAGTAGGTTGTAGAGTTTTCACACACACTGTTGTAACATCCCCTCTCCCCCAGGACATCCTACTGAAAGGCGTCCTCCAGATCGTCCAGGCCAACGTCGACATGGAACCTCTCTACTTCCTCTCCTATCCTATGATCCTCGGCGGCGCGTCCTTCCCTGGCGGTACCTCCCCTGGCTCCCGACAAAATGGGGGGGCGGGGGGGAAGGGGGTCGGGATGCTGTGGAAGGGGGGGAAGCTGTCCCCGGGACGTAGGGAGGGGGATGGAAGAGAGGAACCAGGACATCTAAGGACCTCTCCGTGGCACGTTGCCCCGTTACACCTCCCTCTGGTGGGGCAGAACTGCTGGCCACACATGGCCTCTGGGTTCTCTGCCTCTGTCTGGATAAAGGTGACTGAGGATGAAGAGGGAGAGGGACATGCAGAGAAAGGTAGGAGCACACAATGAAATACAATGAAGGTTTATGACATCACAGGCCACATGTATTTTACCTTTTGAGATATGATTACAGAGGCACAAAGATCATAACCCCAAGACATGGTAACCTCTCACCATTATGATAACAGGGGAGTTTAGCCTTTTATATCATACCCCAAGACATGCTAACATCTCACCATTACAATAACAAGGGAGGTTAGCATTTTATATCATACCCCCAAGACATGCTAACCTCTCACCGTTACAATAACAGGGGAGGTTAGCATTTTATATCATAACCCCAAGACATGCTAACCTCTCACCATTACAATAACAGGGGAGGTTAGCATTTTATATCATACCCCCAAGACATGCTAACCTCTCACCATTACAATAACAGGGGAGGTTAGCATTTTTGAGTGGTATGCTATTCATGAAAAAGGGGTACAACTCAACATTAGGAAGGTGTTCCTGATGCTGTGGACACTGAAGTCTGATAAAACGCCATCATGTTCACAACCATCACACAACAGACCACTGGAATGACAGGACAATTACACGTCACACAACAGACCACTGGAACGACAGGACAATTACACATCACACAACAGACCACTGGAACGACAGGACAATTACACATCACACAACAGACCACTGAAACGACAGGACAATTACACATCACACAACAGACCACTGGAACGACATGACAATTACACAACAGACCACTGAAACGACAGGACAATTACACAACAGCCCACTGGAACGACAGGACAATTACACAACAGCCCACTGGAACGACAGGACAATTACACATCACACAACAGACCACTGGAACGACAGGACAATTACACATCACACAACAGACCATTGATGCAGTGTCTTAGACCGCTGCGCCACTCGGGAGGCCCCTTCTAATCCCTCTTGAAGGGGAAGTAATCTGAAAGTAATGAGATTACTGGGTTTGGGAGTAATCTAAAAGTAACCAGATTACTGGGTTTGGGAGTAATCTAAAAGTAATGGAAAGTAATCAGATTACTGGGTTTGGGTAATCCTAAAGTTAGCTACGTTACGGATTTACATGCGGAGTCAATCACCACCTTCCGGAGACACCTGAAACCCCACCTCTTTAAGAAATACCTGGGATAGGATAAAGTAATCCTTCTGTTGGATCAGTTTAACCTCTATGGGCTAGGTGGGACGCTTGCGTCCCACCTACTCAACAGCCAGTGTAATCCCGTGGCGCGATATTCAAATACCTCAAAAATGCAAAAACTTCAATTTTTCAAACATATGACTATTTTACACAATTTTAAAGACAAGAATCTCGTTAATCTAACCACACTGTCCGATTTCAAAAAGGCTTTACAACGAAAGCAAAACATTAGATTATGTCAGCAGAGTACCCAGCCAGAAATAATCAGACACCTATTTTTCAAGCTAGCATATAATGTCACATAAACCCAAACCACAGCTAAATGCAGCACTAACCTTTGATGATCTTCATCAGATGACAACCCTAGGACATTATGTTATACAATACATGCATGTTTTGTTCAATCAAGTTCATATTTATATCAAAAACCATCTTTTTACATTAGCATGTGACTAGCATGTGACTAGCATTCCCACCGAACACTGCCGGTGATTTTACTAAATTACTCACAATAAACGTTCACAAAAAACATAACAATTATTTTAAGAATTATAGATACAGAACTCCTCTATGCACTCGATATGTCCGATTTTAAAATAGCTTTTCGGTGAAAGCACATTTTGCAATATTCTCAGTAGATAGCCCGGCATCACAGGGCTAGCTATTTAGACACCCAGCAAGTTTAGCACTCACCAAAGTCAGATTTACTATAAGAAAAATGTTATTACCTTTGCTGTTCTTCGTCAGAATGCACTCCCAGGACTTCTACTTCAATAACAAATGTTGGTTTGGTCCCAAATAATCCATTGTTATATCAAAATAGCGGCGTTTTGTTCGTGCGTTCAAGACACTATCCGAAAGGGTAAATAAGGGTGACGAGCATGGCGCATTTCGTGACAATTTTTTTTAAAATATTCCATTACCGTACTTCGAAGCATGTCAACCGCTGTTTAAAATCAATTTTTATGCCATTTTTCGCGTAAAAAAGCGATAATATTCCGACCGGGAATCTGCGTTTAGGTAAAAAGAGGAAAGAAAATAAAGCACGGGGTCGACTCGTGCACGCGCCTAAGCCCATAGTACTCTGATCCGCCACTTGCCAAACGCGATAATGTGTTTCAGCCAGAGGCTGCCTCGATATCATTCAGCTTTTTCCCGGGCTCTGAGAGCCTATGGGAGCCGTAGGAAGTGTCACGTTATAGCAAAGATCCTCAGTCTTCAATAAAAAGAGCCAAGATGAACAACAACTTGTCAGACAGGCCACTTCCTGCATGGAATCTTCTCAGGTTTTGGCCTGCCATATGAGTTCTGTTATACTCACAGACACCATTCAAACAGTTTTAGAAACTTTAGGGTGTTTTCTATCGAAAGCCAATAATTATATGCATATTCTAGTTACTGGGCAGGTGTAGTAACCAGATTAAATCGGGTACGTTTTTTATCCGGCCGTGTCAATACTGCCCCCTAGCCCTAACAGGTTAACAGAAGTAATCACAGCTTCTATTATCTTTCTATTGAAATGTGGATGGATTTGTATGTTTTTCTCTGCCCTCCAGAGGAGGGGAAGGCTCCTACGTTGGAGCCAAACCTGGGGGCCACCCCGGATGGGCAGAGGGTGGTGGTGGAGAGCCTGATGCACGTTCTCTCCATGGGCTCCAAAGCTATGATGCTGCAGGTCTGGGCTGACCTCTCCACTGGAGTATTCACTTTCAGGTGGGCAGCAAAGGAGGCCGATGTGATACATTTGACTGACTGGCTGGCTGACTGGCTGGCTGGTTGATTGACTGATTTGCTGACTTGATTGATTGATTTGCTGACTGATTGACTGTCTGACTGATTGACTAGCTGACTGAGTGACTAACTTATTTGCCCTGTCTCCTCTCCTCAGGATGTGTATTGACCCTAATGATGAGATGAAGGCGGGGCTACTGGCCCAGGCAGAGTCAGGGGAGGGTCTAGTCCCACCTGGCAGTTGGCATCACCTGGGTATCAGCTACACCCAGCAGCCTGAGGGCAAGAAGAACATCCATGGACGCCTGGCACTATGGGTCAACGGAGTCAGGTAGAACCCTTTATTCCCCCTGGCACTATGGGTCAACGGAGTCAGGTAGAACCCTTTATTCCCCCTGGCACTATGGGTCAACGGAGTCAGGTAGGATTTCTCCCCTGGCACTATGGGTCAACGGAGTCAGGTAGGATACTTTATTCCCCCTGGCACTATGGGTCAACGGAGTCAGGTAGGATCCTTTATTCCCCCTGGCACTATGGGTCAACGGAGTCAGGTAGAACCCTTTATTCCCCCTGGCACTATGGGTCAACGGAGTCAGGTAGAACCCTTTATTCCCCCTGGCACTATGGGTCAACGGAGTCAGGTAGAACCCTTTATTCCCCCTGGCACTATGGGTCAACGGAGTCAGGTAGAACCCTTTATTCCCCATGGCACTATGGGTCAACGGAGTCAGGTAGGATACTCTATTCCCCCTGGTACTATGGGTCAACAGAGTTAGGTCGGACCCTTTATTCCCACTGGCACCATGGGTCAACGGAGTCAGGTAGGATCCTTTATTCCCCCTGGCACTATGGGTCAACGGAGTCAGGTAGGAACTTTATTCCCCCTGGCACTATAGGTCAACTATAGGTCAACAGAGTCAGGTAGAACCCTTTATTCCCTTTGGCACTATGGGTCAACGGAGTCAGGTAGAACCCTTTATTCCCTTTGGCACTATGGGTCAACGGAGTCAGGTAGAACCCTTTATTCCCCCTGGTACTATGGGTCAACGGAGTCAGGTAGAACCCTTTATTCCCCCTGGCACTATGGGTCAACGGAGTCAGGTAGGAACTTTATTCCCCCTGGCACTATAGGTCAACTATAGGTCAACAGAGTCAGGTAGAACCCTTTATTCCCTTTGGCACTATGGGTCAACGGAGTCAGGTAGAACCCTTTATTCCCTTTGGCACTATGGGTCAACGGAGTCAGGTAGAACCCTTTATTCCCCCTGGTACTATAGGTCAACGGAGTCAGGTAGGATATTCCCCCTGGCACTATGGGTCAACAGAGTCAGGTATAACCCTTTATTCCCCCTGGCACTATGGGTCAATGGATTCAGGTAGGAACTTTATTCCCCCTGGCACTATGGGTCAACGGAGTCAGTAGGATATTCCCCCTGGCACTATTGGTCAACGGAGTCAGGTAGGATATTCCCCCTGGCACTATGGGTCAACAGAGTCAGGTAGGATCCTTTATTCCCCCTGTCACTATGGGTCAACGGAGTCAGGTAGGATCCTTTATTCCCCCTGGCCCTATGGGTCAACGGAGTCAGGTAGAACCCTTTATTCCCCCTGGCACTATGGGTCAACGGAGTCAGGTAGAACCCTTTATTCCCCCTGGCACTATGGGTCAACAGAGTCAGGTAGGATCCTTTATTCCCCCTGTCACTATGGGTCAACAGAGTCTGGTAGGATCCTTTATTCCCCCTGGCACTATGGGTCAACGGAGTCAGGTAGGATATTCCCCCTGGCACTATGGGTCAACGGAGTCAGGTAGGATATTCCCCCTGGCACTATGGGTCAACGGAGTCAGGTAGGATATTCCCCCTGGCACTATGGGTCAACGGAGTCAGGTAGGATATTCCCCCTGGCACTATGGGTCAACGGAGTCAGGTAGGATATTCTCCCTGGCACTATGGGTCAACGGAGTCAGGTAGGATATTCCCCCTGGCACTATGGGTCAACGTAGTCAGGTAGAATCCTTTATTCCCCCTGGCACTATGGGTCAACAGAGTCAGGTAGGATCCTTTATTCCCCCTGGCACTATGGGTCAACAGAGTCAGGTAGGATCCTTTATTCCCCCTGGCACTATGGGTCAACAGAGTCAGGTATAACCCTTTATTCCCCCTGGCACTATGGGTCAATGGATTCAGGTAGGAACTTTATTCCCCCTGGCACTATGGGTCAACGGAGTCAGTAGGATATTCCCCCTGGCACTATTGGTCAACGGAGTCAGGTAGGATATTCCCCCTGGCACTATGGGTCAACAGAGTCAGGTAGGATCCTTTATTCCCCCTGTCACTATGGGTCAACGGAGTCAGGTAGGATCCTTTATTCCCCCTGGCCCTATGGGTCAACGGAGTCAGGTAGAACCCTTTATTCCCCCTGGCACTATGGGTCAACGGAGTCAGGTAGAACCCTTTATTCCCCCTGGCACTATGGGTCAACAGAGTCAGGTAGGATCCTTTATTCCCCCTGTCACTATGGGTCAACAGAGTCTGGTAGGATCCTTTATTCCCCCTGGCACTATGGGTCAACGGAGTCAGGTAGGATATTCCCCCTGGCACTATGGGTCAACGGAGTCAGGTAGGATATTCCCCCTGGCACTATGGGTCAACGGAGTCAGGTAGGATATTCCCCCTGGCACTATGGGTCAACGGAGTCAGGTAGGATATTCCCCCTGGCACTATGGGTCAACGGAGTCAGGTAGGATATTCTCCCTGGCACTATGGGTCAACGGAGTCAGGTAGGATATTCCCCCTGGCACTATGGGTCAACGTAGTCAGGTAGAATCCTTTATTCCCCCTGGCACTATGGGTCAACAGAGTCAGGTAGGATCCTTTATTCCCCCTGGCACTATGGGTCAACAGAGTCAGGTAGGATCCTTTATTCCCCCTGGCACTATGGGTCAACGGAGTCAGGTAGAACCCTTTATTCCCCCTGGCACTATGGGTCAACGGAGTCAAGTAGAACCCTTTATTCCCCCTGGCACTATGGGTCAACGGAGTCAGGTAGGATCCTTTATTCCCCCTGGCACTATGGGTCAACGGAGTCAGGTAGAACCCTTTATTCCCCATGGCACTATGGGTCAACGGAGTCAGGTAGGACCCTCTCAAGATGGCCTTGACGACATGCTTGTTTCTGTAAAGATAACCCAGACTAAAGATGGCCTTGACGACATGCTTGTTTCAATAATGACAGTCTGGACTAAAGCAGAATTGTGTTCATTGGGGAATCGTTCCTTTTTTCTGTCCATTTTCTTCAATTTGACACCTAATGAACATGACCATTTAGTGTTTTTCTTGTTCTCTGATTGGTCCCCATCCAGGAAGTGTGAGGTGTCTCTGGACTACACGTTACCCAGGAAGTCCAGCCTGTCTTCAGACAGCAACAAGACCTTCTGTCTGCTGGGACACTGTACGGGACACAGTGAGGACGTGACCAGACAGGGTGGACAGTACGACATGGGCACTGTGCTGCTCTTTAACGGTACCAAGCTGTGTGTGTGTGTGTGTGTGTGTGTGTGTGTGTGTGTGTGTGTGTGTGTGTGTGTGTGTGTGTGTGTGTGTGTGTGTGTGTGTGTGTGTGTGTGTGTGTGTGAGAGAAAGAGAGCTCCTCTGAGGTCTCACCATTAAGAAAAAGAGCTGTACAACCCATAAGGAATAAGTGAAACATACACATTCAACAACCAGTAATACAGCACGTATCCTGCCCTGGCCTGAGCTAGCCTTGGCTGGCATCCTGCCCTGGCCTGAGCTAGCCTTGGCTGGCATCCTGCCCTGGGCTGAGCTAGCCTTGGCTGGCATCCTGCCCTGACCTGAGCTAGCCTTGGCTGGCATCCTGCCCTGGGCTGAGCTAGCCTTGGCTGGCATCCTGCCCTGGGCTGAGCTAGCCTTGGCTGGCATCCTGCCCTGGGCTGAGTCTGTCTGTATTTTAATCTGTCCCAGCCAACGCCTTTGTACCTTTTCTCTCTCACTTGCACACATCTGTCTCTGTGTTGTTGGGGCTATAACTCAACACTGCTCTCTCTGTTGTTGTTGGGGCTATAACTCAACATTGCTCTCTGCTGGTCATTTAAAGCATATCTTTTTTTTAAAAGCTTTAATTAACTAGGCAAGCTAGTTAAGAAGAAATTATTATTTACAATGACGGCCTACACCGGGCAAATCCGGACGACGCTGGGCGAATTGTGCGCCGCCCTATGGGACTCCCAATCACGGCCGGTTGTGATACAGCCTGAAATGGAACCAGGGACTGTTGTGCTACCTCTGGATGCAGTGCCTTAGACTGCTGTGATACAGCCTGGAATGGAACCGGGAACTGTAGTGCCCCCTCTAGATGCAGTGCCTAAGACCTCTGTGATACAGCCTGGAATGGAACCGGGGACTGTAGTGCCCCCTCTAGATGCAGTGCCTTAGACCGCTGCGCCACTCGGGAGCATGGCTCTGCTTCTTTCTCACTTCGATGATAGCCAGCTCCATGGTAACATATTGATGCTGGGTCTCTTTGGTAATAGTACTTGTGCATAGAGTTGTATGGTTTGTTTAACTTTGCAATCATTGGTTTTTGTTTAGCATCCATTTTACAGAGTCTCAGCATCACTCTGTTACCGTGGAGTTGACATTGTTATTCCATCTCTCGCAAATACTGTTGAAGTTGGAAGTTTACATACACCTTAGCAAATACATTTAAACTCAGTTTTTCACAATTCCTGACATTTAATCCTAGTAAAAATTCCCTGTTTTAGGTCAGTTAGGATCAGCACTTTATTTTAAGAATGTGAAATGTCAGAATAATAGTAGAGAGAATGATTTATTTCAGCTTTTATTTCTTTCATCACATTCCCAGTGGGTCAGAAGTTTACATACACTCAATTAGTATTTGGTAGCATTGCCTTTAAATTGTTTAACTTGGGTCAAATTTTTCGGGTTGCCTTCCACAAGCTTCCCACAATAAGTTGGGTGAATTTTGGCTCATTCCTCCTGACAGAGCTGGTGTAACTGAGTCAGGTTTGTAGGCCTCCTTGCTCGCACACACTTTTTCAGTTCTGCCCACAAATCTTCTATGGGATTGAGGTCAGGGCTTTGTGATGTCCACTCCAATACCTTGCCTTTGTTGTCCTTAAGCCATTTTGCCACAACTTTGGAAGTATGCTTGGGGTCATTGTCCATTTGGAAGACCCATTTGCGACCAAGCTTTAACTTCCTGACTAATGTCTTGAGATGTTGCTTCAATATATCCACATAATTTTCCTGCCTCATGATGCCATCTATTTTGTGAAGTGCACCAGTCCCTCCTGCAGCAACGCACCCCCACAACATGATGCTGTCACCCCCGTGCTTCACGGTTGGGATGGTGTTCTTCGGCTTGCAAGCGTCCCCCTTTTTTCTCCAAACATAAAAATGGTCATTATGGCCAAACAGTTCTATTTTTGTTCCATCAGACCAGAGGACATTTCTCCAAAAAGTACGATCTTTGTCCCCATATGCAGTTGCAAACCATAGTCTGGCTTTTTTATGGTTGTTTTGGAATCGTGGCTTCTTCCTTGCTAAGCGGCCTTTCAGGTTATGTCGATATAGGACTCGTTTTACTGTGGCTATAGATACTTTTGTACCCGTTTCCTCCAGCATCTTCACAAGGTCCTTTGCTGTTGTTCTGGGATTGATTTGCACTTCTTGCACCAAAGTACGTTCATCTCTAGGAGACATAATGCGTCTCCTAACTGAGCGGTATGACAGCTACGTGGTCCCATGGTGTTTATACTTGCATACTATTGTTTGTACAGATGAATGTGGTACCTTCAGGTATTTGGAAATTGCTCCAAGGATGAACCAGACTTGTGGAGGTCTACAATTTTTGTCTTGAGGTCTTGGCTGATTTCTTTTGATTTTCCCATGATGTCAAGGCACTGAGTTTGAAGGTAGACCTTGAAATACATCCACAGGTACACCACCAATTGACTCAAATGATGTCTATTAGCCTATCAGAAGCTTTAAAGCCATGACATAATTTTCTGGAATTTTCCAAGCTGTTTAAAGGCACAGTCAACTTAGTGTATGTAAACGTCTGACCCACTGGAATTGTGATACAGTGAATTATAAGTGAAATAATCTGTCTGTAAATAATTGTTGGAAATATTACTTGTGTCATGCACAAAGTAGATGTCCTAACCGACTTGCCAAAACTATAGTTTGCTAACAAGATATTTGTGGAGTGGTTGAAAAACAAGTTTTAATGGCTCAAACCTACATGTCTCTTATTAAATATTTTTCATTGTAAAAGGCACATCTTACTTGCTGTCAACTTCTCAAGCTGTGTGGTATGGCCAGGGTGTTTTTATTGTGTAAGGTAGTCTTGTTGCTAGCATGTTGACCAGCTTCCTGAGCTGGAGAACAGGGCTGTTCTCTGGGACCATGCCTTCTGGAGAACAGGGCTGTTCTCTGGGACCATGCCTTCTGGAGAACAGGGCAGTTCTCTGGGACCATGCCTTCTGGAGAACAGAGGTGTTCTCTGGGCTGGAGAACAGGGGTGTATTCATTCTGCCTATTCTGTTGCAAAACATTTCTTAAACGAAATGAATTGAGGAGGGACTTAGCTGAATTTGTCTCTGTCTGTCCCTCTCCCCACTAGGCTCCCGTATCGGGTCAGAGGAGGCATTCTACCTGTATGCCTCTGGTCCAGACCTCACTTCTATCATGCCATGTAAGTACGGTAAGCCCAGTGGGACCTTCTCCAAGTACGTCACCACGGACGGGTTGAAGTGTGACACTGTCAGAGAGCTAATGATGAAGAACAAGGATGTGGACACAGCAGCTCTCATAGTAAGTCTGAGTCCCTCTGTCTGCTAATAATACACAGTACCAGTCAAAAGTTTGGACACGTCTACTCATTCCAAGGTTTTTCTTTATTCTTACTATTTTTTTTACATTGTAGAATAATAGTGAAGATATCAAAACTATGAAATAACACATGGAATCATGTAGTAACCAAAATAGTGTTAAGAAATTATATTTTATATTCTTCAAAGTAGCCACCCTTTGCCTTGATGACAGCTTTGCACAATCTTGGCATTCTCACAACCAGCTTCACCTGGAATGCTTTTCTATCAGTCTTGAAGGAGTTCCCACATATGCTGAGCACTTGTTGGCTATTTTTCCTTCACTCTGCGGTCCAACTCATCCCAAACCATCTCAATTGGGTTGAGGTCGGGTGATTGTGGAGGCCAGGTCATCTGATGCAGCACTCCATCTCTCTCCTTCTTGGTCAAACAGCCCTTACACAGCCTGGAGGTGTGTTGGGTCATTGTCCTGTTGAAAACAAATGATAGTCCCACTAAGCACAAACCAGATGGGATGGCGTATTGCTGCAGAATGCTGTGGTAGCCATGCTGGTTAAGTCTGCCTTGAATTCTAAATAAATCACAATGTCACCAGCAAAGCACCATCACACCTCCTTCTCCATGCTTCACTGTGGGAACCACACATACAGAGATCATCCGTTCACCTACTCTGCGTCTCAGAAAGACACGGCGGTTGGAACCAAAAATCGCAAATTTGGACTCATCAGACCAAAGGACAGATTTCCACTGGTATAATGTCCATTGCTCGTGTTTTTTGGTCCAAGCAAGTCTCTTCTTATTATTGGTGTTCTTTAGTAGTGGTTTCTTTACAGCCATTCGGCCATGAAGGCCTGATTCACACAGTCTCCTCTGAACAGTTGATGTTGATATATCTGTTACTTGAACTCTGTGAAGCATTTATTTGGGCTGCAATTTCTGAGGTTGGTAACTCTAATGAACTTATCCTCTGCTGCAGAGGTAACTCTGGGTCTTCCTTTCCTGTGGCGGTCCTCATGAGAGCCAGTTTCATCATAGTGCTTGATGGTTTTTGCAACTGTACTTGAAGAAACTTTCAAAGTTCTTGACATTTTCCGGATTGACTGACCTTCATACTATATCTCTATGTTTCTATAGGAGTGTCTGGCAGTAGTGTCTGTGTTCTATGATATTATATATCTATGTTTCTATAGCACGGTCTGTGTGTGGTGTATCTATGACATTCTGTCTCTGTTTCTTTAGGAGTGTCTGTGTGGCATATCTATGATACTATAACTATGTTTCTATTGGAGTGTCTGTAGTATATCTATGATACTATATATCTATGTTTCTACAGGAGTGTCTGGCAGTAGTGTACGCCCCCAGCAGCCCCAGGGTGTATACCATCTATGATACTATATCTCTATGTTTCTACAGGAGTGTCTGGCAGTAGTGTACGCCCCCAGCAGCCCCAGGGTGTATACCATCTATGAGCCAGTGATCCGTCTGAAGGGCCAGGCTAAGACCGTGGTGTCTCAGAGACCCTTCAGCTCTAGAGAGGTCCAGTCTGCAGTGCTGGAGACACACATACTCAGGACCATGTTGCCTGTAGAACCACAGGGCCTGCAGAACGTCCTACACAAGAGAGGAGGAACCGGGGCCTTCGTATTCCTCTTTGCACGGGTAGGACATAGTCTACATACTATTAATAGGAGGAACCGGGGCCTTCATAGTCCTCTTTGGGTCTATTGATGATGTTAGTCTCTCTGCTGGTTTCATTTGGCCTGGAAAGCTTTTTTCTGTATTTTTGTGAGGAAGCTTCTTGAACGTAACTGTCATTTCATTTCTACTTGAAGGAAATTTACACAAGATAGGTTGGATTCACTGTGTTCTTCTCAATGTGTTCTTATTAAGCCAATCTCTCTCTTTCTGTTGTCATGTCCCTCCCCTCTCCATCTCTCTCTTTCTCTCGTGTGTGTGTGTGTGTGTGTGTGTGTGTGTGTGTGTGTGTGTGTGTGTGTGTGTGTGTGTGTGTGTGTGTGTGTGTGTGTGTGTGTTTCCAGGTGGTGGAGCTAAGTGACAGTGAGCAGACCCAGGCCCTAGCTCTCCAGGTACACAGATATCCTCATTAAATCAGTGCTTCTCAGACTTCTCCTCTGGCATCTCCAGACGTTTCACACTGTTGTGGTAGCTCTGAACTAGCTCACCTGATTCACCTTGTCAAGGGCTTGATGATTAGTTGACAAGTGGAATCAGGTGCTAGCTCTGGAATAATCACATACCTGGAACAACTGGATGTCCCAGAGGAGAGGTTTGAGAACCACTGGGTTAAATTATTGTCTGGCTAGCAGGTTAACAAAGCACCTGTGCCGATATAAATGCAAATTAATAGTTTTTTACAATATTCGACCATATTTGATCTCGAATGAAAGTTCTCCTTTACCAAGGTGGATAGTTTTGGCGTGTTACTGGGACCCCAGTGAGTTGTAACGTGGCGTGTTACTGGGACCCCAGTGAGTTGTAACGTGGCGTGCTACTGGGACCCCAGTGAGTTGTAACGCGGCGTGCTACTGGGACCCCAGTGAATTGTAATATGTAATTCTATGTCCATTCTAGAGTTGTAATATGTAATTCTATGTCCAGGTGCTACTCTCTCTGGCCAAGTACAACCAGCACCGTATCAATGAGATGGACTGTTACCATGGTTACTCCATGATACACCAGGTCCTCATCAAGTCCAAGTGCATCGTGGGATACCATATTCTCAAGGTGAGTCATGTGACCAGGCATATGATGAATCCTTGTATTGGTTTTTGCTGTTGTTGGTCCTGTTGATGCTCTGAATCCCCATGGATCAGTTTCATATCATCTAGTCCTTGGTCCTGTTGGTGCTCTGAATCCCCATGGATCAGTTTCATATCATCTAGTCCTTGGTCCTGTTGGTGCTCTGAATCCCCATGGATCAGTTTCATATCATCTAGTCCTTGGTCCTGTTGGTGCTCTGAATCCCCATGGATCATTTTCATATCATCTAGTCCTTGGTCCTGTTGGTGCTCTGAATCCCCATGGATCATTTTCATATCATCTAGTCCTTGGTCCTGTTGGTGCTCTGAATCCCCATGGATCATTTTCATATCATCTAGTCCTTGGTCCTGTTGGTGCTCTGAATCCCCATGGATCAGTTTCATATCATCTAGTCCTTGGTCCTGTTGGTGCTCTGAATCTCCATGGATCAGTTTCATATCATCTAGTCCTTGGTCCTGTTGGTGCTCTGAATCCTCATGGATCAGTTTCATATCATCTAGTCCTTGGTCCTGTTGATGCTCTGCTCTGAATCCCCGTGGATCAGTTTCAAATCATCTCGTCTGCTTTGGGCCTCAGTTATCTGATATGTGTGTGCAGTGAGTTGCTACTACTGCAACTGTGATATCCAATGGTTTTCTCTGCTGAGAGGCAGTGTACTGATGTTCCTGTATTTTACCTGAGCTGAGTAATGACATCAATGCCTGCCTGCCTGTTGGTCTGTCTGCCTGCCTGCCTGCCTGTTGGTCTGCCTGCCTGTCGGTCTGCCTGTTGGTCTGCCTGCCTGCCTGTCGGTCTGCCTGTTGGTCTGCCTGCCTGCCTGTCGGTCTGCCTGTTGGTCTGCCTGCCTGCCTGTCGGTCTGCCTGTCGGTCGGTCTGCCTGCCTGCCTGCCGGTCTGCCTGTCGGTCGGTCTGCCTGCCTGCCTGCCGGTCTGCCTGCCGGTCAGTCTGTCTGTCTGCCTGTCTGTCGGTCTGCCTGTCTGTCTGCCTGTCGGTCTGCCTGTCGGTCTGTCTGCCTGTCTGTCTGTCTGTCTGTCTGTCTGTCTGTCTGTCTGTCTGTCTGTCTGTCTGTAACTGCTGGGTGAAAACATCGATGCTGTCTGTATTCATCCGTGCATCTGTTTCTGTGTGTAGGACATTGTGAAAACAGAAGTAGGTCTGGTGATGTATTGCCACTGCAGTGGACGTTATAAATGGACCTGGCTGTGGCCTGCTCAATAGAGGCAGGGTGTCTCAGGAGAATGGAAACGCCAGTAGTGTTGACAGACAGATTGAGATTCCACTTGCGATATAGATCAAAACACTTGGGTGAACTGTTGGAATCATTGAAATACAGTGTGTTCATAAAGTATTCAGACCCCTTAACTTTTCCCACATTTTGTTACGTTACAGCCTTATTCCAAAATTGATTCAATTGTTTTTTCCTTCAACAATCTACACACAATACCCCCCTATGTCTATGTATATGGGGCAGCAGCCTCTAAGGTGCAGGGTTGAGTAACCAGGTGGTAGCCGCCTAGTGATGGCTATTTAACACTCTGATTGACTTGAGATAGAAGCTGTTTTTCAGTCTCTCGGTCCCAGCTTTGATGCACCTGTACTGACCTCGCCTTCTGGATGATAGTGGGGTGAACAGGCAGTGGCTCGGGGGGTTGTTGTCCTCGTTGAACTTTTTGGCCTTCCTGTGACATCGGGTGCTGTAGGTGTCCTGGAGGGCAGGTAGTTTGCCCCCGGTGATGTGTTGGGCAGACCGCACCACCCTCTGGAGAGCCCTGGATTTGCCGTAGCTGGCGGTGATATAGCCTGACAGGGTGTGCTCAATTGTGCATCTGTAAAAGTTAAGGGTTTTAGGGGCCAAGCCAATTTTTTTCAGGCTCCTGAGGTTGAAGAGGTGCTGTTGCTTCTTCTTCACCACGCTGTCTGTGTGGGTGGACCATTTTCAGTTTCAGTGATGTGTACACCGAGGAACTTGAAGCTTTCCATCTTCTCCACTGCAGTACCATCGATGTGGATAGAGGCATGCTCTGCTGTTTCCTGAAGTCCACGATCAGCTCCATCATTTTGTTGATGTTGAGGGAGAGGTTATTTTCCTGGCACCACTACACCAGGGCCCCCACTTCCCTGTCGGCCGTCTCGTCATTGTTGGTAATCAGGCCTACTACTGTTGTGTCGTCTGCAAACTTGATGATTGAGTTGGAGGCATGGCCACACAGTCATGGGTGAACAGTGAGTACAAGACGGGGCTGAGCACGCACCCTTGTGGTGCCCCTGTGTTGAGGATCAGCGAAGTGGAGGTGTTGTTTCTTACCTTCACCACCTGGGGACAGCCCATCAGGAAGTCCAGGACCAAGTTGCACAGGGCAGGGTTCAGACCCAGGGCCTCCAGCTTAATAATGAGCGTGGAGGGTACTATGGTGTTGAAGGCTGAGCTGTAGTCAATGAACAGCATTGTATATGTCCGTAAACACTCCAGCCAGCTGGTCTGCACATGCTCTTAGGACATGGCTTGGGATGTCGTCTGGGCAGCCTTGCGAGGGTTAACACGCTTAAATATCTTACTCACGTCGGTCACAGAGAAGGAGAGCCCACAGTCCTTGGTAGCGGGCCGCGTTGTTGGCTCTGTGTTATCCTCAAAGCGTGGGAAGAAGATGTTTAGCTTGTCCGGAAGCAAGACATCGGTGTTGGGGACGTGGCTGGTTTTCTTTTTGTAGTCCGTGATAGTCTGTAGACACTGCCACATACGTCTCGTGTCTGAGCCGTTGAATTGTGACTCCACTTTGTCTCTATACTGATGTTTTGCCTGTTTGATTGCCTTACGGAGGGAATAGCTACACTGTTTGTATTCAACCATATTCCCAGTTACCTTGCCATGGTTAAATGCAGTGGTTCGTGCTTTCAGTTTTGCGTGAATGCTGCCTTCTATCCACAGTTTTTGGTTTGGGTAGATTTTAATAGTCACAGTGGGTACAACATCTCCTATACACTTCCTGATGAACTCAGTCACCATATCCGTGTGTTCGTCTATGTTATTTTCAGAGGCTACCCGGAACATATCCCAGTCCGCATGATCGAAACAATCTTGATGCATGGATTCCGATTGGTCAGACCAGCGCTGAATAGACCTTAGCACGTGTACTTCCTGTTTGAGTTTATGCCTATAGGAAGGGAGGAGCAAAATGGAGTCGTGATCAGATTTGCCAAAGGGAGGGCGGGGGAGGGCCTTGTAGGCATTTTGAAAAGTTGAGTAGCAGTGGTTCAGTGTTTTCCCAGCGTGAGTACTAAAGTCAATGTGTTGGTAGAATTTCGGTAGAGTTTTCCTCAGATTTACTCTAATATGGTCATACATTTGGCAGGAGGTTAGGTTAGGAAGTGCAGCTCAGTTTCCACCTCATTTTGTGGGCAGTGTGCACATATCCTGTCTTCTCTTGAGAGCCAGGTCTGCCTACGGCGGCCTTTCTCAATAGCAAGGCTATGCTCACTGAGTCTGTACATAGTCAAAGCTTTCCTTAAGTTTGGGTCAGTCATAGTGGTCAGGTATTCTGCCAATGTGTACTCTCTGTTTAGGGCCAAATAGCATTCTAGTTTGTTAGTTAATTATTTCCAATGTGTCAAGTATTTATCTTTTTGCTCTTCTCTTCTTCTCTCTGTCTCTCTCTCTGTCTCTCTGTCTGTCTGTAGACCTTGTTAGATGGGAGCTGTAGTAGTCCTATCTTAACTCTAGGGGAAGACGGTCAGTTCCACCTGGACACAGAGTCTACAGCCGTGGTCCAGGACATCAAGCTGCTGTCTGAGGTTCTGCTGGACTGGAAGATCTGGGCCAAGGCTCAGGTAAACTCAGTGATGGATGCATGGGCAGGTATTTAGTATTACTGTATACCAGGATATTTTGAAATACTGCAGGTAGGATTTACCAATACCATTTGAAACACAAGTTATTTATATTTTCTTAAAACTGTGTGCTTTAACGCTGTCTTTTAGAAGAGTTTGTGGTCATATGCACATCCTTAAAAACATGAGTGCTGGGCTAATAAAGAATACTACGAAAGAACAGCCAGGCCCGTGCGCCTGTCAGAGGACAGCCAGGCCCGTGCGCCTGTCAAAGCTCCCAATTCACCACTTTATTGACAACGTTGGATGTTGGTCAGTTTGGGATTGAAACGTTGTCAATAAAGCTGTGAAATGGGAGCATAAGCAGCTTTGCTGTTGTTTAACTGTCTTTCACCTCTTTATCAGTCAGATCTATGGGAGATCCTGCTAGCAGCCCTCGATCTTCATCAGGGTATACTACCATTTCAGGGTTAGGGTCAGGGTATACCACCATTTCAGGGTTAGAGTCAGGGTATACCACCCATTTCAGGGTTAGGGTCAGGGTTGGGTTAGGGTCAGGGTTGGGTTAGGGTCAGGGTTGGGTTAGGGTTGGGTTAGGGTCAGGGTCGGGTCAGGGTTAGGGTCAGGGTTGGGTTAGTGTTGGGTTAGTGTTAGAGTCAGGGTTGGGGTCAGGGTTTGGGTTAGGTTTGGGTTGGGGTCAGGGTTAGGGTCAGGGTTACTGTAGCTGTGTATTAATACATGTTATGTCTCTCTAACAGGGTCAGGGTTAGGGTCAGGGTTACAGTAGCTGTGTATTAATAAATGTTATGTCTCTCTAACAGGGTCAGGGTTAGGGTCAGGGTTACAGTAGCTGTGTATTAATACATGTTATGTCTCTCTAACAGGGTCAGGGTTAGGGTCAGGGTTACAGTAGCTGTGTATTAATACATGTTATGTCTCTCTAACAGGGTCAGGGTTAGGGTCAGGGTTACAGTAGCTGTGTATTAATACATGTTATGTCTCTCTAACAGGGTCAGGGTTAGGGTCAGGGTTACAGTAGCTGTGTATTAATACATGTTATGTCTCTCTAACAGGGTCAGGGTTAGGGTCAGGGTTACAGTAGCTGTGTATTAATACATGTTATGTCTCTAACAGGGTCAGGGTTAGGGTCAGGGTTACTGTAGCTGTGTATTAATACATGTTATGTCTCTCTAACAGGGTCAGGGTTAGGGTCAGGGTTACTGTAGCTGTGTATTAATACATGTTATGTCTCTCTAACAGGGTCAGGGTTAGGGTCAGGGTTACAGTAGCTGTGTATTAATACATGTTATGTCTCTCTAACAGGGTGGTGTCTGGGAGACTCTGCTGGCAGCGTTAGAGATCCTCATCAGGGTTCACCACCCCCAGCAGGTGTTCAACATCAGACAGTTTCTCAAAGCCCAGGTGGTCCACCGCTTCCTGCTCACCTGTCAAGTACTACAGGTAAGAACCTTATATCCGTTCTGAATGAACAAGATGCATTTAGAAAGCAACTTTTTTTACTAACTAATCATGTTGCAGCAATGTTTTCACTGCTGTAGTGGCTCTGGATCAGAGAATCTGCTAAATGACTCACTACTGTATTGGCTCTGGATCAGAGAGTCTGTTAAATGACTCACTACTGTAGTGGCTCTGGATCAGAGAGTCTGTTAAATGACTCACTACTGTAGTGACTCTGGATAAGAGTGTCTGCTAAATGACTCACTACTGTAGTGACTCTGGATCAGAGAGTCTGCTAAATGACTCACTACTGTAGTGGCTCTGGATCAGAGAGTCTGCTAAATGACTCACTACTGTAGTGGCTCTGGATAAGAGAGTCTGCTAAATGACTCACTACTGTAGTGGCTCTGGATAAGAGAGTCTGCTAAATGACTCACTACTGTAGTGGCTCTGTATCAGAGAGTCTGTTAAATGACTCAGTACTGTAGAGGCTCTGGATAAGAGAGTCTGCTAAATGACTCACTACTGTAGTGACTCTGGATCAGAGAGTCTGCTAAATGACTCACTACTGTGGTGGATCAGAGAGTCTGCTAAATGACTCACTACTGTGGTGGATCAGAGAGTCTGCTAAATGACTCACTACTGTAGTGGCTCTGGATAAGAGTGTCTGCTAAATGACTCACTACTGTAGTGGCTCTGGATCAGAGAGTCTGTTAAATGACTCACTACTGTAGTGGCTCTGGATAAGAGTGTCTGCTAAATGACTCACTACTCTAGTGGCTCTGGATCAGAGAGTCTGTTAAATGACTCACTACTGTAGTGGCTCTGGATCAGAGAGTCTGCTAAATGACTCACTACTGTGGTGGATCAGAGAGTCTGCTAAATGACTCACTACTGTGGTGGCTCTGGATCAGAGAGTCTGTTAAATGACTCACTACTGTAGTGGCTCTGGATAAGAGTGTCTGCTAAATGACTCACTACTCTAGTGGCTCTGGATCAGAGAGTCTGTTAAATGACTCACTACTGTAGTGGCTCTGGATCAGAGAGTCTGCTAAATGACTCACTACTGTGGTGGATCAGAGAGTCTGCTAAATGACTCACTACTGTGGTGGCTCTGGATCAGAGAGTCTGCTAAATGACTCACTACTGTGGTGGCTCTGGATCAGAGAGTCTGCTAAATGACTCACTACTATAGTGGCTCTGGATCAGAGAGTCTGCTAAATGACTCACTACTGTAGTGACTCTGGATAAGAGTGTCTGCTAAATGACTCACTGCTGTAGTGGCTCTGGATCAGAGAGTCTGCTAAATGACTCACTACTGTAGTGGCTCTGGATCAGAGAGTCTGCTAAATGACTCACTACTGTAGTGACTCTGGATAAGAGTGTCTGCTAAATGACTCACTGCTGTAGTGGCTCTGGATCAGATAGTCTGTTAAATGACTCACTACTGTAGTGACTCCGGATCAGAGAGTCTGTTAAATGACTCACTACTGTAGTGACTCCGGATCAGAGAGTCTGTTAAATGACTCACTACTGTAGTGACTCCGGATCAGAGAGTCTGTTAAATGACTCACTACTGTAGTGACTCCGGATCAGAGAGTCTGTTAAATGACTCACTACTGTGGTGGATCAGAGAGTCTGCTAAATGACTCACTACTGTAGTGGCTCTGGATAAGAGTGTCTGCTAAATGACTCACTACTGTAGTGGCTCTGGATCAGAGAGTCTGTTAAATGACTCACTACTGTAGTGGCTCTGGATCAGAGAGTCTGCTAAATGACTCACTACTGTAGTGGCTCTGGATCAGAGAGTCTGCTAAATGACTCACTACTGTGGTGGCTCTGGATCAGAGAGTCTGCTAAATGACTCACTACTGTGGTGGCTCTGGATCAGAGAGTCTGTTAAATGACTCACTACTGTAGTGGCTCTGGATAAGAGTGTCTGCTAAATGACTCACTACTGTAGTGGCTCTGGATCAGAGAGTCTGCTAAATGACTCACTACTGTGGTGGATCAGAGAGTCTGCTAAATGACTCACTACTGTGGTGGCTCTGGATCAGAGAGTCTGCTAAATGACTCACTACTGTAGTGGCTCTGGATCAGAGAGTCTGCTAAATGACTCACTACTGTAGTGGTTCTGGATAAGAGAGTCTGCTAAATGACTCACTACTGTAGTGGCTCTGGATAAGAGAGTCTGCTAAATGACTCACTACTGTAGTGGCTCTGTATCAGAGAGTCTGTTAAATGACTCAGTACTGTAGAGGCTCTGGATCAGAGAGTCTGCTAAATGACTCACTACTGTAGAGGCTCTGGATCAGAGAGTCTGCTAAATGACTCACTACTGTAGTGGCTCTGGATCAGAGAGTCTGCTAAATGACTCACTACTGTAGTGGCTCTGGATCAGAGAGTCTGCTAAATGACTAAAAAGTCAATGTAATTTAAAAGACTGCATTTTCCTCACGTTAACTAACAGACCTCCTCATTCTCTGTGTTTGTCCCCCAGGAGCATCGGGACGAGCACCTGACCTCCATCCCACAGGAAGTGTGTCTGTCTTTCGTTAAGATCATCCAGGAAGTGTTGGGTTCCCCTCCGGACCTAGACCTCCTCCGATTGGTCTACAACTTCCTCCTCGCCGTGCACCCGCCCACTAACACCTACGTTTGTCATACGCCTTCAAGCTTCTACTTCTCACTACACATAGGTGGGTTTTTTTACACACACTTCCTGGTTCAATTAATATAGTCAAACTCAGGTATTCAATAGGTGACTTTTACTTTAAATAGTAATTTTCTACCAAGGTGTCTGCTTTTACATAAAGTACTTAACACCACTGACAGTAGTGTGTCTGTTGTCTCCAGATGTTAGACTGTTTTGTGTCTGTTGTCCTGTAGATGGTGAGCTGTACCAGGTGAAGGACCAGTATATATATGTTGTCTGTTGTCCTGTAGATGGTGAGCTGTACCAGGTGAAGGACCAGTGTATATATATGTTGTCTGTTGTCCTGTAGATGGTGAGCTGTACCAGGTGAAGGACCAGTGTATATATATGTTGTCTGTTGTCCTGTAGATGGTGAGCTGTACCAGGTGAAGGACCAGTATATATATGTTGTCTGTTGTCCTGTAGATGGTGAGCTGTACCAGGTGAAGGACCAGTATTTATATGTTGTCTGTTGTCCTGTAGATGGTGAGCTGTACCAGGTGAAGGACCAGTATATATATGTTGTCTGTTGTCCTGTAGATGGTGAGCTGTACCAGGTGAAGGACCAGTATATATATGTTGTCTGTTGTCCTGTAGATGGTGAGCTGTACCAGGTGAAGGACCAGTATTTATATGTTGTCTGTTGTCCTGTAGATGGTGAGCTGTACCAGGTGAAGGACCAGTATTTATATGTTGTCTGTTGTCCTGTAGATGGTGAGCTGTACCAGGTGAAGGACCAGTATTTATATGTTGTCTGTTGTCCTGTAGATGGTGAGCTGTACCAGGTGAAGGACCAGTATTTATATGTTGTCTGTTGTCCTGTAGATGGTGAGCTGTACCAGGAGAAAGTCCAGTCCATAATGTATATGAGAAATATCAACAGTGGATGGAAGTCAACTGGTAGCTCAGTGGTCTCTCTCTCCACGGCTGTCTTCACTGAGGACCCTCTTCCTGAAGGTACCTACAGTCATTATTTTTGTCTTCATGCAGTGACATGTTTCTCGCTCTCCATTGGTGCAGAACACCTGTACGATAGTATCCGCCCAGGAAACAAATATACATATTCTTCTGCACTTTGTTCTGCCCAGACCTTTTCCCTTTCCTATTAAACATGTTGGGAGTGGCATGATATTTATATTTAGGTACATCTGTTTCCCTCTGAAGGTACCATCCACCTTCAGCCTCCGTCACCTGAACACGGAGGAGACGACCAGTCCCTGTCCCTCCGGCCCGCCAACCTGACCCCCTCGCCCAACTCCTCCCCGTTGCTCAGGCCCTGTGTGAGCCATGGAGGGGCTGGGAGCCCCAGGGAGGGCCAGGAGGGAGAGGGGGTGATTCTGGGAAGCACAGAGACTCTAAAGCGAGGAGGAGGAGGAGGAGGAGGAGGAGGGGGAGGGGAGGAGCAGCTCCTGTCTAGCTGTGAGTCTGCGAAAACCATCTGTGACTCCCGAGAGGGAGGAGAGGCACCACATACCCCGTCCATCAGTATCGAGGAGGTGGAGGGGAGGGGGGAGGTAGATGGGGAGGAGGGGGTGGAGGAGAGGGGGGAGGTGGATAGTCTGGTTGAGGGCAGCGTGGGCGGTGCCGAATCTGAGGACCGTTTTGATTGGGCGAGCGATGAGGTGCCACAGAGGCCGGACAGTCTGAAGGGGATCACATCGTTTCAGAGGAGCTCCTCTAACCTGGCCAGGTGACTGGATATTTTGATTCCAAAGGGCACCTTTTCCTTATAAAGTGCTTTTGACCAGGGCCCATAGGGACCAAATCAGAGGACAGGTTTAGCCTTGTGCTTCACCTCTCATAAACGTTGCAGAAATCCAACTGATATTGTTGTTTACTTTGTACATCGCTGACTCTACCTTTTAAAATATGTCTAATACAATGAATTCCTTCATTTATTCATCCAGCCTGGGCCTGGCCTTCCCTGCTCAGAATGGGAGCCTGGCCCTCGGTCGTTGGCCCAGCGTGGCCGACCGTGGGACACTACCAGAAGACTGGGAGAGCTACTCGTACTCACCTGGATACGAGAGGGCCTACAGAAAAGACTCGAGCAACGACAGGTACACTACTCTATAGAATAACACACTCACTACACCTGTTAGGTGTCATGCTCCAATACAAACTACCCACTACAGACTACCCACTACAGACTACCCACTACAGACTACCCACTACAGACTACCCACTACAGACTACCCACTACATACTACCCAATAGACCTATTAGATCTCATGCTCCACTACAGACTACCCACTACAGACTACCCACTACAGACTACTCAATACACCTGTTAGATCTCATGCTCCACTACAGACTACCCACTACAGACTACCCAATACAGACTACACACTACACCTGTTAGGTGTCATGCTCCACTACAGACTACCCACTACAGACTACCCACTACAGACTACCCACTACACTTGTTAGATCTCATGCTCCAATACAGACTACCCACTACACCTGTTAGGTGTCATGCTCCAATACAGACTACCCAATACAGACTACCCACTGTTAGATGGTTCGCTAACTTACTAGCTAAGTGGCTAGATGTCAAGATCAAGCGTCTTGGCTACAGCAGAGATATTCAACCCCCTCCTGGGTCAAGATCCCTGTTGCCTACGTTGTTTTGTGTGTAAAAAGTATATATAGCGCCCCTAGTGTGCACATTTGGTAATACTGCATACCCGGTATGCTACAGAAACAGTATGGCGGTATGACCATGTGGATATCACCCAACACTCTTAGATTCACTGGATAAATGATGTGGCTGATCAGATCGTGTCCACTCACAAGCCTTTCAGCACGGTCACCATCCTTCACTGACACAGGTCAAACACCATGTTAGTGATACAACAGCAGTGTGAATCATCAGACAGCTAGTATCTAGTTATATTATTCCTGTTGTCAGTGTGACCATGCAGCCTTCATACTTCCTTCTGTTCCATGACTTGAGACTACTGTTGACCAGGACCCATAGGGCTCTATATAGTGGACTACTGTTGACCAGGACCCATAGGGCTCTATATAGTGGACTACTGTTGACCAGGACCCATAGGGCTCTATATAGTGGACTACTGTTGACCAGGACCCATAGGGCTCTATATAGTGGACTACTGTTGACCAGGACCCATAGGGCTCTGTATAGGGAACAGGGTTCCGCATTGGGAAGCGTCCTGTATCTCTAACTACCATCAGTGAAGATGAGTTTCTGTTGAATTGACAGTCCCTCCACTTTATCTATATTTCCGTCTCATCTCTCTATCTCAGCTGAGTGTCATCAAGCTGTCTTTGATAAAGTCCAATAATACTCTCAACCTTTCACCAAGTGGATCAGCTAATGAGTAATTTCATCTACATCCACATCCTCTCTTCTCACTCTTTCTTTCTCGCTCTTTATTCTCTGATTTGTCTCGGTCTCTCCTCTCTCTCTTTTGCTCCCTCTCTCGCTCTCCTATCACTTTTTTGCTCTCTCTCCTCTGTTCAGTCATCATCAGTGTGCGTAGGAGAGAACCCGACCTAGCCAGTGTCTCTCTGCTTTCATCTACAGACCTCGTATGAAAGGATATGATATTGGAGGTTGAATGAGACTGTGTTTCAAGCTTTATCTGTTCTGGGTTGTGTCTGTTTGTGCCTGTTATTGAATATTAGTCTTGTCTCTGTTTATGAAGCCTTGTTATGTTGACTGAGCAGAGCTCTGTTGGACTGATCACTCAGTTAACACCTGTCGTGTTAACACAGCAGCGAAACACCTCACACTACCAATAAAGAGAGCACCTGGCCTCCTTCCTAGGACAATAACCATAACCCATGTATAATACCCCTCTTATCGCTGGCTGGGTTTGTTCTGTGTGTCTGGAACCGTAACCTCATTCAGAAAGGAAAAAGACATCTGTGGGGCTAATCATTTGTGATAAAGCTTAATGTTTAGTCTCTGGTTGTATTTATTATGGATCCCCATTAGTTCCTGCTAAGGCAGCAGCTACTCTTCCTGGGGTTTATTAAGGATCCCCATTAGTTCCTGCCAAGGCAGCAGCTACTCTTCCTGGGGTTTATTATGGATCCCCATTAGTTCCAGCCAAGGCAGCAGCTACTCTTCCTGGGGTTTATTATGGATCCCCATTAGTTCCAGCCAAGGCAACAGCAGCTACTCTTCCTGGGGTTTATTATGGATCCCCATTAGTTCCTGCCAAGGCAGCAGCTACTCTTCCTGGGGTTTATTATGGATCATCATTAGTTCCTGTCAAGGCAGCAGCTACTCTTCCTGGGGTTTATTATGGATCCCCATTAGTTCCTGCCAAGGCAGCAGCTACTCTTCCTGGGGGTTGATGTGATCCATGACCAGCCTTTAAAAGCACTTCATGGCTACAGATGTGAGTGCTACGGGTCGGTAGTCATTTAGACAGGTTACCTTCGTGTTCTTGGTCACATGGACTGTGGTGGTCTGCTTGAAACATCCTAGTCATAGACTGTTCTCTCTGCTACCGCACGACAAACTGTACCAGAGCACCAAGTCTAGGTCCAAAAGGCTTCTAAACAGCTTCTACCTCGGACATAAAACTGCTGAACAGTTCAGTAATCAAATGGCTACCCAGACTATATGCATTGACACCCCCCCCCCCCCAGTAAGTAAAATAATGAAATCACATTTACATAAGTATTCAGACTCTTTACTCAGTACTTTGTTGAAGCACCTTTGGCAACGATTACAGCCTCAAGTCTTTTTGGGTATGATGCTACAAGCTTGGCACACCTGTATTTGGGGAGTTTCTCCCATTCTTCTCCTCTCAAGCTCTGTCAGGTTGGATGGGGAGCGTTGCTGCACAGCTATTTTCAGGTCTCTCCAGAGATGTTCAATCGGGTTCAAGTCTGGGCTCTGGCTGGGCCACTCAAGAACATTCAGAGACTTGTCCTGAAGCCACTCCTGCATTGTCTTGGCTGTGTGCTTGGGTTTGTTGTCCTGTTGGAAGGTGAACCTTCGCCCCAGTCTGAGGTCCTGAATGCTCTGGAGCAGGTTTTCATCAAGGATCTCTCTGTACTTTGCTACGTTCATCATTCCCTCGATCCTGACTAGTCTCCCTGTCCCTGCCGCTGAAGAACATCCCCACAGCATGATTCTGCCACCACCATGCTTCACCATAGGGATGGTGCCATACACTACTCTACTACCACATATCTACAATACATTCAGTGTGTTACCTCAGAAAACTACTCTACTACCACATATCTACAATACACTGTGTTCCCTCAGACCACTACTCTACTACCACATATCTACAATACATTAAGTGTGTAACCTCAGACCACTACTACCACATATCTACAATACATTAAGTGTGTTACCTCAGACCACTACTCTACTACCACATATCTACAATACATTAAGTGTGTAACCTCAGACCTCTACTACCACATATCTACAATACATTAAGTGTGTTACCTCAGACCACATATCTATAATACATTAAGTGTGTTACCTCAGACCTCTACTATCACATATCTACAATACATTAAGTGTGTTACCTCAGACCACTGCTCTACTACCACATATCTACAATACAAAATCTATGTGTATGTGCATGTGTTATCGTGTGTATGTGCGTGCGTGTGTGTGCGTGTGTGTGTGTGTGTGTGTGTGTGTGTGTGTGTCTGTACCTGTGTGTGTGTCTCTTCACAGTCTGTGTTGTTCCATAAGGTGTATTCTTATCTGTTTTTTAAATCTGATTCTACTGCTGCATCAGTTACCTGATGTGGAATAGAGTTCCATGTAGTCATGGCTCTATGTGGTACTGTGCACCTCCCATAGTCTGTTCTGGACTTGGGAATTGTGAAGAGACCTCTGGTGGCATGTCTTGTGGGGTATGCATGGGTGTCTGAGCTGTGTGCCAGTAGTTTAAACAGACAGCTCGGTGCATTCAACATGTCATTACCTCTCACAAATACCAGTAGTGATGAAGTCAATCTCTCCTCCACTTTGAGCCAGGAGAGATTGACATGCATATTATTAATGTTTGCTCTCTGTGTACATGCAAGGGCCAGTCGTGCTGCCCTGTTCTGAGACAATTACATTTTTCATAAGTCCTTTTTTTGTGGCATCTGACCACACGACTGAATAGTAGTCCAGGTGTGACAAAACTAGGGCCTGCAGGACCTGCCTTGTTGATAGTGTTGTTAAGAAGGTAGAAACTAGGGCCTGTAGGACCTGCCTTGTTGTTAGTGCTGTTAAGAAGGTAGAAACTAGGGCCTGTAGGACCTGCCTTGTTGTTTGTGCTGTTAAGAAGCTAGAAACTAGGGCCTGTAGGACCTGCCTTGTTGATAGTGCTGTTAAGAAGGTAGAAACTAGGGCCTGTAGGACCTGCCTTGTTGATAGTGCTGTTAAGAAGGTAGAAACTAGGGCCTGTAGGACCTGCCTTGTTGATAGTGCTGTTAAGAAGGTAGAGCAGCGCCTTTATTATGGACAGACTTCTCTTAAGACTCCCTGCAAAGCAGTGGCAATCCTTCCTTAATGAGTGATATTAGCAATATTAAAAATCTGATTGTGATCAAGAGGTTTTTAAAATCTAATCGTGTTCAGGTGATGTTTCCAATTGATTTGATATTTAGTATTATTCTGATTACAGGTCTAGAGAACTGGCTGGGGTTTATATTTTTATTTATTTTTATTTCACCTTTATTTAACCAGATAGGCCAGTTGAAAAAAAAGTATCATTTACAACTGCGACCTGGCCAAGATAAAGCAAAGCAGTTCAACACAAACAACAACACAGAGTTACACATGGAGTAAAACAAACATACAGTCAATAATACAGTAGAAAAATAAGTTAATATACAAAGTGAGCAAATGAGGTGAGATAAGGGAGGTAAAGGCAATAAATAGGCCATGGTGGCGAAGTACATACAATATAGCAAGTAAAACATGGGAATTATAGATTTGCAGTAGATGGATGTGCAAAGTAGAAATACTGGGGTGCAAAGGAGCAAAATAAATAAATTCAGTAGGGGAAGGGGTAGTTGTTTGGGCTAAATTATAGATGGGCTATGTACAGGTGCAGTGATCTGTGAGCTGTTCTGACAGCTGGTGCTTAAAGCTAGTGAGGGAGATAAGTGTTTCCAGTTTCAGACATTTTTGCAGTTTGTTCCAGTCATTGGCAGCAGAGAACTGGAAGGAGGAATTGGCTTTTGGGGTGACCAGAGAGATATACCTGCTGGAGCGCGTGCTACGAGTGGGTGCTGCCATGGTGACCAGTGAGCTGAGATAAGGGGGGACTTTACCTAGCAGGGTCTTGTAGATGACCTATATGTTGAATGTTCACCCATAAAATGATTATTTAATTAAATATTTAGGAAAATAGATAATTGCATTAGCAAACCCTGTCTCTACCATATATAGTTTAAAAGTTCCAGACTATTTACTCAGAGAATGTACCATGATTAGAGTGAGTATAATGTCAATACTTCCTTGGTCTGAAGTGGTCGCTGCTCAATAGGACTGTCACTGCTCTGTGGGCAGAACGGCGCTTCAAACGTAAACTGACAAGCCAGGGTTATAGGAGTAGAAAGCCAGGGTTATAGGAGTAGAAAGCCATGGTTAGAGGAGTAGAAAGCCAGGGTTAGAGGAGTAGAAAGCCAGGGTTAGAGGAGTAGAAAGCCAGGGTTTTTGAAGTAGAAAGCCACAGATCTGGAGGTGAAAATGACCAGGGTATCATGTTGATTTTGATTGGTCCAATGCATGGAAACGCCTCCAAATGTTACCACCTCCCAACGTCAAAATATGGAACTAAGAGCGGTGCAGTGTATAAACAAGCATCGGTCACAGCAAGCTGACGTTATTTCATCAACACTGTCAAATACAACCATATTCAGGTTGTAGAATTGTAGAGTAACAATATAATGATTGATTGTATGTGATTCGTAATGACATGAGGTTATTATTAATCTAATATTACAGGTCCAGTACAGAGGACTGCCTGGTGTTAATATGCTATGGTCTATATGACCTGTTGAGAGGGGTTCTGCTACTACTACCAGACCTGATGCTGGAGGAGGTGATGGATAAGCTGGTCCAACCTGAAGCTCTTATCGTCCTCGTCAACCACTCCTCTCCCCTTATACAGCAGGGGGTTATGAAGGTGAGTGCTCTTGTATGCGTACACACACTAAGGAAGGCGCAGGCCAACACATTTCCACTGTGTGTTATGTTGCAGTTATGTCCCAGCTCCTAGACACCTTCCTCAGCCCAGCCTTCAGCAGGGATCTCATGTTCTTTTAGACAAATGCTGCTGTGTCTCACTCCTTGTACTAGTCTCCCTGTAGGTCCTGGATGACATTATGTTGGGTTATCTCCTTTCTCCTCTTTACAGCTCCTGGATGCCATTATGTTATTATCTCTCTCCAGCTCCTGGATACCAGTATGTTATTATCTCTCTCCAGCTCCTGGATGCCAGTATGTTATCTCTTCTCTCTAGCTCCTGGATGCCAGTATGTTATCTCCTCTCTCTAGCTCCTGGATGCCAGTATGTTAGGTTAGCTCTTGACAGCTTACTGTGTCTCCTTTTCTCCAGCTCCTGGATGCCTACTTCAGCCGAGCGTTTAAGGAGCAGAAGGAGAAGTTCCTGAAGAACCATGGCTTCAGTCTCTTAGCCAATCAGCTGTACCTGCACCAGGGGACTCGGGGCCTGCTGGAGGTCTTCCTGGAGATGCTGTTTGGACGACCTGTCGGCCTCGAGGAGGAGTACGTACAGGGAGGGGAGGGAGCAAGGCCTGGAGGAGGAGTCAGTACAGGGAGGGGAGGGAGCAAGGCCTGGAGGAGGAGTCAGTACAGGGAGGGGAGGGAGCAAGGCCTGGAGGAGGAGTCAGTACAGGGAGGGGAGGGGAGGGAGCAAGGCCTGGAGGAGGAGTCAGTACAGGGAGGGGAGGGAGCAAGGCCTGGAGGAGGAGTCAGTACAGGGAGGGGAGGGAGCAAGGCCTGGAGGAGGAGTCAGTACAGGGAGGGGAGGGGAGGGAGCAAGGCCTGTAGGAGGAGTCAGTACAGGGAGGGGAGGGAGCAAGGCCTGGAGGAGGAGTCAGTACAGGGAGGGGAGAGAGCAAGGCCTGGAGGAGTTAGTACAGGGAGGGGAGAGGAGTTAGTACAAGGAGGGGAGGGAGCCAGGCCTGGAGGAGGAGTCAGTACAGGGAGGGGAGGGAGCAAGGCCTGGAGGAGGAGTCAGTACAGGGAGGGGAGAGGAGGAGTTAGTACAGGGAGGGGAGGGAGCAAGGCCTGGATGAGGAGTCAGTACAGGGAGGGGAGGGAGCAAGGCCTGGAGGAGGAGTTAGTACAGGGAGGGGGGAGGAGGAGTTAGTACAGGGAGGGGAGAGGAGGAGTTAGTACAGGGAGGGGAGAGGAGGAGTTAGTACAGGGAGGGGAGGGAGCAAGGCCTGGAGGAGGTGTCAGTACAGGGAGGGGAGGAGTCAGTACAGGGAGGGGAGAGGAGGAGTTAGTACAGGGAGGGGAGGGAGCAAGGCCTGGAGGAGGAGTCAGTACAGGGAGGGGAGAGGAGGAGTTAGTACAGGGAGGGGAGAGGAGGAGTTAGTACAGGGAGGGGAGAGGAGGAGTTAGTACAGGGAGGGGAGGGAGCAAGGCCTGGAGGAGGAGTCAGTACAGGGAGGGGAGGGGAGGAGTCAGTACAGGGAGGGGAGAGGAGGAGTTAGTATAGGGAGGGGAGAGAGCAAGGCCTGGAGGAGCCGGATATGAAACAGAAACAATATGAGGGTGTCAGTGTTGTGTTTATTCTTGTTGTATTTTCCAGTCTAGACCAGGAGGACATGGAGACCATCAGTCCCTTCAGGAAGCGTTGTATCATCCCAGTGCTGGGTTTAATAGAGAACAGTCTGTGTGAGAACAGTCTGGTCCACAACGTGCTCTGTATGCTACTGCAGCTCGTCAACGCCTGTCCCAAACTGGCTGACATACTGCTGGACCACGGCCTGCTCTACGTCCTCTTCAATACCCTGTCTACACTCAACGGCATGGAGCATGGGTAAGTACATACACCTTTACCAAATATATTTAAACTCAGTTTTCCACATTTCCTGACATTTAGTCCTAGTAAAATTCCCTGTCTTAGGTCAGTTAGGATCACCACTTTATTTGAAGAATGTGAAATGTCAGAATAATAGTAGAGAATGATTTATTTCAGCTTTTATTTCTTTCATCACATTCCCAGTGGGTGACAAGTTTACATACACTCAATTAGTATTTGGTAGCATTGCCTGTAAATTGTTTAACTTGGGTCAATCGTTTCGGGTAGCCTTCCACAAGCTTCCCACAATAAATTGGGTGAATTTTGGCCCATTTTTCCTGACAGAGCTGGTGTAACTTAGTCAGGTTTGTAGGCCTCTTTGCTCGCACACGATTTTCAGTTCTGTCCACAAATGTTCTAAAGGATTGAGGTCAGGGCTTTGTGGTCAGGGCTTTGTGATGGCCACTCCAATACCTTGACTTTGTTGTCCTTAAGCCATTTTGCCAGAACTTTGGAAGTATGCTTGGGGTCATTGTCCATTTGGAAGACCCATTTGCGACCAAGCTTTAACTTCGTGACTGATGTCTTGAGATGTTGCTTCAATATATCCACATAATTTTCCACCCTCATGATGTCATCTATTTTGTGAAGTGCACCAGTCCCTCCTGCAGCAAAGCACCCCCACAACACGATGCTGCCACCCCCGTGCTTCACGGTTGGGATGGAGTTCTTCGGCTTGCAAACCTCCCCCTTTTTCCTCCAAACATAACGATGGTCTGCGTCACACAGAGATTTAAATCTGCTATATAATATATACCGTAATTTCCGGACTATTAAGCCGCACATGTCTATAAGCCGCAGGTGCCTTCCGGTACATTGTAACAAATTAACTTTACACAGGCTTTAACGAAACACGGCTTGTAACAAAAATAAATAGGCTTTAACGAAACACGGCTTGTAACAAAAAATAAAAAATTTACAGTAAGCTTTACCGGTAGTTGTCTTTTTGCACTGAGTCAATTCCTCACGCTGCTGTTTCCAACGTCTTATCATCGACTCATTAAGACCAAGCTCCCGTGCAGCAGCTCTATTTCCTTTTCCAACAGCCAGATCAATCGCCTTCAACTTGAAAGCTACATCATATTCATTTCTCCGTGTCTTTGCCATGATGAGGGTGACAAAATGACTACCGTAATCAGAATGATGGGAAGTTTGAGAGCGCTCGATTTAATCTAAACAGTAAACAAAAAAGTTGTTTGACCTTAACCCGTTCGGCAATTTCATTGGTCTAATGAAAGCTTCATGCCGCCAAAAAACTGAGCACGTCACAGAATGTGTTTTTTTGGAGAAACAATTTTGAAAGCGGGAAATATCCATATATTAGCCGCGTCATTGTTTAAGCCGCGAGGTTCAAAGCCTGGGAAAAAAGTTGCGGCTTATAGTCCGGAATTTACGGTAGATGAATATGTAGCTGCCCCACTCAGAGATTTTGTTGCATGGAATCATTTGAAACTAGAATGCGTGCACCAGTGATGTTTTTCTCAGTAGAACGATGGAAGTGTTTGCCAGGGGTTGCGTAGCATGGCTCACACGCTGCTCTCTGTCTGTGTCTCAATCAATTTCTCTCCTCAGTATACCTCTGAACGACTACAAACTGCTAGTGGTCGACATCCAACAGCTGTTGGTCGCGGTGACCATCCATTCCTGTTCCTCCTCTGGTGCTCAATACTTCAGGATCATAGAGGACCTAATCACACTGCTGGGCTTCATGGAGACGTCCAAGATGAGACGAACCCAGGGTAAGATATAGCCCGGTACCTATATAAGATAGTAGGGTACTGTGATGAGACGAACTTGGGGTACGATATAGCCTGGTACCTATATTAGAGAGTAGGGTACTGTGATGAGATATAGCCTGGTACCTATATTAGAGAGTTGGGTACTGTGGTACAGTATAGCATGGTTCTCAATACTTCAGGATTGTAGACGACTCTACTGTACATGTTCAGTTCCTTCAGAAAGTATTCATACCCCTTGACTTATTCCACATTTTGTTGTTACAGTCTAAATTTAAAATGGATTAAATTAATTTTTTTCTCACCCATCTACACACAATGCCCCATAATTTTTGCTAATGTATTGAAAATGAAATACAGAAATATCTAATTTACCCCTGAGCCAATACTTTGTATAAGCACCTCAGACAGTGATTACAGCTGTGAATCTTTCTGGGTAAGGCCCTAAGAGCTGTGAGTCTTTCTGGGTAAGGCCCTAAGCGCTGTGAGTCTTTCTGGGTAAGGCCCTAAGAGCTGTGTCTTTCTGGGTAAGGCCCTAAGAGCTGTGAGTCTTTCTGGGTAAGGCCCTAAGAGCTGTGAGTCTTTCTGGGTAAGGCTCTAAGAGCTGTGAGTCTTTCTGGGTAAGGCTCTAAGAGCTGTGAGTCTTTCTGGGTAAGGCTCTAAGAGCTTTGCACACCTGGATTGTGCAACATTTACACATTATTATTTAAATTCTTCAAGCTCTGTCAAATTGGTTGTTGATTATATCGGGTAGAAGAGAGGTATAGTATAGCCTGGTAGAGTATATAATATAGGGGAGGTATAGTATAGCCTGGTAGAGTATATATATTATATAGGGTAGGTATAGTATAGCCTGGTAGAGTATATATATATATTATATAGGGTAGAGGGGAGGTATAGTATAGCCTGTTAGAGTGTATATATATATATTATATAGGGGAGGTATAGTATAGCCTGGTAGAGTATATATATTATATAGGGTAGAGGGGAGGTATAGTATAGCCTGGTAGAGTATATATATTATACAGGGTAGGTATAGTATAGCCTGGTAGAGTATATATATATATTATACAGGGTAGGTATAGTATAGCCTGGTAGAGTATATATATTATATAGGGGAGGTATAGTATAGCCTGGTAGAGTATTATATATTATATATATAGTATTATATATTATAGTATATAATAGTATAGCCTGCTAGAGTATATAGTATAGCCTGCTAGAGTATATATATTATACAGGGGAGGTATATTATAGCCTGGTAGAGTATATATATTATATAGGGGAGGTATAGTATAGCCTGGTAGAGTATATAGGGTATGTATAGTATAGCCTGGTAGAGTATATATATATTATACAGGGTAGGTATATTATATCCTGGTCGAGTGTATATATTATATAGGGTATGTGTAGTATAGCCTGGTAGAGTGTATATATTATATAGGGGAGGTATAGTATAGCCTGGTAGAGTATATAGGGTATGTATAGTATAGCCTGCTAGAGTATATATATTATACAGGGTAGGTATATTATAGCCTGGTAGAGTATATATATTATACAGGGTAGGTATAGTATAGCCTGGTAGAGTATATAGGGTATGTATAGTATAGCCTGGTAGAGTATATATATATATATATCATACAGGGTAGGTATATTATATCCTGGTAGAGTGTATATATTATATAGGGTATGTGTAGTATAGCCTGGTAGAGTGTATATATTATATAGGGGAGGTATAGTATAGCCTGGTAGAGTATATAGGGTATGTATAGTATAGCCTGGTAGAGTATATATATTATACAGGGTAGGTATAGTATAGCCTGGTAGAGTATATATATTATACAGGGTAGGTATAGTATATCCTGGTAGAGTGTATATATTATACAGGGTAGGTATAGTATATCCTGGTAGAGTGTATATATTAAATAGGGGAGGTATAGTATAGCCTGGTAGAGTATATATATTATACCGGGTAGGTGTATTATAGCCTGGTAGAGTACATATATTATATAGGGTAGGTATAGTATAGCCTGGTAGAGTATATATCTTATATAGGGTAGGTATAGTATAGCCTGGTAGAGTATATATCTTATATAGGGTAGAGGGGAGGTATAGTATAGCCTGGTAGAGTATATATATTATATAGGGTAGAGGGGAGGTATAGTATAGCCTGGTAGAGTATATATATTATATAGGGGAGGTATAGTATAGCCTGGTAGAGTATATATATATATTATATTGGGTAGCGGGGAGGTATAGTATAGCCTGGTAGAGTATATATATTATATAGGGGAGGTATAGTATTGCCTGGTAGAGTGTATATATATTATACAGGGTAGGTATAGTATAGCCTGGTAGAGTATATATATTATACAGGGTAGGTATAGTATATCCTGGTAGAGTGTATATATTAAATAGGGGAGGTATAGTATAGCCTGGTAGAATCTATCTATCTATTCTGGTTTGAGCCAGTTTGCGCTGTTCGCCTGAAGTAAGGTATATTGTGATAAATTGCAGGCTACACTACTTGCCTAGAGAGTTCTCAGCTTTACTTTTTGTGGCTGTTTATTTACCACCACAGACAGATACTGGCACTAAGACCGCACTCAGTCAGCTGTATAAGGAAATAAGCAAACAGGAAACCACTTACCCAGATGCGGCGCTCCTAGTGGCCGGAGACTTTAATGCAGGGAAACTTAAATCAGTTCTACCAAATTTCTATCAACATGTTAAATGTGCAACCAGAGGGAAAAAAATTGTAGATCACCTGTACTCTACGCACAGAGACGTGTACAAAGCCCTCCCACATTTTCAACATGTCCCTGATTGAGTCTGTAATACCAACATGTTTCAAGCAGACCACCATAGTCCCTGTGCCCAAGAACGCAAAGGAAACCTGCCTAAATTACTACCGACCCGTAGCACTCACGTCTGTAGCCATGAAGTGCTTTGAAAGGTTGGTAATGGCTCACATCAATACTATTATCCCAGAAACCCTAGACCCACTTCAATTTGCATACCGCCCAAACAGATCCACAGATGATGCAATCTCTATTGCGCTGCACCCTGCCCTTTCCCACCTGGACAAAAGGAACACCTATGAGAGAATGTTGTTCATTGACTGCAGCTCAGCGTTCAACACCATAGTACCCTCAAAGCTCATCACTAAGCTAAGGACCCTGGGACTAAACACCTCCCTCTCCAACTGGATCCTGGACTTCCTGACGGGCCACGACTGCATGGCCAGGCACGACTCCAACACCATCATTAAGTTTGCAGATGACACAACAGTGGTAGGCCTGATCACCGACAACGTCGATAGGGAGGAGGTCAGAGACCTGGCCGTGTGGTGCCAGAATAACAACTTATCCCTCAAACTAACCAAGACTAAGGAGATGATTGTGGAATACAGGAAAAAGAGGACCAAACGCCCCCATTCTCATCGACGGGGCTGTAGTGGAGCAGGTTGAGAGCTTCAAGTTCCTTGGTGTCCACATCACCAACAAACTAACACGGTCCACACACACCAAGACAGTCGTGAAGAGGGCATGACAAAGCCTATTCCCTCTCAGGAAACTAAAAAGATTTGGCATGGGTCCTGAGATCCTCACAAGGTTCTACAGCTGCAACATCGAGAGCATCCTGACCGGTTGCATCACTGCCTGGTACGGCAATTGCTCCGCCTCCGACCGCAAGGCACTTCAGAGGGTAGTGTGTATGGCCCAATACATCACTGAGGCTAAGCTGCCTGCCATCCAGGACCTCTACACCAGGCGGTGTTAGAGGAAGGCCCTAAAAATTGTCAAAGACCCCAGCCACCCCAGTCATAGACTGTTCTCTCTACTACCGCATGGCAACCGGTACCGGAGCGCCAAGTCTAGGACAAAAAGGCTTCTCAACAGTTTTTACCCCCAAGCCATAAGACTCCTGAACAGGCAACCAAATGGCTACCCGGACTATTTGCATTGTGTGCCCCCCCCAAACCCCTCTTTTACGCTGCTGCTACTCTCTGTTTATCATATATGCATAGTCAATTTAACTATACATTCATGTACATACTACCTCAATTGGCCCGACCAACAAGTGCTCCCGCACATTAGCTAACCGGGCTATCTGCATTGTGTCCCACCCGCCAACCCCTCTTTTACGCTACTGCTACTCTCTGTTCATCATATATGCATAGTCACTTTAACCATATCTACATGTACATACTACCTCAATCAGCCTGACTAACCGGTGTCTGTATATACCCTCGCTACTGTTATTTTCAAATGTCTTTTTACTGTTGTTTTATTTCTTTACTTACACGCACACCTTTTTTTTGCACTATTGGTTAGAACCTGTAAGTAAGCATTTCACTGTAAGGTTGTATTCGGCGCACGTGACACATAAACTTTGATTTGATTCATTTCTCAGAACAAGAATAGACTGACGAGTTTCAGAAGAAAGTTCTTTGTTTCTGGCCATTTTGAGCCTGTAATCAAACCCACAATTGCTGATGCTCCAGATACTCAACTAGTCTAAAGAAGGCCGGTTTTATTGCTTCATAATCAGTACAACAGTTTTCAGCTGTGCTAACATAATTGCAAAAGGGTTTTCTAATTATCAATTAGCCTTTTAAAATGATAAACTTCGATTAGCTAACACAACGTGCCATTGGAACACAGGAGTGATGGTTGCTGATAATGGGCCTCTGTATGCCTATGTAGATATTCCATTAGAAAATCTGCCGTTTCCAGCTACAATAGTCATTTACAACATTAACAATGTCTACACTGTATTTCTGATCAATTTGATGTTATTTTATAGGAAAGAAATGTTGATTTAAAAAACAAGGACATTTCTAAGTGACACCAAACTTTTGATCGGTAGTGTATATTATATAGGGCAGATGGTAGGTATAGTAAAGCCTGGGAAAGCATTCCTCATGAAGTTGATATGGGTTATTTCATAGTTTTGACGTCTTCAATGTTATTCTACCCTTGAATGAGTAGGTGTGTCTTTTGACTGGTACTGAATCTACTCGTTCCCTCTCCTTCTGTAGAGATGGCAGTGGCCCTGCAGTTCCGCGTCCTCCAATCAGCTATTGAGTTCATAAAGACGACAGCTAATCAGGACCCTCAGAAGCTGAGCAGCTCTGTCAACGTGCCCACCTCTTCTCACCATGCCATCTACCAGAAACGCAAGAGCATCGCAGGTGAGAGGATATCCCATGCTTGGTTAGTTGGGGCCAAGAGCATCGCAGGTGAGAGGATATCCCATGCTTGGTTAGTTGGGGCCAAGAGCATCGCAGGTGAGAGGATATCCCATGCTTGGTTAGTTGGGGCCAAGAGCATCGCAGGTGAGAGGATATCCCATGCTTGGTTAGTTGGGGCCAAGAGCATCGCAGGTGAGAGGATATCCCATGCTTGGTTAGTTGGGGCCAAGAGCATCACAGGTGAGAGGATATCCCATGCTTGGTTAGTTGGGGCCAAGAGCATCGCAGGTGAGAGGATATCCCATGTTTAGTTAATTAGTTAGTTAGTTAGGGCCAAGACCATCACCGGTGACAGGATACCCCATGGTTGGTTGGTTGGTTAGTTAGGGCCAAAAGCATCACAGGTGAGAGGATAACCCATGGTTGGTTGGTTGGTTGGTTGGTTGGTTGGTTGGTTGGTTAGTTAGTTAGGGCCAATACCACAGGTGAGAGGATATCCCTTAGTTAGGTAGTTAGTGCCAGTACCAACACAGGTGAGAGGATATACCATGGTCGGTCGGTCGGTCGGTCGGTCGGTTGGTTGGTTAGGGCCAAGACCATCACAGGTGAGAGGATATCCCATAGTTAGTTAGTTAGTTAGTTAGTTAGTTAGTTAGTTAGTTAGGGCCAAGACCATCACAGGTGAGAGGATATCCCATGGTTAGTTAGTTAGTTAGTTAGTTAGTTAGTTAGGGCCAAGACCATCACAGGTGAGAGGATATCCCATAGTTAGTTAGTTAGTTCCAATAGCATAGGACTGTGTTGCTCAGGGTCTAGAAGAAGAATACTCCTTGATTGTCCATTTTACTTTACAGTCCACAGATCTAAGGGAAATGAGAGCGCTATCCGTTAGAGTTGTCATGGTTAATTACATATTAATGGCACAATGCAAAATACTGTTTCCAATGTGGTTGTCGGTGTAACTGCTTTGTAGTAATGAGATGTTTAGTGAAATATACTGAACAAAAATATAAATGCAACATGTAAAGTGTTGGTCCCATGTTTCATGAGCTGAAATAAAAGATCCCAGAAATGTTCCATATGCACAAAAAGCTTATTTCTCTCAAATTTTGTGGACAACATTGTTCACGTCCCTGTTAGTGAGCATTTCTCCTTTGTCAAGATAATCCATCCACCTGACAGGTGTGGCATATCAAGAAGCTGATTAAACAGCATGATCATTACACAGGTGCACCTTGTGCTGTGGACAATAAAAGGCCACTCTAAAATGTGCAGCTTTGTCACACAACACAGTGCTACAGATGTCTCAAGTCGAGGGAGAATATAATTGGCGTGCTGACTGCAGGAATGTCCACCAGAGCTGTTGCCAGATAATTTAATGCTCATTTCTCTACAAAAAGCTGCCTCCAATCTCGTTTTAGAGAATTTGGCAGTACATCCAAGCTACTAACAACAAACAGAATTGCATTTTATCGATGGCCGTTTGAAAGCACAGAGATACCGTGACTAGATCCTGAGGCTGATTGTCGTGCCATTCATCTGCCGCCATCACCTCATGTTTCATCATGATAATGCACTGCCCCATGTCGTAAGGATCTGTACACAATTCCTGGAAGCTGAAAAAGGCCCAGTTCTTTCAAATGGTGGTCACACCAGATACTGACTGGTATTCTGATCCACACCCCTACTTTTTGTTCTAAGATATCTGTGACCAACAGATATCTGTATTCCCAGTCATGTGAAACCCATAGAAGAGGGCCTAATTAATTTATTTCAATTGACTGATTTCCTTATATGAACTGTAACTCAGTAAAGTCTTTGAAATTGTTGAATGTTGCGTATATATTTTTGTTCGGTGTAGTTATTATGACCAGTCTGAAATGTTTAGTGAAAATAGTTACAGTTGAAGTCGGAAGTTTACATACACCTTAGCCAAATACATTTATTAAACTCAGTTTTTCACAATTCCTGACATTTAATTCTAGTAAAAATTCCCTGTATTAGGTCAGTTAGGATCACCACTTTATTTTAAGAATGTGAAATTTCAGAATAATAGTTGAGAATTATTTAAGCTTTTATTTCTTTCATCACATTCCCAGTGGGTCAGAAGTTTACATACACTTAATTAGTATTTGGTAGCATTGCCTTTAAATTGTTTAACTTGGGTCAAACGTTTCGGGTAGCCTTCCGCAAGCTTCCCACAATAAATTGGGGGAATTTTGGCCCATTCCTCCTGACAGAGCTGGTGTAACTGAGTCAGGTTTGTAGGCCTCCTTGCTTGCACACGCTTTTTCAGTTCCGCCCACAAATTTTCTATAGAATTGAGGTCAGGGCTTTGCGATGGCCACTTCAATACCTTGACTTAGTTTTCCTTAAGCCATCTTTCCACAACTTTGGAAGTATGTTTGTGGTCATTGTCCATTTGGAAGACCCCTTTGCGACCAAGCTTTAACTTCCTGACTGATGTCTTGAGATGTTGCTTCAATATATCCACATAATCTTCCTACCTCATGATGCCATCTATTTTGTGAAGTGCACCAGTCCCTCCTGCAGCAACGCACCCCCACAACATGATTTGCCACCCCCGTGCTTCACGGTTGGGATGGTGTTCCTCGGCTTGCAAGCCTCCACCTTTTTCATCCAAACATAACGATGGTCATTATGGCCAAACAGTTCTATTTTTGTTTCATCAGACCAGAGGACATTTCTCCAAAAAGTACGATCTTTGTCCCCATGTGCAGTTGCAAACCATAGTCTGGCTTTTTTATGGCGGTTTTGGAGCAGTGGCTTCTTCCTTGCTGAGCGGCCTTTCAGGTTATGTCGATATAGGACTCGTTTTACTGTGGATATAGATACTTTCGTACCTGTTTCCTCCAGCATCTTCAAGGTCCTTTGCTGTTGTTCTGGGATTGTTTTTGCACTTTTCGCACCAAAGTACGTTCATCTCTAGGAGACAGAACGCGTCTCCTTCCTGAGCGGTATGACGGCTGCGTGGTCCCATGGTGTTTATACTTGCGTACTATTGTTTGTACAGATGAACATGGTACCTTCAGGCATTTGGAAATTGCTCCGAAGGAAGAACCAGACTTGTGGAGGTCTAAAAAAAAATGTTGTCTGAGGTCTTGGCTGATTTCTTTTAATTTTCAAATTATGTCAAGCAAAGAGGTACTGAGTTTGAAGGTAGGCCTTGAAATACATCCACAGGCACACCACCAATTGACTCAAATGATGTCAATTAGCCTATCAGAAGCTTCTAAAGACATGACATCCTTTTATGGAGTTTTCCAAGCTGTTTAAAGGCACAGTCAACTTAGTGTATGTAAACGTCTGACCCACTGGAAATGTGATACAGTGAATTATATGTGAAATAATCTGTCTGTAAACAATTGTTGGAAAAATGACTTGTGTCATGCACAAAGTAGATGTCCTAACCGACTTGCCAAAACTATAGTTTGTTAACAAGACATTTGTGGAGTGGTTGAAACATTTTTTTAATGACTCCAACCTAAGTGTATGTAAACTTCCGACTTCAACTGTATGACCAGTCTGAAATGTTATCATGACCAGTCTGAGATGTTAACATGACCAGTCTGAGATGTTAACATGACCAGTCTGAGATGTTAACATGACCAGTCTGAGATGTTAACATGACCAGTCTGAGATGTTAACATGACCAGTCTGAGATGTTAACATGACCAGTCTGAGATGTTAACATGACCAGTCTGAGATGTTAACATGACCAGTCTGAGATGTTGTCATGACCAGTCTGAGATGTTTAGTGAAATAGTTATGACCAGTCTAAGGTGTTATCGTGACCAGTCTGAGATGTTATCGTGACCAGTCTAAGATGTTATCTTGGCCAGTCTGAGATGTTATCTTGGCCAGTCTGAGATGTTATCTTGGCCAGTCTGAGATGTTATCTTGGCCAGTCTGAGATGTTATCTTGGCCAGTCTGAGATGTGATCTTGGCCAGTCTGAGATGTGATCTTGGCCAGTCTGAGATGTTATCTTGGCCAGTCTGAGATGTTATCATGGCCAGTCTGAGATGTTATCATGGCCAGTCTGAGGCTATCAGTGGTCAGTCTTTCATTCTTGTCATTTCCTAATCAGGTGTTACCTGTTATCTACCCTGCAACTCACCTGTGTCTCTTCATCCCCCCACTCCAAGGTTCCATGGCCATGGTTATGAGAGACAGCATTATTCCCCGTATTCCACGGCAGCACTACTGTTCGAACGGCCAGATCCCCCTGCCTCCCCCCTTCTGCTTCCTGTCTGAGACCTCCCCCCTCCCCTCCCCCACCGACACCACTTCCTATGTGTTCCTATGTGACTCAGGTAGCCACGCTGGGATCTGGGACCCAGTGTCCTCTCTCTCTCTGTGTAGAGGAGAACATTATCCCCCCAGAACCCTAACTCTTGCTGTGAACTACTCACCCCTCCTATAATCCCAGTCTCTGCTCTACTGCATGGAAAGAGAAGAGAGACATGACTCGCCCAGTACACTCAGACATTACTGGTGCCTGTGTGTGTGTGTGTGTGTGTGTGTGTGCAGACTACAAATGTGAAAGTTCTCACCCTAACCTGTTTGAAGATTTCAGTTCACACTTATGGCTTGTAGATTCCTGGTAAAACATTCCCACAGAGAATCTAGTCCATGTCAAGCCTGACATGTGATGAAGAGATGCTAGCAGCATGTAATGGAAGTTACTAAGCTTTCTCTGTAGGATCACCTGTGTGTGATTTAACACTTTCTTTGCCCCTCACGTTAGAATCACCTCTATAATACATGTTGCCTGTATCCCCAGGTCGGCGTCGCTTCTCCCTGGCCCAGTCAGACAGTCTACTGACCAGGATGCGTTCTGTAGCCAGTGATGAGCTGAACCAGATGATGCAGAGAAGGATGAGTCAGGAGAACCCCATCAGGGCATCAGAGACTGAGTTCATTCAGAGACTACAGAGACTGGTAGTGCTGGCTGTCAACAGGCTCATCTATCATGGTAAATATGGTAAAACAGGCTCATCTATCATGGTAAATATGGTAAAACAGGCTCATCTATCATGGTGAATATGGTAAAACAGGCTCATCTATCATGATAAATATGGTAAAACAGGCTCATCTATCATGGTAAATATGGTAAAACAGGCTCATCTATCATGGTAAATATGGTAAAACAGGCTCATCTATACAACATGCTCCTACAGCAGGGAAATACAAGGGAACTACGGTAATACACAGAGACTGAGTTCATACAGAGACCTGTGGTTCTGGCTGTCAACAGGCTCATATACTATTGTAAACACGGTAACACATATACAGGCTCATTTATCATAGTAAATACGGTAATAAATGCATAGGTTCGTATGCCATAGTAAATACGGTAGTAAATACACAGGCTCATTTTTATTTTAACATATACCACAGTAAATATGGTAATAGAACAGGCTCATATACCACGGTTAGTACCATACAAATTATCTGATATTTGAAACGAATTATCTGTCACTCAGAGCACATTGTGATGCTCCTTCACTACTGCTCTGTCACTCAGAGCACATTGTGATGTTCCTTCACTACTGCTCTCACTCAGAACACATTGTGATGTTCCTTCACTACTGCTCTGTCACTCAGAGCACATTGTGATGTTCCTTCACTACTGCTCTGTCACTCAGAGCACATTGTGATGTTCTTATTGTTATTAAACAACCCGCCAAATGCACATGATTTACTTACTTAGTCCTGTTGAATTCTCAACGACAGGTTAATAAATAGCCTAATGCATGGCTGGCTACTACTACCTGCATTTACTCAAGACAGATGTAGATGAAGGTAGGGTCATTATAATGATGTGTCAGTCGGTAAACATGCCTGGGAGAGAAGAGATGATAACATAACTACAGACGTCATCAGAAATTGAATAATTATACGGACAGACAAAGTAGACCTACTAAAACGACCATATGGCCTCAGCCAAGTAGACCTACTAAAACGACCATATGGCCTCAGCCAAGTAGACCTACTAAAACGACCATATGGCCTCAGCCAAGTAGACCTACTAAAATGACCATATGGCCTCAGCCAAGTAGGCCTACTAAAACGACCATATGGCCTCAGCCAAGTAGGCCTACTAAAATGACCATATGGCCTCAGCCAAGTAGACCCTACTGAAACACCATATGGCCTCAGCCAAGTAGACCCTACTGAAACACCATATGGCCTCAGCCAAGTAGACCCTATTGAAACATCATATGGCCTCAGCCAAGTAGACCTACTAAAACGACAATATGGCCTCAGCCAAGTAGACCTACTAAAACGACCATATGGCCTCAGCCAAGTAGACCCACTGAAACACCATATGGCCTCAGCCAAGTAGACCTACTAAAATGACCATATGGCCTCAGCCAAGTAGACCTACTAAACGACCATATGACCTCAGCCAAGTAGACCTACTGAAACATCATATGGCCTCAGCCAAGTAGACCTACTAAAACACCATATGGCCTCAGCCAGGTAGACCCACTAAAACGACCATATGGCCTCAGCCAAGTAGACCCACTAAAATACCATATGGGCTCAGCCAAGTAGACCCTAAACGACCACATGACCTCAGCCAAGTAGACCCACTAAAACGACCACATGACCTCAGCCAAGTAGACCTACTGAAACATCATATGGCCTCAGCCAAGTAGACCTACTAAAACGACCATATGGCCTCAGCCAAGTAGACCTACTAAAACAACCAAATGGCCTCAGCCAAGTAGACCTACTAAAACAACCATATGGCCTCAGCCAAGTAGACCTACTGAAACACCATATGGCCTCAGCCAAGTAGACCTACTAAAACGACCATATGACCTCAGCCAAGTAGACCTACTGAAACAGCATATGGCCTCAGCCAAGTAGACCCTACTAAACGACCATATGGCTTGAGCCAAGTAGACCTACTGAAACATCATATGGCCTCAGCCAAGTAGACCTACTAAACGACCATATGGCCTCAGCCAAGTAAACCTACTAAAACGACCATATGGCTTGAGCCAAGTAGACCTACTAAAACGACCATATGGCTTGAGCCAAGTAGACCTACTAAAACGACCATATGGCCTCAGCCAAGTAGACCTACTGAAACACCATATGACCTCAGCCAAGTAGACCTACTGAAACACCATATGACCTCAGCCAAGTAGACATACTGAAACGACCATATGGCCTCAGCCAAGTAGACCCCTACTAAAACGACCATAAGGCCTCAGCCAAGTAGACCTACTGAAACATCATATGGCCTCAGCCAAGTAGACCTACTAAAACAACCATATGGCCTCAGTCAAGCAGACCTACTGAAACATCATATGGCCTCAGCCTAGTAGACCTAAGACAACCATATGGCCTCAGCCAGGTAGACCCACTAAAACGACCATATGGCCTCAGCCAAGTAGACCTACTAAAATACCATATGGCCTCAGCCAAGTAGACCTACTAAAACGACCATATGACCTCAGCCAAGTAGACCCACTAAAACGACCATATGGCCTCAGCCAAGTAGACCTACTGAAACATCATATGGCCTCAGCCAAGTAGGCCTACTGAAACACCATTTGGCCTCAGCCAAGTAGACCTACTGAAACATCATATGGCCTCAGCCAAGTAGACCTACTGAAACATCATATGGCCTCAGCCAAGTAGACCTACTAAACAACCATATGGCCTCAGCCAAGTAGACCTACTAAACAACCATATGGCCTCAGCCAAGTAGACCCTACTAAAACACCATATGGCCTCAGCCAAGTAGCCCTACTGAAACACCATATGGCCTCAGCCAAGTAGACCTACTGAAACACCATATGGACTCAGCCAAGTAGACCTACTAAAACGACCATATGACCTCAGCCAAGTAGACCCACTGAAACATCATATAGCCTCAGCCAAGTAGACCCTACTAAATGACCATATGGCCTGAGCCAAGTAGACCTACTGAAACATCATATGGCCTCAGCCAAGTAGTCATACTAAACGACCATATGGCCTCAGCCAAGTAGACCTACTAAAACGACCATATGGCCTCAACCAAGTAGACCTACTGAAACACCATATGGCCTCAGCCAAGTAGAACTACTGAAACATCATATGGCCTCAGCCAAGTAGACCTACTGAAACACCATATGGCCTCAGCCAAGTAGACATACTGAAACACCATATGACCTCAGCCAAGTAGACCTACTGAAACATCATATGGCCTCAGCCAAGTAGACCTACTAAACGACCATATGGCCTCAGCCAAGTAGACCTACTAAAACACCATATGGCCTCAGCCAAGTAGACCCACTGAAACACCATATGGCCTCAGCCAAGTAGACCCACTTAAACACCATATGGCCTCAGCCAAGTAGACCTACTAAAACGACCATATGGCCTCAGCCAAGTAGCCCTACTGAAACATCATATGGCCTCAGCCAAGTAGACCCTACTAAATGACCATATGGCCTCAGCCAAGTAGACCCTACTAAATGACCATATGGCCTGAGCCAAGTAGACCTACTGAAACATCATATGGCCTCAGCCAAGTAGACCTACTAAACGACCATATGGCCTCAGCCAAGTAGACCTACTGAAACGACCATATGGCCTCAGCCAAGTAGACCTACTGAAACGACCATATGGCCTCAGCCAAGTAGACCTACTGAAATGACCATATGGCCTCAGCCAAGTAGACCTACTGAAATGACCATATGGCCTCAGCCAAGTAGACCTACTAAAACGACCATATGGCCTCAGCCAAGTAGACTGACTAAAACGACCATATGACCTCAGCCAAGTAGACCTACTAAAACGACCATATGGCCTCAGCCAAGTAGCCAGGTAATAACTAGGTTGAACACCAATGGCTAGCTACGAACACTGTTTGAGTGAAATAGAGATGAGTGCTGGCAGGTGAAAATGATCTCTGATCACGGATAATAAATAAATACATTCTTGTGTCATAATCATACTCTGAAAGATCTCCATATCTCTTACAATACTTGTTTTGTCTGAGTACTCGGCACACCCCTACCAGATAGTAATTGGATTAATTGTAGTGTGGCTATTGGAACAGAGCCTGTGTCTATACTCTGCAGTGTTTCATGCTGTTGTGCTGTCTTCCCATTCTGACTAATAAGGCATTCTTCTTCCTCCTCCGCCTCCTCTGTTCCCCTCTCCTCCTCTGTTCCCCCTCTCCTCCTCCTCCTTTGTTCCCCCTCTCCTCCTCCTCCTTTGTTCCCCCTCTCCTCCTCCTCCTCCTCCTCCTCTGTTCCCCCTCTCCTCCTCTGTTCCCCCTCTCCTCCTCTTCCTCCTCCTTTTCCTTTGTTCCCCCTCTCCTCCTCCTCTGTTCCCACTCTCCTCCTCTGTTCCCTCTCTCCTCCTCTGTTCCCCCTCTCCTCCTCCTCTGTTCCCCCTCTCCTCCTCCATCTGTTCCCTCCCTAGACGTGAGCCAAGACTTCTACGACCTGCTGAACTTCCCAGACTCCCCGGACCACCACCTGACCCCTGACCCTGTCGACCACGCCCCTGAGGAAGACGGCTCCGTCCCCGGCTCATCAGGCCACACCCCTGGCCCGCCCTCTCCCCTCCCCTTCCCCCTCCCTCCGGCCAACATGAAGAGTTTCCAGAAAGACATTCTCAGACTGATGATGGACGGGATCAAGATCAGTCTGGTTAGCGGTGGTTATAATCAGTCTGCTTAGCGGTGGTTATAATCAGTCTGCTTAGCGGTGGTTATAATCAGTCTGCTTAGCGGTGGTTATAATCAGTCTGCTTAGCGGTGGTTATAATCAGTCTGCTTAGCGGTGGTTATAAGCAGTCTGCTTAGCGGTGGTTATAAGCAGTCTGCTTATAATCAGTCTGCTTAGTGGTGGTTACAATCAGTCTGGTTATAATCAGTCTGCTTAGTGGTGGTTGTAATCAGTCTGCTTAGTCTGGTTAGTGGTGGTTATAATCAGTCTGGTTAGTGGTGGTTATAATCAGTCTGCTTAGTGGTGGTAATAATCAGTCTGCTTAGTCTGGTTAGTTGTGGTTATAATCAGTCTGGTTATAATCAGTCTGCGTAGCGGTGGTTATAATCAGTCTGCGTAGCGGTGGTTATAATCAGTCTGCTTAGCGGTGGTTATAATCAGTCTGCTTAGCGGTGGTTATAATCAGTCTGCTTAGCGGTGGTTATAATCAGTCTGCTTAGCGGTGGTTATAATCAGTCTGCTTAGCAGTGGTTATAATCAGTCTGCTTAGCGGTGGTTATAATCAGTCTGCTTAGCGGTGGTTATAATCAGTCTGCTTAGTCTGGTTAGCGGTGGTTATAATCAGTCTGGTTATAATCAGTCTGGTTATAATCAGTCTGCTTAGCGGTGGTTATAATCAATCTGCTTAGCGGTGGTTATAATCAGTCTGCTTAGCGGTGGTTATAATCAGTCTGCTTAGCGGTGGTTATAATCAGTCTGCTTAGCGGTGGTCATAATCAGTCTGCTTAGCGGTGGTTATAATCAGTCTGCTTAGCGGTGGTTATAATCAGTCTGCTTAGCGGTGGTTATAATCAATCTGCTTAGCGGTGGTTATAATCAGTCTGCTTAGCGGTGGTTATAATCAGTCTGCTTAGCGGTGGTTATAATCAGTCTGCTTAGCGGTGGTTATAATCAGTCTGCTTAGCGGTGGTTATAATCAGTCTGCTTAGCGGTGGTTATAATCAGTCTGCTTAGCGGTGGTTATAATCAGTCTGCTTAGTCTGGTTAGTGGTGGTTATAATCAGTCTGGTTATAATCAGTCTGCTTAGTGGTGGTTATAATCAGTCTGGTTAGTGGTGGTTATAATCAGTCTGGTTATAATCAGTCTGCTTAGTGGTGGTTATAATCAGTCTGCTTAGTCTGGTTAGTGGTGGTTATAATCAGTCTGGTTATAATCAGTCTGGTTAGTGGTGGTTGTAATCAGTCTGGTTAGTGGTGGTTGTAATCAGTCTGCTTAGTGGTGGTTGTAATCAGTCTGGTTAGTGGTGGTTGTAATCAGTCTGGTTAGTGGTGGTTGTAATTAATTTGGAAAGGAAATTAACAATTTTTGAATTGGACTTTCAGTTTGCTTCTTCAGTTGAATGTACCCCGACCCTGTGTTTAATACCTCTGTTTTTCTTCTTCTGTTTGTGCAGTGGGTATTGACATCTCATGACGTGTGAGATGATAGACCGTTATGTGAAGTTACCCTTCAGTGTGTTAGAACTCCCTCTGAATCTCAATGGAACCAATAGAGGGAGGCGTACAGAATGGACGCATGGGGAGGGAGTGGCTCCGTTCTGTACCAATAGGACGCATGGGGAGGGAGTGGCTCCGATAGGACGCATGGCGAGGGAGTGGCTCCGTTCTGTACTGTTAGGATAGGATTATATGTGTTATATATTATATCCGTACTGATAGGATAGATAGGATTATATGTGTTATATATTATATCTGTACTGATAGGATTATATATATTATATCTGTACTGATAGGATAGGATTATATGTGTTATATATTATATCTGTACTGATAGAATAGGATAGGATAGATAGGATTATATGTTTTATATATTATATCTGTACTGATAGGATTATATGTAGAAGCCAGACAACATAGTTTAACATTGATAGATCGTTATATTCCAAAGCAACCGGGAGACAGTGAGTGGTCAGGTATATATAACAGCGAACCAATCTGTGAGTAAAGCGACTCGAACCCAACAAGCCATGGCTTCCCTCAGAGAAACTACGCTGTGACTCAAACCCAACAAGCCATGGCTTCCCTCAGAGAAACTACACTGTGACTCAAACCCAACAAGCCATGGCTTCCCTCAGAGAAACTACACTGTGACTCAAACCCAACAAGCCATGGCTTCCCTCAGAGAATCTACACTGTGACTCAAACCCAACAGGCCATGGCTTCCCTCAGAGAATCTACGCTGTGACTCAAACCCAACAGGCCATGGCTTCCTCCAGAGAAACTACGCTGTGACTCAAACCCAACAAGCCATGGCTTCCCTCAGAGAATCTACGCTGTGACTCAAACCCAACAGGCCATGGCTTCCCTCAGAGAAACTACGCTGTGACTCAAACCCAACAAGCCATGGCTTCCCTTCAGAGGAACGACCCTGTGACTCAAACCCAACAAGCCATGGCTTCCCTCAGAGGAATGATGCTGTGACTCAAACCCAACAGGCCATGGCTTCCCCCAGAGAAGAAGACAAAGAACAACTTGGAGATGCAAATGAGAGGAGCTAACAACTAAAGGATATCCAGGAGAACATAACTAAAATGCTCTGGTTAGTGGTGGTTACCACAACAAACGGCTGAAGGATATCCAGGATAACAGCTAAAATTCCCTCAATGCTCACCACAACAAACTGTTACAATCTGTTGTTAACAAAGTAGATTTGCTTGACAGGAAAGTAGTCTATCGTGTCAGCTATGTATATGCAGGCCGATCACGTGGATGAACAGGACAACAAATGCTCCTTGAAATAAAGGTGCAAACTTTTGAAGTTCAACTGGACCAGCAAGAAAACGGAATGAGACAAAACAACATGAGAATATTGTCCCTACCAGAAGATGAGGAAAAAGGAGACCTTTTCCAGCTACGTGATCAAACTGATATCGGAGGAGCTTGGTGTGGATGTATCACTGGAGGATCTGGAGTGATGCCATCGGATCTGCGTGAAACATAAGAGCGCTAAATACCCTCGCATGATAATCTTCAAGTTGTGGAACGATCACATCAAAATCCATTTGATTCGTCCATGACCTGTCTCCTAGGCTGTCTCCTCTGTCTTACTTAAAACGTAAGCAATTCATTTCCAATCAGACAGTCACTGGGGGAAAACAGGAATCAAGTCTCAACTCCAATTCCCGGCTGTGGGTATGGAAGGAAACACAGAGAATGGAGTTCACGAGTACCGATGAAGCCCTGAACAAGCTGCAGGAAACCTTTCCAGTTGAAAGAGATCCCAGTGCCCTGAGGAGAGACAGAAGCAGAAAAAAAACAGATTAGCACACTAGACTACATACAGTGATGCCCAAGACCAGCTTATCGTTTTTCTGCTCCTTTGCACCCCAGTATCTCTACTTGCACATTCATCTTCTGCACATCTATCACTTCAGTGATTAATTGCTAAATTGTAATAATTTCACCACTATGGCCTATTTATTGCCTTACCTCCCTAATCTTACTACATTTGCACTAACTGTATATAGATTTTTCTATTGTGTTGACACTACCTTTGTTTATTCCATGTGTAACTGTGTTGTTTGTGTCGCACTGCTTTGCTTTATCTTGGCCAGGTCGCAGTTATAAATGAAAACTTGTTCTCAACTAGCCTACCTGGTTAAATAAAGGGGAAATAAAAAAATTGTAAATTGAGACAATATTGTTTCCTCCTCCCCCAATACAATCTAGACTCTATCGTCCCCAAGTAACTGTTCATCTCTAGGAGGTAGCGATGGAATTAGCCGGTTCCAATGAGATACAGTACAAAATACAATATAAAAGAGGAAATATAGCATATATACTACATGGCCAAAAGTATGTAGACATCTGCTTGTCGAACATCTCATTCCAAGATCATGGGCCTTAATATGGAGTTGGTCCCCCCTTTGCTGCTATAACAGCCTCCACTCTTCTGGGAAGGCTTTCCACGAGATGTTGGGACATTGCTGCTACAACAGCCTCCACTCTTCTGGGAAGACTTTCCACGAGATGTTGGAACATTGCTGCTACAACAGCCTCCACTCTTCTGGGAAGGCTTTCCACTAGATGTTGGAACATTGCTACTATAACAGCCTCCACTCTTCTGGGAAGGCTTTCCACTAGATGTTGGAACATTGCTGCGGGGACTTGCTTCCATTCAGCCACAAGTATTAGTGAGGTCGGACACTGATGTTGGGCAATTAGGCCTGGCTCGTAGTCGGCATTCCAATTCATACTAAAGGTGTTCGATGGGGTTGAGGTCAGGGCTCTGTGCAGGCCAGTAGAGTTCTTCCACACCGATCTCGACAAACCATTTCTGTATGGACCTCTCTTTGTGCACGGGGGCGTTGCCATGTTGGAACAGGAAATGGTTTACTTGGTTCTTCAATGGTAGAACTGATAAAGTTAACTTTGATTCTATTCAAGACCAACAAAATCAAATTTATTACATGGAATGTGCACGAGCTCCATGATGGGGGGGAAAGCATATTGTTCTTGAACATTTAAAGAGATTGTCAGCAGATGTGTTTTTCTTGCAAGAGTTACATTTAAAAAAGGACGAATTCAATGTTTATAAAGAGGAGCTGGGTTGGAGAGGCCTATGCTGCCACCTAGTGTAGGAACAGCAGAGGTGTAGGTAGAGGCCTATGCTGCCACCTACTGTAGGAACAGCAGAGGTGTAGGTAGAGGCCTATACTGCCACCTACTGTAGTAACAGCAGAGGTGTAGTTAGATGCCTATACTGCCACCTACTGTAGGAACAGCAGAGGTCTATACTGCCACCTACTGTAGGAACAGCAGAGGTGTAGGTAGAGGTCTATACTGCCACCTACTGTAGTAACAGCGGAGGTGTAGGCATCCTGATAAATAAGACTACACACGTTTCCCTTATATCCCAGCACAATGACCAAGAAGGCTGTTTTCTAATGTTGATTTGTACCTTACATGGGGAAATACACATTGAGTTAATTGTATATGACCAGGCACTAGGGATGGAGGTGTGACCAGGCACTAGGGACGGAGGTGTAGAGGAGATGTAGTCATTGTTTGTGTGTGTCTGTCAGTTGTTGTTCGTATGTATATGTCGTCTTTTTTCTCATTTGTATCTGGTTTAAAAAAAGGGGGGGAAACAACATACTATACAAAAAAATTACTTCTTCATAATGTGTGACTATGATTGTTCTTCCAGGGCAGTACGGGTCGTGGTGGGGCCCCCAGGCAGCAGTGGAGGAGGATCCTGTGGTCGTGTCGGGACACCTTCAGGGTTCAGATCGGACGTCTCTTGGTACACACCCTCTCCCCTGCATTACCCCTCAGGGACAGGAAGGAGGCTCTAGAGTTTGTGTTCGACCCTGCAAACCCTGACTTCCTCAAGGAGAGCCTCAGCCCCGGGTTAGAGGTAAGAGGTCAGAGTTGCTGTTAGGGCTGACCCCAGACATCCTCAGGGGGAGCCCCAGGTGAGAGGTCTGAGGTAGCTGTTAGGGTCAGGTTTAGGTGCTGAGCCCAGACATCCTCAGGGGGAGCCCCAGGTGAGAGGTCTGAGGTTGCTGTTAGGGTCAGGGTTAGGTGCTGACCCCAGACATCCTCAGGGGGAGCCCCAGGGGAGAGGTCTGAGGTAGCTGTTAGGGTCAGGGTTAGGTGCTGAGCCCAGACATCCTCAGGGGGAGCCCCAGGTGAGAGGTCTGAGGTAGCTGTTAGGGTCAGGTTTAGGTGCTGAGCCCAGACATCCTCAGGGGGAGCCCCAGGTGAGAGGTCTGAGGTAGCTGTTAGGGTCAGGATTAGGTGCTGAGCCCAGACATCCTCAGGGGGAGCCCCAGGTGAGATCTAGACAGAGAGAGGGAGAGAGGGAGGGCAATATATTGAGAGAGAGGGAGGGCGAGAGAGAGGGCAAGAGAGAGGGCGAGCAAGAGGGCGAGCGAGCGAGAGAGGGCGAGAGAGAGAGGGCGAGCGAGAGAGGGCGAGAGAGAGAGGGCGAGCGAGAGAGGGCGGGCGGGCGAGCGAGCGGGCGGGCGAGCGAGAGGGCGAGCGAGCGAGAGGGCGGGCGAGCGAGCGAGAGGGCGGGCGAGAGGGCGGGCGAGCGAGCGAGAGGGCGGGCGAGCGAGCGAGAGGGCGGGCGAGCGAGCGAGAGGGCGGGCGAGCGAGAGGGCGGGCGAGAGGGCGGGGCGAGCGAGCGAGAGGGCGGGCGAGCGAGCGAGAGGGCGGGCGAGCGAGCGAGAGGGCGGGCGAGCGAGCGAGAGGGCGGGGCGAGCGAGCGAGAGGGCGAGAGGGCGAGCGAGCGAGAGGGCGGGCGAGCGAGAGGGCGGGCGAGCGAGAGGGCGGGCGAGCGAGAGGGCGGACGAGCGAGCGAGAGGGCGGGCGAGCGAGCGAGAGGGCGGGCGGGCGAGCGAGAGGGCGGGCGGGCGAGAGAGAGGGCGGGCGGGCGAGAGAGAGGGCGGGCGGGCGAGAGAGAGGGCGGGCGGGCGAGAGAGAGGGCGGGCGAGCGAGAGGGCGGGCGAGCGAGAGAGAGGGCGAGCGAGAGCGAGAGGGCGAGAGAGGGCGAGAGAGAGAGAGGGCGAGAGAGGGCGAGCTCGAGAGAGAGGGCGAGAGAGAGAGAGAGGGCGAGAGAGAGAGAGAGAGGGCGAGAGAGAGAGAGAGAGAGAGAGAGAGGGCGAGAGAGAGAGAGAGAGAGAGAGAGGGCGAGAGAGCTCGAGAGAGAGAGGGCGAGCTCGGGAGAGAGAGAGAGAGGGCGAGCGAGAGAGAGGGCGAGCGAGAGAGAGGGCGAGCGAGAGGGAGAGCTCGAGAGAGAGAGGGCGAGCTTGAGAGAGAGAGAGAGAGGGGGCGAGAGAGAGAGAGAGAGAGAGAGGGCGAGCTCGAGAGAGAGAGAGAGAGAGAGGGCGAGCTCGAGAGAGAGAGAGAGAGGGCGAGCTCGAGAGAGAGAGAGATGGCGAGGGAGAGAGGGGAGGGCGAGAGAGAGGGCGAGCAAGAGGGCGAGCGAGCGAGAGAGGGCGAGCGAGAGAGAGAGGGCGAGAGAGGGCGAGCGAGAGAGAGAGCGAGCGAGAGAGAGGGCGAGCGAGAGAGAGGGCGAGCGAGAGAGGGAGGGCGAGAGAGAGGGCGAGCGAGCGAGAGAGAGGGCGAGCGAGAGAGGGCGAGCGAGCGAGAGAGGGCGAGCGAGAGAGGGAGGGCGAGCGAGAGGGAGGGCGAGCGAGCGAGAGGGCGAGCGAGCGGGCGGGCGAGCGAGAGAGGGCGGGCGAGAGAGAGAGAGAGGGCGGGCGAGCGAGAGAGAGAGGGCGAGAGGGCGAGCGAGCGAGAGAGGGAGGGCGAGAGAGAGGGCGGGCGAGCGAGAGGGAGGGCGAGCGAGAGAGAGGGCGGGCGAGCGAGCGAGAGAGGGCGGGCGAGCGAGCGAGAGGGCGGGCGAGAGAGAGAGAGGGCGAGAGAGAGAGAGAGAGGGCGAGCGAGAGAGAGAGGGCGAGAGAGAGGGCGGCGAGAGAGAGAGAGGCGAGAGAGAGAGAGGGCGAGAGAGAGAGAGCGAGAGAGAGAGAGCGAGAGAGAGAGAGGGCGAGAGAGAGAGAGGGCGAGAGAGAGAGAGAGAGGGCGAGAGAGAGAGAGAGGGCGAGAGAGAGAGAGAGAGAGAGGGCGAGAGAGAGAGAGAGAGAGGGCGAGAGAGAGAGAGCGAGGGCGAGAGAGAGAGAGCGAGGGCGAGAGAGAGAGCGATCGAGAGAGAGCGAGGGCGAGAGAGAGAGAGAGGGCGAGAGAGAGAGAGAGAGGGCGAGAGAGAGAGGGCGAGAGAGAGAGAGAGAGAGAGGGCGAGCGAGAGAGAGAGAGAGAGAGAGAGAGAGAGAGAGAGAGGGCGAGAGAGAGGGCGGGCGAGAGAGAGAGGGCGAGCGAGAGGGCGGGCGAGAGAGGGCGGGCGAGAGAGAGAGAGCGGGCGAGAGAGGGCGAGCGAGAGAGAGAGAGAGAGAGAGCGAGAGGGCGAGATCGAGAGAGAGGGCGAGAGCGAGAGAGGGCGAGATGAGAGAGGGCGAGCGAGAGAGAGAGAGAGAGAGGGCGAGAGAGAGGGCGAGCGAGAGAGGGCGAGCGAGAGGGCGAGCTCGAGAGAGAGAGGGCGAGCTCGAGAGAGAGAGATCGAGAGAGGGCGAGATCGAGAGAGGGCGAGCTCTAGAGAGAGAGAGAGGGCGAGAGAGAGAGAGAGAGATCGAGAGGGCGAGAGAGAGATCGAGAGGGCGAGAGAGAGAGAGAGAGATCGAGAGGGCGAGAGAGAGAGAGAGAGAGGGCGAGAGCGAGAGAGCGAGAGGGCGAGAGAGAGGGCGAGAGGGCGAGAGCGAGGGCGAGGGCGAGAGCGAGAGGGCGAGCTCTAGAGAGTGGGCCGAGAGAGAGGGCGAGCTCGAGAGAGAGAGGGCGAGCTCGAGAGAGAGAGGGCGAGCTCGAGAGAGAGAGGGCGAGAGAGAGGGCGAGCTCGAGAGAGAGGGCGAGCTCGAGAGAGAGAGGGCGAGCTCGAGGGCAAGAGAGGGCGAGCTCGAGAGAGAGGGCGAGCTCGAGAGAGAGGGCGAGCTCGAGAGAGAGGGCGAGAGAGGGCAAGAGAGAGGGCGAGAGAGAGGGCGAGCTCGAGAGAGAGAGAGCGAGCTCGAGAGGGAGGGCGAGCTCGAGAGAGAGAGGGCGAGAGAGAGGGCGAGCTCGAGAGGAGAGAGAGGGCGAGCTCGAGAGAGAGGGCGAGCTCGAGAGAGAGAGAGAGAGGGCGAGAGAGAGAGCGAGCGAGCGCGAGAGAGAGAGAGAGAGAGAGGGCGAGAGGGAGAGAGGGCGAGATGGGCGAGAGAGAGAGGGCGAGAGAGAGAGAGGGCGAGAGAGAGAGGGCGAGCTCGAGAGAGAGGGCGAGAGAGAGAGAGAGGGCGAGAGAGAGGGCGAGCTCGAGAGAGAGAGAGAGAGAGAGGGCGAGAGAGAGGGCGAGCTCGAGAGAAAGAGAGAGAGAGAGGGCGAGAGAGAGGGCGAGCTCGAGAGAGAAGAGGGCGAGCTCGAGAGAAAGAGAGAGAGAGAGGGCGAGAGAGAGAGAGAGAGAGAGGGGCGAGCGAGAGGGCGGGGCGAGCGAGCGAGAGGGCGGGCGAGACAGGGCGGGCGAGAGAGAGGGCGGGCGAGAGATTGGGCGAGCGAGAGAGAGAGAGAGAGGGCGAGCGAGAGAGAGAGGGAGCGAGAGAGAGAGAGAGGGAGCGAGAGAGAGAGAGAGGACGAGATCGAGAGAGGGCGAGATCGAGAGAGGGCGAGCTCGACAGAGAGAGAGAGAGAGGGCGAGCTCGAGAGAGAGAGAGAGAGGGCGAGCTCGAGAGAGAGAGGGCGAGCTAGAGAGAGGGCGAGCGCGAGAGAGAGAGGGCGAGCGAGAGAGAGAGAGGGCGAGCGCGAGAGAGAGAGAGGGCGAGCTCGAGAGAGAGAGGGCGAGCTCGAGAGAGAGAGGGCGAGCTCGAGAGAGAGAGCGCGAGAGAGAGAGGGCGAGCTCGAGAGAGAGAGGGCGAGCTCGAGAGAGAGAGGGCGAGCTCGAGAGAGAGAGATCGAGAGAGGGCGAGATCGAGAGAGGGCGAGCTCTAGAGAGAGAGAGAGGGCGAGAGAGAGAGAGAGAGATCGAGAGGGCGAGAGAGAGATCGAGAGGGCGAGAGAGAGAGAGAGAGATCGAGAGGGCGAGAGAGAGAGAGAGAGAGGGCGAGATCGAGGGCGAGAGAGAGAGAGGGCGAGAGCGAGAGAGAGGGCGAGAGCGAGAGAGAGATGGCGAGCTCTAGAGAGAGAGGGGGCGAGCTCTAGAGAGAGAGAGATCGAGAGGGCGAGAGAGAGATCGAGAGGGCGAGAGAGAGAGAGAGAGATCGAGAGGGAGAGAGGGCGAGAGAGAGAGAGGGCGAGAGAGAGAGAGGGCGAGAGAGAGAGGGCGAGAGAGAGAGAGGGCGAGAGAGAGAGAGGGCGAGAGAGAGAGGGCGAGAGAGAGAGAGGGCGAGAGAGAGAGGGCGAGAGAGAGGGCGAGAGAGAGAGTGCGAGGAGAGAGAGGGCGAGAGAGAGAGAGAGGGCGAGAGAGAGAGTGGGCGAGAGAGAGAGAGAGAGGGCGAGAGAGAGAGAGAGGGCGAGAGATAGAGAGCGAGGGCGAGAGATAGAGAGCGAGGGCGAGATCGAGAGAGCGATCGAGAAAGAGCGAGGCGAGAGCGAGGGCGAGATCGAGAGAGAGGGCGAGATCGAGAGAGAGAGGGCGAGATCGAGAGAGAGAGGGCGAGCGCAGAGAGAGAGAGAGAGGGCGAGCTCGAGAGAGAGAGAGAGAGGGCGAGCTCTAGAGAGAGAGAGAGAGGGCGAGCTCTAGAGAGAGAGAGAGAGGGCGAGCTCTAGAGAGAGAGAGAGAGGGCGAGCTCTAGAGAGAGAGGGGGCGAGCTCTAGAGAGAGAGAGATCGAGAGGGCGAGAGGGCGAGAGAGAGAGAGGGCGAGAGAGAGAGGGCGAGAGAGAGAGAGGGCGAGAGAGAGAGAGGGCGAGAGAGAGAGAGTGGGCGAGAGAGAGAGAGAGAGAGAGAGTGGGCGAGAGAGAGAGAGAGGGCGAGAGAGAGAGAGAGAGGGCGAGAGAGAGAGAGAGGGCGAGAGATAGAGAGAGAGGGCGAGAGATAGAGAGAGAGGGCGAGAGATAGAGAGAGAGGGCGAGAGATAGAGAGAGAGGGCGAGAGATAGAGAGAGAGGGCTAGAGATAGAGAGAGAGGGCTAGAGATAGAGAGAGAGGGCGAGAGATAGAGAGTGAGGGCGAGATCGAGAGAGAGATCGAGAAAGAGAGTGGGCGAGCTCGAGAGAGAGGGCGAGCTCGAGAGAGAGGGCGAGCTCGAGAGAGGAGGGCGAGAGAGAGGGCGAGCTCGAGAGAGAGGGCGAGCTCGAGAGAGGGGGCGAGCTCTAGAGAGAGAGAGAGAGAGGGGGCGAGCTCTAGAGAGAGAGAGAGAGGGGGCGAGCTCTAGAGAGAGAGAGAGAGGGGGCGAGCTCTAGAGAGAGAGAGAGAGAGGGGGCGAGCTCTAGAGAGAGAGAGAGAGAGGGGGCGAGCTCTAGAGAGAGAGAGAGAGAGGGGGCGAGCTCTAGAGAGAGAGAGAGAGAGGGGGCGAGCTCTAGAGAGAGAGAGAGAGAGGGGGCGAGCTCTAGAGAGAGAGAGGGAGGGGGCGAGCTCTAGAGAGAGAGAGGGAGAGGGCGAGCTCTAGAGAGAGAGAGAGAGGGCGAGCTCTAGAGAGAGAGAGAGAGGGCGAGCTCTAGAGAGAGAGAGAGAGGGCGAGCTCTAGAGAGAGAGGGCGAGCTCGAGAGAGAGAGGGCGAGAGGGCGAGAGGGCGAGAGAGAGAGAGGGCGAGAGAGAGAGGGCGAGAGAGAGAGAGGGCGAGATGAGAGAGAGGGCGAGAGAGAGAGAGGGGCGAGAGAGAGAGAGTGGGCGAGAGAGAGAGAGAGGGCGAGAGAGAGAGAGTGGGCGAGAGAGAGAGAGGGCGAGAGAGAGAGAGAGAAGGCGAGAGGAGAGAGAGAGAGAGGGCGAGAGATAGAGAGAGAGGGCGAGAGATAGAGAGAGAGGGCGAGAGAGAGAGGGCGAGAGATAGAGAGAGAGGGCGAGAGATAGAGAGCGAGGGCGAGATCGAGAGAGAGATCGAGAAAGAGAGTGGGCGAGCTCGAGAGAGAGGGCGAGCTCGAGAGAGAGGGCGAGCTCGAGAGAGAGGGCGAGAGAGAGGGCGAGCTCGAGAGAGAGGGCGAGCTCGAGAGAGGGGGCGAGCTCTAGAGAGAGAGAGAGAGAGGGGGGCGAGCTCTAGAGAGAGAGAGAGAGGGGGCGAGCTCTAGAGAGAGAGAGAGAGAGGGGGCGAGCTCTAGAGAGAGAGAGAGAGAGGGGGGCGAGCTCTAGAGAGAGAGAGAGAGGGGGCGAGCTCTAGAGAGAGAGAGAGAGAGGGGGCGAGCTCTAGAGAGAGAGAGAGAGAGGGGGCGAGCTCTAGAGAGAGAGAGAGGGGGCGAGCTCTAGAGAGAGAGAGAGGGGGCGAGCTCTAGAGAGAGAGAGGGAGGGGGCGAGCTCTAGAGAGAGAGAGAGAGAGAGGGCGAGAGAGAGAGGGCTGAGAGATAGAGAGAGAGGGCGAGAGATAGAGAGCGAGGGCGAGATCGAGAGAGAGATCGAGAAAGAGAGTGGGCGAGCTCGAGAGAGAGGGCGAGCTCGAGAGAGAGGGCGAGCTCGAGAGAGAGGGCGAGAGAGAGGGCGAGCTCGAGAGAGAGGGCGAGCTCGAGAGAGGGGGCGAGCTCTAGAGAGAGAGAGAGAGAGGGGGGCGAGCTCTAGAGAGAGAGAGAGAGGGGGCGAGCTCTAGAGAGAGAGAGAGAGAGGGGGCGAGCTCTAGAGAGAGAGAGAGAGAGGGGGCGAGCTCTAGAGAGAGAGAGAGAGGGGGCGAGCTCTAGAGAGAGAGAGAGAGAGGGGGCGAGCTCTCTAGAGAGAGAGAGAGAGAGGGGGCGAGCTCTAGAGAGAGAGAGAGAGAGGGGCGAGCTCTAGAGAGAGAGAGAGGGGGCGAGCTCTAGAGAGAGAGAGAGGGGGCGAGCTCTAGAGAGAGAGAGGGAGGGGGCGAGCTCTAGAGAGAGAGAGAGAGGGCCGAGCTCTAGAGAGAGAGAGAGAGGGCGAGCTCTAGAGAGAGAGAGAGAGGGCGAGCTCTAGAGAGAGAGAGAGAGGGCGAGCTCTAGAGAGAGAGGGCGAGCTCGAGAGAGAGAGGGCGAGCTCGAGAGAGAGAGGGCGAGCTCGAGAGAGAGAGAGAGAGAGAGAGGGCGAGCTCTAGAGAGAGAGAGAGAGGGCGAGCTCTAGAGAGAGAGAGAGAGGGCGAGCTCTAGAGAGAGAGAGAGAGGGCGAGCTCTAGAGAGAGGGCGAGCTCTAGAGAGAAAGAGAGGAGGGGCGAGCTCGAGAGAGAGAGAGAGGGCGAGCTCGAGAGAGAGAGAGAGAGGGCGAGAGGGCGAGAGAGAGAGAGAGAGGGCGAGAGAGAGAGGGCGAGAGAGAGAGGGCGAGAGAGAGAGAGGGCGAGAGAGAGAGAGAGAGGGCGAGAGAGAGAGAGTGGGCGAGAGAGAGAGAGTGGGCGAGAGAGAGAGAGAGGGCGAGAGAGAGAGAGAGAGGGCGAGAGAGAGAGAGAGAGGGCGAGAGAGAGAGAGAGGGCGAGAGATAGAGAGCGAGGGCGAGATCGAGAGAGAGATCGAGAAAGAGAGTGGGCGAGCTCGAGAGAGAGGGCGAGCTCGAGAGCAGAGGGCGAGCTCGAGAGAGAGGGCGAGAGAGAGGGCGAGCCTCGAGAGAGAGGGCGAGCTCGAGAGAGGGGGCGAGCTCTAGAGAGAGAGAGAGAGAGGGGGCGAGCTCGAGAGAGAGAGAGAGAGGGGGCGAGCTCTAGAGAGAGAGAGAGAGAGGGGGCGAGCTCTAGAGAGAGAGAGAGAGTAGGGGGCGAGCTCTAGAGAGAGAGAGAGAGAGGGGGCGAGCTCTAGAGAGAGAGAGAGAGAGGGGGCGAGCTCTAGAGAGAGAGAGAGAGAGGGGGCGAGCTCTAGAGAGAGAGAGAGAGAGAGGGGCGAGCTCTAGAGAGAGAGAGAGAGAGGGGGCGAGCTCGTAGAGAGAGAGAGAGGGGGCGAGCTCTAGAGAGAGAGAGGGAGGGGGGCGAGCTCTAGAGAGAGAGAGGGAGAGGGCGAGCTCTAGAGAGAGAGAGAGAGGGCGAGCTCTAGAGAGAGAGAGAGGGCGAGCTCTAGAGAGAGAGAGAGAGGGCGAGCTCGAGAGAGAGAGGGCGAAGAGGGCGAGAGAGAGAGAGGGCGAGAGAGAGAGAGGGCGAGAGAGAGAGGGCGAGAGAGAGAGAGGGCGAGAGAGAGAGAGTGGGCGAGAGAGAGAGAGTGGGCGAGAGAGAGAGAGAGGGCGAGAGAGAGAGAGAGGGCGAGAGAGAGAGAGAGAGGGCGAGAGAGAGAGAGAGGGCGAGAGATAGAGAGAGAGGGCGAGAGATAGAGAGAGAGGGCGAGAGATAGAGAGAGAGGGCGAGAGATAGAGAGAGAGGGCTAGAGAGAGAGGGCGAGAGATAGAGAGAGAGGGCGAGAGATAGAGAGCGAGGGCGAGATCGAGAGAGAGATCGAGAAAGAGAGTGTGGGCGAGCTCGAGAGAGAGGGCGAGCTCGAGAGAGAGGGCGAGCTCGAGAGAGAGGGGCGAGAGAGAGGGCGAGTCTCGAGAGAGAGGGCGAGCTCGAGAGAGGGGGCGAGCTCTAGAGAGAGAGAGAGAGAGGGGGCGAGCTCTAGAGAGAGAGAGAGAGGGGGCGAGCTCTAGAGAGAGAGAGAGAGAGGGGGCGAGGCTCTAGAGAGAGAGAGAGAGAGGGGGGCGAGCTCTAGAGAGAGAGAGAGAGAGGGGGCGAGCTCTAGAGAGAGAGAGAGAGAGGGGGCGAGCTCTAGAGAGAGAGAGAGAGAGGGGGCGAGCTCTAGAGAGAGAGAGAGAGAGGGGGCGAGCTCTAGAGAGAGAGAGGAGGGGGCGAGCTCTAGAGAGAGAGAGGGAGGGGGCGAGCTCTAGAGAGAGAGAGGGAGAGGGCGAGCTCTAGAGAGAGAGAGAGAGGGCGAGCTCTAGAGAGAGAGAGAGGGCGAGCTCTAGAGAGAGAGAGAGAGGGCGAGCTCTAGAGAGAGAGGGCGAGCTCGAGAGAGAGAGGGCGAGCCTCGAGAGAGAGAGGGCGAGCTCGAGAGAGAGAGAGAGAGAGAGAGAGAGAGAGAGAGAGAGAGAGAGAGAGAGAGGGCGAGCTCGAGAGAGAGAGGGCGAGCTCTAGAGAGAGAGAGAGAGAGGGCGAGCTCTAGAGAGAGAGAGAGAGGGCGAGCTCTAGAGAGAGAGAGAGAGGGCGAGCTCTAGAGAGAGAGAGAGGGCGAGCTCTAGAGAGAGAGAGGAGAGAGGGCGAGCTCTAGAGAGAGGAGAGAGAGGGCGAGCTCTAGAGAGAGAGAGAGGGCGAGCTCTAGAGAGAGAGAGAGAGAGGGCGAGCTCTAGAGAGAGAGAGAGAGGGCGAGCTCTAGAGAGAGAGAGAGAGGGCGAGCTCTAGAGAGAGAGAGAGAGGGCGAGCTCTAGAGAGAGAGAGAGAGGGCGAGCTCTAGAGAGAGGGCGAGCTCTAGAGAGAAAGAGAGAGGGCGAGCTCGAGAGAGAGAGAGAGGGCGAGAGAGAGAGAGAGAGAGAGAGGGCGAGAGAGAGAGGGCGAGAGAGAGAGGGCGAGAGAGAGAGAGGGCGAGAGAGAGAGAGGGCGAGCGAGAGAGAGTGGGCGAGAGAGAGAGAGAGGGCGAGAGAGAGAGAGTGGGAGAGAGAGAGAGAGTGGGCGAGAGAGAGAGAGAGGGCGAGAGATAGAGAGCGAGGGCGAGATCGAGAGAGAGATCGAGAAAGAGAGTGGGCGAGCTCGAGAGAGAGGGGCGAGCTCGAGAGAGAGGGCGAGAGAGAGGGCGAGCTCGAGAGAGAGGGGCGAGCTCGAGAGAGGGGGCGAGCTCTAGAGAGAGAGAGAGAGAGGGGGGCGAGCTCTAGAGAGAGAGAGAGAGGGGGCGAGCTCTAGAGAGAGAGAGAGAGAGGGGGCGAGCTCTAGAGAGAGAGAGAGAGAGGGGGCGAGCTCTAGAGAGAGAGAGAGAGAGAGGGGGGCGAGCTCTAGAGAGAGAGAGAGAGAGGGGGCGAGCTCTAGAGAGAGAGAGAGAGAGGGGGCGAGCTCTAGAGAGAGAGAGAGAGAGGGGGCGAGCTCTAGAGAGAGAGAGAGGGGGCGAGCTCTAGAGAGAGAGAGGGAGAGGGCGAGCTCTAGAGAGAGAGAGAGAGGGGCGAGCTCTAGAGAGAGAGAGAGAGGGCGAGCTCTAGAGAGAGAGAGAGAGGGCGAGCTCTAGAGAGAGAGAGGGCGAGCTCGAGAGAGAGAGGGCGAGAGGGCGAGAGAGAGAGAGGGCGAGAGAGAGAGGGCGAGAGAGAGAGAGGGCGAGAGAGAGAGAGGGCGAGAGAGAGAGAGTGGGCGAGAGAGAGAGAGTGGGCGAGAGAGAGAGAGAGGGCGAGAGAGAGAGAGAGAGGGCGAGAGATAGAGAGAGAGGGCGAGAGATAGAGAGAGAGGGCGAGAGATAGAGAGAGAGGGCTTAGGAGAGAGAGGGGCGAGAGATAGAGAGAGAGGGCGAGAGATAGAGAGCGAGGGCGAGATCGAGAGAGAGATCGAGAAAGAGAGTGGGCGAGCTCGAGAGAGAGGGCGAGCTCGAGAGAGAGGGCGAGCTCGAGAGAGAGGGCGAGCTCGAGAGAGAGGGCGAGAGAGAGGGGCGAGCTCAGAGAGAGAGGGCGAGCTCGAGAGAGGGGGCGAGGCTCTAGAGAGAGAGAGAGAGAGGGGGGCGAGCTCTAGAGAGAGAGAGAGAGGGGGGCGAGCTCTAGAGAGGAGAGAGAGAGAGGGGGCGAAGCTCTAGAGAGAGAGAGAGAGAGGGGGCGAGCTCTAGAGAGAGAGAGAGAGAGGGGGCGAGCTCTAGAGAGAGAGAGAGAGAGGGGTGCGAGCTCTAGAGAGAGAGAGAGAGGGGGCGAGCTCTAGAGAGAGAGAGAGAGAGAGGGGGCGAGCTCTAGAGAGAGAGAGAGAGAGGGGGCGAGCTCTAGAGAGAGAGAGAGGGGGCGAGCTCTAGAGAGAGAGAGGCGAGGGGGGGGCGAGCTCTAGAGGAGAGAGAGGGAGAGGGCGAGCTCTAGAGAGAGAGAGAGAGGGCGAGCTCTAGAGAGAGAGAGAGAGGGCTGAGCTCTAGAGAGAGAGAGAGAGGGCGAGCTCTAGAGAGAGAGGGCGAGCTCGAGAGAGAGAGGGCGAGCTCGAGAGAGAGAGAGAGAGAGAGAGAGAGAGAGAGAGAGAGAGAGAGAGAGGGGCGGAGCTCGAGAGAGAGAGGGCGAGCTCTAGAGAGAGAGAGAGAGAGGGCGAGCTCTAGAGAGAGAGAGAGGGCTAGAGCTCTAGAGAGGAGAGAGAGAGGGCGAGCTCTAGAGAGAGAGAGAGGGGCGAGCTCTAGAGAGAGAGAGAGAGAGGCGAGCTCTAGAGAGAGAGAGAGAGGGGCGAGCTCTAGAGAGAGAGAGAGAGGGCGAGCTCTAGAGAGAGAGAGGAGAGAGGGCGAGCTCTAGAGAGAGAGAGAGAGGGCGAGCTCTAGAGAGAGAGAGAGAGGGCGAGCTCTAGAGAGAGAGAGAGAGGGCGAGCTCTAGAGAGAGGGCGAGCTCTAGAGAGAAAGAGAGAGGGCGAGCTCGAGAGAGAGAGAGAGGGGCGAGCTCGAGAGAGAGAGAGAGAGAGGGCGAGCTCGAGAGAGAGAGAGAGAGAGAGAGAGAGAGGGCGAGATCGAGAGAGAGAGAGGGCGAGATAGAGAGAGAGATCGAGAGAGAGAGAGGCGAGATCGAGAGAGAGAGAGAGAGAGAGAGGGGCGAGATCGAGAGAGAGAGAGAGAGAGAGAGGGCGAGCTCGAGAGAAAGAGAGAGAGGGCGAGCTCGAGAGAAAGAGAGAGGGCGAGCTCGAGAGAAAGAGAGAGGGCGAGCTCGAGAGAAAGAGAGAGGGCGAGCTCGAGAGAGAGAGAGAGGGCGAGAGAGAGATGGCGAGGAGAGAGAGAGAGAGGGCGAGAGAGAGAGATCGAGAGGGCGAGATCGAGAGAGAGAGAGAGAGAGGGCGAGAGCGAGAGGGCGGGTCTCATGTTCCCATGTACGTACAGTAGAAATAACCCAGAGAGACATCATCATAGTTACCATGGCAGCCTGGTCAGTCTTACTGTTCCTCCTCCGGGGGGTGTTACTGTAGGTCGGACGGGTCTGTGATACATGAAGGGATGGACTCATCCACTTTTTTATATACACGTCTGTCAGTTTGACCAAGGCGACTTGTAGATCAATGATTCTGCACAGTCCGACTGCAGTCAATCTCAAACACACACATTGACTCACAAACCCTTGTCCTCTCTCCCTCCACTCTCCCTCTCCTCTCTCTCCTCGCTCAGCATGGTCCCAAGCTAGCCATGTATCTGTATGAGATGCTCCATGACCACAAAGATGCTCTGACCAAAGAGGAGCAGAGTACTGTGGGCAGTTTCATGACATCACTGAAGGTGTGGGGTCATCGCTGCATCCCTCCCAGCGCACCACACAAACCAGACCTGCTCAAGGCTATCAAAGAGGTAACCTTTACCCTGACCCTATAAACTTTACCTAACCCTATAATACGGGCGGGCAAACTACGGCCCACAGGCCGGATCCAGCCCGGGGGAGGTTTGAGTAAAAAAATATATATATATTCCGTAAATCTTCAATTCATAGACTGGGTGTTTATTTGCTTAAATCACTGAACAGGCTTCTATTAAAGCCAGGCTTTTATTAAAGCCAGGCTTTTATTAGAGGCGGGCGGGCTTTTATTAGAGGCGGGCGGGCTTTTATTAGAGGCGGACATCTATTTCCTTAATGTACACAACATATTTTACATAGTTCATTGTTTAACTCCACCATTTATTTCCTGCACTAATGTGTTAATAATTTACACACTGTGTCACGTTTATTTTGTCTTACTATGCCTCAAAAACATAAACAACTTTTCCTTGACTGAATAATTATACTCCTCTTTATCTGTATTTTCATCAGTTCTTACTTTCGCCACTCGGGGGCAATCAGTTAATTGCTGGGGGTCTACTCCCGAAGTTGACTATTTTTGTTCTTGCCAGTTAGCTAGCTGTTCTCAGCTGTTAGCAGCCAATGGCTAGCAGTTTCTTGCTGGCGATAAAAATGGATGATTGTTGTAATTTTTTTGAGTCATTACTGAATTATTTAATGTAACAAATCAAACATTAAATCTTGTAAACAATTCATGGTAATTCATGGTAACAAATCATTTAGACCAGGCGTTTATCTGATGATGAAATGTATACCGTTGCCTGGCTATTAATAGGGACAGGCGGCTATTTGAGACTTGCCGTTTCATTTATATACTGAAACATGTAAAGGTTTGGTTCCATGTTTCATGAGCTGAAATAAAAGATCCTATACATGTTATGGTATGGGCAGGCGTAACCTACGGACAACAAATACACAGTTGAATTTTATCAATGGCAATTTGAACGCACAGAGATACCGTGACGAGATCCTGAGGCCCATTGCCGTGCCATTCCATCCACCGCCATCACCTCATGTTTCAGCATGATAATGCACGGCCCCATGTCACAAGGATCTCTACACAATTCCTGGAAGCTGAAAATGTCCCAGTTCTTCCATGGCCTGCGTACTCACCAGACATGTCACCCGTTGAAGTGTACGACAGCATATTCCAGTTCCCGCCAATATCCAGCAAATTCGTACAGCCATTGAAGAGGAGTGGGACAACATTCCACAATCAACAGCCTGATCAACTCTATGAGAAGGAGATGTGTCAGATCAGATACTGACTGGTTTTCTGATCCACGCCCCTACCTTTTTTTAAGGTATCTGTGTCTAACAGAGACATATCTGTATTCCCAGTCATGTGAAATCTATAGATTAGGGCCTCATGAATTTTATTCCAATTGACTGATTTCTTTAAATGAACTGTAACTCAGTAAAATCTTTTGAAATTGTTGCGTTTATATTTTTGTTCAGTATAAATTTAACAGAACTCTTGAAAGTTTAAAATTAGATAAAAAGTACATATAAATTATAATGGACCTATACTGAGTTTACAAAACATTAGGAATACCTTCCTAATATTGAGTTGGATTAGGGCTCAACAGTTTCCTGTATCAAGAATGGGTTAGGGCTCAACAGTTTCCTGTATCAAGAATGGATTAGGGCTCAAATGTTTCCTGTATAGAGAATGGATTAGGGCTCAACAGTTTCCTGTATCAAGAATGGATTAGGGCTCAACAGTTTCCTGTGTGTATCAAGAATGGATTAGGGCTCAACAGTTTCCTGTATCAAGAATGGGTTAGGGCTCAACAGTTTCCTGTATCAAGAATGGATTAGGGCTCAACCGTTTCCTGTATCAAGAATGGATTAGGGCTCAAATGTTTCCTGTATAGAGAATGGATTAGGGCTCAACAGTTTCCTGTATCAAGAATGGATTAGGGCTCAACAGTTTCCTGTGTGTATCAAGAATGGATTAGGGCTCAACAGTTTCCTGTATCAAGAATGGGTTAGGGCTCAACAGTTTCCTGTATCAAGAATGGATTAGGGCTCAACCGTTTCCTGTATCAAGAATGGATTAGGGCTCAACCATTTCCTGTATCAATAATGGATTAGGGCTCAACAGTTTACTGTGTGTATCAAGAATGGATTAGGGCTCAAATGTTTCCTGTATAGAGAATGGATTAGGGCTCAACAGTTTCCTGTATCAAGAATGGATTAGGGCTCAACAGTTTCCTGTGTGTATCAAGAATGGATTAGGGCTCAACAGTTTCCTGTATCAAGAATGGGTTAGGGCTCAACAGTTTCCTGTATCAAGAATGGATTAGGGCTCAACCGTTTCCTGTATCAAGAATGGATTAGGGCTCAACCATTTCCTGTATCAATAATGGATTAGGGCTCAACAGTTTCCTGTGTGTATCAAGAATGGATTAGGGCTCAACAGTTTCCTGTGTGTATCAAGAATGCTCCAACACTCAAAGGACATCCAGCCAACTGGACACAACTGTGGGAAGCGTTTGAGTCAACATGGGCCAGCATCCCTGTGGAACACTCCAACGAACTGAGGCTGTTCTGTGGGCGTTCCTCAGAACAGGTGTTCCTAATTTACCCTGACCCTATAACATCACTGACCTGACCCTATAACATCACTGACCTGACCCTATAACATCACTGACCTGACCCTGTAACATCACTGACTTGACCCTGTAACATCACTGACCTTACCCTGTAACATCACTGACCAAACCCTGTAACATCACTGACCTGACCCTGTAACATCACTGACCTGACCCTGTAACATCACTGACCAGACCCTGACCCTATAACATCACTGACCTGACCCTATAACATCACTGACCTGACCCTATAACATCACTGACCTGACCCTATAACATCACTGACCTGACCATGACCCTATAACATCACTGACCTGACCATGACCCTATAACATCACTGACCTGACCCTATAACATCACTGACCTTACCCTGACCCTTTAACATCACTGACCTGACCCTGTAACATCACTGACCTGACCCTGTAACATCACTGACCTTACCCTGTAACATCACTGACCTTACCCTGACCCTGTAACATCACTGACCTTACCCTGTAACATCACTGACCTTACCCTTACCCTATAACATCACTGACCTTACCCTGACCCTGTAACATCACTAACCTTACCCTATAACATCACTGACCTTACCCTGTAACATCACTGACCTTACCCTTACCCTATAACATCACTGACCTTACCCTGACCCTGTAACATCACTAACCTTACCCTATAACATCACTGACCTTACCCTGTAACATCACAGACCTTACCCTTACCCTATAACATCACTGACCTTACCCTGACCCTGTAACATCACTGACCTTACCCTGTAACATCACTGACCTTACCCTGTAACATCACTGACCTTACCCTGACCCTGTAACATCACTGACCTTACCCTATAACATCACTGACCCTGACCCTATGACATCACTGACCTTACCCTGACCCTGTAACATCACTGACCTTACCCTGACCCTGTAACATCACTGACCTTACCCTGTAACATCACTGACCTTACCCTGACCCTGTAACATCACTGACCTTACCCTTACCCTATAACATCACTGACCTTACCCTGACCCTGTAACATCACTGACCTTACCCTGACCCTGTAACATCACTGACCTTACCCTGTAACATCACTGACCTTACCCTTACCCTGTAACATCACTGACCTTACCCTGACCCTGTAACATCTCTGACCTTACCCTATAACATCACTGACCCTGACCCTGTAACATCACTGACCTTACCCTGTAACATCACTGACCTTACCCTGACCCTGTAACATCACTGACCTTACCCTGTAACATCACTGACCTTACCCTTACCCTGTAACATCACTGACCTTACCCTGTAACATCACTGACCTTACCCTGACCCTGTAACATCACTGACCTTACCCTGACCCTAAAACATCACTGATCTTACCCTGACCCTGTAACATCACTGACCTTACCCTGTAACATCACTGACCTTACCCTGTAACATCACTGACCTTACCCTGTAACATCACTGACCTTACCCTGTAACATCACTGACCTTACCCTGACCCTGTAACATCACTGACCTTACCCTTACCCTGTAACATCACTGACCTTACCCTGACCCTGTAACATCACTGACCTTACCCTATAACATCACTGACCTTACCCTTACCCTATAACATCACTGACCTTACCCTGACCCTAAAACATCACTGACCTTACCCTGACCCTGTAACATCACTGACCTTACCCTGTAACATCACTGACCTTACCCTGTAACATCACTGACCTTACCCTGTAACATCACTGACCTTACCCTGTAACATCACTGACCTTACCCTGTAACATCACTGACCTTACCCTGTAACATCACTGACCTTACCCTGTAACATCACTGACCTTACCCTGACCCTGTAACATCACTGACCTTACCCTGTAACATCACTGACCTTACCCTTACCCTATAACATCACTGACCTTACCCTGACCCTATAACTGCTGCCAATGACTGGAACGAACTACAAAAATCTCTGAAACTGGAAACACTTATCTCCCTCACTAGCTTTAAGCACCAGCTGTCAGAGCAGCTTACATATCACTGCATCTTCCCCTACTGTATTTATTTATTTTTCTGCTTTGCACGCCATTATTTCTACTTTGCACTTTCTTCCTCTACAAATCTACCATTCCAGTGTTTTACTTGCTACATTGTATTTACTTTGCCACCATGGTCTTTTTTTGCCCTTATCTCGCCTCATTTGCTCACATTGTATATAGACTTATTTTTCTACTGTATTATTGACTGTATGTTTGTTTTACTCCATGTGTAACTCTGTGTTGTTGTTTGTGTCGAATTGCTATGCTTTATCTTGGCCAGGTCGCAATTGTAAATGAGAACTTGTTCTCAACTAGCCTACCTGGTTAAATAAAGGTGAAATAAATAAATATAAATAAAACAAAAACATCGCTAGCCGGTCTGGCCAACGGTTAGGGTTCAACTCTGGACCTAGAACTGTCTTGATGAGTCCTGGGTTAGTCCCAGCCCTGTCCCGTTTAATCTCACACGTCCCAGCCCTGTCCCGTTTCATCTCACACGTCCCAGCCCTGTCCCGTCCCAGCCCTGTCCCGTTTCATCGCACACGTCCCAGCCCTGTCCCGTCCCAGCCCTGTCCCGTTTCATCGCACACGTCCCAGCCTTGTCCCGTCCCAGCCCGGTCCCGTTTCATTTCACACATCCCAGCCCTGTCCCGTCCCAGCCCGGTCCCGTTTCATTTCACACGTCCCAGCCCTGTCCCGGCCCAGCCCGGTCCCGTTTCATCTCACACGTCCCAGCCCGGTCCCGTCCCAGTCCCGTTTCATCTCACACGTCCCAGCCCGGTCCCGTTTCATTTCACCCGTCCCAGCCCGGTCCCGTTTCATCTCACATGTCCCAGCCCTGTCCCGTCCCAGCCCAGTCCCGGTTCATCTTACATGTCCCAGCCCGGTCCCGTTTCATCTCACACGTCCCAGCCCGGTCCCGTCCCAGCCTGGTCCCGTTTCATTTCACACTCCCAGCCCTGTCCCGACCCAGCCCGGTCCCGTTTCATCGTACACGTCCCAGCCCGGTCCCGTCCCAGCCCGGTCCCATTTCATTTCACACGTCCCAGCCCTGTCCCGACCCAACCCGGTCCCGTTTCATCTCACACGTCCCAGCCATGTCCCGTTTCATCGTACACGTCCTAGCCCTGTCCCGTCCCAGCCCTGTCCCGTTTCATCGCACACGTCCCAGCCCTGTCCCGTTTCATCTCACACGTCCCAGCCCTGTCCCGTTCTAGCCCTGTCCCATTTCATCTCACACTCCCAGCCCTGTACCGTCCCATCGCACACGTCCCTGTCCCGTTTCATCGCACACGTCCCAGCCCTGTCCCGTCCCAGCCCTGTCCCGTTTTACCTGTCACGTCCCAGCCCGGTCCCGTTTCATTTCACACGTCCCAGCCCTGTCCCGACCCAACCCGGTCCCGTTTCATCTCACACGTCCCAGCCCTGTCCCGTTTCATCGTACACGTCCTAGCCCTGTCCCGTCCCAGCCCTGTCCCGTTTCGCCTGTCACGTCCCAGCCCTGTCCCGTTTCATCGCACACGTCCCAGCCCTGTCCCGTTTCATCGCACACGTCCCAGCCCGGTCCCGTTTCATCTCACACGTCCCAGCCCTGTCCCGTTCTAGCCCTGTCCCATTTCATCTCACACGCCCAGCCCTGTCCCGTCCCATCGCACACGTCCCTGTCCCGTTTCATCGCACACGTCCCAGCCCTGTCCCCCCCCAGCCCTGTCCCGTTTTACCTGTCACGTCCCAGCCCGGTCCCGTTTCATTTCACACGTCCCGTCCCAGCCCGGTCCCATTTCATTTCACACGTCCCAGCCCTGTCCCGTCGCAGCCCGGTCCCATTTCATTTCACACGTCCCAGCCCTGTCCCGTCCCAGCCCGGTCCCGTTTTATCTCACACGTCCCAGCCCGGTCCCGTTTCATTTCACCCGTCCCAGCCCGGTCCCGTTTCATCTGACATGTCCCAGCCCTGTCCCGTCCCAGCCCAGTCCCGGTTCATCTTACATGTCCCAGCCCGGTCCCGTCCCAGCCCGGTCCCATTTCATCTTACATGTCCCAGCCCGGTCCCGTTCCAGCCCGGTCCCATTTCATCTCACACGTCCCAGCCCGGTCCCGTCCCAGCCTGGTCCCGTTTCATTTCACACGTCCCAGCCCTGTCCCGACCCAGCCCGGTCCCGTTTCATCGTACACGTCCCAGCCCGGTCCCGTCCCAGCCCGGTCCCATTTCATTTCACACGTCCCAGCCCTGTCCCGACCCAACCCGGTCCCGTTTCATCTCACACGTCCCAGCCCTGTCCCGTTTCATCGTACACGTCCTAGCCCTGTCCCGTCCCAGCCCTGTCACGTCCCAGCCCTGTCCCGTTTCATCGCACACGTCCCAGCCCTGTCCCGTTCTAGCCCTGTCCCATTTCATCTCACACTCACAGCCCTGTCCCGTCCTATCGCACATACCCTGTCCCGTTTCATTGCACATGTCCCTGTCCCGTTTCAGCGCACACGTCCCAGCCCTGTCCCGTCCCAGCCCTGTCCCGTTTTACCTGTCACGTCCCAGCCCGGTCCCGTTTCATTTCACACGTCCCGTCCCAGCCCTGTCCCATTTCACACGACCCAGCCCTGTCCCGACCCAACCCGGTCCCGTTTCATCTCACACGTCCTAGCCCTGTCCCGTTTCATCGCACACGTCCCAGCCCTGTCCCGTCCCATCGCACACGTCCCAGCCCTGTCCCGTCCCAGCCCTGTCCCGTGTCACCTGTCCCGTCCCAGCCCTGTCCCATTTCACCTTCACGACCCAGCCCGGTCCCGTTTCATCTCACACGTCCCAGCCCGGTCCCGTCCCAGCCCGGTCCCGTTTCATTTCACACGTCCCTGTCCCGTCCCAGCCCGGTCCCATTTCATTGCACACGTCCCTGTCCCGTCCCAGCCCGGTCCCATTTCATTGCACATGTCCCAGCCCTGTCCCGTCCCAGCCCGGTCCCGGTTCAATTTACATGTCCCAGCCCGGTCCCGCCCCAGCCCGGTCCCGTTTCATTTCACACGTCCCAGCCCTGTCCCATCCCAGCCCTGTCCCGTTTCATCGCACACGTCCCAGCCCTGTCCCAGCCCTGTCCCGTTTCATCTCACACGTCCTTGCCCTGTCCCATTTCATCTCACACGTCTCATTCATGTCCCGTTTCATCTCACAGGAACAGTTGAAGTACGAGGCGGATGAGAAGAGCAGTAAACTGGCCTGGGAGAAGAAAATTTCCAACACACAGAAAAGGTGAAGCATGATTGGTTCGTTAAACTCCAGAGCCTTGTCTTACTACCAGTCAAATCCTTGCTTTCCCCATACTTGTTCCCTCTATTCCTCTCAAAGCTCATTGGAGGAGGTCAGAGAGAGGGACATTGAAATGGATATTCAGCTCCAATGTACTTTGAGAGGAATTCAGAAGGCAAGAGGCAAGAATTCTAACCGACAATGTTTTAAACCAATGTAATGTCCGTCTCTCTCCTTTCTCCAGTCTGATCCAGCGTCTGGACGGTAAGTCCAAGGACATCTCTAAGATCGCAGCCGACATCACCCAGAATGTGTCACTGAGACAGGGTATGGAGAGGAAGAAAGTGATCCAGCACATCAGAGGACTCTACAAGATAGACCTCAGCGCCTCAAGACACTGGCAGGAACTGGTGCAACAACTCACTCACGACCGGTGAGTACTGGGGGAGGCGGGAGTTACACTGAACAACTCATACAGGACCGGTGAGTACTGGGGGAGGGGGGAGTTGCACTGAACAACTCATACAGGACTGGTGAGTACTGGGGAGGGGAGTTGCACTGAACAACTCATACAGGACCGGTGAGTACTGGGGGGGTTACACTGAACAACTCACACACGACCGGTGAGTACTGGGGAGGGGTGTTACACTGAACAACTCATACAGGACCGGTGAGTACTGGGGGAGGGGGGAGTTGCACTGAACAACTCATACAGGACCGGTGAATACTGGGGGAGGGGAGAGTTGCACTGAACAACTCATACACGACCGGTGAGTACTGGGGGAGGGGGGAGTTGCACTGAACAACTCATACAGTACCGGTGAGTACTGGGGGGGTAACACTGAACAACTCACACACAACCGGTGAGTACTGGGGAGGGGAGTTACACTGAACAACTCATACAGTACCGGTGAGTACTGGGGGGGTAACACTGAACAACTCACACACAACCGGTGAGTACTGGGGAGGGGAGTTACACTGAACAACTCACACACAACCGGTGAGTACTGGGGAGGGGAGTTACACTGAACAACTCATACACGACCGGTGAGTACTGGGGAAGGGGGGAGTTGCACTGAACAACTCATACAGGACCGGTGAGTACTGGGGGGAGGGGAGTTACACTGAACAACTCACACACGACCGGTGAGTTGCACTGAACAACTCATACAGGACCGGTGAGTACTGGGGGAGGGGGGGGGTTGCACTGAACAACTCATACAGGACCGGTGAGTACTGGGGAGGGTAGTTGCACTGAACAACTCATACAGGACCGGTGAATACTGGGGAGGGGAGTTACACTGAACAACTCATACAGGACCGGTGAGTACTGGGGAGGGTAGTTGCACTGAACAACTCATACAGGACCGGTGAGTACTGGGGAGGGGAGTTGCACTGAACAACTCATACATGACCGGTGAGTACTGGGGAGGTGAGTTACACTGAACAACTCATACAGGACCGGTGAGTACTGGGGAGGCGTGTTACTCTGAACAACTCATACAGGACTGGTGAGTACTGGGGAGGGGAGTTACACTGAACAACTCATACAGGACCGGTGAGTCCTGGGGCGGAGAGTTACTCTGAACAACTCATACAGGACCGGTGAGTACTGGGGAGGAGAGTTACTCTGAACAACTCATACAGGACCGGTAAGTACTGGGAGTCTCCCATTGAGTAAAACACAGCAATATCCGTGAGGGTTAGGGATATGCTACGTTGAGCTATGCTACGTTGAGCTATGCTACGTTGAGCTATGCTACGTTGAGATATGCTACGTTGAGCTATGCTACGTTGAGATATGCTATGTTACATTATAAACCAGGCAATTTGGGTCCTGTATGCTGATTGGCTGAAAGCCGTAGTGTATCAGACATTATCAACTGGGTGGTTCAAGCCCTGAATGCTGATTGTCTGACAGCTATGGTATACCACGGGTATGCCAAAACATTTATTTTTACTGTTCTAATAATGTTGGGGACCAGTTTGTAGTAGAATGACTTGTTTACTGTTCTAGTAATGTTGGTAACCAATTTATAATAGTTTATAATAGAATTACTTATTTACTGTTCTAGTAATGTTGGTAACCAGTTTATAATAGTTTATAATAGAATGACTTGTTTACTGTTCTAGTAATGTTGGTAACCAGTTTATAATAGAATGACTTGTTTACTGTTCTAATCATGTTGGTAACCAGTTTATAATAGAATGACTTGTTTACTGTTCTAGTAATGTTGGTAACCGGTTTAATAGTTTATAATAGAATGACTTGTTTACTGTTCTAGTAATGTTGGGAACCAGTTTATAATAGAATGACTTATTGCTGATACTATTTCCTGTGTATTTCAGTGCTGTGTGGTATGACCAGACGTCGTACCCTACCTCCTGGCAGCTGGACCCTACAGAGGGACCCAACAGGGAGAGAAGACGGCTGCAGAGGTGTTACCTCACCATTCCCAACAAGTACCTGCTCAAAGACCGACGCAAGCCAGACGGTACGCTGACCCTAACCCATAACCCCTAACCCTCACCAACCCCAACAAGTACCTGTCCAAAGACCGACGCAAGCCAAGACGGTACGCTGACCCTAACCCATAACCCCTAACCCTCACCAACCCCAACAAGTACCTGTCCAAAGACCGACGCAAGCCAAGACGGTACGCTGACCCTAACCCATAACCCCTAACCCTCACCAACCCCAACAAGTACCTGTCCAAAGACCGACGCAAGCCAAGACGGTACGCTGACCCTAACCCATAACACCTAACCCTCACCAACCCCAACAAGTACCTGTCCAAAGGCCGACGCAAGCCAAGACGGTACGCTGACCCTAACCCATAACACCTAACCCTCACCAACCTCAACAAGTACCTGTCCAAAGACCGACGCAAGCCAAGACGGTACGCTGACCCTAACCCATAACCCCTAACCCTCACCAACCCCAACAAGTACCTGTCCAAAGGCCGACGCAAGCCAAGACGGTACGCTGACCCTAACCCATAACCCCTAACCCTCACCAACCCCAACAAGTACCTGTCCAAAGACCGACGCAAGCCAAGACGGTACGCTGACCCTAACCCATAACCCCTAACCCTCACCAACCCCAACAAGCCAGACATATATATTTTAAATATAATAATGATAAAGATTAGTCAGTCTGATCTTCAGCACCACTAGGGATGTCATTCTAACAGCTTCATTTTTTTCTTAATTTTCGCTTATGAAAGCATTATCTGGAAACCCACTATGATTGAATCCAGCGTATTGACCCTGTCTGTCTGACCCTGTCTGTCTGACCCTGTCTGTCTGACCCTGTCTGTCCCTGTCTGTCCCTGTCTGTCCCTGTCTGACCCTGTCTGTCCCTGTCTGTCCCTGTCTGACCCTGTCTGTCTGACCCTGTCTGTCTGACCCTGTCTGTCTGACCCTGTCTGTCTGTCCCTGTCTGTCTGACCCTGTCTGTCTGTCCCTGTCTGTCTGACCCTGTCTGTCTGACCCTGTCTGACCCTGTCTGACCCTGTCTGTCCCTGTCTGTCTGTCCCTGTCTGTCTGTCCCTGTCTGTCTGACCCTGTCTGGCTCTGTCTGTCTCTCCTTTCAGACCCAGCAGCACGGGCTCCACTGTCCTTCCTGTTTGAGGATAAGACCCACTCCTCCTTCTCTTCCACGGTGAAAGACAAGGCCACCAGCGAACCAATCAGATTCACCAGACGCTGCATCAGTGTTGCTCCCTCTAGAGAGACCTCCGGAGAGTTGCTGCTGGGTAAGAGACCACAAACACCTCCACCACCTCCACACACACCACCACCTCCACCTCCTCCACACACACCACCTCCTCCACCTCCACATCCTCCACCTCCTCCTCCACCACCACCTCCTCCACACACACCACCACCTCCTCCATCTCCTCACCTCCTTCACCACTTCCACCTCCTCCACACACACCACCACCTCCACCACCACCTCCTCCACACCTACCACCACCTCCACCATCACCTCCTCCACCACCTCCTCCACACACACCACCACCACTTGCTTTATTGTCCAGTGAGTTTATTCTGGACGAGGTCCCGTTGATGCTGCCTAAGGCTCTATTTACTGGTGTGTATTCTACTCACACAGTGACCTTTTGACCCTCTGCGTTCACAGGGAAGTCTGGGATGTACTTTGTGGAAGATAACGCAGCTGACGCCCATGACAACCAGGTAACCCTTTTCTCTACGCCTGCACATTTTAGAACAGAGACGTTGTTGTCTGGCTACTCACTGTGTGTGTTGTGACAGAGTGTCCACGGAGAGACGGAGGCAGCGTCATTCTCCTGGACCTATGAGGAGATAAAGGAGGTCCATAAGAGGTGGTGGCAGCTCAGAGACAATGCTGTGGAGATCTTCCTCACCAACGGACGGACTCTCCTGCTGGCCTTCCACACCACCAAGGTAGGGTTGACTAAAGAGCACAGGATCTCCTGCTACCTGCTAACCTTCCACACCACCAAGGTAGGGTAGAACTAAAGAGCACATGATCTCCTGCTAACCTTCCACACCACCAAGGTAGGGTGGAACTAAAGAGCACAGGATCTCCTGCTACCTGCTAACCTTCCACACCACCAAGGTAGGGTAGAACTAAAGAGCACATGATCTCCTGCTAACCTTCCACACCACCAAGGTAGGGTGGAACTAAAGAGCACATGATCTCCTTCTACCTGCTAACCTTCCACACCACCAAGGTAGGGTAGAACTAAAGAGCACATGATCTCCTGCTAACATTCCACACCACCAAGGTAGGGTGGAACTAAAGAGCACATGATCTCCTTCTACCTGCTAACCTTCCACACCACCAAGGTAGGGTGGAACTAAAGAGCACAGGATCTCCTGCTACCTGCTAACCTTCCACACCACCAAGGTAGGGTAGAACTAAAGAGCACATGATCTCCTGCTACCTGCTAACCTTCCACACCACCAAGGTAGGGTGGAACTAAAGAGCACAGGATCTCCTGCTACCTGCTAACCTTCCACACCACCAAGGTAGGGTAGAACTAAAGAGCACATGATCTCCTGCTAACCTTCCACACCACCAAGGTAGGGTGGAACTAAAGAGCACAGGATCTCCTGCTAAGCTTCCACACCACCAAGGTAGGGTAGACTAAAGAGCACAGGATCTCCTGCTAACCTTCCACACCACCAAGGCAGGGTAGAACTAAAGAGCACAGGATATCCTGCTAACCTTCCACACCACCAAGGTAGGGATGAACTAAAGAGCACAGGATCTCGTGCTAACCTTCCACACCACCAAGGTAGGGTAGACTAAAGAGCACAGGATCCCCTGCTAACCTTCCACACCACCAAGGTAGGGTTGAACTAAAGAGCACAGGATCTCGTGCTAACCTTCCACACCACCAAGGTAGAGTAGACTAAAGAGCACAGGATCCCCTGCAAACCTTCCACACCACCAAGGTAGGGTAGAACTAAAGAGCACAGGATCTCGTGCTAAACTTCCACACCACCAAGGTAGGGTAGACTAAAGAGCACAGGATCTCCTGCTAACCTTCCACACCACCAAGGTAGGGTAGAACTAAAGAGCACAGGATCTCCTGCTAACCTTCCACACCACCAAGGTAGGGTAGAACTAAAGAGCACAGGATCTCCTGCTAACCTTCCACACCACCAAGGTAGGGTAGACTAAAGAGCACAGGATCTCCTGCTAAACTTCCACACCACCAAGGCAGGGTAGAACTAAAGAGCACAGGATATCCTGCTAACCTTCCACACCACCAAGGTAGGGATGAACTAAAGAGCACAGGATCTCGTGCTAACCTTCCACACCACCAAGGTAGGGTGGACTAAAGAGCACAGGATCCCCTGCAAACCTTCCACACCACCAAGGTAGGGTTGAACTAAAGAGCACAGGATCTCGTGCTAACCTTCCACACCACCAAGGTAGAGTAGACTAAAGAGCACAGGATCCCCTGCAAACCTTCCACACCACCAAGGTAGGGTAGAACTAAAGAGCACAGGATCTCGTGCTAAACTTCCACACCACCAAGGTAGGGTAGACTAAAGAGCACAGGATCTCCTGCTAACCTTCCACACCACCAAGGTAGGGTAGAACTAAAGAGCACAGGATCTCCTGCTAACCTTCCACACCACCAAGGTAGGGTAGAACTAAAGAGCACAGGATCTCCTGCTAACCTTCCACACCACCAAGGTAGGGTAGACTAAAGAGCACAGGATCTCCTGCTAACCTTCCACACCACCAAGGCAGGGTAGAACTAAAGAGCACAGGATATCCTGCTAACCTTCCACACCACCAAGGTAGGGATGAACTAAAGAGCACAGGATCTCGTGCTAACCTTCCACACCACCAAGGTAGGGTAGACTAAAGAGCACAGGATCCCCTGCAAACCTTCCACACCACCAAGGTAGGGTTGAACTAAAGAGCACAGGATCTCGTGCTAACCTTCCACACCACCAAGGTAGAGTAGACTAAAGAGCACAGGATCCCCTGCAAACCTTCCACACCACCAAGGTAGGGTAGAACTAAAGAGCACAGGATCTCGTGCTAAACTTCCACACCACCAAGGTAGGGTAGACTAAAGAGCACAGGATCTCCTGCTAACCTTCCACACCACCAAGGTAGGGTGGAACTAAAGAGCACAGGATCTCCTGCTAACCTTCCACACCACCAAGGTAGGGTAGAACTAAAGAGCACAGGATCTCCTGCTAACCTTCCACACCACCAAGGTAGGGTACACTAAAGAGCACAGGATCTCCTGCTAACCTTCCACACCACCAAGGTAGGGTACACTAAAGAGCACAGGATCTCCTGCAAGCCTTCCACACCACCAAGGTAGGGTACCCTAAAGAGCACAGGATCTCCTGTAAGCCTTCCACACCAGGGTTAATAGTTCAGCATCTCCCCCTCTTTTGTAGATTTGTCTTTGTTCTTTAGACAGTTATTTTTACTAAACAAAAATATAAAACGCAACATGTAAAGTGTTGGTCCCATGTTTCATGAGCTGAAATAAAAGATCCCAGAAATGTTCCATACGTACAAAAAGCTTATTTCTCTAAAATGTTGTGCAAAAATGTGTTTACATCCCTGTTAGTGAGCATTTCTCCTTTGCCAAGATAATCCATCCACCTGACAGGTGTGGCATATCAAGAAGCTGATTAAACAGCATGATCATTACACAGGGGCAAAATAAAAGGCAACTCTAACATCTTCAGTTTTGTCACAAAAAACAATGCCACAGATGTCTCAAGTTTTGAGGGAGAATACAATTGGCGTGCTGACTGCAGGAATGTCCACCAGAGCTGTTGCCAGATAATTTAATGCTCATTTCTCTACCATAAGCCTCCTCCAACGTCGTTTTAGAGAATTTGGCAGTACGTCGAACCGGCCTCACAACCGTGTGTATGAAGTCGTGTGGGCGAGCGATTTGCTGACGTCAATGTTGTGAACAGAGTGCCCCATGGTGGTGGTGGGGTTATGGTATGGGCAGGCATAAGCTACAGACAATGAACACAATTGCATTTTACCGATGGCGATTTGAATGCATAAAAGTACCGTGACGAGATCCTGAGGCCCACTTTTTTGTTGTTGTTGTGGTATCTGCAAACAACAGATCTACAGTTGAAGTCAGAAGTTTACATACACTTATGTTGGAGTCATTAAAACACGTTTTTCAACCACTCCACAAATGTATTGTTAACAAACTATAGTTTTGTGACAAGTCTGTTAGGACATCTACTTCGTGCATGACACAAGTACTTTTTCCAACAATTGTTTACAGACAGATTATTTCACTTACAAATTCACTGTATCACAATTCCATTGGGTCAGAAGTTTACATACACTAAGTTGACTGTGCATTTAAACAGCTTGGAAAATTCCAGAAAATGATGTCATAGCTTTAGAAGCTTCTGATAGGCTAATTGACATCATTTGAGTCAATTGGAGGTGTACCTGTGGATGTATTTCAAGGCCTACCTTCAAACTCAGTGCCTCTTTGCTTGACATCATGGGAAAATCAAAAGAAATCAGCCAAGACCTCAGACAAAAATTGTAGACCTCCACAAGTCTGGTTCATCCTTGGAGCAATTTCAAACACCTGAAGGTACCACGTTCATCTGTACAAACAATAGTACACAAGTATGAACACCATGGGACCACGCAGCCGTCATAGCGCTCAGGAAGGAGACGTGTTCTGTCTCCTAGAGATGAATGTACTTTGGTGCGAAAAGTGCAAATCAATCCCAGAACAACAGCAAAGAACATTGTGAAGATGCTGGAGGAAACGGGTACAAAAGTATCTATATCCACAGTAAAACGAGTCCTATATTGACATAACCTGAAAGGCCGCTCTGCAAGTAAGAAGTCACTGCTCCAAAACCACCATAAAAAAAGCCAGACTACGATTTGCAACTGCACATGGGAACAAAGATCATACTTTTTGGAGAAATGTCCACTGGTCTGATGAAACAAAAATAGAACTGTTTGGCCATAATGACTATTGTTATGTTTGGAGGAAAAAGGTGGAGGCTTGCAAGCTGGAGAACACCATCCCAACCGTGAAGCAGCGGGGTGGCAGCATCATGTTGTGGGGGTGCTTTGCTGCAGGAGGGACTGGTGCACTTCACAAAATAGATGGCATCATGAGGTAGGAAAATTATGTGGATATATTGAAGCAACATCTCAAGACATCAGTCAGAAAGTTAAAGCTTGGTCGTAAATGTTGTCCTTAAGCCATTTTGCCACAATTTTGGAAGTATTGTCATACTTCCAAAATTGTGGCAAAATGGCTTAAGGACAACAAATTCAAGGTATTGGAGTGGCCATCACAAAGCCCTGACTTCAATTCTATAGAAAATTTGTGGGCAGAACTGAAAAAGTGTATGCGAGCAAGGAGCCCTACAAACCTGACTCCGTTACACCAGCTCTGTCAGGAGGAGTGGGCCAAAATTCACCCAACTTATTGTGTGAAGCTTGTGGAAGGCTACCAGAAATGTTTGACCCAAGTTAAACAATTTAAAGGCAATGCTACCAAATACTAATTGAGTGTATGTAAACTTTTGACCCACTGGGAATGTGATGAAATAAATAAAAGCTTAAATAAATCATTCTCTCTACTATTATTCTGACATTTCACATTCTTAAAACAAACGGTGATCCTAACTGACCTAAAACAGGGAATTTGTACTCGGATTAAATATCAGGAAATGTGAAAAACTGAGTTTAAATGTATTTGGCTAAGGTGTATGTAAACTTCCGACTTCAACTGTATATCTGTATTCCCAGTCATGTTCTAATCCATAGATTACGTCCTAATGAATTTATTTAATTTGACTGATTTCTTTATGAACTGTAACTCACTAAATGTAATTAAATTGTTGCATTTATGTTTTTGTTCAGTATATCATCTCCTGGCTAGCATTTTGTAGCATGTAGCAATACTAGTGGAAAGTGATTGTATCAGCTAGCATAACATTAACACAATACTGAGCTGCAGCTAGCTAAAAAGTTATGGCTTAAGTATTACACATGCAATATAACTAGATTTAAAAATGTCCTGTTTCCGTAGTTCCGTGACGACGTGTACCACAACATCCTGACCTCTGACCTTCCCAACCTCCTGGAGTATGGTAACATTACGGCATTAACACACCTGTGGGGCTCGGGGCAGATCAGTAACTTTGAGTACTTGACGCACCTCAACAAACACTCTGGGCGAAGCTTCAACGACCTGATGCAGTACCCCGTCTTCCCCTTCATACTGAAGGACTACATCTCAGAGACACTGGACCTGGGGGACACTTCCATCTACAGGTCAGTTACAGTACTAACGCGGTTAGCTTAAGGGTCAGTGTTATAACGAACTGACGTGTTAATTGGTACTACAGACCAAAAGGAAAAACAGAGAACAGGAAGTTTGACCTTTTTGGACTGTTTTCAGGAACTTGAACAAGCCCATAGCGGTCCAGTCTAAAGAGAAGGAGGATCGCTATGTGGATAATTATAAGGTAAACAGCTCACTACAGCCTTCCTGTGTTACTGCTTCCCTTGGACACGAGATCAGTATTTCTAATGTATTCGTTACACACGTCGCATAAAACTGGAGATTCTACCTCTTCCAGTACCTGGAGGAGGAGTATCGGAAAGGAGCACATGATGACGACCCGATGCCTCCTGTCCAGCCGTACCATTATGGATCTCACTACTCCAACTCCGGCACTGTACTACACTTCCTGGTTCGCATGCCTCCATTCACCAAGATGTTCCTGGCCTACCAGGGTAAGACACCCACACAGATGTGTACTTCTAATGTAGCTGACGGAAACCCTCTCTTCTTTAAGAATAGCTATTTTCGTTCAGCAGCATATAAAAGATCACTGCCATCTGTATTGTGTTATTATCATGATCCTGAGGCTGATCACTGCCATCTGTATTGTGTTATTAGCATGATCCTAAGGCTGATCACTTGTGTTATTAGCATGATCCTGAGGCTGATCACTGCCATCTGTATTGTGTTATTAGCATGACCCTGAGGCTGATCACTGCTATCTGTATTGTGTTATTAGCATGATCCTGAGGCTGATCACTGCCATCTGTATTGTGTTATTAGCATGACCCTGAGGCTGATCACTGCTATCTGTATTGTGTTATTAGCATGATCCTTAGGCTGATCACTGCCATCTGTATTGTGTTATTAGCATGAACCTGAGGCTGATCACTGCCATCTGTATTGTGTTATTAGCATGATCCTGAGGCTGATCACTGCCATCTGTATTGTGTTATTAGCATGACCCTGAGGCTGTTGTAGCGCCATGTTCTGAGAACCACATCCTGATCTAAGACTGATCTGATCCACTGCTTGGCATGCATCAAAGACTTCCTCTGATAGGCTTTCTCTCCCCCTTTTTGCACTCAAACTTCTCTCTGTCCCCCTCTGACTCGCCCCTCTTCTCCCCTTCCATTTCTCTACCTCTCGTCCTGCTCCTCTCTGACTCGCCCCTCTTCTCCCCTTTTCCATTTCTCTTCCTCTCTACCTCTCGTCCCGTTTCTCTCTTCCTCTGTTCTTGTCTTTCTAATGCTCTTCCTCCGAAGCCTCTCATCTTTGTTGATAGAAGTGTAATTGAATGCAGAAGCGGTGGTTCACAAGGCAATGAAAGGAAGCCTGCTCATTCACCAAGATAAAGACACTGTATTGGTCCTGTATCATCAGAACACAGGTTTAATTAGTGTGTGTGTGTGCGTGTGTGTGTGTGCGTGCGTGTGTGTGCGTGCGTGTGTGTGCGTTTGTGTGTGTGTGTGTGTGTGTGTGTGTGTGTGTGTTCCAGACCAGAGCTTTGATATCCCTGACCGGACGTTCCACTCTATGAATACAACGTGGCGTCTCTCCTCGTTCGAGAGCATGACTGACGTCAAGGAACTAATACCGGAGTTCTTTTACCTCCCGGAGTTCCTGGTCAACAGAGAGGGTAGGATAATAGACCACACACCTCTGTAACACAAAGAGTGTTAACCAGAGTTATATTACCTCCCTGATTTCCTCTTCAACAGTGAGGGAAAGACAACACACATCTCTATACCTGTCTATAACTCCTCTATACCTTCCAGAGTTCCTCATCAACCGAGAGGGTAGGACAATGTGATAATGGTGCCGGAGGGGATGGCTGCCATTTACGGGGTCTTAGCTATTTTGTTATTTTTTTTCACATAATGTTGCTGCTACCGTCTCTTATGACCGAAAATAACTTCTGGACATCAGAACAGCGATTACTCACCTCGAACTGGACGAAGATTTTTTTTAATGAGTCCGACGCGAAGGATATACTGCTTTGTTGAGACAAGGCCCAAATCCCCGTCATCTGTGTGAAGAAAAGACAGAGGAAAATGGGGTGGAGGGTGGGGTGCCTTGTATGAATTCGCCGACGAGTAGGTAAACCACCACTACCCTCCGTATTATTGGCCAACGTGCAATCATTGGAAAACAAACTGGACAATCTACGATTAAGACTATCCTATCAACGGGACATTAAAAACTGTAATATCTTATGTTTCACTGAGACGTGGCTAAACGACGACACGAATAATATAGATCTGGCTGGGTGTTCCGTGCGTCGGCAGGACAGAGCAGCTACATCAGACGAGGGGGTGTGTGTCTTTGTCAATAACAGTTGGTGCGCGATGTCTAATATTAAAGAAGTCTCGAGGTATTGCTCGCCTGAGGTAGAGTATCTCATGATAAGCTGTAGACCACACTATCTACCAAGAGAGTTCTCATCTATATTATTTGTAGCCGTCTATTTACCACCACAAACCGATTCTGGCACTAAGACCGCTCTCAATGAGCTGTATAAGGCCATAAGCAAACAAGAAAATACTCATCCAGAAGCGGTACTCCTAGTTGCCGTGGATTTTTAATGCAGGGAAACTTAAATATGTTTTACCTAATTTCTACCAGCATGTTAAATGTGGAACCAGAGGGGGAATAAACTCAAGACCACCTTTACTCCACACACAGAGATGCATATACCTGCTTACAAGCAAAAACTAAAGCAGGAAGTACCAGTGACTCGCTCAATACAGAAGTGGTCAGATGATGCGGGTGCTAAGCTACAGGACTGTTTTGCTAGCACAGACTAGAATATGTTACGGGATTCATCCAATGGCATTGGGGAGTATACCTGTCACCGGCTTTCATCAATAAATGCATCGACGACATATTTCCCACAGTGACTGTACGTACATATCCCAACCAGAAGCCATGGATTACAGGCAACGTCCGCACCGAGCTAAAGGCTAGAGCTGCTGCTTTCAAGGAGTGGGACAATAATCTGGACACTTATAAGAAATCCCGCTATGCCCACAGACGAACCATCAAACAGGCAAAGCATCAATTTGCATACCGCCCCAACAGATCCACAGATGACGCAATCTCAATCACACTCCACACTGCCCTTTCCCACCTGGACAAAAGGAACACCTATGTGAGAATGCTGTTCATTGACAACAGCTCAGCGTTCAGCACCATAGTGCCCACAAAGCTCATCACTAAGCTAAGGATCCTGGGCTAAACACCTCCCTCTGCATCTGGATCCTGGACTTGCCGGACAGGCTGCCACCAGGTGGTAAGGGTAGGCAACAACACATCTGCCACACTGATCCTCAACACTGGAGCCCCTCAGGGGTGAGTGCTTAGTCACCTCCTGTACTACCTGTTCACCCACGACTGCGTGGCAAAGCACGACTCCAACACCATCATTAAGTTTGCTGACGACACAACAGTGGTAGGCCTGATCGCTGACAACGATGAGACAGCCTATAGGGAGGAGGTCAGAGAACTGGCAGTGTGGTGCCAGGACAACAACCTCAATGTGAGCAAGACAAAGGAGCTGATCGTGGACTACAGGAAAAGGCGGGCCGGACAGGCCCCCATTAACATCGATAGGGCTGAAGTGGAGCGGGTCGAGAGTTTCAAGTTCCTTGGTGTCCACATCACTAACGAACTATCATGGTCCAAACACACCACGGCAGTTGTGAAGAGGGCACAACAACACTTTTTCCCCCTCAGGAGACTGAAAAGATTTGGCAAAAATTTGGCAACTCAAAAGGTTCTACAGCTGCACCATCGAGAGCATCCTGACTGGTTGCATCACAGCCTGGTATGGCAACAGCTCGGCATCCATCTGTAAGGTGCTACAGAGGGTAGTGCGTACGGCCCAGTACATTACTGGGACCAAGCTTCCTGCCATCCAGGATATACTAGGCGGTGTCAGAGAAAGACCCAAAAATGGTCAAAGACTCCAGTCACCCAAGTCAAAGTCTGTTCTCTCTGCTTCCGCACGGCAAGCAGTGCCGGAGCGCAAAGTCGAGGTACAAAAGGCTCCTTAACAGCTTCTACCCCCAAGCCATAAGACTGCATTCAATCACTTTACAAATGACCTCGTCTATTCTATACCCCTGGCACATTGCCACTGTAACGGTATACCCTGTATATAGCCTCATTATGTATTTTTCTTGTGTAACTTTTATTTCTTAGATTTTTTTTCACTTTTGTTTATTTAGTAAATATTTTCTTAACTCTATTTCTTGAACTGCATTGTTGGTTAAGGGCTTGTAAGTAAGCATTTCACTGTTAGGGTCTACACCTGTTGTATTCAGCACATGTGACAAATTACATTTGATTTGATCCATAATCTTTGGTTGTTTCGTGCAGGTATTCCCAAACTGGGGTATGCATACTCGTTTTCACCAGGCAACTTTTTCTCGCCTGAATGATCTGAATCTAGGATTACAGGGACTCCGCAACTATATTCAATGTGCGGGACAAAATTGAGGCTATGATTAGGAAGTTGAAGCTCTTCTCTGTCTGCATTAACAAGGACAAGCTAAAGCTTAAGAGGGTGTGAACGATGCTGAATGGGTGTAGACAAAGAAGAGCTCTCCAGTAGGTTTACCAAAACATTTAAGTGTAATTTTTCTTAAAAGTGGGGTTACAAGTTCATCAACTTTCAAAGCAAAATTACTTTCCCATTGTTCCTCAACTGTAGTGTATGATAGACCATTTTCTAGCTCGGAGTCTCTACTTTTATATAATGTAAAAACACAATTTCAAATTTTGCTACATAATACCGAATCAATCAAATGTATTTATAAAGCCCTTCTTACATCATCTGATGTCACAAAGTGCTATACAGAAACCCAGCCTAAAACCCCAAACAGCAAGCAATGCAGGTGTAGAAGCAATGCAGGTGTAGAAGCACGTTTGAATCGAGCCGGTTGGCCACATATTACCAGTAAGAAATGTTTTACAGTAGACACCCATATTACCAGTAAGAAATGTTTTACAGTAGATGCCCATATTACCAGTAAGAATGTTTTACTGTAGACGCCCATATTACGAGTAAGAAATGTTTTACTGTAGACACCCATATTACCAGTAAGAAATGTTTTACAGTAAACGCCCATATTACCAGTAAGAAATGTTTTACAGTAGACGCCCATATTACCAGTAAGAAATGTTTTACAGTAGACGCCCATATTACCAGTAAGAAATGTTTTACAGTAGATGCCCATATTACCAGTAAGAAATGTTTTACAGTAGACACCCATATTACCAGTAAGAAATGTTTTACTGTAGACACCCATATTACCAGTAAGAAATGTTTTACAGTAGACGCCCATATTACCAGTAAGAAATGTTTTACAGTAGACGCCCATATTGCCAGTAAGAAATGTTTTACAGTAGACGCCCATATTGCCAGTAAAAAATGTTTTACAGTAGACGCCCATATTGCCAGTAAGAAATGTTTTACTGTAGACACCCATATTACCAGTAAGAAAGGTTTTACAGTAGACGCCCATATTGCCAGTAAGAAATGTTTTACTGTAGACGACCATATTACCAGTAAAAAATGTTTTACAGTAGATGACCATATTACCAGTAAGAAATGTTTTACAGTAGACGCCCATATTACCAGTAAGAAATGTTTTACTGTAGACTCCCATATTACCAGTAAGAAATGTTTTACTGTAGACTCCCATATTACCAGTAAGAAATGTTTTACTGTAGACGCCCATATTACCAGTAAGAAATGTTTTACAGTAGACCTCCTTTCCTCTTTCCAATGTATCTCTGTCGTCCTCCAGGTTTTGACTTTGGTGTGCGTCAAAACAGTGAGCGTGTGAACCACGTCAACCTGCCACACTGGGCGCGAAACGACCCTCGCCTCTTCATCCTGATCCACCGCCAGGCCCTGGAGTCAGACCAGGTCTCTCAGACCCTCTGTCAGTGGATTGACCTGGTGTTTGGGTTGAAACAGAAGGGCAAGGCAGCTGTACATGCCATCAACGTATTCCACCCAGCTGTGAGTAACTTATATACACCATGCCAGTTATATAGATTAGTATATATTGTTGACCTGGTTTTTGGGTTGGAACAGAAGGGCAAGGCAGCTGTATGTGCAATCAATGTATTCCACCCAGCTGTGAGTTTATTACCTGGGGCATATATATTCCACCAAACGGAAGCAAACAGACTGGAACAGAGAGGGACTGGATTTGGACAAAAAAATTAACATTGGGTTTTGGTTTACCGTTGCGGAACGTTTTCGTGTGTTCCCTAATGAGCATGACCTTGGATAAAGAAGAGACATTAGCTTGTATTTTAACTGTTTGACAAGTTGGTCAATTAGATTCTTCTCCCCTCGTCCGTAGACATATTTCGGTATGGACGTGTCGTCAGTGGAGGACCCGGTGCAGCGGCGTGCGTTGGAAACCATGATCAAGACCTATGGACAGACGCCCAGACAGCTGTTCTCTGCATCCCACATCAGCAGAGCCGGACCCAGACTCATTATGGAGGGAGAGCTTCCTGCTGCCATGGGTCTCCTGGTGCAGCTGGCCTTCAGAGAGACCAGGGAACAGGTCAAAGATATAGTTTACCCGGTAGGTTTAAAGGTCAAAGGTAGCCTAGTGTTGGGCCAGTAATCGAAAGGTTGCTGGATCGAATCCCAGAGCTGACACGGTTAAAAATCTGTCGTTCTGCCCCTGAACAAGGCAGTTTAACTCATTGTTCCCCGGTAGGCCATCATTGTAAAATAATAATTTGTTGTTAACTGACTTGCCTAGTTAAAGGTTAAATAAAGGTAAAAAAATAAATGGAGAAGTGTAACGTAGTCTCCCTGAAAAACAGCTGTTGCTAAGTGGTCTTTACAACATGAAGATTTAATTGAAATTAAATGATATGGGTCTGTCTGGGTGGGCTATGCAGTGTTGTTGAATAATCATCCTTCTCTCTCTCCCCCTCTTCCTCCTCCACAGAGTCCCCTGTCCTGGATCAAGGGCCTGAAGTGGGGTGAGTATGTGGGGTCCCCCAGCTCTCCAGATCCTGTAGTGTGTTTCAGCCAGCCCCATGGAGAAAGGTTCGGATCTCTACTGGCCCTCCCGACCAGAGCCATCTGTGGACTGTCACGCAACTTCTGTCTCATGATGATCTACAGCAAGGAACAAGGTGACATTACATTATATTATACTAGGAACAAGGTGACACAGTAAATTTATACTAGGAACAAGGTGACACATTACAGTATATTATACTAGGAACAAGGTGACACAGTACATTATACTAGGAACAAGGTGACACAGTACATTATACTAGGAACAAGGTGACACATTATATTATACTAGGAACAAGGTGACACATTATATTATACTAGGAACAAGGTGACACATTATATTATACTAGGAACAAGGTGACACATTATATTATATTATACTAGGAACAAGGTGACACATTACATTATATTATACTAGGAACAATGTGACACATTTCAGTATAGTATACTAGGAACAAGGTGACACATTACAATATATTATACTAGGAACAAGTTGACACATTACATTATATTATACTAGGAACAAGGTGACACATTTCAGTATATTATACTAGGAACAAGGTGACACATTTCAGTATATTATACTAGGAACAAGTTGACACATTACATTATATTATACTAGGAACAAGGTGACACATTTCAGTATATTATACTAGGAACAAGGTGACACATTTCAGTATATTATACTAGGAACAAGGTGACACATTTCAGTATATTATACTAGGAACAAGGTGACACATTTCAGTATATTATACTAGGAACAAGGTGACACATTACAGTATACCAGAAAAGTATACATTTCCTAATGGGCTAGTGGCAAGGACTCTACAGTTTTGAGATACCCTTACCCGAGGTAGGACAAAACAAAGCATGTGTTTTCACATCACTAATGTCTCCCAGTTATGTATTTGATGGTTGTGTAAACAAAAAAAAATCACTGCCAAAGTAGTTCAATTGATATTTATATTGTGGCAAACCCCCTAAACACATGTTAAATAATGCATAGCTGGGGGAGGACACAAGCTCATGCAACCCAATATTACAAGCTTGTAATACAATTAGTCAGTTGTCTGCCCTACATACACAAACAAACAGCATTTAATAATTGGTCTATACATTACTCTTTCAGAATTTTTGCGAAGGCGAGGATACTGGAAATATAATCAAAGCCTATTGGATGGCAACTTGTTTTTAACCAGGACAGAATAATTTATAATCCCTTTATTGTAGGGGGACACTTTTAAATGTGCCTTTTAGAGGCATTTCAGCTCCAAAACAAAAGCAATGTAGTTGAAAGGAGTCCATATTAACAAAGGAAATAGGTCTAACAGAACAGATAGATGGTATTACAAACTGTACCATAGAGGCACAGAATAAGTTACAGGAGAAACTGAAAGAAATGGAGGAACTTATTCAAGAAAGATCAAGTGTAATGTATTATAAACAATAAAGTGAACCGTATGGAATATGGGGTACAATGCACCAAATCATTTTCTAATCTTCAACATAGAAATTCTACCCCAAAAAATGTACTGAAACTTGATGCCAATGACGGAGTCATCCATGATTCACCAAACAATTTTTGAAGGAGGAAGCAAAGTACTTTAAGAATACGTTTTCATTTGTCATCTCCATCTCCACTAACCGAAGTTAATTGTAAGGATTTTCTTTTCTTCCTACTAATAGCGTAAAATTAACAGCCATACAGACCTTCACTGATGTGAAGACCTAATTACAGAGAAGGGACTTCTAGATGCAATTAAAGCCTTTAAGGCTGGGAAAACTCCAGGCCTGGATGGCATACCAGTGGAGGTATATCAAAAAAAATGTATGTACTCAGAGGACCATTATTAGCATGTTTTAACCACTCTTATATAAATGGTAGATTATCAGATACTCAACGAAAAGGTTTGATTTAATTATTTCTGAAACAGGATCCAAGAAGTAAATATGAAAATCCAGTCCATTTAAAACATTGGAGGTCCTTTACCCTTCAGTGTTGTGAATAAAAACATTCTAGCAAAATGCTTAGCGCATAGAATTAAAAAGGTATTGCCGGATATTATTCATCCTAATCAGACAGGTTTTTTACATGGACAATACATTAGAGAAAATATATGACAAGTCCTGGAAACAATAGAACACTATGAAAAATCTGGGAAACCAGTCCTGGTATTCATAGCCGAAATTTGAAAAGGCTTTTGATAAAGTACGACTGGAATTTGTATATAAATGCCTGGAATATTTACATTTTGGGAATCTCTTATAAAATGGGTTAAAATTATGTATAGTAACCCTAGGTGTAAAATAGTAAATAATGGCTACATCTCAAAGTTTTAAATTGTCAAGAGGAGTAAAACAAGGTTGTCCACTATCGGCATATCTATTTATTATTGCCATCGAAATGTTAGCTGTTAAAATTAGATCAAACAATAATATCAAAGGGTTAGAAATCCGAGGCTTAAAAAACAAAGGTGTCATTGTACGCTGATGATTCATGTTTTCTTTTAAATCCACAACTTGGATCCACAGCCTCATAGAGGATCTAGATACTTTTTCTAACCTCTCTGGATTAAAACCAAATGATGATCAGTGTACTATATTACGTATTGGATTACTAAACAATACAAATTTTACAATACCGTGAGTTTACCAATAAATGGTTTGACGGGGATGTGGACATACTCGGTATACAAATCCCTAAAGAAAGAAATGATCTCACTCTAATACATTTAATAGAAAGTTAGCAAAAATAGATGAGGTCTTGCTACCATGGAAAGGTAAATACCTGTCTATTTGTGGAAAATTCACCCTGATTAACTCTTTAGTCATATCCCAGTTTACTTATTTGATAATGGCCTAGCCTCGCCTGGCCTACACCTAGCGACCTGCTTTTTAATTTATATGAGAAATAAAGATCCCATTTTATTTGGGACGGTAAACCAGAAGAAATTCTTTCCTGACATAAATATATACAGTAACACATCTTTTGATGTTGTGGCAATTAATCTAATCTGCTTTAAAGAAAACAAGTGAGCTGACCCTGTATGTGAGGAGCACTGACCCTCTCCTCTGTGTGTCTAGGTGTGAGGAGCACTGACCCTCTCCTCTGTATCTCCAGGTGTGAGGAGCACTGACCCTCTCCTCTGTGTGTCTAGGTGTGAGGAGCACTGACCCTCTCCTCTGTATCTCCAGGTGTGAGGAGCACTGACCCTCCCCTCTGTCTCTCCAGGTGTGAGGAGCACTGACCCTCTCCTCTGTATCTCCAGGTGTGAGGAGCGCTGACCCTCTCCTCTGTATCTCCAGGTGTGAGGAGCGCTGACCCTCTCATCTGTATCTCCAGGTGTGAGGAGTGCTGACCCTCTCCTCTGTATCTCCAGGTGTGAGGAGCGCTGACTCTCTCCTCTGTATCTCCAGGTGTGAGGAGCACTGACTCTCTCCTCTGTATCTCCAGGTGTGAGGAGCACTGACCCTCTCCTCTGTGTGTCTAGGTGTGAGGAGCACTGACCCTCTCCTCTGTATCTCCAGGTGTGAGGAACACTGACCCTCTCCTCTGTGTATCTCCAGGTGTGAGGAGCACTGACCCTCTCCTCTGTATCTCCAGGTGTGAGGACCACTGACCCTCTCCTCTGTGTGTCCAGGTGTGAGGAGCACTGACCCTCTCCTCTGTATCTCCAGGTGTGAGGAGCACTGACCCTCTCCTCTGTGTGTCCAGGTGTGAGGAGCACTGACCCTCTCCTCTGTATCTCCAGGTGTGAGGAGCACTGACCCTCTCCTCTGTGTGTCCAGGTGTGAGGAGCACTGACCCTCTCTGTATCTCCAGGTGTGAGGAACACTGACCCTCTCCTCTGTGTGTCCAGGTGTGAGGAGCACTGACCCTCTCCTCTGTATCTCCAGGTGTGAGGAGCACTGACCCTCTCCTCTGTGTGTCCAGGTGTGAGGAGCACTGACCCTCTCCTCTGTATCTCCAGGTGTGAGGAACACTGACACTCTGCTCTGTGTGTCCAGGTGTGAGGAGCACTGACCCTCTCCTCTGTATCTCCAGGTGTGAGGAGCACTGACTCTCTCCTCTGTATCTCCAGGTGTGAGGAGCACTGACCCTCTCCTCTGTGTGTCTAGGTGTGAGGAGCACTGACCCTCTCCTCTGTATCTCCAGGTGTGAGGAACACTGACCCTCTCCTCTGTGTATCTCCAGGTGTGATGAGCACTGACCCTCTCCTCTGTATCTCCAGGTGTGAGGAACACTGACCCTCTCCTCTGTGTATCTCCAGGTGTGAGGAGCACTGACCCTCTCCTCTGTATCTCCAGGTGTGAGGAACACTGACCCTCTCCTCTGTGTATCTCCAGGTGTGAGGAGCATGCACAGTACAGATATCCAGTGGTCTGCCATCTTGAGTTGGGGCTATGCTGACAACATGCTGAGGCTAAAGAGTAAACAGAGTGAACCGCCCATCAACTTCATACAGTGCTCTCCACTACACCAGGTAAACTACTGTACCTAGTCTTTAATATCACGTCATACGGTGCTCTAAACTAACCTACCTTTAATATCACTAAACCCTGAAGGTATATTTATATAGTTGACTAAAGATTAAGACCAGGAGCCGTAACCCAGATAGGAGACTCCACAACTCCTTGAGACTCTAATGACAGGGCGATAGGAGACTCTAATGACAGGGCAATAGGAGACTCTAATGACAGGGCAATAGGAGACCCCACATCTCCTTTGTACTTTTATTTAGTACATCACCTACTGTGTTCTCTCTGTAGGTAACAGCGTGTGCCTGGGTGTCTGACGGTTGTCAGCTGTTCACCGGCAGTAGATGTGGAGTCATCACGGCTTACATTAACCGCTTCAATACTACTACTGTGAGTAATACAAGCCTCTCTCTCTCAATATATATACACACTACAATGATCAAACGTATGTGGACACCTGCTCGTCAAACATCTCATTCCAAAATCATTAATATGGAGTTGGTCCCTCCCTTTGCTGCTATAACAGCCTCCACTCTTCTGGGAAGGCTTTCCACTAGATGTTGGAACATTGCTGCTATAACAGCCTCCACCCTTCTGGGAAGGCTTTCCACTAGATGTTGGAACATTGCTGCTATAACAGCCTCCACTCTTCTGGGAAGGCTTTCCACTAGATGTTGGAACATTGCTGCTATAACAGCCTCCACTCTTCTGGGAAGGCTTTCCACTAGATGTTGGAACATTGCTGCTATAACAGCCTCCACTCTTCTGGGAAGGCTTTCCACGAGATGTTGGAACATTGCTGCTATAACATTCTCCACTCTTCTGGGAAGGCTTTCCACGAGATGTTGGAACATTGCTGCTATAACAGCCTCCACTCTTCTGGGAAGGCTTTCCACTATATGTTGGAACATTGCTGCTATTACATTTTAGTCATTTAGCAGACGCTCTTATCCAGAGCGACTTACAGTAGTGAATGCATACATTTCATAAATGTTTTTTTTTTTGTACTGGCCCCCCGTGGGAATCGTACCCACAACCCTGGCATTGCAAACACCATGCTCTACCAACTGAGCCACAGCCTCCACTCTTCTGGGAAGGCTTTCCACTAGATGTTGGAACATTGCTGCTATAACAGCCTCCACTCTTCTGGGTAGGCTTTCCACTAGATGTCGGAACATTGCTGCGGGGGACTTGCTTTCATTCAGCCACAAGAGCATTAGTGAGGTAGGACACTGATGTTGGGTGATTAGGCCTGGCTTGCAGTCGCAGTTCCAAGTTCCAGTTCCAATTCATCCCAAAGGTGTTCGATGGGGCCAGGGCTCTGTGCAGGCCAGTCGAGTTCTTCCACACCGATCTCGACAAACCATTTCTGTATGGACCTCGCGTTGTGCACAGGGGCGTTGTCATTCTGAAACAGGAAAGGGCCTTCCTCAAACGGCCTTAAAGTTGGAAGCACAGAATCATCTAGAATGTCTTTGTGTGCTGTAGCGTTAAGATTTCCCTTCACTGGAACTAAGGGGCCCGAACCATGGAAAAACAGCCCCAGACCATTATTCCTCCTCCACCAAACTTTACAGTTGGCACTTTGCATTGGGACAGGTAGCGTTCTCCTGGCATCCACCAAACCCAGATTAGTCCGTTAGACTGCCAGATTGTGAAGCATGATTCATCACTCCAGAGAACGCATTTCCACTGCTCCAGAGTCCAATGGCGGTGAGCTTAACACCACTCCAGCCGACGCTTGGCTTTACACATGGTGATCTTAGGCTTGTGTGCGGCTGCTCGGCCGTGGAAACCCATTTCATGAAGCTCCTGATGAAGTCTTCTTGTGCTGACGTTGCTTCCAGAGGCAGTTTGGAACTCTGTAGTGAGGGTTACAACTGAGGAAAGATGAATGTTTTCGCGCTACGCGCTTCAGTACTCGGCGGTCCCGTTCTGTGAGCTTGTGTGGCCTACCATTTCACAGCTGAGCCGTTGTTGCTCCTGGACATTTCCACTTCACAATAACAGCACTTACAGTTGACCGGGGAAGCTGTAGCAGGGCAGAAATTTGACATCCTATGACGGTGCCGCGTTGAAAGTCACTGAGCTCTTCAGTACGGGCCATTCTACTGCCAATGTTTGTCTATGGAGATTGCATGTCTGTGTGTTTGATTTTATACACCTGTCAGCAACGGGTGTGGCTGAAATTGCTGAATCTACTAATTTGAAAGGGTGTCCACATACTTTTGTTTATATAGTGTATATCTCTCTCTCTCTCCCCCTCTGTCTCTCCCCCCTCTGTCTCTCCCCCTCTCTGTCTCTCCCCCTCTCTGTCTCTCCCCCCTCTGTCTCTCCCCCCTCTGTCTCTCTCTCCCCCCTCTGTCTCTCTCTCCCCCCTCTGTCTGTCTCTCTCCCCCCCTCTGTCTGTCTCTCTCCCCCCCTCTGTCTGTCTCTCTCCCCCCCTCTGTCTGTCTCTCTCCCCCTCTGTCTGTCTCTCTCCCCCCTCTGTCTGTCTCTCTCCCCCCTCTGTCTGTCTCTCTCCCCCCTCTGTCTCTCTCAATTTAATTTCAATGTAAGGGCTTTATTGTCATGGGAACATGTTTACATTGCCAAAGCAAGTCAAATAGATAATGAACTAAAGTGAAATAAACAATAAAAATGTACATTAAACATTACACTCACAAAAGTTCCAAAAGAATAAAGACATTACAAATATCATATTATGTGCAAATAGTCAAAGTACAAAAGGGAAAATAAACATGGGTTGTATTTACAATGGTGTTTGTTCTTCACTGGTTGCCCTTTTCATGTTGGAACAGGTCACACATCTTGCTGCTGTGATGGAACACTGTGGTATTTCACCCAGTAGGATATGGGAGTTTATCAAAATTAGATTTGTTTAGGAATTCTTTGTGGATCTGTGTAATCTGAGGGAAATATGTGTCTCTAATATGGTCATACATTTGGCAGGAGGTTAGGAAGTGCAGCTCAGTTTCCACCTCATTTTGTGGGCAGTGTGCACATAGCCTGTCTTCTCTTGAGAGCCAGGTCTCTCTCTTTCTCGCTCTCGCTCTCCCTTTTCTCCCTCTCTCTCTCTCTCTCTCTCTCTCTCTCTCTTTCTTTTCTCTATTTTCTCCCTCCTCTCTCTCTCTTTTCTCCCACTTTCTCTCTCTCCCTTTTATCTCTCTCTCTATCTTTCTGTATCTCTCTCTCTCTTTCTGTATCTCTCTTTGTTTCTCTCCACTCTTGCTTCTCTCGCTCTTTCTATTTCTCTCTCCGTCTCTCTTTACCAGCACCACATTGAGTACAGTACCGTGGGTCTCCATGGCAACACCCTCAGTCACTCTCTACCCTCCAGCCATCCTCCTCTCTCCATCCTTCCATCCGTCCGCCCCCACATCAACACCCACTGACCTACCATTATCCCTCCCTCTAGACCCCCATAGTGCATACTCTGTCTCACTCTCTGTCTCTCTCCGTATCACTCTGTCTCACTCTCTGTATCACTCTGTCTCACTCTCTGTCTCACTCTCTGTATCACTCTGTATCACTCTCTGTCTCTCTCTGTCTCTCTCTCTGTCTCTCTCTGTTTCACTCTCTGTATCACTCTCTGTATCATTCTGTCACTCTCCTTATCACTCTCTGTCTCTCTCTGTCTCACTCTGTCTCTTCCTGTATCACTCTGTCTCTTTCTGTATCACTCTCTTTCTGTATCACTCTGTCTCTCTCTGTATCACTCTCTGTCTCTCTCTGTATCACTCTGTCTTTCTCTGTATCACTCTCTGTCTCTCTGTCTCTCTCTGTATCACTGTCTCTTTCTGTCTCTTTCTGTATCACTCTCTGTCTCTCTCTGTATCACTCTCTCTCTCTCTCTGTATCACTCTCTGTCTCTCTCTGTATCACTCTCTGTCTCTCTCTGTATCACTCTCTGTCTCTCTCTGTATCACTCTCTGTCTCTCTCTGTATCACTCTCTGTCTCTCTCTGTATCACTCTCTCTCTCTCCCTTTTCTCTTTTCTCCCTCCTCTCTCTCTCTCTTTTCTCCCACTTTCTCTCTCTCTCCCTTTTCTCTTTTCTCCCTCCTCTCTCTCTCTCTTTTCTCCCACTTTCTCTCTCTCTCCCTTTTATCTCTCTCTCTCTCTCTTTCTGTATCTCTCTCTCTCTCTTTCTGTATCTCTTTGTTTCTCTCCACTCTTGCTTCTCTCGCTCTTTCTATTTCTCTCTCCGTCTCTCTTTACCAGCACCACATTGAGTACAGTACCGTGGGTCTCCATGGCAACACCCTCAGTCACTCTCTAAGCTCCAGCCATCCTCCTCTCTCCATCCTTCCATCCGTCCGCCTCCACATCAACACCCACTGACCTACCATTATCCCTCCCTCTAGACCCCCATAGTGCATACTCTGTATCACTCTCTGTCTCTCTCTCTGTCTCTCTCTGTTTCACTCTCTGTATCACTCTGTCACTCTGTATCATTCTGTCACTCTCCTTATCACTCTCTGTCTATCTCTGTATCACTCTGTCTCTCTCTGTCTCACTCTCTGTCTCTCTCTGTCTCACTCTCTGTCTCTCTCTGTATCACGCTCTGTCTCTATCTGTATCACTCTCTGTCTCTCTGTCTCTCTCTGTATCACTCTCTGTATCATTCTGTCACTCTCCTTATCACTCTCTGTATCACTCTCTGTCTCTCTCTGTCTCACTCTCTGTCTCTCTCTGTATCACTCTCTGTCTCTCTCTGTATCACTCTCTGTCTCTCTCTGTATCACTCTCTGTCTCTCTCTGTATCACTGTCTCTCTGTCTCACTCTCTGTCTCACTCTCTGTCTCACTCTCTGTCTCTCTCTGTATCACTCTCTGACTCTCTCTGTATCACTCTCTGTCTCTCTCTGTATCACTCTCTGTATCATTCTGTCACTCTCCTTATCTCTCTCTGTCACTCTCCTTATCTCTCTCTGTCTCTCTCTGTTTCACTCTCTGTCTCTCTGTATCTCTCTCTGTATCTCTCTCTGTATCTCTCTCTGTATCTCTCTCTGTATCTCTCTCTGTCTCTCTCTCTGTCTCTCTCTGTGTCTCTCTCTGTATCTCTCTCTGTCTCCATTGGGAGTCCAAAGGATTTTGATTGTCCTTTATAGCTTTTTCTAATCCATTCAACTTCTCATGAATTTGGCGTTGTTCTGCGTTTGTGTCAATTTGAACGGTGTTGTAGAGTGTTTTAAAATGGGTTGTCCATATGTCACCGTTTTGTATCGCTAATTCCTCTTGTTTAGATTTTTTTTTACATTTTTTCCAATTTTGCCAGAAGTTGTTTGTGTTTATGGACTCCTCAATTAGTGTCAGCTGCTTGCTGTTGTACTGTGTTTTTTTTGGTTCTGAGTGTACGTTTATAGAGTTTTAAAGTCTCACAGTAATGAATGTGTAATTCACCATTATTTGGGTCTCTGTGCTTTTGGTTGGATAGTGTTCCAAGTTTTTTCCTTATAATTTTACAATCTGCACCAAACCAGTTGTCATCTGTGATCTTTTTTGTTTCGTTTTTTTATCAATTTCAATTGTGCTTCTTTTGCCGTTTGCCTGAATATATAGTTGATGTTTTTTACTGCTAGATTGATGCCTTCTTTACTGTGAGTGAATGTGCTATCCAGAAAGTTATCTAAGAGGGTTTGGATATTTTGGTTCCAGGTTGCTTTCTGGTATTCTTCTGTGCTGTTTTTGGGCCCATCTGTATGAATTTCTGATTGTACAGCTTACTGGGCTGAGAATGTGTAGTTGTTTCCATGTCTGTTCTTTTGAGGAACAACGTCATTTGGCTGTGATCAGACAGAGGTGTTAGTGGCTTGACAGTGAATGAGCTGAGAGACAAAGGGTCAATGTCTGTCATCATATGTCTGTGATCACCTATTGCTCACCAAGAGGTGAGCAATAGGTGAATCTCCCCAAAGACTCCCCCCGTAACCTACCTTTGACAAAGTACAGACCCAGGCTTCTACAGAGCTGCAAAAGATCCCTTCCGTTTTTGTTGACGGTGCTGTCACTGTTGTTTCTATGGGGGAGATTAAGACAGTTTGAAACAGTATGACCTGTAATAAAGCTGTCCCCTCGTGTGGTCGTTAGATCAGGTAGTGTTCAAAAGGGGGGTGAGTGTAACCGATGTGAAATGGCTAGTTAGTTAGCGGTGGTGCGCGCTAATAGCGTTTCAATCGGGTGACGTCATTTGCTCTGAGACCTGAAGTAGTAGTTCCCCTTGCTCTGCAAGGGCCGCGGCTTATGTGGCGCGATGGGTAACGATGCTTCGTGGGTGTCAGTTGTTGATGTGTGCAGAGGGTCCCTGGTTTAAGCCCAGGTTGGGGCGAGGAGAGGGACAGAAGCTAAACCGTTACATTGGCTTTTGTAACTGTTACACTGTTACACTCTCTGTCTCTGTCTCTGTTTCTCTCTCCCCTAGACCCCACAGTACATACTCTGTCTCACTGTCTCACTGTCTCTCTGTCTCTCTGTCTCACTGTCTCTCTGTCTCACTGTCTCTCTGTCTCGGTCTCTCTGTCTCGGTCTCTCTGTCTCGGTCTCTCTGTCTCGGTCTCTCTGTCTCGGTCTCTCTGTCTCGGTCTCTCTGTCTCGGTCTCTCTGTGTCGGTCTCTCTCTCTGTCTCTCACTGTCTCTGTCTCACTCTGTCTCTGTCTCACTGTCTCTCTGTCTCGGTCTCACTGTCTCTCTGTCTCGGTCTCACTGTCTCTCTGTCTCTCGGTCTCTCTGTCTCGGTCTCTCTGTCTCGGTCTCTCTGTCTCGGTCTCTCTGTGTCGGTCTCTCTCTCTGTCTCGGTCTCACAGTCTCTGTCTCACTCTGTCTCGGTCTCACAGTCTCTCTGTCTCGGTCTCACTGTCTCTCTGTCTCGGTCTCACTGTCTCTCTGTCTCGGTCTCACTGTCTCTCTGTCTCTCTGTCTCACTGTCTCTCTGTCTCTCGGTCTCTCTGTCTCGGTCTCACTGTCTCGGTCTCACTCTGTCTCACTGTCTCTCTCTCTGTCTTTCTGTCTTTCTCTCCCTCATTTCAATTCAGCCGACTTTATTGACATGGCAAGTTAAATTACTTACATTGTCAAAGTATACATAACAAAAATGGTGTGACCAACAGCAATAATAGTATTAGTAGTGGAAATGTGATTACCATTAACCTGTTGGGGCTAGGGGGCAGTATTTGCACGGACGGATAAAAAACGTACCAGATTTAATATGGTTACTACTCCTGCCCAGAAACTTGAATATGCATATAATTAGTAGATTTGGATAGAAAACACTCTAAAGTTTCTAAAACAGTTTGAATGGTGTCTGTGAGTATAACAGAACTCATATGGCAGGCCAAAACTTGAGAAGATTCCATACAGGAAGTGCCCTGTCTGACAATTTGTTGTCCTTCTGTTGCATCTCTATCGAAAATACAGCATCTGTGCTGTAACGTGACACTTTCTAAGGCTTCCATTGGCTCTCTAAAGCCACCAGAAAGTGTAATGGGGTGTCTGCTGTCTCTGGGCGAAGAACAGCTGGAGAATTTGTGAGTGGTCAGCCTGGGGACAGTGACACTGGAGATGCGCGTTCATGAGAATTCTCTTTTTTTCTTTCAGCCTTTGAATGAATACAACGTTGCCCGGTTGGAATATTATCGCTATTTTACGAGAAAAATAGCATAAAATTGGATTTTAAACAGCGTTTAACATGCTTCTAAGTACGGTAATGGAATATTTTGACTTTTTTTGTCACGAAATGCGCTCGCTTTTCGGATAGTGACCTGAATGCACAAACAAAACGGAGCTATTTGAATATAACTATGGATTATTTGGAACCAAAACAGCATTTGTTGTTGAAGTAGAAGTCCTGGGAGTGCATTCTGACGAAGAACAGCAAAGGTAATCCAATTTTTCTAATAGTAATTCTGAGTTTAGGTTGTCCCAAACTTGGTGGGTGTCAAAATAGCTAGTCGTGATGGCCGGGCTATGTACTCAGAATATTGCAAAATGTGCTTTCGCCGAAAAGCTATTTTAAAATCTTACACCGCGATTGCATAAAGGAGTTCTGTATCTATAATTCTTAAAATAATTGTTATGTATTTTGTGAACGTTTATCATCAGTAATTTAGTAAATTCACCGGAAGTTTGAGGTGGGTATGCTAGTTCTGAACATCACATGCTAATGTAAAAAGCTGTTTTTTGATATAAATATGAACTTGATTGAACAAAACATGCATGTATTGTGTAACATAATGTCCTAGGAGTGTCATCTGATAAAGATCATCAAAGGTTAGTGCTACATTTAGCTGTGGTTTTGGTTTTTGTGACATATATGCTTGCTTTGAAAATGGCTGTGTGATTATTTTTGGCAGGGTACTCTCCTGACATCTAATGTTTTGCTTTCGCTGTAAAGCCTTTTTGAAATCGGACAATGTGGTTATATTAACGAGAGTCTTTTCTTTAAAATGGTGTAAAATAGTCATATGTTTGAGAAATTGAAGTTATAGCATTTTTGAGGTATTTGTATTTCGCGCCACGCGATTCCACTGGCTGTTGGCTTGCGTCCCACCTCGCCCAGGGAGGTTAACAACAACAACTACAACAACAATATTAATGAGAATAATAATACATTAAAGAAATAGAAGTAGGCCAGTCTCAACCTGACTGAGAAGACACATGACCTGGAATGAAAGACAGAACAAAACTAAATGGGAAATAACATTGACATTATATTGCACTTTTCACTGGCTGTCCCTCAGGTTGTGGCAGGAGGACACATAGTTGGCTTTTCACCTGATAAATATTTGATTTTATAGTTTCAAATGCATTGTACTGAATGATAATTTTGGGAAAGAAAGATTCTCTTAGGTCTGAGTATTTGTCACAGTTTATTAGGAAATGCAGCTCTGTCTCTACCTCTCCCCTGGAGCAGAGTGAGCACAGCCTGTCCTCTGGGCAGCCAGACTGTCCTCTCTGGGCAGCCAGGTTTGTCTGTGACAACCGGTCTCTATAGCCAGACTGTCCTCTCTGGGCAGCCAGGTTTGTCTGTGACGACCGGTCTCTATAGCCAGACTGTCCTCTCTGAGTCTGTACCTAGTCAGTGTTTTCCTCAGTTTTCTATCAGTCACAGTGGTCAGATAGTCTGCCTATTTAGAGACAAATAGCATTGAAGTTTACTAAGATTTTTTGTGATGTCTTTCCAATAGGTGATATATTTTTCTTTTTGTTTTGTGATAATTTGGTTGGACCAGATGTCCTGAGTCTCTATGGGGTTGGTTTGGGTTAGTGAACTGAGCCTCAGAACCAGCTGGCTGACTGCTGTCCTGAGGTTCTATGGGGTTGGTTTGGGTTAGCGAACTGAGCCTCAGAACCAGCTGGCTGACTGCTGTCCTGAGGCTCTATGGGGTTGGTTTGGGTTAGCGAACTGAGCCTCAGAACCAGCTGGCTGACTGCTGTCCTGAGGCTCTATGGGGTTGGTTTGGGTTAGCGAACTGAGCCTCAGAACCAGCTGGCTGACTGCTGTCCTGAGGCTCTATGGGGTTGGTTTGGGTTAGTGAACTGAGCCTCAGAACCAGCTGGCTGACTGCTGTCCTGAGGTTCTATGGGGTTGGTTTGGGTTAGTGAACTGAGCCTCAGAACCAGCTGGCTGAGTGCTGTCCTGAGGCTCTATGGGGTTGGTTTGGGTTAGTGAACTGAGCCTCAGCTGATTTCTAATGTGCTGTTCCTCTTTCTGTTCTTAGGGTGTGTTTGTATTGCTTCAGTGTTTCCCCATATTGAAGGTGTATATTTGTGTAGTCTTGTTCGCTGTGTCTTTTGATTAGATATATTTCTCAATGACTTCCTTAGATTTCTCCATCATCATCAAACCATGTTTCATTCTGTATGCTTTTAGGTTTGGTCTCGTGTTTCTTTCTTATGTTCCTGTGTATAACTCCTTCCTCTTCCTCCTCTGATTATCTCTTCCTGCAGCCTACAGAGATGGAGGTAGAGTCTCAGGTCCACCTGTACGGCCACAGCTCTGAGGTGACCAGCCTCCATGTGTGTAAACCATACAGCATCCTTATCTCTGTGTCCAGGGATGGAACATGCATCCTCTGGGACCTCAACAGGTGGGTGGACGTGGTAGCCTAGCCTGCTGATAATAACCTTTTGTTTTTCCTGTCTTTCATGAATAAACAATCACCTGTTGTTTGTCTTGTTAGGTTGTGTTATGTCCAGAGCCTGACGGGTCACAAGAGCCCGGTGACCGCAGTGTCAGCCAGTGAGACCACAGGGGACATCGCTACGGTCTGTGACTCAGGTGAGGACCTGGCTGTTACTGTATATAGAATAGTCCAGTGGGAGGACCTGGTTGTTACTGTATATAGAATAGTCCAGTGGGAGGACCTGGCTGTTACTGTATATAGAATAGTCCAGTGGGAGGACCTGGCTGTTACTGTATATAGAATAGTCCAGTGGGAGGACCTGGTTGTTACTGTATATAGAATAGTCCAGTGGGAGGACCTGGCTGTTACTGTATATAGAATAGTATAGTGGGAGGACCTGGCTGTTACTGTATATAGAATAGTCCAGTGGGAGGACCTGGCTGTTACTGTATATATAATAGTCTAGTGGGAGGACCTGGTTGTTACTGTATATAGAATAGTATAGTGGGAGGACCTGGCTGTTACTGTATATAGAATAGTATAGTGGGAGGACCTGGCTGTTACTGTATATAGAATAGTCTAGCTGGGAGGACCTGGCTGTTACTGTATATAGAATAGTCCTGCTGGGAGGACCTGGCTGTTACTGTATGTAGAATAGTCCAGTGGGAGGACCTGGCTGTTACTGTATATAGAATAGTCTAGTGGGAGGACTTGGCTGTTACTGTATATAGAATAGTCTAGTGGGAGGACCTGGCTGTTACTGTATATAGAATAGTCTGCTGGGAGGACCTGGCTGTTACTGTATATAGAATAGTCTAGTGGGATGACCTGGCTGTTACTGTATATAGAATAGTCTAGTGGGAGGACCTGGCTGTTACTGTATATATAATATTCCAGTGGGAGGACCTGGCTGTTACTGTATATAGAATATTCCAGTCGGAAGACCTGGCTGTTACTGTATATAGAATAGTCTAGTGGGAGGACCTGGCTGTTACTGTATATAGAATAGTCCAGTGGGAGGACCTGTCTGTCTGGCTGACTATCTGTATGTCTGGCTGACTATCTGTGTGTCTGGCTGACTATCTGTGTGTCTGGCTGACTATCTGCGTGTCTGGCTGACTATCTGTGTGTCTGGCTGACTATCTGTGTGTCTGGCTGACTATCTGCGTGTCTGGCTGTCTATCTGCGTGTCTGGCTGTCTATCTGCGTGTCTGGCTGACTGTCTGCGTGTCTGGCTGACTCTCTGTGTGTCTGGCTGTCTGTCTGTCTGCATGTCTGGCTGACTGTCTGTCTGCGTGTCTGGCTGACTGTCTGTCTGTGTGTCTGGCTGACTGTCTGGCTGACTGTCTGTCTGCGTGTCTGGCTGACTGTCTGTCTGCGTGTCTGGCTGACAGTCTGTCTGCATTTCTGGCTGGCTGACTGTCTGTCTGCGTTTCTGGCTGACTGTCTGGCTGCGTTTCTGGCTGCCTGTCTGGCTGACTGTCTGGCTGCCTGTCTGGCTGACTGTCTGGCTGACTGTCTGGCTGCCTGTCTGGCTGCCTGTCTGGCTGCGTGTCTGGCTGCCTGTCTGGCTGCGTGTCTGGCTGACTGTCTGTCTGCGTGTCTGGCTGACTGTCTGTCTGCGTGTCTGGCTGACTGTCTGTCTGCGTGTCTGGCTGACTGTCTGTCTGCGTGACTGTCTGCGTGTCTGGCTGACTGTCTGCGTGTCTGGCTGACTGTCTGCGTGTCTGGCTGACTGTCTGCGTGTCTGGCTGACTGTCTGCGTGTCTGGCTGACTGTCTGTGTGTCTGGCTGACTGTCTGGCTGACTGTCTGGCTGTCTGGCTGACTGTATGCGTGTCTGGCTGACTGTCTGTCTGGCTGTCTGTCTGGCTGACTGTATGTCTGCGTGTCTGGCTGACTGTCTGGCTGACTGTCTGGCTGACTGTCTGGCTGACTGTTTGCATGTCTGGCTGACTGTCTGTGTGTCTGGCTGACTGTCTGTCTGTGTGTCTGGCTGACTGTCTGTCTGTGTGTCTGGCTGACTGTCTGTCTGCGTGTCTGGCTGACTGTCTGTCTGCGTGTCTGGCTGACTGTCTGTCTGCGTGTCTGGCTGACTGTCTGTCTGCATTTCTGGCTGACTGACTGTCTCTGCGTTTCTGGCTGACTGTCTGTCTGCGTTTCTGGCTGCCTGTCTGGCTGCGTGTCTGGCTGCCTGTCTGTCTGCGTTTCTGGCTGCCTGTCTGGCTGCGTGTCTGGCTGACTGTCTGTCTGCGTGTCTGGCTGACTGTCTGTGTGTCTGGCTGACTGTCTGCGTGTCTGGCTGACTGCCTGCGTGTCTGGCTGACTGCCTGCGTGTCTGGCTGACTGTCTGGCTGTCTGGCTGACTGTATGCGTGTCTGGCTGACTGTCTGTGTGTCTGGCTGACTGTCTGGCTGACTGTCTGGCTGACTGTCTGGCTGACTGTTTGCGTGTCTGGCTGACTGTCTGCGTGTCTGGCTCATCCTCTAACCTATGATGTCATTGTGTACATCCAGTGGGCGGGGGCAGTGATCTACGGTTGTGGACTGTGAACGGTGATCTGATTGGCCATGTCCACTGTCGTGAGATCATCTGCTCTGTGGCGTTCTCCAATCAGCCGGAGGGAGTGTCTGTCAACGTCATTACAGGGGGACTGGAGAACGGAGTGGTCAGGTGAGCAGCTTCCCGTACCTGTCTGTCTCTCTCTGTGTGTACAAGTCTGTTTCCTTGTGGATGTTTTTATTGTACTTAGTGTTTTTATAGTTTTATGCTGCCTCAAACAAATTGTCCAGCATTACCCAGGTTTCCATCCAAACTTTTAATGTGAGTAAAGTACATGTTGGATAGAAAATGTCACAACAGGCCTGATGGAAATCTCAAATTTGTCGATAAACTCCCACTAGACCAAATGTCGACAAAACAAAATACGCTAGACAAGGTGGGATCTTTTTTTGTGACGGTAAAATTAATTATGAGAGAAGTTGTGGCCGGAAACGTCTTTCTGCACAAATATTGATGTAATAAACTTCGATTGATGTGATGATTTTCGTGTTGATGTTCCTTTCGATAAATATGGACTTGGCTGCTGTTTGACAGATAAAAGTCATCTGTCTCTTTTTCTATAATAATTTCCTTATGTACAGAGCCTTCAGACAGTATTCACACCCCTCGACTTGTCCACATTTTGTTGTTAAAACATTTTAATTGTTACATTTTTACAAATAATTTCATGTTAAAAAACTGAAATGTCTTGAGTCAATAAGTATTCACTGCTTTGTTATGGCAAGCCTAAATAAATTCCGGAGTAGAAATATGTTTAACAAGTCACATAATAAGTTGCACGGACTCACTCTGTGTGCAATAATAGTGTTTAACATTATTTTTTAATGACTACCTCATCTCTGTACCCCACACATACAATTATCTGTAAGGTCCCTCAGTCGAGCAGTGAATTTCAAACACAGATTCAACCACGAAGACCCAGAGGTTTTCCAATGCCTCAAAGAAGGGCACCTATTGGTAGATGGGTAAACATTAAAAAGCAGACATTGAATATCCCTTTGAGCATGGTGAAGTCATTAATAACACTTTAGATGGTGTATCAATACACCCAGTCACTACAAAGATACAGGCGTCCTTCTTAACTCAGTTTCCGGAGAGGAAGGAAACCTCTCAGGGATTTAACCATGAGGCCAATGGTGACTTTAAAACAGTTACAGAGTTGAATGTCTGTGATAGGAGAAAACTGAGGATGGATCAACAACATTGTAGTTACTCCACAATACTAACCTAAATGACAGAGTGAAAAGAAGGAAGCCTGTACAGAATACAAATATTCCAAAACATACATCCTGTTTGCAACAAGACACTAAAGTAAAACTGCAGAAAATGTGACAAAGAAATTAACTTATGTCCGGAATACAAAGTATTGTGTTTGAGGTAAATCCAATACAACAGATTACTGAGTACCACTCTCCATATTTTCAAGCATAGTGGTGGCTGCATCATGTTATGGGTATGCTTGTCATCATTAAGGACTGGGGAGTTTTTCAGGATAGAAAAGAAACAGAATGGAGCTAATCACAGAAGAAAACCTGATTCAGTCTGCTTTCCACCAGACACTGGGAGATGAATTCACCTTTCAGCAGGACAATAACCTAAAAAACAAGGCCAAATATACAGTGGCCGAGTTAGTTTTGACTTAGTTGTGACTTAAATCTACTTGAAAATATATGTCAATAACTGAACATGTCTGTCTAGCAATGATCAACAACCAATTTGACAGAGCTTGAACATTTTTTTTAAAGAATAATGGGTAAATGTTGCATAATCAAGGTGCGGAAAGCTGTTACAGACTTTGCCAGAAAGACTCACAGCTCTTAGAAATTTACCCAGAAAGCCTCACAGCTCTTAGAGACTTACCCTGATTTGGACAAAATAACATGGGAACATATTGGCATAGCACGAATCATACACACAATTGTAAATACCACCGAAAGCGGTCCATCTCCGTGCCAATCATATGGCAATTTTCCGATGGCAATTGGCAATTGTAACACCCCAAAATTCCTTTAGATGGCGAGCGCGCTCCACCGTGGATTTTCATACAGCAAATGATACCCAAGTCAACACCCAAGGGTCAGATTTTGAGAAAATGTTTTTTTTTTTGTGAAAACTTATCACCCCTTAAAAAAGTGGTTTCTGGACCGTTTTTCGAAATTTTTCGATTTTTATGTCAATTACACATGTATAAGAGCTGTATGAACATGCTTATGACGTTTTTTATTGACGTCATTTTTTGGGTTGCTTTTGCTTGTGCACAAGGCATATGTTTTGTGCATTTTGAATATGATTTCATAGGAAAAAAGTGACTTTTTTTCTTTTTTTTGCAAAATTAAGTATTGAATGTGCCAAATCACAGCAAATATCCAATAGATGGCTAGAGCTCTCCGCAGTGAATTTTCATATTGTAAATATAACACAATTCAAGACCCAAGAGTCAAATTTTGAAAAAATGACATATTTTTGGAAAACTTTTCAGCCCCTTAAAAAGTGGTTTCTGGGCCGATTTTTTTATGTCAATTACACATGTATAAGAGCTGTATGGACATACTTTTGACATATTTTATTGGGTTGTTTTTGCTTGTGCATAAGGCATATGTTTTGTGCATATGGAATATGATTTCATAGGAAGTCAAAAGTGACATATTTGCTTGTGCATAAGGCATATGTTTTGTGCATTTGGAATACGATTTCATAGGAAGTCAAAAGTGACATATTTGTTTCTTTTTTTTGCCAAATGCAATTAGAAATGTGCAAATGAAATGTCCAATAATTTTTTTGTCAATTATACATGTATAAAAGTATTGAATGTGCCAAATCAGGATGTTTGTCCGTTTGCCATGTACGATCATAGGAAGTCGGTTTCCAAACCCAAAAGTCAGTGAAGCATGGTCCAAATGGCATTTATACTGCCCAAATGATATATAGCCCTATGTTAAGCCATGAATCAACGCAGATGGTCTACTTGTCATGTATGATGAGGGAGAAGTGGGACTCTGTTGCTTTTAACATTTTTAACAAATTTGACATGCTCAGAATGCATAATTGACTGGCCCGATTATCTCGGGATGGCCGTGCAGTGACTGTGGTTCCTCTCCATCGCTCGTTGTGTTGATTTCATCATGTCAACTTTGGTGATATTTTTTGCTGTTGAATCATATTGCAAATGCGCGTTACGTTTGCAATATGATTCAATGGGCATTTAGCATCACAAATTTAGGCATGCATCATTGACTGGCCCGATGAACTCGGGATGGCCGTGCAGTGACTGTGGTTCCTCTCCATGGCTTGATGGTGACATGAGAGAAGTGGGACTGTCATTTCTTTGCGATTTTTTTAAAAAATGTCCAAAATGACTAGGGGCGCCCCATACTGGATGGGCACTGATGGGGGGTGCTCCCTACCCAACCGTGGACCCCTTGCACCCCCCTAAAGGCATTTAAAACCATTCTAAAAACAATCTCCTGGTAACCCATTTCGGGTCACCATGTGCACGGATGCGCATTTGCAATATGTTTCAATGGGCCTTTACATCACGAATTTGGCATGCTCAAAAACACTGCAGAAATGCATAATTGACTGTCCCGATGAACTGGGGATGGCCGTGCAGTGACTGTGGTTCCTCTCCATCGCTCGTTGTGTTGATTTCATCATGTCAACTTTGGTGATATTTTTTGCTGTTGAATCATATTGCAAATGCGCATTACGTTTGCAATATGATTCAATGGGCATTTAGCATCACAAATTTAGGCATGCTCAAAAATACTGCAGAAATGCATAATTGACTGGCCCGATGAACTCGGGATGGCCGTGCAGTGACTGTGGTTCCTCTCCATTGCTCGTCACCCAGCATTCTGACACCAAATCCACTTTTTCCAACTCGTATAGAAGCCAACTATCACATATGTCAGAGAAGGCCCATAATTCACAGCGCTTTCAATTTTAACCATAAAAAAAATATAAAACGCATAGTTACGTTATAGCTGCGGGTCCAGCTCTGACAATATGTGTAGGCCTATGTGAGGCGACCCTGAATCCCAAGTTTCGGCTCGATAGGTCATTCGGTGCCCGAGCAATAGCCTTAATTGGTGCTGAAAATCCAGTTTTTCAGGGCGTTACTATGGGGTCCCTGAATGAGCTATCGGACAGAGACATTGGGGTCTGTCTCTATGGGCCGAGGCGGTTTCAATGCACCTAGTCTTGCCACTCTGGGACATTTCTACATGTCGCCATGTCCGTGATATTCAAAATGAATTGAACATATTGCAAATGCACGAGGCGGTTTCTCGGTCTGAGAACCTTCTAGAGCCACATAATTCACCGTGCAAAAACGACATGAGCTCTAGAACAGGTTTCTAAAGTTTCGGAACTCTAGGTCTGACGGTTCTTGAATCGTTTGAACAAAAGTAACTATTGAAGGCGGTATAAGTCTCTAAGCCCCACACTATGTCCCTATGGCCAAGCTGTGTGTGTGTGTTTTTAGTTTTTTTTGCAAAAGGAATAAACACACGTTGTCTTTGGGGTAGGCATAAACAGAATCCTGAATATGAAGCCTCTACCTTAAGAATTGACTGAATGACACAGGGTTGAGTTGCGTGAATTTCACAATGTGCAGGTTATATGACAATAGCTCTAGGGTGTTTTTAACCACTTCCGGTTGTCACAGGAAGTTCTTACTCTACACACGTTGTCTTTGGGGTAGGCATAAACAGAATCCTGAATATGAAGCCTCTACCTTAAGAATTGACTGAATGACACATGGTTGAGTTGCGTGATTTTCACTATCTGCAGGTTGCTTATATGACAATAGTTCTAGGGTGATTTTAACAACTTCCGGTTGCTCCAGGAACCTTAGAATCGACACAGGTAGACCTCACAGTAGCCTGATGGATTGTTATAGAAGACAGGTTCATAAGGCATTCATAACCTACATAGGCTTCAGGTTGAATTTAGGAGAATAGTCAATGTATTCCTATGGGGAGAGAAGTCATTGCACACTTTTTGATCTAAACACCTTCTTTTCACTGTGAAGGGTTAATGCCACAGGGTCAAGGTTAGGCTTGCACAGATCGGGAGGACCTCAGGAACGCTCCTGAGGTTGAATTGTGCTTCTAACCCTAACGGTTCTCTCACTGTCACCCAAAAGCACTTGACATATTGGTGCAGGCATCATTTTGGGCCTAGTTTTCTCACGGTCGCTGTGCTCAGACCGAGCTACGGTCAAGCGGGGCGTCTCATTGAACTCGGCACAGCCTAGAGATAATGGTAATGCCATTGCAGGCTCTTTGTGTCTTTAAGCACCGCACTGTGTCACTCCGTCCTTGCTGTGTGTGTGTGTGTGAGAGAGCTTTTCTTTGACATCTGATGGGATAAATGACTGATTTACAGTTCATGAGGGTTGCCTAGTCACACATATGAAGTTGTGGAAATATCTGACCTTTTTAACCCTTCAAAACAGCCCCTATAACACAATTTTAAGGCACTTCTGGTTGACACAGGAAGCTGAACATTAGGCTCTTATAGAATATTGAGTTTTAGGTCTTTCTGTTAAGAACTGACTTATTTACAGAGGGTTGAACAAGTGTGTGTTGTTTCAGAAAATCACAGTAATCTCACAGAGCTCCGAAACCCGCCTTAACGGACTCATCTGAACACGCTGCAACTGGATCTGTAACTTTTTTGGGAAAAAAACCTCCTATTGTTGAATATCACCAATGTGCCATTGTACAATTTCTCTGAAATGAACATTGGTAAATGCATGGTTCCTTTTCTCCTGACACCGTAGGCTCATGTAGTTTGATGTGAAGCGGTCAAATCAGCACTCTATTTTCCTGTTTGACTTTCAATCCCAGAAAAATAGCCTTAACTCGAAAAGCGTCGAGGCCTCGACTCCATCCTGTTCGGGGCCAACTGCCCATTATGCCAAACCCACGCTGACCGAGTTTCGTCTTCAAATTATTTTCCGTTTAGGAGAAAAAGCCGCGTCGTGATCGGTGATATACGTTACGTTTGCAATATGATTCCATTCGCCCTCCCGTGGAATAATCCAGAACTGCAAAGAAATTACCAAAATTTGAACATTTTATTAAATGGAAACGGAAGGTCCGAGAGACTCCGTTCGATGACTTCCTGGAAGATCCGGCCCCTATGAGCGGCCCGACGCCGTCCGCAGATTTATCGGACGTCTAGTAAGGGAGCGTACATTTGCAATACGCACTTTCTCACTAACCACACAGCTGGCGCACGTGAGTTCCCTTCATGTATGTAAATTAGATATTTCTGTATTTCATTTTCAAAACATTTACCAAAATGTCTAAAAACATGTTTTCACTTATTATGGTCATTATGGGGTTTTGTGTGTAGATTGCTGAGAAAAAAAATCTATTAAATATATTTTTGAATTCAGGCTGTAACACAACAAAATGTGGAATAAGTCAAGGGGTCTGAATACTTCCGGAAGGAACTGTAGGTAGCCTACCCACACTGTCTCTGTTGGCTAGAGAGCACGTACTGTACCAATACTTCCTGAAGGAACTGTAGGTAGCCTACCCACACTGTCTCTGTTGGCTAGAGAGCACGTACTGTACCAGTACTTCCTGAAGTAACTGTAGGTAGCCTACCCACACTGTCTCTTTTGGCTAGAGAGCACGTACTGTAGGTAGCCTACCCACACTATCTCTGTTGGCTAGAGAGCACGTACTGTACCAATACTTCCTGAAGGAACTGTAGGTAGCACGTACTGTACCAATACTTCCTGAAGGAACTGTAGGTAGCCTACCCACACTGTCTCTGTTGGCTAGAGAGCACGTACCAAGACCAGAGTGGGCACATTCATTATATAAGGAAAATATTTGAGATGGAAACCCATTTTAACTTGTATTTTTTTTATTCAGTACATTGGAACATAACTAAATATATGTTTCTGTGCACTACGTCATCACAACCTTTTATCTGCAACAAATCAATTTGATGGAAAAACATACTGTTTGTATGCAAATCTTTTAATTTGCGCATGGAAAAACTGTCGCCAATTGGATGGAAACTTGGGTAGTGACACAAAGACGTTCTGAATCTGAGTGAGTGTGGCTTCCTGAATAAATGTTAAATAACAAAGGTCTTCCTTTTCCTCTCATCACAACCATTTAGGCTGTGGAGCACTTGGGACTTGAAGCCAGTGAGAGAGATCACCTTCCCCAAGTCGAACAAGCCTATCATCAGCCTGACGTATTCGTGTGACGGCCACCACCTCTACACAGCTAACAGTGAGGGGACGGTCATGGCCTGGTGTAGGAGAGACCAGCAGAGGATGAAACTACCCATGTTCTACAGCTTCCTCTCTAGCTACGCTGCCAGCTGACAGACTAGGGCCTTGAATGACTACACTACCCACAATCCTCCTGAGAGACATGATTACAATACCCAGTCCTTTTCTGACGCATGGCTCCAGACTACCCTGAGAGACCGCATGAGGGACAGAACTACAATACCCACAGTCCTCTGCTCTTATGGCAGCCCCCAGACCTCCTGGCATGTTGAGAGTCAGAACTACAATACCCATAGTTCTCTTCTCTTCTGACGCATTTCTCCAGACTACCCTAGGACAAAACTACAATAACCACAGTTCTCCAGGTCGGACAGAACAGCCTGAACCTCTCCATGAGCAGTCAGTCCCCTTCCCTCCCCCCCGCTGGGAGACGGACATGTCAACATGCTGCAGACGACCAATCAAAGCCATCAGCTCAGACCCTAAGACCCACCTCCTGTTTTCTACAGTCGTTTCCGTGTGAGCAGACTAGCGGTTGTTATGATATTAAAGAGATCTAGATATCGTTTTGTTTTGGTTTTGTTGTCATGGTAATAATGTTCCTTCCTTCTGAAATGTGTTGCTGATGACTTGATTAGTTGTTTGGACTGTCCTGGTGAGCTGCTACATAACATCTGACCAATCCCAAGTCAGACCAGAAGGCCCCTGCCTCTGCTAGTGTCTGACCAATCCAAAGCCAGAGCAGAGGGTAGAGACCCGCCCCCGTCTCTCCTCTACGGCCAACGCATGTGTCTCTCTGCATTAGTCACCTGACTGATGGCTCTTATTCCTGAGAGACCAGGAAAAGCTGCAATTACAGGAACACTCTGCATATCTGTCACCTACCTGGAGATGGCCTGGCCCTGCGTGGTTCCTGTGGGGTCTGAGATACCCTTCCTGTCCACTCTGAACTCTAGACTACGTAAACCAGCTAGGGGGATCTGGGATGATGTGGGTTGTGTTACCTGTAATGTCCTGGCCTGTGCTCTAAGAAAGGCCTCTTCTTGCATGCTGGAATTAAGGAGAATGAGGGGGATGGATGGAGAGTGTGTGTGTGTGTGTGTGTGTGAGAGAGAGAGCTTGAAAGCACTAACTCCATTGTGTTCCTGCCTTGTATCGATCCTGTTTCCTGCCTTGTATCAATCCAGTTTCCTGTGTTTGTTTTCACTCTTTGTTTTTGCATTGGCTTCCTTAGATTGTTGTCATTATTTCGTATTATCAATGAAAGCTGAGAATGACCTGCTGTTTGACTTCTGTCCTTGTGTTTACTGGTCTGAAACTGCTGCCTCTCCAATGCACTGCAGCAATCAACTGATTCTTATAGCCATCAACTGATTCTTATAGCCATCAACTGATTCTTACAGCCATCAACTGATTCTTACATCTTGCTGAAAATCTAAGATATTGTAGGAAAGAGGAAAAAGGAACCCAGCGTCACATAGATGTTATTCTAGCTCAGAGTACCTTTCCTTTGGAGGAGGAGAACCATATCTGTCATACTTAGTTGATCCTCTAGTTCAGCTTAGTAGTATTTGGATCCAGACAGATAAGAGAGTGTAGTCTGTCCTCTGAGCTCTCCTCTCCTCTCACAGCCCTGTAAAAGTAGTGGCTTGATCCAGACAGCAGTGTAGTCTGTCCTCTGAGCTCTCTAGTCTCCCAGTCTAGCTCCTGCTGCCAGGATTACAGACCACTGGGGAGCTGCTGCAACATCCCAGGAGACATCAAAACACCCTGGTAATTAGCAATTAATTGAATGAGTGTATAGCTCCACTACTACACAATCAGAAAGAGGGGAGCGAGGCGAGAGAGAGAGAGAGAGAGAGAGGCGCGAGAGCGAGGCGAGAGGGAGCGAGGGCGAGGCGAGAGGGGGCGAGGCGAGAGGGAGCGGGGCGAGAGGGAGCGAGGGCGAGGCGAGAGGGGGCGAGAGGGGGCGAGGCGAGAGGGAGCGGGGCGAGGCGAGAGGGGGTGAGAGGGAGCGGGGCGAGAGGGAGCGGGGCGAGAGGGAGCGAGGGGAGAGGGGGCGAGAGGGAGCGGGGCGAGGGAGCGAGGGCGAGGCGAGAGGGGGCGAGAGGGAGCGAGGGCGAGGCGAGTGGGGGCGAGGGCGGGGCGAGAGAGAGGGAGCGGGGCGAGAGAGAGGGAGCGGGGCGAGAGAGCGAGGCGAGAGGGAACGGGAGAGAGGGCGAGGCGAGAGGGAGCGAGGCGGGAGAGAGGGCGAGGCGGGAGAGAGGGCGAGGCGGGAGAGAGGGCGAGGCGGGAGAGAGGGCGAGGCGGGAGAGAGGGCGAGGCGGGAGAGAGGGCGAGGCGAGAGGGAGAGGGGCGAGAGGCGCGAGAGCCGAGCGAGAGAGAGAGAGAGGGCGAGGCGAGAGAGAGAGGGCGAGGCGAGAGAGAGAGGGCGAGGCGAGAGAGAGAGGGCGAGGCGAGAGAGAGAGGGCGAGGCGAGAGAGAGAGAGGGCGAGGAGAGAGAGGGCGAGGAGAGAGAGAGAGGGCGAGGCGAGGAGAGAGAGGGCGAGGCGAGGAGAGAGAGAGAGGGCGAGGCGAGAGAGAGCGCGAGGCGAGAGAGAGAGCGCGAGGCGAGAGAGAGAGAGCGCGAGGCGAGAGAGGGAGAGCGCGAGGCGAGAGAGAGAGAGCGCGAGGCGAGAGAGAGAGAGCGCGAGGCGAGAGAGAGAGAGCGAGGCGAGAGAGAGAGAGGGCGAGGCGAGAGAGCGAGGCGAGAGGGAGAGAGAGAGGGTGAGGGAGCGAGGCGGGAGAGAGGGCGAGGCGAGAGGGAGAGGGGCGAGAGGCGCGAGAGCCGAGCGAGAGAGAGAGGGCGAGGCGAGAGAGAGGGCGAGGCGAGAGAGAGAGGGCGAGGCGAGAGAGAGAGGGCGAGGCGAGAGAGAGAGGGCGAGGCGAGAGAGAGGGCGAGGCGAGAGAGAGAGGGCGAGGCGAGAGAGAGGCGAGAGAGAGGGCGAGGCGAGAGAGAGGGCGAGAGAGAGAGGGCGAGAGAGAGAGGGCGAGAGAGAGAGGGCGAGAGAGAGAGGGCGAGGCGAGAGAGAGAGAGAGCGAGGCGAGAGAGAGAGCGAGGCGAGAGAGAGAGAGGCGAGAGAGAGAGAGCGAGGCGAGAGAGAGAGCGAGGCGAGAGAGAGAGCGAGGCGAGAGAGAGAGCGAGGCGAGAGAGAGGCGAGAGAGAGGCGAGAGAGAGAGCGAGGCGAGAGAGCGAGCGAGGCGAGAGAGAGAGCGAGGCGAGAGAGAGAGCGAGGCGAGAGAGAGAGCGAGGCGAGAGAGAGAGAGAGCGAGGCGAGAGAGAGAGAGAGCGAGGCGAGAGAGAGAGCGAGCGAGGCGAGAGAGAGAGCGAGGCGAGAGAGCGAGCGAGGCGAGAGAGAGAGCGAGGCGAGAGAGAGAGCGAGGCGAGAGAGAGAGCGAGGCGAGAGAGCGAGCGAGGCGAGAGAGAGAGCGAGGCGAGCGAGGCGAGAGAGCGAGGCGAGAGAGCGAGCGAGGCAGCGAGCGAGGCGAGAGAGAGCGAGCGAGGCAGCGAGCGAGGCGAGAGAGAGCGAGAGAGCGAGCGAGGCGAGAGAGAGAGCGAGGCGAGAGAGAGAGCGAGGCGAGAGAGAGAGCGAGGCGAGAGAGAGAGAGAGAGCGAGAGAGCGAGCGAGCGAGGCGAGAGAGAGCGAGCGAGCGAGGCGAGAGAGAGCGAGAGAGCGAGCGAGGCGAGAGAGCGAGCGAGAGAGCGAGCGAGGCGAGCGAGAGAGAGAGCGAGCGAGGCGAGAGAGAGCGAGCGAGGCGAGAGAGAGCGAGCGAGGCGAGAGAGAGCGAGCGAGGCGAGAGAGAGCGAGCGAGGCGAGAGAGAGCGAGCGAGGCGAGAGAGAGCGAGCGAGGCGAGAGAGAGCGAGGCGAGCGAGCGAGGCGAGCGAGCGAGAGAGCGAGGCGAGAGAGCGAGAGAGCGAGGCGAGGCGAGAGAGCGAGCGTGGCGAGAGAGAGAGCGAGCGTGGCGAGAGAGCGAGCGTGGCGAGAGAGAGAGCGAGAGAGAGAGCGAGGCGAGAGAGAGCGAGCGTGGCGAGAGAGAGAGCGAGCGTGGCGAGAGAGAGAGCGAGCGTGGCGAGAGAGAGAGCGAGCGTGGCGAGAGAGAGAGCGAGGCGAGAGAGCGAGAGAGCGAGCGAGGCGAGAGAGCGAGCGTGGCGAGAGAGAGAGCGATCGAGAGAGAGAGCGAGAGAGAGAGCGAGGCGAGAGAGAGAGCGAGAGAGAGAGCGAGGCGAGAGAGCGAGCGAGGCGAGAGAGCGAGCGAGGCGAGAGAGAGAGCGAGGCGAGAGAGCGAGCGAGAGAGAGAGCGAGGCGAGAGAGCGAGCGAGGCGAGAGAGAGAGAGAGCGAGCGAGAGAGCGAGCGAGGCAGCGAGCGAGGCGAGAGAGAGCGAGCGAGGCAGCGAGCGAGGCGAGAGAGAGCGAGAGAGCGAGCGAGGCGAGAGAGAGAGCGAGGCGAGAGAGAGAGCGAGGCGAGAGAGAGCGAGAGAGCGAGCGAGGCGAGAGAGAGAGCGAGGCGAGAGAGAGAGCGAGGCGAGAGAGAGAGCGAGGCGAGAGAGAGAGCGAGGCGAGAGAGAGAGCGAGGCGAGAGAGAGAGCGAGGCGAGAGAGCGAGCGAGGCGAGAGAGCGAGCGAGGCGAGAGAGCGAGCGAGGCGAGAGAGAGAGCGAGGCGAGAGAGAGAGCGAGAGAGCGAGCGAGGCGAGAGAGCGAGCGAGGCGAGAGAGCGAGCGAGCGAGCGAGGCGAGAGAGCGAGCGAGGCGAGAGAGCGAGCGAGCGAGCGAGGCGAGAGAGAGCGAGCGAGCGAGCGAGGCGAGAGAGAGCGAGCGAGCGAGCGAGGCGAGAGAGAGCGAGCGAGGCGAGCGAGGCGAGAGAGAGCGAGCGAGGCGAGCGAGGGAGCGAGAGAGCGAGCGAGGCGAGAGAGAGCGAGAGAGCGAGCGAGGCGAGAGAGAGCGAGAGAGCGAGAGAGAGCGAGAGAGCGAGCGAGGCGAGAGAGAGCGAGAGAGCGAGCGAGGCGAGAGAGAGCGAGAGAGCGAGCGAGGCGAGCGAGGCGAGAGAGCGAGCGAGGCGAGAGAGCGAGCGAGGCGAGCGAGCGAGGCGAGAGAGAGCGAGCGAGCGAGCGAGGCGAGAGAGAGCGAGAGAGCGAGCGAGGCGAGAGAGAGCGAGAGAGCGAGCGAGGCGAGAGAGAGCGAGCGAGGCGAGAGAGAGCGAGAGAGAGCGAGAGAGCGAGCGAGGCGAGAGAGAGCGAGCGAGGCGAGAGAGAGCGAGCGAGGCGAGAGAGCGAGGCGAGAGAGAGCGAGGCGAGAGAGAGCGAGCGAGGCGAGAGAGAGAGAGCGAGAGAGCGAGGCGAGGCGAGAGAGCGAGCGTGGCGAGAGAGAGAGCGAGCGTGGCGAGCGAGGCGAGAGAGCGAGCGTGGCGAGAGAGCGAGCGTGGCGAGAGAGCGAGCGTGGCGAGAGAGCGAGCGTGGCGAGAGAGAGCGAGAGAGAGAGCGAGGCGAGAGAGAGCGAGCGTGGCGAGAGAGAGAGCGAGCGTGGCGAGAGAGAGAGCGAGCGAGGCGAGAGAGCGAGCGAGGCGAGAGAGCGAGCGAGGCGAGAGAGCGAGCGTGGCGAGAGAGAGAGAGAGAGATCGAGAGAGAGAGCGAGAGAGAGAGCGAGGCGAGAGAGCGAGCGAGGCGAGAGAGCGAGCGAGGCGAGAGAGCGAGCGAGGCGAGAGAGCGAGCGTGGCGAGAGAGCGAGCGTGGCGAGAGAGCGAGCGAGAGAGAGAGCGAGGCGAGAGAGAGAGCGAGGCGAGAGAGAGAGCGAGGCGAGAGAGCGAGCGTGGCGAGAGAGAGAGCGATCGAGAGAGAGAGCGAGGCGAGAGAGAGAGCGAGGCGAGAGAGCGAGCGAGGCGAGAGAGCGAGCGTGGCGAGAGAGAGAGAGAGCGAGAGAGAGAGCGAGGCGAGAGAGAGAGCGAGGCGAGAGAGAGAGCGAGGCGAGAGAGAGAGCGAGGCGAGAGAGAGAGCGAGGCGAGAGAGAGAGCGAGGCGAGAGCGAGGCGAGAGAGCGAGCGAGGCGAGAGAGAGCGATCGAGGCGAGAGAGAGCGAGGCGAGAGAGAGAGCGAGTGAGGCGAGAGAGAGCGATCGAGGCGAGAGAGGGCGAGAGAGAGAGCGAGCGAGGCGAGAGAGAGCGATCGAGGCGAGAGAGAGCGAGCGAGAGAGAGAGCGATCGAGGCGAGAGAGAGCGAGCGAGAGAGAGAGCGAGCGAGGCGAGAGAGCGAGAGAGAGAGCGAGCGAGGCGAGAGAGAGCGAGAGAGAGAGCGAGCGAGGCGAGAGAGAGCGAGAGAGAGAGCGAGCGAGGCGAGAGAGAGCGAGCGAGGCGAGAGAGAGAGCGAGCGAGGCGCGAGAGAGAGAGCGAGGCGAGAGAGCGAGCGAGCGAGGCGAGAGAGAGCGATCGAGGCGAGAGAGAGAGCGAGCGAGGCGAGAGAGAGCGATCGAGGCGAGAGAGAGCGAGAGAGAGCGAGAGAGAGAGCGAGCGAGGCGAGAGAGAGCGAGCGAGGCGAGAGAGAGCGAGAGAGAGAGCGAGCGAGGCGAGAGAGAGCGAGAGAGAGAGCGAGAGAGAGCGAGAGAGCGATCGAGAGAGAGCGAGAGAGAGAGCGAGAGAGAGCGAGAGAGCGATCGAGAGAGAGCGAGCGAGGCGAGAGAGAGCGAGAGAGCGATCGAGAGAGAGAGCGAGCGATCGAGAGAGCGAGGCGAGAGATCGAGAGAGCGAGGCGAGAGAGAGAGCGAGGCGAGAGATCGAGAGAGCGAGGCGAGAGAGAGAGAGAGCGAGCGAGGCGAGAGAGAGAGCGATCGAGAGAGAGAGCGAGCGAGGCGAGAGAGAGAGCGAGCGAGGCGAGAGAGAGAGCGAGCGAGGAGAGAGAGCGAGCGAGGCGAGAGAGAGAGCGAGCGAGGCGAGAGAGAGAGCGAGCGAGGCGAGAGAGAGAGCGATCGAGAGAGAGAGAGCGATCGAGAGAGAGAGAGCGATCGAGAGAGAGAGAGCGATCGAGAGAGAGAGCGAGAGAGAGAAAGAGCGATCGAGAGAGAGAGAGCGATCGAGAGAGAGAGCGATCGAGAGAGAGAGCGATCGAGAGAGAGAGCGATCGAGAGAGAGAGAGCGATCGAGAGAGAGAGCGATCGAGAGAGAGAGAGCGATCGAGAGAGAGAGAGCGAGGCGAGAGAGCGAGCGAGGCGAGAGAGCGAGCGAGGCGAGAGAGAGAGCGAGGCGAGAGAGAGAGCGAGGCGAGAGAGCGAGCGAGGCGAGAGAGCGAGCGAGGCGACGAGGCGAGAGAGCGGGCGAGAGAGCGAGCGAGGCGAGAGAGCGGGCGAGGCGAGAGAGCGGGCGAGAGAGCGGGCGAGGCGAGAGAGCGAGCGAGAGAGCGAGAGAGAGAGCGAGCGAGGCGAGAGAGCGAGCGAGAGAGCGAGCGAGGCGAGAGAGCGAGGCGAGAGAGCGAGCGAGAGAGCGAGCGAGGCGAGAGAGCGAGAGAGCGAGCGAGGCGAGAGAGCGAGGCGAGAGAGCGAGCGAGAGAGCGAGCGAGGCGAGAGAGCGGGCGAGAGAGCGAGAGAGCGAGCGAGGCGAGAGAGCGGGCGAGAGAGCGAGCGAGAGAGCGAGCGAGGCGAGAGCGAGCGAGGCGAGAGAGCGAGCGAGGCGAGAGCGAGCGAGGCGAGAGAGCGAGCGAGGCGAGAGCGAGCGAGGCGAGAGCGAGCGAGGCGAGAGAGCGAGCGAGCGAGGCGAGAGAGCGGGCGAGGCGAGAGAGCGAGCGAGGCGAGAGCGAGCGAGGCGAGAGAGCGAGAGAGCGAGCGAGGCGAGAGAGAGCGAGAGAGCGAGCGAGGCGAGAGAGAGCGAGCGAGGCGAGAGAGAGCGAGAGAGAGCGAGAGAGCGAGCGAGGCGAGAGAGAGCGAGCGAGGCGAGAGAGAGCGAGCGAGGCGAGAGAGCGAGGCGAGAGAGAGCGAGCGAGGCGAGAGAGAGAGAGCGAGAGAGCGAGGCGAGGCGAGAGAGCGAGCGTGGCGAGAGAGAGAGCGAGCGTGGCGAGCGAGGCGAGAGAGCGAGCGTGGCGAGAGAGCGAGCGTGGCGAGAGAGCGAGCGTGGCGAGAGAGCGAGCGTGGCGAGAGAGAGCGAGAGAGAGAGCGAGGCGAGAGAGAGCGAGCGTGGCGAGAGAGAGAGCGAGCGTGGCGAGAGAGAGAGCGAGCGAGGCGAGAGAGCGAGCGAGGCGAGAGAGCGAGCGAGGCGAGAGAGCGAGCGTGGCGAGAGAGAGAGAGAGAGATCGAGAGAGAGAGCGAGAGAGAGAGCGAGGCGAGAGAGCGAGCGAGGCGAGAGAGCGAGCGAGGCGAGAGAGCGAGCGAGGCGAGAGAGCGAGCGTGGCGAGAGAGCGAGCGTGGCGAGAGAGCGAGCGAGAGAGAGAGCGAGGCGAGAGAGAGAGCGAGGCGAGAGAGAGAGCGAGGCGAGAGAGCGAGCGTGGCGAGAGAGAGAGCGATCGAGAGAGAGAGCGAGGCGAGAGAGAGAGCGAGGCGAGAGAGCGAGCGAGGCGAGAGAGCGAGCGTGGCGAGAGAGAGAGAGAGCGAGAGAGAGAGCGAGGCGAGAGAGAGAGCGAGGCGAGAGAGAGAGCGAGGCGAGAGAGAGAGCGAGGCGAGAGAGAGAGCGAGGCGAGAGCGAGGCGAGAGAGCGAGCGAGGCGAGAGAGAGCGATCGAGGCGAGAGAGAGCGAGGCGAGAGAGAGAGCGAGTGAGGCGAGAGAGAGCGATCGAGGCGAGAGAGGGCGAGAGAGAGAGCGAGCGAGGCGAGAGAGAGCGATCGAGGCGAGAGAGAGCGAGCGAGAGAGAGAGCGATCGAGGCGAGAGAGAGCGAGCGAGAGAGAGAGCGAGCGAGGCGAGAGAGCGAGAGAGAGAGCGAGCGAGGCGAGAGAGAGCGAGAGAGAGAGCGAGCGAGGCGAGAGAGAGCGAGAGAGAGAGCGAGCGAGGCGAGAGAGAGCGAGCGAGGCGAGAGAGAGAGCGAGCGAGGCGCGAGAGAGAGAGCGAGGCGAGAGAGCGAGCGAGCGAGGCGAGAGAGAGCGATCGAGGCGAGAGAGAGAGCGAGCGAGGCGAGAGAGAGCGATCGAGGCGAGAGAGAGCGAGAGAGAGCGAGAGAGAGAGCGAGCGAGGCGAGAGAGAGCGAGCGAGGCGAGAGAGAGCGAGAGAGAGAGCGAGCGAGGCGAGAGAGAGCGAGAGAGAGAGCGAGAGAGAGCGAGAGAGCGATCGAGAGAGAGCGAGAGAGAGAGCGAGAGAGAGCGAGAGAGCGATCGAGAGAGAGCGAGCGAGGCGAGAGAGAGCGAGAGAGCGATCGAGAGAGAGAGCGAGCGATCGAGAGAGCGAGGCGAGAGATCGAGAGAGCGAGGCGAGAGAGAGAGCGAGGCGAGAGATCGAGAGAGCGAGGCGAGAGAGAGAGAGAGCGAGCGAGGCGAGAGAGAGAGCGATCGAGAGAGAGAGCGAGCGAGGCGAGAGAGAGAGCGAGCGAGGCGAGAGAGAGAGCGAGCGAGGAGAGAGAGCGAGCGAGGCGAGAGAGAGAGCGAGCGAGGCGAGAGAGAGAGCGAGCGAGGCGAGAGAGAGAGCGAGCGAGGCGAGAGAGAGAGCGATCGAGAGAGAGAGAGCGATCGAGAGAGAGAGAGCGATCGAGAGAGAGAGAGCGATCGAGAGAGAGAGCGAGAGAGAGAAAGAGCGATCGAGAGAGAGAGAGCGATCGAGAGAGAGAGCGATCGAGAGAGAGAGCGATCGAGAGAGAGAGCGATCGAGAGAGAGAGAGCGATCGAGAGAGAGAGCGATCGAGAGAGAGAGAGCGATCGAGAGAGAGAGAGCGAGGCGAGAGAGCGAGCGAGGCGAGAGAGAGAGCGAGGCGAGAGAGAGAGCGAGGCGAGAGAGCGAGCGAGGCGAGAGAGCGAGCGAGGCGACGAGGCGAGAGAGCGGGCGAGAGAGCGAGCGAGGCGAGAGAGCGGGCGAGGCGAGAGAGCGGGCGAGAGAGCGGGCGAGGCGAGAGAGCGAGCGAGAGAGCGAGAGAGAGAGCGAGCGAGGCGAGAGAGCGAGCGAGAGAGCGAGCGAGGCGAGAGAGCGAGGCGAGAGAGCGAGCGAGAGAGCGAGCGAGGCGAGAGAGCGAGAGAGCGAGCGAGGCGAGAGAGCGAGGCGAGAGAGCGAGCGAGAGAGCGAGCGAGGCGAGAGAGCGGGCGAGAGAGCGAGAGAGCGAGCGAGGCGAGAGAGCGGGCGAGAGAGCGAGCGAGAGAGCGAGCGAGGCGAGAGCGAGCGAGGCGAGAGAGCGAGCGAGGCGAGAGCGAGCGAGGCGAGAGAGCGAGCGAGGCGAGAGCGAGCGAGGCGAGAGCGAGCGAGGCGAGAGAGCGAGCGAGCGAGGCGAGAGAGCGGGCGAGGCGAGAGAGCGAGCGAGGCGAGAGCGAGCGAGGCGAGAGAGCGAGCGAGGCGAGAGCGAGCGATGCGAGAGAGCGAGCGAGGCGAGAGAGCGAGCGATGCGAGAGAGCGAGCGAGGCGAGAGAGCGAGCGAGGCGAGAGCGAGCGAGGCGAGAGAGCGAGCGAGGCGAGAGAGCGAGCGAGGCGAGAGAGCGAGGAGAGCGAGCGAGGCGAGAGAGCGAGCGAGGCGAGAGAGCGAGGCGAGAGAGCGAGCGAGGCGAGAGAGCGAGGCGAGAGAGCGAGGCGAGAGAGCGAGCGAGGCGAGAGAGCGAGGCGAGAGAGCGAGCGAGGCGAGAGAGCGAGGCGAGAGAGCGAGCGAGGCGAGAGAGCGAGGCGAGAGAGCGAGCGAGGCGAGAGAGCGAGGCGAGAGAGCGAGGCGAGGCGAGAGAGCGAGGCGAGAGAGCGAGGCGAGGCGAGGCGCGAGAGAGCGAGGCGAGAGAGCGAGGCGAGGCGCGAGAGAGCGAGGCGCGAGAGAGCGAGGCGAGGCGCGAGAGAGCGAGGCGAGAGAGCGAGGCGAGAGAGCGAGGCGAGAGAGCGAGGCGAGGCGAGGCGAGGCGAGGCGCGAGAGCAGGGCGCGAGAGCAGGGCGAGAGAGCGAGGCGAGGCGAGGCGAGGCGCGAGAGCAGGGCGCGAGAGCAGGGCGAGAGAGCAGGGCGAGAGAGCGAGGCGAGAGAGCAGGGCGAGAGAGCGAGGCGAGAGGGCGAGAGCAGGGCGCGAGAGCGAGGCGAGAGAGCAGGGCGAGAGAGCGAGGCGTTTAGAAAAAAGTTTAGAAACCTGAGCAAAAAGTGGCATGTTGTAAGAGCTTTACATTAAACTTCCAATAGGATGCCTGATGAGGCCCTGGTGAAATAGACAGCCGAGCCACGTTATGTGGTGATCCGAAAACCCCACCCGGAGAATGGTTGCACCCAACATCCTAGTGCTCTGATTCCTGGACATGTAAAAACGATCAAGACGGACTCCTACCTGTTCGCAGACCACGAGTAGAACCACCTCCACCTTAACGCCATTCTCAGGAACACACCTGAATCCATGCCGTAACGACAGCGTCTCCTCCGCACTAGGCTGCGAAGCCATCGCACACACCACAATGTTCAAACCCCCAATGTTCTTCCTCCCTAACTTATAATGAAAACAGTGGGTACAGCTAAACTAACAGTGTGTTAACCATTCACCATGGAAAATAAAAATTGAAAGAAAAGACCAAAGAAAGAATCAAGAAAATAAGGACAGAGCCCTAAGGGGAGCGAGAGGGAGATAAGGGGAGCGAGAGATAAGGGGAGAGAGAGATAAGGGGAGAGAGAGATAAGGGGAGAGAGAGAGAGGGATATGGGGGGAGAGATATGGGGGGAGAGTGAGAGAGAGACAGAAGACACTCAGACAGAATCACACACATATTGCCATCATGTGTACCAGTAGGCATTATTACCCTGTCTCAGGTGCACATATATACACACTCCATAGATATACATAATGTATATACACACTCCATATGCACACAGTGCATTCGGAATGAATTCAGACCCATTGACTTTTTCCACATTTTGTTACATTACAGCCTTATTCTAAAATTGATTAAATAGTTTTTTTCTCTCCCCTCAGCAATCTACACACAATACCCCATAATGACAAAGAAAATACAGTTTGTTTTATTTTTTTAATTAAAAACTGAAATTTCACATTTAACATAAGTATTTGGACCCTTTACTCGGTACTTTGTTGAAGCACCTTTGGCAGCTATTACAGCCTCGAGTCTTCTTGGGTTTGACGCTACAAGCTTGGCATGCCTGTATTTGGGAAGTTTCTCCCATTCTTCTCTACAGATCCTCTCAAGCTCTGTCAGGTTGGATGGGGAGCGTCGCCGCACAGGTATTTTCAGGTCTCTCCAGAGATTTTAGATTGGGTTCAAGTCCGGGCTCTGACTTGGCCACTCAAGGACATTCAGAGACTTGTCCTGAAAGCACTCCTGCGTTGTCTTGGCTGTGTGCTTAGGGTCATTGTCCTTTTGGAAGGTGAACCTTCGCCCCAGTCTGAGGTCCTGAACGCTCTCGAGAAGGTTTTCATCAAGGATCTCTCTGTACTTCGCTCCATTCATCTTTCCCTTGATCCTGACTAGTCTCCCAGTCCCTGCCACTGAAAAACATCCCCACAGCATCATGCTGCCACCACCATGCTTCACCGTAGGGATTGTGCCAAGTTTCCTCCAGACGTGACACTTGACATTCAGGCCAAATAGTTCAATCCTGGTTAGTCTGGGCACTGGCTGTCTCGGATCTCTACGTACAATTCCTTTGACCTCATGGCTTGGTTTTTGCTCTGTCAACTGCATAGATATAAATATGTACATGCTCCATAGTACACACTCCATAGAGATAAATATGTACACACTCCATAGTAAGGCATCGTTAGCAGGTGCAACATGGTTCCTAAGGCATCGTTAGCAGGTGCAACATGGTTCCTAAGGCATCGATAGCAGGTGCAACATGGTTCCTAAGGCATCGTTAGCAGGTGCAACATGGTTCCTAAGGCATCGTTAGCAGGTGCAACATGGTTCCTAAGGCATCGTTAGCAGGTGCAACATGGTTCCTAAGGCATCGTTAGCAGGTGCAACATGGTTCCTAAGGCATCGTTAGCAGGTGCAACATGGTTCCTAAGGCATCGTTAGCAGGTGCAACATGGTTCCTAAGGCATCGTTAGCAGGTGCAACATGGTTCCTAAGGCATCGTTAGCAGGTGCAACATGGTTCCTAAGGCATCGTTAGCAGGTGCAACATGGTTCCTAAGGCATCGTTAGCAGGTGCAACATGGTTCCTAAGGCATCGTTAGCAGGTGTAACATTGTATGAATGATGTATTTTGATTTTCAAAAAGTGCAATATGACTAAGAAAAAAATATGGTACACTACTAACAGAGTAGTAGTAGCAGTACTAATCGTAGTAGCAGTACTACTAGCAGAAGCAGTAGTAGTAGTAGTAGTAGTAGCAGTACTAATAGCAGTAGTAGCAGTGGCAGTTGTAGTAGTGGCAGTAGTAGCAGTACTAATAGTAGTAGTAGTAGAAGTGGTAGCAGTGTTAGTAGTAGTAGCAGCTACTACTAGTAGTGGTAGCAGCAGCAGAAGTGGTAGCAGTGTTAGTAGTAGTAGCAGCAGCAGTGGTAGTAGTGGTATTAGCAGTAAAAGTGGTAGTAGCAGTAGTAGTAGAAGTAGTGGTAGCACTATTAGTAGAAGTGGTATTAGTAGTAGCAGCTGAGCAGCAGTAGAAGTGGTATTAGCAGTGGTATTACCAATAGAAGTGGTAGTGGAGTTTTTCCTAGCCACCGTGCTTCTACACCGGCATTGCTTGCTGTTTGGGGTTTTAGGCTGCACAGCACTTTGATATATCAGCTGATCTAAGAAGGGCTTTATAAATAAATGTGATTTAGTAGTAGTAGCAGTACTAGTAGTAGTATTAGCAGCAGTAGCAGGCCTTAATCTTTGGATTTCACATGACTGGGCAGGGTCGCAGCCATGTATGGGCCTGGGAGGGCGTAGGTCCACCCACTGGGGAGCCAGGCCCAGCCAATCAGAATGAGTTTCTCGCCAAAAGGTTTTTATTGTAGACAGAAATCCTCAGCACCCGCTCAGCCCTCCTCAGCACCACCTGTGGTATCGTCTGAGGGGAAGGAGCCGGATGTGGAGGCCCTGGGCTGGCGTTGTTACACTTGCTCTATGGTTTTGAGGCCGGTTGGACGTTCTGTAAAACGAATTTGCAGGCAATTTATGGTAGAGAAATTAACATTAAATTCTCTGGCAACAACTCTGGTTGACATTCCTGCAGTCAGCATGCCAATTGCACACTCCCTCAAAACTGCACATTTTAGAGTGGTCTTTTATTGTCCCCCAGCACAAGGTGCACCTGTGTAATGATCATGCTGTTTAATCAGCTTTTTGATATGCCACACTCGTCAGGTGGATGGATTATCTTGGCAAAGGAGAAATTCTCACTTAACAGGGATGTAAACATATTGTACATATGGAACATTTCAGGGATCTTTTATCTCAGCTCATGAAACCAACACTTTACATGTTGCGTTTATCTATATTTTTTCAGTATATTTTAAATGCTATATTGATATTAAAGGTAGCAATTACATGACAAGGGAAAAACATTCCCACCATTTTCATTGTCAATAATTACATTTAGTCCATATTCTTGATACATAATGTTATTAGACTCACTGGACTGAGACCACATAATCACCCATAATGTCGCTGCTAATAGCTCTATATTAAAAAATACTGTTATTGAAGAAAGATTAAATTATTAAAATGTAAATTCATTATAATTTCTATACACTTTCTACCTGGTTTAAATCGTTTAACTTCAGACTAGATGATTATTTTTTATTCCGACACCTCCCGATCAATCAGTAGAGAATTGCTGCAGGGGACCGTCTGACTCCACCACACAAAGAGAGCAGCATATCAGACCTATTAAAATAATGAAAACCTTCCCTCCCTCCCCATTTTCTGACCACCAGACTTCTATATAACGTCCCAAATGGCAACCTGTTCCCTATATAGTGCACTATAATTTAGTATATAGGGTGCCATTTGGTATGCATATCTCACATATTATTATTATTATTATTATTATTATGAATGGGAATAAGGGGTGGTTTTATCTGATTGTTGTGTAAGTTTTGTGGCCTCTGATTCAGCGAGTTTCCTGACTGCCGTTCCCTTTCCTAGAAGGACCAACATGGGAAACCCACGATGATGTCAAAGCGGTTCAAACCGGGATTCCTCTCCCGTCCCCAGCGCGCTCTGCTCTGTTTCTCTACAGCAATACTGAGGCAAATAGAAAATGCGGCAGGTGCCATTTTCACACGCATGGGTGTAGAAGTGAGGTACTAATAGTTGAGGAAAGATGGACGGTGTTCATTTAGGAATTTCATCCACAATACAGTACAAGCAAACACAGCATATTTCCTTGTCATTAGCGAGGTCTCCCCCAGCTGCTAGACTACTGATGGGACTCTGACTCTGACAGTACAGACGGACCCAACGCGACCGCGACACAACCATCCCTCCTAAAACGGAATATGCGTAAACGCGCGGCACATTTTGGGGAGAGACGCCGCACAGTCACAGCAAGCGACTAATGAGACAATAGCCTATTTCTCACCATCAACAAAAATACAGATCGTGCTTCGTGGTCGGTCATCATTCCATCCTGTCTGGAACGTTCCGGGGTTTCCTTTTCGAGACCGTTCATCCCCCCCCCCCGGTGTGATATTTGACAGGTCTCTTTGTTGGGTGGAGTCAAGTCCGGAATTGTCGATATTGGAATCATCACTGGCATAATTTCAGGTGGGTGAAACAAACCGCGTTCTTTACGCTCTTGTTTTCATGGTTATACTCCTACAGGCGTTACATGTTCAAATATTGCATGTGAATTTTGAAATGTTAATGATGAGATATGAGTGGGTTGTCGCTTATTGGCCTTTAAAGTATTTTAGAATCATTGTAGGCTAAGGAAGGGCGAGTGTCTGTTTCTTTTTAGAGGAACATAGCCCATATTGCCATGTTGATAACCGTTTGCAGCGCCTCAGCTGCACTGTTAGATAGGTCGAATGAGTCCCATAATAAGCCCTGTAATTAAACCTATGTTTAGTGTTTATAGTGTCCGGATATAAATGTGTGTGTGTGTACGCGGTGGTTCGGGTTAGGTTATCAAACCGTAGATGATGACCGGGTCTGTAAACAACGTTATCGGTTAGCACCGGGTTATAACGGGCTGTGTTGGGCGCACCCACCCTGGAAAATAATTACATTCAATAACCTAGTAGCCTAGTCTCTCTCTAGTACCCAACCCCGGCCGCGGTAATGCTGGGCCAAGAAGGCCCTCTTAAAAAAAAAAAAAAACTATACATTATGCTGAATAGACAGACGACTCCACCTCAAAATATCTGGCCTTTATTTCCAAATATCAATCGAGAAAAGGGATTCCACTAAGACGGTATATCGAGCAGCGGGGGCTCAGTGAGGGTGAGCTGAATGTATTGTGTACAAATAGGACATTTGTTTTCCCAGTCATGATGGTGATGAACATCCCTGTAATGTAGGATGGGCTGCTCTGTAGGCAGCAACACCAGGCGGAAGAACCAAGCCCACTCTAGTCAGACTGTACACTATATCTAACTACCTGGGAATGAAATAGGCCTATCTTTCTGATGGGGATGCAGGATTCACCAATAGGCCAGTATTTTCCAGTGTCTTCCTCACTAAACACTAGCAGTAGCTACATCTCAGCATCAATCACTGGGTTTGTGGGACTGTGGGATATTCTGTGTTAGCAGCGACTGTGGGAGTGTTTTTATTATTTATTGGATCTACCCTCTGACTAACAATATTTACTATGCATTTAGGAATAACTCAATGTGGGATGGAGACAGTCAGGCAGACCTGCAGACACTCGTGTTTCTTTCCTATCACTCAGTCAATGATAGATTAAATCACATAGTAACATGGTTTGAACAACAGTAGGGGAACAACGGTCAATCACTAAATACATTTCCAATGTGTACAGCCATAGCAGTTATTTCGGTCTCGAAACAGGCTATGAATGTCAGACCTCTTGGCTCCATGTCTTCAAGATATTCAACCAACTCTTAGGAAGTTTTATGGTTCTGGCTTCATCAGTCATATTTCTACTCAACCCCAATATTATCATCAACACCTAGGCAATGTTCCTCAGGTGGTTTGGTCACATTCCTAATGTGTGATTGGAAATTGAGTTCAGAATCACAAATATCACCTAGGTTTTTTTTGTTTACCTGGTGTTTTATCTTTATTGCCCGTGAATTAAAATTTGCAGCCAACAGCGCACAGACACACACACACGGGACGACACATGCACACACACGTACATGCACCCCCCCCCCCCAAGCCTCTTGACCCCAACATCTCTTTGTGCTCCTATCCCAGGTCATCATCATGAAGGACGGTGTGGTTAACAACAGCACAGCCAGCATCTCCCACGCCAGGAAAGCTGTGGAACAGCTCAAGATGGAGGCATGTATGGACAGGATAAAGGTAAGTTAGTTTGTGGGTTGGAACTTATACAGCACAAATAAAAAAAAAACTGCTGAAATCATTACTACACAACAAACATAAGAGGATAAAAAACAAAAGTGACAGAAACTGAATAACTAAAAATCAACCTGAGGAAAAGCAAAGGTAAACATATGTTTTAAGATCTCTTGTCCACAGTTTCAGCCCCCCTCAGGTTCTCTGGCAGGCTATTCCAGAGGCTGGGGGCATAGTAACTATGCCTCTTGGTCCTCGGCTTTGGGATAGTTAGAAGGCCAGAGGACCTGAAGGACCTACTGGGTACATAACTTAAAAGCATGTCTGACATGTATTGAGGTGCACAATCATGGATTGATTTAAAAACCAATAGAAGAATCTTCAAATATATTCTAAAACTCACAGGCAGCCAGAGACCTTAAACCTGGTGTAATGTGTGCTCTCTGTCTGGTCTTGGTTAGTACCCATGCTGCAATAGTCTGTATGTTTTGCAGTTGACCAATGGCTTTCCTGGGTAGACCAGACAGGAGACCATTACAGTAGTCAAGCCTGCTTGTAATAAAAGCATGGATGAATCTCTTTGTATCAGCCTGAGAGAGAAACGGCAGCACCTTGGCAATGTTCCTCAGGTGGTTTGGTCACATTCCTAATGTGTGATTGGAAATTGAGTTCAGAATCTAAAATAACACCTAGGTTTTTTTTTTAATCTGGTGTTTTATCTTTATTGCCTGTGAATTAAAATGTGTGGCCAGATTCTCTCTCTGTGCTTTGGCTCCAATAATAAGTACCTCGGTCTTGTCTTTACTTAGCTAGAGGAAGTTGTGAGCCATCCAGGTATCTAAATCACTAATACAATCAAATAATTTATCTTTGGACATTTGGAACACCACGAGACATGTATTTTCTCTGAGTTATGTTCACCAAGGGTAACAAACTCTCAACCGGTTAAATAGGTCCGGAACCCATTTAGAACTGGACCAGAGAGGCCAACCCACCTCTCCAGTCTGTCCAGAAGGACATCATGGTCAACCATATTGAATGCAGCACTACAATCAAATAGTACAAGGACAGAGAGTCTCTGTGTTGGCTCTAGGATCATTTACCACTTTAACTAAGACTGTCTCTGTGTTGGCTCTAGGATCATTTACCACTTTAACTAAGGCTGTCTCTGTGTTGGCTCTAGGATCATTTACCACTTTAACTAAGGCTGTCTCTGTGTTGGCTCTAGGATCATTTACCACTTTAACTAAGGCTGTCTCTGTGTTGGCTCTAGGATCATTTACCACTTTAACTAAGGCTGTCTCTGTGTTGGCTCTAGGATCATTTACCACTTTAACTAAGGCTGTCTCTGTGTTGGCTCTAGGATCATTTACCACTTTAACTAAGGCTGTCTCTGTGTTGGCTCTAGGATCATTTACCACTTTAACTAAGGCTGTCTCTGTGTTGGCTCTAGGATCATTTACCACTTTAACTAAGGCTGTCTCTGTGTTGGCTCTAGGATCATTTACCACTTTAACTAAGGCTGTCTCTGTGTTGGCTCTAGGATCATTTACCACTAACTAAGACTAGGGATCAGTTACTATATCACTAGGGATCAGTTACTATATCACTAGGGATCAGTTACTATATCACTAGGGATCAGTTACTATGTCACTAGGGATCAGTTACTATATCACTAGGGATCAGTTACTATACCACTCGGGATCACTAGGGATCAGTTACTATACCACTCGGGATCACTAGGGATCAGTTACTGTACCACTAGGGATCAGTTACTTCACCACTAGGGATCAGTTACTGTACCACTAGGGATCAGTTACTGTACCACTAGGGATCAGTTACTTCACCACTAGGGATCAGTTACTTCACCACTAGGGATCAGTTACTATACCACTAGGGATCAGTTACTGTACCAATAGGGATCAGTTGCTGTACCAATAGGGATCAGTTGCTGTACCACTAGGGATCAGTTGCTGTACCACTAGGGATCAGTTGCTGTACCACTAGGGATCAGTTGCTGTACCACTAGGGATCAGTTGCTGTACCACTAGGGATCAGTTGCTGTACCACTAGGGATCAGTTACTGTACCACCAGGGATCAGTTACTATATTACTAGGGATCAGTTACTGTACCACTAGGGATCAGTTACTGTACCACTATAACCCTCCTCTAACCTCCTGTCATGACGTTGCCCTCTTTGAGTATAGGGAGCACAGTTGACCCCCTCCCCCTTGCACCATCCCCCTACCTACCTCTCCCTACCCAGGCCCTGTGAAGGCGGTCGTAAAATTCTAAAGGAGAATGTCCTGCCGCATGGCCCAGTTGAGACAGAGAGGGGTTTCATAGAGAGACAAAGGAAATTTTTCCAACTCACAGAATTGGGGAACCGAACAACCTTTATGTTCTGGAGAAGGTATAAAAGATCGGTGAAGAATCCATCTACGAACTGGTCCGCTTGGTACAATTTTGTGATACCCATTGAAGACAATAGTACCATATTACCATACTAAGGTTTATATAAGAGCCTCAGCTATGGGACTTGCATCTAAATTGTTGTATACAATGATTTAATAAGATTAAAGCTATTTGGGATATGTTGAGAGGCTATGTACTGATGTTAATGTGATAGAATTGTATTTCTGTTCAAAGCTTAACTCAGTCATCGGCACGCCCCCAGGGACATAGACAAGACCTGGCGTCATGAGACAGCCTTTTTCTGTCATTCCGAATAAAACCCCCACCCAGATTTACTTTCTTCAGACCAGGCCTCCACTCCATTATGAGTTGGCCAATAGGTTTGACCATGTATTCCTCTACTGAACTTTAACCATACCACGTGGTTAACCTGTTAGGGCTAGGGGGCAGTATTGACACGGCTGGATAAAAAATGTACCCGATTTAATCTGGTTACTACTCATGCCCAGTAACTAGAATATGCATATAATTATTGGCTTTGGATAGAAAACACCCTAAAGTTTCTAAAACTGTTTGAATGGTGTCTGTGAGTATAACAGAACTCATATGGCAGGCAAAAACCTGAGAAGATTTCATGCAGGAAGTGGCCTGTCTGACAAGGTGTCGTTCTTCTTGTCTCTGTTTATTGAAGAGTGAGGATCTTAGCTGTCCCGTGACACTTCCTACGGCTGCCATAGGTTCTCAGAAGGCGGCAAAAAGCTGAATCGTGGCTTTGCAGGCTCTGGCTGAAAAAAAGTAGCGCGTTTGGGTAGTGGCTGGTTACAGTACTGTGAGACTCAGGCTCGTGCCCGCGTCGACCGAAAGCTTTGTTTTCTTTCCTCTGTTTAGCTAAATGGACATTCCCGGTCGGAATATTAGCACTTCTTTACGAGAAAAATGGCATAAAAATGGATTTTAAACAGCGGTTGACATGCTTCGAAGTACGGTAATGTAATATTTAGATTTTTTTTGTCACGAATTGTGCCATGCGCACGACCCTGATTTACCATTTCGGATAGTGTCTGGGACGCACGAACAAAACGCCGCTATTCGGATATAACGATGGATTATTTTGGACCAAACCAACATTTGTTATTGAAGTAGCAGTCCTGGGAGTGCATTCTGACGAAGACAACAAAAGGTAATCAAACTTTTATAATAGTAAATCTGATATTGGTGAGTGCTAAACTTGCCGGGTGTCTAAATAGCTAGCCCGTGATGGCTGGGCTGTGTACTTAGAATATTGCAAAATGTGCTTTCACCAAAAAGCTATTTTAAAATCGGACATATCGAGTGCATAGAGGAGTTCTGTATCTATAATTCTTAAAATAATTATTATGCTTTTTGTGAACGTTTATCGTGAGTAATTTAGTAAATTGTTAGTGAATTCGCCGGAAGTTTGCGGGGGGTATGCTAGTTCTGAACGTCACATGCTAATGTAAAAAGCTGGTTTTTGATATAAATATGAACTTGATTGAACAAAACATGCATGTATTGTATAACATAATGTCCTAGGGTTGTCATCTGATGAAGATCATCAAAGGTTAGTGCTGCATTTAGCTGTCTTCTGGGTTTTTGTGACATTATATGCTAGTTTGAAAAATGGGTGTCTGATTATTTCTGGCTTGGTACTCTGCTGACATAATCTAATGTTTTGCTTTCGTTGTAAAGCCTTTTTGAAATCGGACAGTGTGGTTAGATTAACGAGAGTCTTGTCTTTAAATAGCTGTAAAATAGTCATATGTTTGAGAAATTGAAGTAATAGCATTTCAAAGGTTTTGAAAATCGCGCCACAGGATTCAACTGGCTGTTACGTAGGTGGGACGAATTCGTCCCGCCTGCCCCAGAGAGGTTAAACTATCGATACAGAATAAGAACAAGTCTTTGATATTAACCTGTCTGGGAACGTGGGACGCTTGCGTCCCACCCTAGTCAACAGCCAGTGGAATCGCGTCGCGCGAAATACAAATACCTCTATATGCTATAACTTCAATTTCTCAAACATATGACTATTTTACACCATTTTATAGATACACCTCTCCTGAATCGAACGACATTGTCCGATTTCAAGAAGGCTTTACATCAAAAGCAAAACATTAGATTATGTTAGGAGAGTACCCTGCCAAAAAAAATCACACTGCCATTTCCAAAGCAACTAGCATGCATCACAAATACCCAAAACACAGCTAAATGCAGCACTAACCTTTGACAATCTTCATCAGATGACACTCCTAGGACATCATGTTACACAATACATGCATTTTTTGTTCGATAAAGTTCACATTTATATATAAAAACAGCATTTTACATCGGCGCGTGACGTTCAGAAAATATTTTCCCTCAAATGCTTCCGGTGAAACAGCGCTACAATTTACAAAATTACTATTCGAAAACATTGCTAAAATGTAATATTGTCATTCAAAGAATTATAGATTAACATCTCGTGAATGCAACCGCATTGCCAGATTTAAAAATAACTTTACTGGGAAATCACACTTAGCAATAAACGACGTGGTATGCTCTAGAAAAATAGGCTAGGCGATACATGTTAGCGCCATCTTGGAACCATCTAAAATCAAATATACTATTGTAAATATTCCCTTACCTTTGATTATCTTCATCAGAAGGCACTTCCAGGTATCCCAGGTCCACAACAAATGTAGTTTTGTTCGAAAAAGTTAATAATTTATGTCCCAATAGTTCCTTCTTGTTAGCGCGTTCCGAAGGCTGCTCATAATGTACTGAAGCGCGCGGGACTTGTCGTCACGAATGTGCAAAAAATATATATTTACTTTCGTTCAAACATGTCAAACGTTGTATAACATAAATCTTTAGGGCCTTTTTCAACCAGAGCTTCAATAATATTCAAGGCGGACGATTGCATTGTCTTACTAAACGTTTCGGAAAAAAAGGGTTCCCATGGGTGCCCGCGTCATAGTAGTAATGGCCCTCCCCCTGTGACCAACTTCCCAAGCCTCTCTTTGGGTCAGTTTCTACCATAGAAGACTCAAACCTCTTTGTAAAGACTGTTGACATCTAGTGGAAGCCTTAGGAAGTGCTAAATGATTAATAAGTCCCTGTGCGTTTCAATGGCAAAGGCTTGAAAGTGATTCCACACATCAGATTTCCACTTCCTGTTAGGATTTGTCTCAGGGTTTTGACTGCCATATGAGTTCTGTTATACTCACAGACACCATTCAAACAGTTTTAGAAACTTCAGAGTGTTTTCTATCCAAATCTACTAATTATATGCATATTCTAGTTACTGGGCAGGAGTAGTAACCAGATTAAATTGGGTATGTTTTTTATCCGGCCGTGCAAATACTGCCACCTATCCCCAACAGGTTATTAAGTACTAGTCTGCAGCTAGAATTCGGTATCATCGAATGTGAAGACCTACAAAACCTCCATTCTATAACGACATTAATGAATGTCACTTTGAAAGATCCATTCTAACCGAGAGAGCGAGAGAGAATTCGGACAAAACTCTCCAACAGAACAGAACTCTCCAACAAGGATCCCGACACACACTGAGCGTAAATATATGTTGATTGCAATTGTTCCCGAATTAGTGAGCGTTCATGTGCAAAGGCTTAGCATATCAATTGTTAATGATCTCTGTGTGCCTCCTCAGCTGCCCTTTTTGACCCTTTGTTTAAAAAGCTGCCATGCCGGTTTAGCCCACTAGGGCACATTCCTCTACCATTTCTTTGTAACGATAACTACTGTTTGTATGCTTTCTGTGAATTACTTAGTTTAGTAAATAAATGATATTAAGACAATTGATGTATGGATGACTTTTAGTAAAGACTGGGTTCGCGCAGATACAACAATTTACGACGTTTGGAATGAGACGGACGCGAGGTAAAATACACCATTTAAACCAGAAGAAAATCGGCCTATAATATAATATATAATGTTATAATATAGGAAAGTTATATTAGGAAAATTATAACTTTGTAATCTGAATATTTTCCTTGGTGCCCCGATCTCCTAGTTAATTACAGTTAAACGATGAATCAGTTTAATCGCGTAATAATAATAACAGGGAGTTATTTTGATAAACATGTCTTCAGTTAATGGTGCCCAAAAACACGACACTCCTGTCCAGTGGACTATAACCCTCCTCTAACCTCCTGCCCAGTGGACTATAACCCTCCTCTAACCTCCTGTCCAGTGGACTATAACCCTCCTCTCTAACCTCCTGCCCAGTGGACTATAACCCTCCTCTAACCTCCTGTCCAGTGGACTATAACCCTCCTCTCTAACCTCCTGTCCAGTGGACTATAACCCTCCTCTAACCTCCTGTCCAGTGGACTATAACCCTCCTCTAACCTCCTGTCCAGTGGACTATAACCCTCCTCTAACCTCCTGTCCAGTGGACTATAACCCTCCTCTAACCTCCTGTCCAGTGGACTATAACCCTCCTCTAACCTCCTGTCCAGTGGACTATAACCCTCCTCTAACCTCCTGTCCAGTGGACTATAACCCTCCTCTCTAACCTCCTGCCCAGTGGACTATAACCCTCCTCTAACCTCCTGTCCAGTGGACTATAACCCTCCTCTAACCTCCTGCCCAGTGGACTATAACCCTCCTCTAACCTCCTGTCCAGTGGACTATAACCCTCCTCTAACCTCCTGTCCAGTGGACTATAACCCTCCTCTAACCTCCTGTCCAGTGGACTATAACCCTCCTCTCTAACCTCCTGTCCAGTGGACTATAACCCTCCTCTAACCTCCTGTCCAGTGGACTATAACCCTCCTCTAACCTCCTGTCCAGTGGACTATAACCCTCCTCTCTAACCTCCTGTCCAGTGGACTATAACCCTCCTCTCTAACCTCCTGTCCAGTGGACTATAACCCTCCTCTCTAACCTCCTGTCCAGTGGACTATAACCCTCCTCTCTAACCTCCTGTCCAGTGGACTATAACCCTCCTCTAACCTCAGGTCCAGTGGACTCTAACCTCCTGTCCAGTGGACTATAACCCTCCTCTCTAACCTCCTGTCCAGTGGACTATAACCCTCCTCTCTAACCTCCTGTCCAGTGGACTATAACCCTCCTCTAACCTCCTGTCCAGTGGACTATAACCCTCCTCTCTAACCTCCTGTCCAGTGGACTATAACCCTCCTCTCTAACCTCCTGTCCAGTGGACTATAACCCTCCTCTAACCTCCTGTCCAGTGGACTATAACCCTCCTCTCTAACCTGCTGTCCAGTGGACTATAACCCTCCTCTCTAACCTCCTGTCCAGTGGACTATAACCCTCCTCTCTAACCTCCTGTCCAGTGGACTATAACCCTCCTCTAACCTCAAGTCCAGTGGACTATAACCCTCCTCTAACCTCCTGTCCAGTGGACTATAACCCTCCTCTCTAACCTGCTGTCCAGTGGACTATAACCCTCCTCTCTAACCTCCTGTCCAGTGGACTATAACCCTCCTCTCTAACCTCCTGTCCAGTGGACTATAACCCTCCTCTCTAACCTCCTGTCCAGTGGACTATAACCCTCCTCTAACCTCAAGTCCAGTGGACTATAACCCTCCTCTCTAACCTCCTGTCCAGTGGACTATAACCCTCCTCTAACCTCAGGTCCAGTGGACTCTAACCTCCTGTCCAGTGGACTATAACCCTCCTCTAACCTCCTGTCCAGTGGACTATAACCCTCCTCTAACCTCCTGTCCAGTGGGCTATAACCCTCCTCTAACCTTCTGTCCAGTGGACTATAACCCTCCTCTAACCTCCTGTCCAGTGGACTATAACCCTCCTCTAACCTCCTGTCCAGTGGACTATAACCCTCCTCTCTAACCTCCTGTCCAGTGGACTATAACCCTCCTCTCTAACATCCTGTCCAGTGGACTATAACCCTCCTCTAATCTCCTGTCCAGTGGACTATAACCCTCCTCTAATCTCCTGTCCAGTGGACTATAACCCTCCTCATACCTCCTGTCCAGTGGGCTATAACCCTCCTCTAACATCCTGTCCAGTGGGCTATAACCCTCATCTAACCTCCTGTCCAGTGGACTATAACCCTCCTCTAACCTCCTGCCCAGTGGACTATAACCCTCCTCTCTAACCTCCTGCCCAGTGGACTATAACCCTCCTCTCTAACCTCCTGTCCAGTGGACTATAACCCTCCTCTAACCTCCTGTCCAGGCATTAGGGTTAGCAGTGTGGTGAAGGTTAGGCATTAGGGTTAGCAGTGTGGTTAGGCATTAGGGTTAGCTGTGTGGTTAAGGTTAGGCATTAGGGTTAGCTGTGTGGTTAAGGTTAGGCATTAGGGTTAGCTGTGTGGTTAAGGTTAGGCATTAGGGTTAGCTGTGTGGTTAAGGTTAGGCATTAGGGTTAGCTGTGTGGTTAGGCATTAGAGTTAGCAGTGTGTTTAAGGTTAGGCATTAGGGTTAGCTGTGTGGTTAGGCATTAGGGTTAGCTGTGTGGTTAAGGTTAGGGTTAGCAGTGTGGTTAAGGTTAGGGTTAGCTGTGTGGTTAGGGTTCAGGTTAGCAGTGTGGTTAAGGTTAGGGTTAAGGTTAGCAGTGTGGTTAGGGTTAGCAGTGTGGTTAGGGTTAGCAGTGTGGTTAGGGTTAGCTGTGTGGTTAGGGTTAGCTGTGTGGTTAGGGTTAGGGTTAGCAGTGTGGTTAAGGTTAGGCGTTAGGGTTAGCAGTGTGGTTAAGGTTAGGTGTTAGGGTTAGCAATGTGGTTAGGGTTCAGGTTAGCACTGTGGTTAAGGTTAGGTGTTAGGGTTAGCAGTGTGGTTAGGGTTCAGTTTAGCAGTGTCATTCAGGTTAGGGTTCAGGTTAGCAGTGTGGTTAAGGTTAGGTGTTAGGGTTAGCAGTGTGGTTAAGGTTAGGGTTCAGGTTAGCAATGTGGTTAAGGTTAGGGTTCAGGTTAGGGTTCAGGTTAGCAGTGTGGTTAAGGTTAGGTGTTAGGGTTAGCAGTGTGGTTCAGGTTAGGGTTCAGGTTAGGGTTCAGGTTAGCAGTGTGGTTAAGGTTAGGTGTTAGGGTTAGCAGTGTTGTTAAGGTTATGTTTCAGGTTAGCAGTGTGGTTAAGGTTAGGTGTTAGGGTTAGCAGTGTGGTTAAGGTTAGGGTTCAGGTTAGGGTTCCGGTTCGGATATCACACCTGTTCGTTGCTATATCTTTAGCTCTGGTCTTTTACCATGGCAGATTCCTAACCATAATCCCCCCCCAGGTGTCCAAAGCAGCAGCGGACCTGATGGCGTATTGCGACGCCCACATACGTGAGGACCCCCTCATCGTGCCCGTGCCCGCCTCGGAGAACCCCTTCCGAGAGAAGAAGTTATTCTGCACCATCCTCTGATGCCCAGTAGGGGGCAGACCAGCCTTAGGTCGGGCCCTGGTTCAGGCGTGGAATAACGCCTGGCGTCTCCTCTTCTGTCTTCACCGTACCTGAAGCTAACAACACGCTGTGAACGTAACCAGGAAGTGACTGCCCTTTCAGCCTTGTAGTTTTTTATTTTTTTTCTAATGGTCTTCAAGTGCAAAAAAAAAACATGAAAATGTCCTTCATTAAAAAAATCTTCATGAAAAGGCATCTGATAGAAGTAAATTCATCCACAAACATGAATATAATTATACATATCACAAATGCTATGATATAATCTTGAAGCCCGTTGAAAAGATGGGGACAGTAAAGTGGAAGTGATCATTCCTTTCACAGTAAACTAACTTTACCACCACTGGCATAACATCTTACTTACTTACTTACTTACTTACTTACTTACTGTTGAATTGAAGTTGCCAGGTACACACTTGTTGTTGTTGATCAGCTCTGTCCCTAGAGGTTGAATGGTTGGGTGGGTTAGATACCTTTACATCTGGCAACCCAGTAAGCTTGTTTGAGTGTAAAAGTCCGACACCAGTTATTTGAGAATTTTTCCCTTTGGGGAAAACAATATTCCAAGTATAAATACATTAAAGTACAACAACAAAAATGTTTAAAAGAAAAATGTAGTTTTTTTTACATTTACATTTTCATTTGCATTTATATTTTCGTTTACATTTGCAAAATTCAAGATGGTCTAATGCAGCACTCTGTTATCAGCACTCTGTTATCAGCCTGCCCCCTTGCTTGAGGAAACAATAGAGGAGTAATTGAGGACAAAAAGAGAGGCACACCCCCATACTGTCATGAGGATACCTGGAGAACCTTTTGAGATATACCTTTTGTTAAGTAAATCATGTGATAAATGAGGTTCTAGGGAGGCTGGAGTGGGTCTTTTTAAAGTCTCCTGGGTCTTTTTAAAGTCTCCTATATCTTTGATAGGTTGGTTATTATTGTTTTGATTTGCAAAATTCTGGTAGCTTTCCTCATAAATGTGCAGGTTTTCCAGAAATCCTGCTTGGAAGATTCCTGGAGTTATGAGAGGAATACGCAGGAAATCAGTAATCCTCCAACAATGATTTCTGGAAAACCAGCGAATTTGTGGGAAAGTTCCCAGAATTTTGCAACCCTATTGTTGCTTATTTGTTGGTTGTTTGAGAACAGCCTTGATTAGTGCTTGATGAGATTGTTTTATTATCAACGTGTATTTTCTTTGATATTGCTAGATGATTTTATTTACATGTCTCAGGAAACAAACAAACAGTGGTATTTTTTTATTTGATATAGTCTTTAATCTTAAATGTTCTTTGAGTGTATACCCATAATTTTGTATATAGCATGTTAGTTCCCACTGTCCATTTCTCCATACCAACATAGCGCCCCACCGATACCAATCTAACTACCGTTTACTGTAGTATTAAACATCCTGCCTTTTGACAGGTTGATTAAAATAAGACAAGTTTTTAACCTTTGCCATATTATTTTTCTCTCAACACTCAATACACGGTTCTATTTTACAATATACACTTTTCTGAATACATACTCAATACTATAAACAATCTATACAGTAGCTGATGCTATGTGAGATGCCCAGGTAGTGTTAGATTTCATTTAGATTTCTTACATTTTATTTGTCTGGAAGTGCTTTGACAATTTAGGAAGAATGTGAATGTGTCTATATGAACATAAGTGTATATTTATTATGTTTTTCGGCCACAGGAACCCTGTGCTTGAGTCCCATCTGTTGATTCAGTGTATAGTGTGCCACATATCCCTTTCATATACAAACAAATCACCTTATTTTAACATGCCAGCTTTTTTATACCAGCTCTTTTGTATATCTGAAAGGGGTAGAGGGTAAAAAACAAGGAGAAATAAAACCCATCTAAAGACGTAGTCCTGATTTCTGCATTTTCACAGACCCTAACCAACATGCAGGTATCAGGTCTCTGTGAATGCTTCTCTGCTTTTTTTGCAGGTAAATTCATGAACACTTCCATTGTTTAACACCTCGCTAACTTGAAAGGCAAACAGCCCCCATGGTTTAACAACACAAAAACGTCTCCCAATTTGCCAGTTACCCACTGATATGTATTAAAGGGGTATCCGTGCAAGAAAGTGGTCATAAGGGGCTGTTTGAAAGGGGCTCATATAAACATTACCTTTTATTTTTTACAGGTAATATACCACGTCTTCTGTCTGAAATGGGTAAAAGAGATGGAATAGTTGCATCTCTATAGAGTACACTGTACACTATGGACAGCTGTCAACTCTGGGCCAAGCCATCTCATATACACCTGAGCCCCTGTTCACTATGTATGGTTAGACTCAGATGTAACATCCAACGAGCAGTTATATTCTAACCAGACAACTAAACATTAAGACACATTTTAAAGGCGTTACACAGTATACAGTTATTATACTACATATATATTACATCTCACCCTTACTTACTCCTCATCATATAGGATCTTACTACTGGTTTCCCCCAGGGTTCTGTACTAGGTCCTATTTAATGTCTCACTACTGGTGTCCCCCAGGGCTCTGTACTAGTTCCTCTTTAATGTCTCATTACTGGTGTCCCCCAGGGCTCTGTACTAGGTCCTATTTAATGTCTCACTACTGGTGTTCCCCAGGGCTCTGTACTAGGTCCTATTTATCCTCTCTAGGCTAGGCGGGACGAATTCGTCCCACCTACGTAACAGCCACGGCTATCCTGTGGCGCGATTTTCAAAACCTTAAAAATCCTATTACTTCAATTTCTCAAACATATGACTATTTTACAGCCGTTTAAAGATAAGACTCTCGTTAATCTAACCACACTGTCCGATTTCAAAAAGGCTTTACAACGAAAGCAAAACATTAGATTATGTCAGCAGAGTACCAAGCCAGAAATAATCAGACACCCATTTTTCAAGCCAGCATATAATGTCACCAAAACCCAGAAGACAGCTAAATGCAGCACTCACCTTTGATGATCTTCATCAGATGACAACCCTAGGACATTATGTTATACAATACATGCATGTTTTGTTCAATCAAGTTCATATTTATATCAAAAACCAGCTTTTTACATTAGCATGTGACGTTCAGAACTAGCATACCCCCCGCAAACTTCCGGGGAATTCGCTAACATTTTACTAAATTACTCACGATAAACGTTCACAAAAAGCATAACAATTATTTTAAGAATTATAGATACAGACCTCCTCTATGCACTCGATATGTCCGATTTTAAAATAGCTTTTTGGTGAAAGCACATTTTGCAATATTCTAAGTACATAGCCCAGGCATCACGGGCTCGCTATTTAGACACCCGGCAAGTTTAGCACTCACCATAATCATATTTACTATTATAAAAATGTCATTACCTTTTGTTGTCTTCGTCAGAATACACACCCAGGACAGCTACTTCAATAACAAATGTTGGTTTGGTCCAAAATAATCCATCGTTATATCCGAATAGCGGCGTTTTGTTCGTGCGTTCCAGACACTATCCGAAATAGTAAAGAAGTGTCACGCGCTTGGCGCAATTCGTGACAATAAAATTCTAAGTATTCCATTACAGTACTTCGAAGCATGTCAACCGCTGTTTAAAATCAATTTTTACGACATTTTTCTCGTAGAAAAGCGATAATATTCCGACAGGGAATCTCCTTTTCGGCAAACAGAGGAAAAAATCCCAAAGGCGGGGGCGGTCGGGGTCACGCGCATAAGCTAGTGTCTCTTGATGGGCCACTTGAGAAAGGCGATAATGTGTTTCAGCCTGGGGCTGGAATGACGACATTCTGTTTTTTCCCGGGCTCTGAGAGCCTATGGAAGACGTGGGAAGTGTCACGTTAGAGCAGAGATCCTTAGTAAATGATAGAGATGGAAAAGAAGTTCAACAAATGGTCAGACAGGCCACTTCCTGTAAAGGAATCTCTCAGGTTTTGACCTGCCATTTGAGTTCTGTTATACTCACAGACACCATTCAAACAGTTTTAGAAAATTTAGGGTGTTTTCTATCCATATGTAATAAGTATATGCATATTCTCGTTACTGGGTAGGAGTGGTAACCAGATTAAATCGGGTATGTTTTTTATCCAGCCGTGTCAATACTGCCCCCTAGCCCTAACAGGTTAATGTCTCACTACTGGTGTCCCCCAGGGCTCTGTACTAGGTCCTCTAATATCTCATTACTGGTGTCCCCCAGGGCTCTGTACTAGGTCCTCTTTAGTGTCTCACTACTGGTTTCCCCCAGGGTTCTGTACTAGGTCCTATTTAATGTCTCACTACTGGTGTCCCCCAGGGCTCTGTATTAGGTCCTCTAATATCTCATTACTGGTGTCCCCCAGGGCTCTGTACTAGGTCCTCTTTAATGTCTCATTACTGGTGTCTCTCAGGGCTCTGTACTAGGTCCTCTTTAATCTATCCTACATCAATCTGATGCCAAACCAGTCTATCCTGCTTTAACTGCAGAACATAAACATTTTGCCCAAAGCCGTCTGATATATTGAACTTTACTATTTTGACATCACTTTTCTATGTTGTTTATTCCTTTGTTTTATTATAAACCACTTCATTTGTTTCCTGAGCCTGTTTCTTTTTCCTATCTATATGTTGCCTGTTCTGTCCTGAGTGAGTGAATGAATGGCAAGTCTTCATACCATACAGCCAACCAACCCAAGGCCTGCATGTTTCTCTGTGCTCCATCCAGGTCTAGTATTGTTCAATTACGGTAACTTCACTAGGATTCCAGATTTCCTGCTGATTTCGGGAATCTTACAACTGGGATTTCGGGAAAACCTGGGAATTTTGGGAAGGTTACCGGAAATGTCTGACAGTCTCCTCGTTTGCCGACAGGGTGGAAGTATTTTAGAGGGTGCATCCGAAATGGCCCCCTATTTCCTATATTAGTGCACTACCAGGGCTCTGGTCAAAATAAGTGCACTATATAGGGAATAGGGTGCCATTTGGGACTTAGCCAGAGTGTGCAGTACAGTCAATCAGTGTGTAAGTCATCAATGGATGTAGGAGGCCTATTCTCTACGACACTGTCAACCCAAAGGCTTTTATTTTTTTTTCAAAAAGCACAATGTGTCAAAACATTTCCTGTTTGTGGTGGTAGATACCTATTTAGCACATTTTTACAAAAACAAATAAAAAAATATTCTTATTATTAGTTGTGTTTATTATTATTATTGTAATATATATGTGGCACAGCACTGACAATGACAACATCATGGTGTGTAGTGCTACTGATTTGGAGATTGTATGATACTTAGGTTTAAACCATTTATAAAATGTGTGATTGATACTCCTGAGTATTTTTTAACAAAAACGAATATAAGGGTCTGTTTACATGTTATATGATCCCTTTTTATGGTTCAGGTTTTATCTGCTTCAAAACTTTAACATTCTGTAAAAAGGTTTCATCTGCTTCAAAACTTTAACATTCTGTAAAAAGTTTCATTTGCTTCAAAACTTTAACATTTTGTAAAAAGGTTTCATCTGCTTCAAAGCTTTACATTCTGCAAATAATCAAATTAAAACGTTTTTGTTTAGACTTGCAAAATTTGAATAATTTTTTCAAAATTCTCACATTTTCCAGAAGTCCTGGTTGTAAAATTCACAAAAGTAGGAGGGAATAAGCAGCAAATACAGACTTCACAAGGATTTCAGGAAAATCTGGGAATTTTTGGAAAGTTACCGGAATTTTGCAACCCTGTTTTTTTTTTGTCGTTGTTCTTGGTACTTTACAGTAGTAGCCTAGTGTTTCCTCATTAGGTATCATACATCTTTCCTAGCCTGCGTACCAGTCTGTTTGTACCATCCTGCCACTCTTTGGTACCCAAGCTACACAATTCCTTGAACTGTCCTAGAACTGTCACTGAAACCAGATATTGGACTTAACTCAGACTTTAGTTGTGTTTGTGTGAACTCTTCAGGGTCTCTAATCCAACAGACCTCAGTTAAAGGGTGGTGCCAAATTTGAACATGAAACATGGGCTATGTCCCAAATGGCACCCTATTCCCTACAATAGTGCACTACTTTAGACCCAGAGCCCTATGTCGTGCCCTATGGGCCCTGGTCAAAATAGTGCACTATAAAGGGAATAGGGTGCCATTTGGGACACAAACATGGATTTCATGTCTCAAACATGAACTTTGCACGGATTTATTTCTGACTGAGGAATCTTATGATGGGAAATATTGCCTATTTTAATGTCTTTGTTCCAAAATGGCACCTTATTCCCTATGGGCCCTGGTCAAAATGCACCTTATTCCCTATGGGCCCTGGTCAAAAACAGAGGACTATAAAGGGAATCGAGTGCCATTTGGGATCCAACAATGTATAGATTATGGGTGCTTTACTTAATGCACATATTGTGTAGAGATTTGGTTGCTTTACTTAAGGTTGTGTAGACGCGCAGCTGTACAAATCAATGGAATTACTTATTTTAAAAATAAAATGTATGAATTAATTGCAGGCTTTGTATTAACCCTCTAGCTGGATCAACATGAATTAAAGGAAATTGCAACCCAAGTGGTCTGTGGTCCCTTTTTCTATAATATATTTTATTATTTAAATTCATGCACAGTACCAGTCAAAAGTCTGGACACACCTACACATTCAAGGGTTTTTCTTTATTTTTACTATTTTCTACATTGTAGAATAGTGAAAACATAAACCTATGAAATAACACATATGGAATCAATGTAGTAACCAAAAAAAGTGTTAAACAAATCAAAATATATTTGAGATTTGAGATTCTTCAAAGTAGCCAACCTTTGCTTGATGACAGCTTTGCACACTTGTGGCATTCTCTCAACCAACTTCATGAGGTAGTCACCTGGAATACATTTCAATTAACAGGTGTGCCTTGTTAAATGTTAATTTGTGGAATGCGTTTGAGCCAATCAGTTGTGTTGTGACAAGGTCTGGATGGTATACAGAAGACAGCCCAATTTGGTAAAAGACCAACTCAATATTATGGCAAGAACAGCTCAAATAAGCAAAGAGAAATGACAGTCCATCATTACTTCAATACATGAAGGTCAGTCAATGCGGAAAATGTCAAGAACTTTGAACGTTACTTCAAGTGCAGTTGCAAAAACCATCGAGCACTATGATGAAACTGGTTCTCATGAGGACCGCCACAGGAAAGGAAGACCCAGAGTTACCTCTGCTGCAGAGGATAAGTTTATTAGAGTTAAATGCACCTCAGATTGCAGAGTTCAAGTAACAGACACATCTCAACATCAACTGTTCAGAGGAGACTGTGTGAATCAGGCCTTCATGGTCAAAATGCTGCAAAGAAACCACTAAAGGACACTAATAAGAAGAAGAGACTTGCTTGGGACAAGAAACATGAGCAATGGACATTAAACTTGTGGAAATCTGTCCTTGGTCTGATGAGTCCAAATTTGAGATATTTGGTTCCAACCGCCGTGTCTTTGTGAGAGTACGCTTTGGGAGTAGGTGAACGGATGATCTCCACATGTGTGGTTCCCAACGTGAAGCATGGAGGAGGGGGTGTGATGGTGTGGGGATGCTTTGCTGGTGACCCTCTTTGTGATTTATTTAGAATTCAAGGCACACTTAACCAGCATGGCTACCACAGCATTCTGCAGCGATAGGCCATCCCATCTGGTTTGGGCTTAGTGGGACTATCATTTGTTTTTCAACAGGACAATGACCCAAAACACACCTCCAGGCTGTGTAAAGGTTATTTGACCAAGGAGAGTGATGGAGTGCTGCATCAGATGACCTGGCCTCCACAATCACCCAACCTCAACCCAATTGAGTTGGACCGCAGAGTGAAGGAAAAGCAGCCAACAAGTGCTCAGCATATGTGGGAACTCCTTCAAGACTGTTGGAAAAGCATTCCAGGTGAAGCTGGTTGAGAGAATGCCAAGAGAGTGTGCAAAGGGTGGCTGCTTTGAAGAATCTAAAATATATTTTGATTTGTTTAACACTTGTTTTGGTTAATACATGATTTCATATGTGTTATTTCATAGTATTGATGTCTTAACTATTATTCTACAATGTATAAAATAGTAAAAATAAAGAAAAACCCTGGAATGAGTAGCTGTGTCCAAACTTTTGACTGGTACTGTATATACATGTAACAATACTAGCATTGCTTAAAGATCAGTAATATCCTACTACTGTATGTTGAAATCTCAATGATAAAATAAGATAACAGGGCAGCTCCCAGTTGCACAAATATTTTTTTGTTTTAGCGGCCTGTGGTGTAATGACTACAGTACTTCATATCCCAGAAAACATAGCGGTACGACGTCTGCACTTCCATTGGTTGAATGACCATCGTCATCAGAACAGGAGCGAGGTAGACATGAGACATTTAGCACAGAAATGTTCAGGAGGCACATACCGTTTTATGCTACACACAGATAACAACACACCACTACCGGACCCAGTTTATAGCCTTCTCGTTCACCGGTGGAGTCTCCACCGAGCGATCCGTCCATGCGAAGCCTAGTCTTGCTTCTAGTTCCGTGTGTTGTCGCGGTAGTGGTGCACTTCTGGTTGTGGACAAACAGAGCGACCATCACGTTGGAGACAGACTCTGGTACTGTATTGTTTTCATTTAGTCAACTTTTTCCTCTAGTTGTGTTGAAACCGCTCATTGGACTATACGGTGTTTAGTTGGACAAGAAAAGTATTAAACAATACTGGAAATGTTTATACTGTATTTTTGTCTCGTGGATTTCGGGACCATGTCTTTATAACTATTTAAATAGTGATGAGACCAGAATCACACTCACAAATTAAAAGGTTCCTGGAGTATCCTTTGGGGGTTCTTCAAATGGGGGAACACCTATAAGCTCTACAAATAACCCCTTTTAATGGATCCTCGAAGAACCTTTTGGGGTTAACTACCCCCCACCCCCCGCCTCCTATTATAGTTATTATTAATAATACCTACAACACCATATTTTAGTTCTCCGTTTTTATTATGATTTTAGTGGCAAAGCAGAATAAAACAATCACAATAATGAGGTAAACTCCCAGTAGAGCCTCAAGTCTAATGGGTATATCCTCGACCGTGTTTGATGTCAATGTGTTGATGTTCTCCGTATCCATAGTCAGAATGATTTTTGCAGTGCATGTTAATTGAACAGGTTTCCTGTTTATATTCATCAGAGGTGTAGGGAAGGTGAAGTCTGTCAATTCAAAAAAAAAAGAGAGTAATTATACAGATGTTTAATGAAACATGCACACAACAGTATTCATACCTTGGTTTTTGTGGTGAATGTGAAACTGTTTTGATAATGGGTTTTCATACACATACTTGTCCATAATGTAGAGGACTATGGGATATTAATTGAAGAGGTAAGGAAGGAGGATGGTAAATGTGATCTGCATAGCATACCAATGGACATACCTTAGTATGCCTCCTCGTCTGTATACCTACAGACACAAAAGTGAGCAGTTCAGTCATCTGCACCAAATACAGCTAGCCTTCATCATATTCTTAACTCTTTGTTGATTGATATCCATTGAATTGTGTCCATTTGACTGTTTTTAGAAAGATTAGCACAAATATGAAAGAGATCACCACAAAACAATATTGATTTAAATCATATCAGGGATACACATTACCTTAAATTGAGATATTAAAAAAAATTTCAGTTAAGTGACTGCACCTGCTGTCAATGTAAATTTTTGTTGGGCAGTTAGGTTCCTGCAAAAAAAAACACCAGCTAACGAGGTTCCTCGATGAATCCCACCTCCTATGGGGTTCTTGGAAGAACCTTTTTAATGGCAATTTTCAGTGCAGAGAACCTTTTTAAGGTTCTTCAAAAGAACTTTGAGGATCTTAGAAGGACCCTTGTTGAACCCTGAATTTTTAGAGTGCAGTTCAACCACTTCTATAGAATGTGATATCTAGAATGAAATATCTACAACACAGCAATACCCATGATACTCTGCGGCAGAACCCCAATGTTAGGGTGTTGTACTTTTGTATTCCATGTTATAGAGAAGCTTGTCATGAACACACAATTTTCTTTCATGTGGATAGAATTTTTCCATTGCTGAGATCTTATTTTCAAACTGTTAGACAAGGTTTCAGACAGGTCAATGTTAATCCCTAGTCCAGGGCTAGGCAACCCTGTTCCTTCCGTGCCGCAGATACGTCATGATTTTGTTCTAACTAGGCACCACACCAGGGGTGCGTACAGTTCGCTTGAAAGTTTGCTACGTTGCGGAACGGTTTGTACTGAACAACACATTTTCCCCAAACGTTCTTGAACATATTTTGAGATACTGTACATTTGGTGGGTGTGCTGTGGTTTGAAGCAATGAGTGACGTTTTTAAAGGGCAGCGGTTCATTTGGAATTCACTACCCAACCTCTCCGTTTTTTATCTGGTTATTCAGTAAAGCATAGTTTCCACTCAATTAAACGTTATATTACGTTGTGATGTACTGAACGCAGCCCTGACCAACTGAGCTAATTGATCAGTTAAGTGATTGCAGAAATTCAACACACCTGGTCTTCCAGTTTTGGTTAAATCAAAAACATGAAGTGCCTACAGCACTCCCGGTCCTGGAGTGCTGCAGGCGCCAAATCACCGGTCTAGCTTCTTAAATTCAACACGTTTTGTCCAATATCTCAAGATAGGGTGGTCATATTGTTATGACATTTTCAGGGCTGATGTAGAACACATATTCAAATAAAAGTAAAAATGATACATTAAAATGCGGTATTATGCGAATTGGGCACTTAATATGCAAATCAGGAAGTATGGAATACAGTAATTTATGGTAGGTTAGTCATATTTTTTGTTATTGTCATTTCTTTCCACAAATAAAACATTGTACGTGACATCCAGACATAGCACATATACACCGTGTAATATTATCTCACAAGCTCCAGTACAGAACTAAATGGGTTCACAAGCTCCAGTATAGAACCAAATGGGTTCACAAGCTCCAGTACAGAACCAAATGGGTTCACAAGCTCCAGTACAGAACCAAATGGGTTCACAAGCTCCAGTACAGAACCAAATGGGTTCACAAGCAACAGTACAGAACCAAATGGGTTCGCAAGCAACAGTACAGAACCAAATGGGTTCGCAAGCAACAGTACAGAACCAAATGGGTTCACAAGCTCCAGTACAGAACCAAATGGGTTCACAAGCAACAGTACAGTACCAAATGGGTTCACAAGCTCCAGTCATCACCTCCCAGTCTTAGACACATGACAACTCAGAGTAGGAGTGGCCATGACCCGTCTAGATTCTAAGGATAACTCTAGCTGCTATAACGACACCAACAGTGATCAGTGCAAATTCCTCATTTGTTACATTAGATAACTCTGTTCTATCGCCCACGAGACATATTCTCAGTGAAACTGGACTTGTTAACCCCAACCATTCCTCCAGATATTTCAAAACATCCATCCAGAAAGGTAGCACTAATGTACATTCCCATATTGCGTGGAATAATGTCCCAGTGTCTTTTTGGCATTTCCAACACAGAGTTGTTGGTCAGTCCCATCTGAAGCGTTGTTGGGGTCCTATAAAACTTATGTAGTGTCTTTTTATATTGAGTAAGTTTCCTCCTGGCTTCCCTTATGTTCCTCCTTGAGCTGGACAAGATCTTCAACCAGGTGTCATCCTCAATTTCACACTTAAGGTCAATTTGCCATATTGTTCTGAGGTTTTTAGTCTTTACCCTGCTGATGACTAAATATTGAGTATAAAATGGCTGCTTTACGTTTGGGTAATTCCAAATACTCAGCTACTGTGTTCTTTCCTGGATGTTGTTGATAGCCAGTTAACAAACATTCTCAATTGTACATTTTTCCCGAAATGTCCCTTGTCTCAAAAATATATATTTTTTTACCAAATCTGAGTATGACATTAAAACATCTTCATTGTACAGATCACCTTTAGTATGAATTCCTTTCATTAGCCACTGTTTCCAGTACACAATCTTATTTCCTATCCGTAGTCTAGGATTGTGCACAATGTGAAATTCCACATATCTAGTGTACTGTTCTCCACACCTCTTGAGTATAATAAAATTGGGTTGTGAGTTTCAACAGACCTCTCCTCTGTAAGACTATGTTGCAGAGTATCAACAGGGGTGAAAGGATAACTTTGTTCCCATTCTATTGTTATCCAATCCAAGCCAGCATCCCTTTTGCCCCAATGATTTGCCAATTTAGCCATTTAAAATCATAAATGGTACAATGTAACATCTGGTGAAGCCAAGCCTCTTACATCCCTTGGTGAGCACATCTTCTTCATATTAATCCTGTTTTTTTTTTTTTTCCACAAAAAGTATTTAGTTAATTTGTCATATTGTTTAAAATACCAATCTGGAATATTCATAGGTAACATGGATGTGCATTGTGTCAAGAAGCAGTGCGGCTTGGCGGGGTCGTGTTTCGGAGGATGCATGGCTCTCGACCTTCGCCTCTCCCGAGTCCGTACAGGAGTTGCCGCGATGGGACAAGACTGTAATTACCAATTAGATATCACGAAATTGGAGAGGAAAGAAAGGCTGGAATGTCAGCTGTAAGGCACTACACAGGGTGGTGATTATGTCCCAGTAAATCTCTGGGGCCGAGCTTCCTGCCATCCAGAACCTCTATACCAAGCGGTGTCAGAGGAAGGCCCTAGAAATGGTCAGACTCCAGCCACCCAAGTCATACTGTTCTCTCTGCTACCTCACGGCAAGCTGTACCGATGCACCAAGTCTGGAACCAACAGGACCCTGAACAGCTCTACCCCCCAAGCCATAAGACTGCTAAACTAGACTGCTAATTAGCTAATCAAATGGCTACCAGGACTACCTGCATTGACCCTTTTTAGCACTAACTCTCTTGCACTGACTCTATACTAACACACACTGGACTCTACCCAACACACTGGACTCTACCCCGTGCACACACACATGTATAGTGACTCCACACACACACTTTCATACTCACCACATGCGTTGCTGCTACTGTCTTATCTATCCTGCTGCCTAGTCACTTTATGTGTGTGTATATATACACAGATACCTCAACTACCTCCTACCCCTACACATTGATTCTGTACTGGTCCTCTGTCTATAACCACGTTATTACCTGGTCCTCTCTGTATGTAACCATGGTGTTGCCTGGTCCTCTCTGTATGTAACCATGGTGTTGCCTGGTCCTCTCTGTATGTAACCATGGTGTTGCCTGGTCCTCTCTGTATGTAACCATGGTGTTGCCTGGTCCTCTCTGTATGTAACCATGGTGTTGCCTGGTCCTCTCTGTATGTAACCATGGTGTTGCCTGGTCCTCTCTGTATGTAACCATGGTGTTGCCTGGTCCTCTCTGTATGTAACCATGGTGTTGCCTGGTCCTCTCTGTATGTAACCATGGTGTTGCCTGGTCCTCTCTGTATGTAACCATGGTGTTGCCTGGTCCTCTCTGTATGTAACCATGGTGTTGCCTGGTCCTCTCTGTATGTAACCATGGTGTTGCCTGGTCCTCTCTGTATGTAACCATGGTGTTGCCTGGTCCTCTCTGTATGTAACCAAGGTGTTGCCTGGTACTCTCTGTATGTAACCATGTTTATATTTTTCACTGTGTATTTTCTTCCTCGTCACTATTGTATTTTTTATTTGTGACTCTGGTTTGACCACAGATAGTGGTTACCTGGAAAGTCCATCTGCGTTGCAGTTCAGTTCTGACTTGTGGTACTTGATGTCGTAGGTGTGTGCTGACGATAACAAACCCCACCTTTTTGTTTTCTGCTGGCTGCAAGTGACAGAATCCTAGTATGTGACAAATTGTATTTGTCACATGCGCCGAACATACAACAGGTGTAGACCTTACCGTGAAATGCTGACTTACAAGCCCTTAACCAACAATGCAGTTAAAAAAATAGAGTTAAGAAAATATTTACCAAGTAAACAAAAGTAATAAAATCTTAAAGTAACACAAGAAAATAACTATAACGAGGCTATGATACCAGTACAAGGGGTACTGGTATCGAGTCAATGTGTGGGTACAGGTTAGTCCAGGAAATGTATAAAGTGACTATACATAGATACTAAACAGCAAGTAGCAGCAGTGTAAAAACAATGGGGGGGATCAGTGTAAATAGTCTTGGTGGCCATTTGATTAATTGTTCAGCAGTCTTATGGCTTGAGGGTAGAAGCTGTTAAGGAGCCTTTTTGTCCTAGACTTGGTGCTCTGCTACCGCTTGCCGTGCGGTAGCAGAGAGAACAGTCTATGACTTTGGTGACTGCAGTTTTTTGACAATTTTTTTGGGGGGGTTTTCCTCTGACACAGCCTAGTATACAGGTCCTGGATGGCAGGAAGCTTGGCCCCAGTGATGTACTGGGCCGTACACACTATCCTCTGTAGCGCCTTACGGTGTGATGCCAAGCAGTTGCCATACCAGGCGGTGATGCAACCGGTCAGGATGCTCTCGATGGTGTAGCTGTAGAACTTTTTGAGGATCTGGGAACCCATGCCAAATAATTTCAGTCTCCTGAGGGGGAATAGGCTTTGTCCTTCCCTCTTCACAACTGTCATGGTGTGTTTTGGACCATGATAGTTTGTTGTGGACACCAAGGAACTTGAAGCTCTCAACCTGCTCCAGTACAGCCCTGTCGATGAGAATGGGGGTGTTATCGGTCCTCCTTTTCCTGTAGTCCACGATAATCTCCTTTTTCTTGCTTGCATTGAGTGAGAGGTTGTTGTCTTTGAACCACATTTCCAGGTCTCTGACCTCCTCCCTATAGGCTGCCTCATTGTTGTCGGTGATCAGGCCTGTTGTGTCGTCAGCAAACTTAATGATTGTGTTGGAGTCGTGGGTGAACAGGGAGTACAGGAGGGGACTAAGCATGCACCCCTGAGGGGCCCCAGTATTGAGGATCAGCGTGGCAGATGTGTTTTTGCCTACCCTTACCAGGGTATTCGGCATGATGGTGTTGTGAGCCATGACCAGCCTTTCAAAGCACTTCATGGCTACCGACGTGAATGCTACTGTGCGGTAATCATTTAGGCAGGTTAACTTCGATTTCTTGGGCACAGGGACTATGGTCTTTTTGAAACATGTAGGTATTACAGACTTGGTCAGGGAGAGGTTGAAAATGTCAGTGAAGACACTTGCCAGTCGGTCTGTGTATGCTTTGAATACACATCCTGGTAATCCGTTTGGCCCCTCGGCTTTGTGAATGTTGACCTGTTTAAAGGTCTTTCTCAGATCGGCTATGGAGAGCGTGATCACACAGTCGTCCGGAACAACTGTCGCTCTCATGCATGCTTCAGTGTTGCTTGCCTCGAAGCGAGCATAAAAAGGCATTAAGCCCGTCTGGTAGGCTTGCGTCACTGGGCAGCTCATGGCTGGGTTTCCCTTTTATAGTCCGTAATAGTTTTCAAGCCCTGCTACATCCGACGAGCATCAGAGCCGGTGTAGTAGGAGTCAATCTTAGTCCTGTATTGATGCTTTGCCTGTTTTGATGGTTCGTCTGAGGGCATAGCAGGATTTCTTATAACAGTCCGGATTAGTGTCCCACTCCTTGAAAGCGGCAGCTCTAGCCTTTTAGCTCAGTGCGGATGTTGCCTGTAACCCATGGCTTCTGGTTGGGATATGTACATACGGCCGCTGTTGGGACGACGTCGTCAATTCACTTATTGATGAAGCTGGTGACTGAGGTGGTGTAACTCCTCAAAGCCATTGGATGAATCCCAGAACATATTCCAGTCTGTGCTGCAAAACAGTCCTGTAGCTTAGCATCAACGTCATCTGACCACATCTGTATTGAGCGAGTCACTGGTACTTCCTGTTTTTAGTTTTCGCTTGTAAGCAGGAATCAGGAGGATAGAATTATGGTCAGATTAGCCAAATGGAGGGCGAGGGAAAGATTTATGCATCTCTGTGTGTGGAGTAAACATGGTCAAGAGCTTTTTTTCCCCCTCTGGTTGCACATTTAATGTGCTGGTAGAAATTAGATAAAACTATTTAAGTTTCTTGTCAACAGACGATGATTTGTTAGAAGGGTGAACTTCCTCCCGTACAGATACTGGTGAAACTTACTCACTCCAAAAACGATGCCTAGGGCTTCTCGTTTCATCTCTGCGTTGTTACTTTCTGCTTTGTTCAATGTCCTCGATGCAAATGCGATCGGCTTCTCTTCCCCCGGAAGGCATAATATGGGACACGACACCATAGGGACTGGCATCACAAACTAGTTGGATGTGCATTGACTGGTCAAAGTGTCAGTGCCTCGTTTGAGTAGTGTTTCCTTGGTTTTCAGGAATGCTTCCTTGTTCTGTCCAATGTAATGTAATGGATGCAGTGGCTAAGCGTCCGTAGTAATTCAATAACCCCAGGAAAGAACGCAGATGGCTGAGGATCTGGGGCATCCAAGATAGCCTTGACCTCAGACGGAGCCTTGTGAAGGTCCGAGGCGTTCAACTGCTGATGCACATTTTCACGAACTAGCAATATCTGTAAAGGTTCTGGAGATGGTCCTCTCCGTCTTTCCCAGTAACGAGGATGTCATCCAGGTAGCATTGTACTCCTGGCAATCCACTCAAGATCTGGTCCATCGCCCTCCGGAACAGCGCTGGCACACTTGTGATTACATACGATAGACGACAGCTCCTGAAGACGGTCAGCAGCTCCTTTGACTTTGCATCTACGGGTATCTGTTAGTAGGGTTGTGACCCACAGCTAAACCTGCTGAAAGATTGTCGATGTGTGGATACTGTGACTGACTGTTAGCATTTCACGGTAAAGTCTACACTTGTTGTATTTGGCGCATGTGGCAAATAAAGTTTGATTTGACTAAGTCTCCACATATCCTGATTCGACCATCCGTCTTTAGGACTGGCAGATGGGTGTGGCCCATTCAGTCACCTTGACCGGCTCCAGTACTTTGTTCTTAACTAGTGTCCAAGTCAGCCTCGACTTTTGGTCTGATAGGATAAGGTACGGGCCGTACTTTCAGAAACTTTGGTTTGCTGTCAGGCTTAATGCCAAGCTTCACTGTTATGTATTTCATGCAACCCTGCTCTGCATGAAATACTCCTCCATGTTTCTTTAAGATGGTGGCTAGGCCTGTGTTTCCATGTGTCTTTGTACACACTGATGACCACTCATGTTATTTGATCCACCCGTGAACGTCCCTGTAGTGATTGGATAGTCTACTTTCACAACGTTACTGGGCAGCTTTTCACCTTGTCTATTGAACTGAACTGTGACCTCAGTGATGCCTCTCACACACAGCAGATTAACCTGTGTTAAGTCTTTAATACAATGTGTGCTGGCTGAAGTGGTAGGTGTTAGTGTCATTTTGTAGACTGTGTCTAACACGATACAGCTGCCCCTGTGTCAGTCTCCAATACACACTGGTTGCCACTTTAACAAGGGAGAGAAATAGTAGCCATGCAGACCCCAGCAACACTTTAGGATTTTCAGTGTGACTTCCTCATCACCTCAGGTTTCTCCCGCCTCATGTCTTACTTTTTGTTGGAATGTTTCTTGTTTTCTCTGAGCGCTTTTTTTTTTTTTTTCTGCAGGCTCATTCAACGTGGCACTTTTTTTATTTTTTTAAACCACAGGCTTGATAATCCACGTCCTTACGCCAGCACGTCCTTACGCCAGCACGTCCTTACGCCAGCACGTCCACGTCCTTTCACCAGCACGTCCTTGCACCAGCATATCAGCCTGATGTCTCACTTTGCCATGTCCCTTGATTTCCCTGTCTCTGATTTTCAGTTGCAACTCTGAAGTTTTTCCTCATGAACTCAACTGAGTCTCTTTTTAGCATCTAGTTCCATAGACGTACTGATTTCAATGGCACTTGTCAAGGTCAGATGACTTTCAGTCAATAGTCTTTTTTTTGTGTAGCTTCACTCCGCAGCCCACATACTAGTATGTCTCTAACGATGTAATTTAGACCAGCGTTAAACTCCGTGCTCTGGTAGGTAAACGCAGCAGCAAATATTGTCACTGATTCTCCCTCTTTCCGATTTCTTCTGTGGAACCTTTCAACAATAACTAGTGGTTTTGGGTGAAAAGTGTCCTTTTCAGTATTTCCACAATATCCCCATATGTCTTATTACCAGCCCTGTGTGCCTGTAGCAGGCTGCATAGTAAATGAATTGTCTGTAGCCCCATAACTCAAATCTAGGCACAATTTTGTCCTCATCTGTCATTTGCAAGAACAAAATATTCAAACCATTCTGGATATGAGCTCTACTACTCAACGCTTTCATCACGCTGTCCAATGTTTACAACAATCCCGGCCATTTTCCGTTTCTCAATAGGCTCCTGATTTGTCATTCACTTCGATATTGTCCTTAACCACGGCAAGATTTTCCTCCGTCATGTGATCTTCATTCACTTCACTCACTGACGTTTCATCAACTTCGCTCGTTTAGCAGTTTTTTAATTCCCAAGTTTGTTTTAATCACGTTGTTTTCCTGCTTTGATGTCTGCCTCAAATCATTTTCTTCCGTCCGTGACGATGATAACTCTCTCTTAACTAGCTCGATTTATGTATTTACCTCTGTTAGCAATACACTGTGCTAACGTTAACCAACTTCTTCTGGACAGAATTGTTCCACTAGGTTCAGACTTACTCGTCGCCAATCTTCTGTTACGTCTCATGGGTTTCATAACCACGTCTTTTATAATAATTAAATCATGTTGACAGGAATCAGTTCAACCGTTTCCCAGCTAGCAACGAGCAATTGGCATGCAGGCGGCCCTCCCAAAGTGATAATGGTTCCCCGTCAGCAGACTTGCTCGGTGGCCTTGATGGCGGGGCGCCTGCTTTTAAATCCAATTTGCCCCATTTTAGAGTAGCAAATCGACCCATTTTAGAGATGCAAATCTCGTCATAAGTGGCAAACTCTCCTCTCCCGCTGGTGGTAAGACTTCATAGCCATCTGCTTTAGGAATGTATTTTCCAGATTTAAATATAATGTAGTCTAGGTGAAGTTTTAAAATGGACTGTCTATACATGGTTCACATTTTACATGAATCCCCCCTTTCCCCACGTGTTTACGTGTTCTGGTAATGATTTTGTCTTGACAGATGAGGACTCGGCAGCATCTCCCTGTGGTGAGGTGCTGGTGGGGGTGTTGTCTTCCAGACATCACTATGATCTCAGACAGGCTATAAGACAGACGTGGTTGGGATACCTCCGGGACCATACACACTACCGACACAGGTATGGATCATAGACATATATACACTACACGTGTGTTTTATATACATTGGTCTGAGTCGGGATACTGGTCAAAACTAATCCACTAATATTAAGTGATGGGGTCCCATTTGGGATACAGATAGCATTATATATGTGTGTGTATGATACAGAGGGAGTGACATGGCCTTCAGCAACCCATAGTAACCATGGTAACTGAAGAGAAGTGCCTTGGCAAATGACTGAGTGTGTCTGAAATGGCACCCTATTCCCTATATAGTGCACTACTTTAGACCAGAGCCCTATGGCACCCTATTCCCTATATAGTGCACTACTTTAGACCAGAGCCATATGGCACCATATTCCCTATATAGTGCACTACTTTAGACCAGGGCCCTATGGCACCCTATTCCCTATATAGTGCACTATTAGGTTATCTGGCCAAAAGTAGTGCAACAAAGTGCATTCGGAAAGTATTCAGACCCCTTGACTTTTTCCACATTTTGATACGTTACAGCCTTGTTCTAAAATTGATGATTTTATTTTACTTAATCCATCTACACATAATGAAGCAAAAACACGTTTTTAAACATTTTGGCAAATGTATTAAAAACAGATACCTTAAGTATTCAGACACTTTGCTATGAGACTCCAAAATTAAGCTCAGGTGTATCCTGTTTCCATTGATCATCCTTGATGTTTGTACAACATGATTGGAGTCCATCTGTGGTAAATTCAATTGATTGACATGATTTGGAAAGACACACACCTGTCTATATAAGGTCCCACAGTTGACAGTGCATGTCAGAGCAAAAACCAAGCCATGAGGTTGAATGAATTGTCTGTAGAGCTTCGAGACAGGATTGTTTCGAGGCACAGATCTGGGGAAGGGTACCAAAACATTTCTGAGGACAACCATCTCTGCAGCACTCCACCAATCAGGTCTTTATGGTAGAGTGGCCAGACGGAAGCCAATCCTCAGTAAAAGGCACATGACAGCACGCTTGGAGTTTGCCAGAAGGCACCTAAAGACTTTCAAACCATGAGAAACAAGATTCTCTGGTCTGATGAAACCAAGATTGAACTCTTTGGCCTGAATGCCAAGCATCACGTCTGGAGGAAACCTGGCATCATCCCTAAGGTGAAGCATGGTGGTGGCAGCATGCTGTGGGGATGTTTTTCAGCGGCAGGGACTGGTCAGGATCGAGGGAAAGCTGAACGGAGCAAAGTACAGAGAGAACCTTCACTAGAACTTTCAGAACCTCAGACTGGGGCGATGGTTCACCTTCCAACAGGACAACGACCCTAAGCACACAGCCATGACAATGCAGGAGTGGCTTCAGGACAAGGACAAGTCTCTGAATGTCCTTGAGTGGCCCAGCCAGAGCCCGGACTTGAACCCGATCTAACATCTCTGGAGAGACCTGAAAATAGCTGTGCAGCAACACTCCCCATCCAATCTGACAGAGCTTGAGAAGAATGGGAGAAACTCGCTTGTAGCGTCAAACCCAAGAAGACTCGAGGCTGTAATCGCTGCCAAAGGTGCTTCAACAAAGTACTGAGTTATTTATTTTATACATTTCTCAAAATGTCATTATGGAGTATTGTGTGTAGATTGAGATTTTAATTTTCTTTATTAATTTTAAAATAAGGCTGTAACACAAAAACAAAAGTGTGGAAATAGTCAAAGGGGTCTGAATACTTTCTGAATGCACTGTACCATTTGGAAACCTATAACTCATCAGAGGTGATATAATTAGGGAGGGATGACTGTTTTATATGGTGTTATGTTACAGGTATTTTTGTTGTGGTGGTATAGTGTTGTGTTTTATTGTGATGTCGTTTCAGGGTGCAGGTGAAGTTTATCATTGGGAAACATGGCTGTCCCATTCCAGAGGAGGACAGAGAGGATCCCTACTCATGTTCCCTCTTGAACCTCACAGACCCAGGTAGGACCTCACAGACCCCGCCCCCCAGGTAGGACCTACACCAGTACAGCACAGCTTTTAGCTACACCAGTACAGTAGATGACAAAACAGCTTTGGAGGAATATGTGTTATAGAAACAGAGAGCGAAGGATGTCAGTCTGTCTGTAACCAGGTTTCCATCCACTGTATGCGAGTGAAGTATCTCACCGTATAAAAGAAACAAACACTATAGCTGTGATGGAAACAGGAAGTTCCGTTACCATGACGTAAATGCTGGCGGATAATTTGTTCGTTTGACATGGTGGGATCTTTTTTTGTGCAAGAAATTGCGGAGGGAATGTCTTTATGTGCAAATATTGACATAATAACCATCATGTTGAAGTAAACTTGGAGTCATGTGGATGATCTGTTGTGTCGTCGTCCCACTACGACTCAGGAAGCCATGCAGTTTAAACTACAGATGAAATAAGTTCTGATGAACTTCACAGGGGGGTGAAAGAGCCTGGTAATGATCTTGATGCTCCTTTTATAATAAATATCTGGGGTCTTATTCTGGTGACATGATGCTTGACTGCCGTTGGACAAATTCAAATATTCTCATCTATAATAATGTCATCATGTAGACTAGCCTACCCACACTGCATCAGAGCTGTCAAGCCCAAAGTAGGCACTTCTTTTATTTTTTTTATTTTTTTTTAACGGAACAGTTTTTGTGACGACAACTATCGGTAGGGTTGAAAATGCAATGGAAAACCGATTTAAAAAAATAAAAAATTAAATTCTGTACATGAAAACGTAAGTGAAAAAAGTTAATTGCGCATATTGTCTTTAACCTGCTTTTTTTAAATATAAATATTTATACTGCTAAAAAAAAATTAAGGGAACACTTATGTAACTCCAAGTCAATCACACTTCTGTGAAATCAAACTGTCCACTTAGGAAGCAACACTGATTGACAATAAATTTCACATGCTGTTGTGCAAATGGAATAGACAACAGGTGGAAATTATAGGCAATTAGTAAGACACCCCCAATAAAGGAGTGGTTCTGCAGGTGGTGACCACAGACCACTTCTCAGTTCCTATGCTTCCTGGCTGATGTTTTGGTCACTTTTGAATGCTGGCGGTGCTTTCACTCTAGTGGTAGCATGAGTCTACAACCCACACAAGTGGCTCAGAAAGCGGGAGGGGAAAGAAAAATGGAGGGGAATGCTGGGAAAGAAAGCGGGAGATGGGGAGGGAGACGGAGAGACGTTGAATATCACAGGAACATTACACGTTGAATATCACAGGTACATTACACGTTGAATATTACATGTTGAATATAACATCTCTGTCAGATAAAGGTACTTGATTATTCTATCATCTACTGCTGAAGTTAAAAAGCATTGGATTGGGAAGAGTTTTCTTGCACCAGTCTAGGTGTTCATCCTTTTTAAATCCAAGTCACATTAGGATTGATTTATAATATAAACCAAACCTATAGATGTAGGATCTTAATATAAACCAGTTTGCTACAGGAAATGTGAATTATAATTAATGGGCATGTACAGTGCATTCGGAGGGTATTCAGACCCCTTCACTTTTTCCATATTGTTACATTACAGCCTTATTCTAAAATTGACTAAATTAACTGTTTTCCTCATCACACACAATACCCCATCATGACATCACAATTCCCCATCAGGACATCACAATACCCCATAATGTGCAGATAAACATCTTATTACGTAAGTATTCAGACCCTTTGTTATGGGACTTGAAAATGGGCTCCAGTGCAACCTATTGATCATCCTTGAGATGTTTCTACAACATGATTGGAAACCGCTTGTGGTAAATTTAATTGATTGGACATGATTTGGAAAGGCGCACACACCTGTCGAAGGGATTGTCCGTAGAGCTCCGAGACGACAGGATTGTGTTGCTTATGTTTGCATAAAACAATATCCCATAATGACAAAGCAAAAACTGTTTTTTAGAAATGTAAAATTAAATATCACATTTAACATAAGTATTCAGACCCTTTACTGGGTACTTTGTTGAAGCACCTTTGGCAGAGATTACAGCCTGAAGTCTTCTTGGGTATGACGCTACAAGCTTGGCACACCTGTATTTGGGGAGTTTCTCCCATTCTTCTCAAGCTTTGTCAGGTTGGATGGGGAGAGTCGCTGTACATATATTTTCATGTCTCTCCAGAGATGTTTCGACCGGGTTCAAGTCAAAGAATATCTAGTTAACAGAAGAAAAGAAAGAGAAAATCAGGACAGAAGAAAAAGGATATCAAAGTGAAACAGTTCTCTAAAGACACAGGAGACAATAATACAAGAAACAACACTTCTGTAGCTTGTCAACTATGTGTCTGTCTATCCCTGTTCTCTCCTCTCTGCACAGGCCATACAAACGCTTCACACCGCGTGGCCGCTGCCACTCTAACCTGGTGGTCCCAGCGCGCACGACCCACGTGGAGTTCCAGGTCTCCGGCAGCCTCTGGAACTGCCGGTCTGCAGCCAACAAGGCTGAGTTCATCTCAGCCTATGCGACCCTCCAGTCCCTAGACTTCCTGGCGCTGACGGAAACATGGATTACCACAGATAACACTGCTACTCCTACTGCTCTCTCTTCGTCTGCCCACGTGTTCTCGCATACCCCTAGAGCATCGAGCCAGCGGGGTGGTGGCACTGGAATCCTCATCTCTCCCAAGTGGACATTCTCTCTTTCTCCCCTGACCCATCTGTCTATCTCCTCATTTGAATTCCATGCTGTCACAGTTACCAGCCCTTTCAAGCTTAACATCCTTATCATTTATCGCCCTCCAGGTTCCCTTGGAGAGTTCATCAATGAGCTTGACGCCTTGATAAGTTCCTTTCCTGAGGATGGCTCACCTCTCACAGTTCTGGGTGACTTTAACCTCCCCACGTCTACCTTCGACTCATTCCTCTCTGCCTCCTTCTTTCCACTCCTCTCCTCTTTCGACCTCACCCTCTCACCTTCCCCCCCCTACTCACAAGGCAGGCAATACGCTTGACCTCATCTTTACTAGATGCTGTTCTTCCACTAATCTCATTGCAACTCCCCTCCAAATCTCCGACCACTACCTTGTATCACCTTGTATCCTTTTCCCTCTTGCTCTCATCCAACACTTCTCACTCTGCCCCTACTCGGATGGTATTGCGCCGTCCCAACCTTCGCTCTCTCTCTCCCGCTACTCTCTCCTCTTCCATCCTATCATCTCTTCCCTCTGCTCAAACCTTCTCCAACCTATCTCCTGATTCTGCCTCCTCAACCCTCCTCTCCTCCCTTTCTGCATCCTTTGATTTTCTCTGTCCCCTATCCTCCAGGCCGGCTCGGTCCTCCCCTCCTGCTCCGTGGCTCGACGACTCACTACGAGCTCACAGAACAAGGCTCCGGGCAGCCGAGCGGAAATGGAGGAAAACTCGCCTCCCTGCGGACCTGGCATCCTTTCACTCACTCCTCTCTACATTCTCCTCTTCTGTCTCTGCTGCTAAAGCCACTTTCTACCACTCTAAACTCCAAGCATCTGCCTCTAACCCTAGGAAGCTCTTTGCTACCTTCTCCTCCCTCCTGAATCCTCCTCCCCCTCCCCCCCCCCTCCTCCCTCTCTGCGGATGACTTCGTCAACCATTTTGAAAAGAAGGTTGACGATATCCGATCCTCGTTTGCTAAGTCAAACGACACCGCTGGTCCTGCTCACACTGCCCTACCCTGTGCTTTGACCTCTTTCTCCCCTCTCTCTCCAGATGAAATCTTGCGTCTTGTGACGGCCGGCCGCCCAACAACCTGCCCACTTGACCCTATCCCCTCTCTTCTCCAGACCATTTCCGGAGACCTTCTCCCCTTCCTCACCTCGCTCATCAACTCATCCTTGACCGCTGGCTACGTCCCTTCCGTCTTCAAGAGAGCGAGAGTTGCACCCCTTCTGAAAAAACCTACACTCGATCCCTCCGATGTCAACAACTACAGACCAGTATCCCTTCTTTCTTTTCTCTCCAAAACTCTTGAACGTGCCGTCCTTGGCCAGCTCTCCTGCTATCTCTCTCAGAATGACCTTCTTGATCCTAATCAGTCAGGTTTCAAGACTGGGCATTCAACTGAGACTGCTCTTCTCTGTGTCACGGAGGCTCTCCGCACTGCTAAAGCTAACTCTCTCTCCTCTGCTCTCATCCTTCTAGACCTATCTGCTGCCTTTGATACTGTGAACCATCAGATCCTCCTCTCCACCCTCTCCGAGTTGGGCATCTCCGGCGCGGCCCACGCTTGGATTGCGTCCTACCTGACAGGTCGCTCCTACCAGGTGGCGTGGCGAGAATCTGTCTCCGCACCATGCGCTCTCACCACTGGTGTCCCCCAGGGCTCTGTTCTAGGCCCTCTCCTATTCTCGCTATACACCAAGTCACTTGGCTCTGTCATATCCTCACATGGTCTCTCCTATCATTGCTATGCAGATGACACACAATTAATCTTCTCCTTTCCCCCTTCTGATAACCAGGCGGCGAATTGCATCTCTGCATGTCTGTCAGACATATCAGTGTGGATGACGGATCACCAGCTCAAGCTGAACCTCGGCAAGACGGAGCTGCTCTTCCTCCCGGGGAAGGACTGCCCGTTCCATGATCTCGCCATCACGGTTGACAACTCCCTTGTGTCCTCCTCCCAGAGTGCTAAGAACCTTGGCGTGATCCTGGACAACACCCTGTCGTTCTCCACTAACATCAAGGCGGTGACCCGATCCTGTAGGTTCATGCTCTACAACATTCGCAGAGTACGACCCTGCCTCACACAGGAAGCGGCGCAGGTCCTAATCCAGGCACTTGTCATCTCCCGTCTGGATTACTGCAACTCGCTGTTGGCTGGGCTCCCTGCCTGTGCCATTAAACCCCTACAACTCATCCAGAACGCCGCAGCCCGTCTGGTGTTCAACCTTCCCAAGTTCTCTCACGTCACCCCGCTCCTCCGCTCTCTCCACTGGCTTCCAGTTGAAGCTCGCATCCGCTACAAGACCATGGTGATTGCCTACGGAGCTGTGAAGGGAACGGCACCTCCGTACCTTCAGGCTCTGATCAGGCCCTACACCCAAACAAGGGCACTGCGTTCATCCACCACTGGCCTGCTGGCCCCCCTACCTCTGAGGAAGCACAGTTCCCGCTCAGCCCAGTCAAAACTGTTCGCTGCTCTGGCACCCCAATGGTGGAACAAGCTCCCTCACGACGCCAGGACAGCGGAGTCAATCACCACCTTCCGGAGACACCTGAAACCCCACCTCTTTAAGGAATACCTAGGATAGGATAAAGTAATCCTTCTAACCCCCCCCCCCCCCCTTAAAAGATTTAGATGCACTATTGTAAAGTGGTTGTTCCACTGGATATCATAAGGTGAATGCACCATTTTGTAAGTCGCTCTGGATAAGAGCGTCTGCTAAATGACTTAAATGTAATGTAAATGTAAGTCCAGGCTCTGGCTGGGCCGCTCAAGGACATTCACTCCTGCATTGTCTTGCTGTGTGCTTAGGGTCGTTTTCCTGTCTGAGGTCCTGAGCGCTCTAGAGAAGGTTTTCATCAAGGATCTCTCTGTACTTTGCTTTGTTCATCTTTCCCTCGATTCTGACTAGTTTCCCAGTCCCTGCTGCTGGAAAACATCCCCACAGCATGATGCTGCCACAACTGTGCTTCACCATAGGGATGGTGCCAGGTTTCCTCCAGATGTGACACTTGGCATTCAGGCCAACTGGTTCAATCTTGTTTCTCATGGTCTGAGAGTCTTTAGGTGCCTTTTGGCAAACTCCAAGTGGGCTGTCATGTGCTTTTTACTGAGGAGTGGCTTCCGTCTGGCCACTCTACCTTAAAGGCCTGATTGGTGGAGTGCTGCAGAGATGGTTGTCCTTCTGGGTTCTCCCAGGTTCTCCCATCTCCACAGAGGAACTCTGGCGCTCTGTCAGAGTGACCATTGGATTCTTGGTCACCTCCCTGACCAAGGCCCTTCTCCCCCGATAGCTCAGTTTGGCCAGGCAGCCAGCTCTAGGAAGAGTCTTGGTGGTTCCAAACTGCTTCCATTTAAGAATGATGGAGGCCACTGTGTTCTTGGGGACCTTCAATGCTGCAGAAATGTTTTGGTACCCTTCCCCAGATCTGTGCCTCGACACAATCCTGTCTCTGAGCTCTACAGACAATTCATTCAACCTCATGGCTTGGGTTTTGCTCTGACATGCACTGTCAACTGTGGGACCTTATATAGACTGGTGTGTGCCTTTCCAAATCATGTCCAATTAAATTAATTTACCACAGATGGACTCCAAGTTGTAGAAACATCTCAAGGATGATCAATGGAAACAGGATGCACTTGAGCTCAACTTCGAGTCTCATAGCAAAGTGTTTGAATACTTATATAAATAAGGTATGTTTTTATTTTTAATACATTTGCCAAAATGTCTAAAAATGTGTTGCTGCTTTTGTGTGTAGATTGATGAGGAACATTAGAGATTAAATCTATTTTAGAATAAGGCTGTAACGTAAAGTCAAGGGGTCCGAATACTTTCTGAATGCCCTGTATAATAACCTTGCTCCCCTGCAGTATTCAGTGTTTTTGGGTGTGGGGTTGCGGTGTGGCGATGGGCCGTTCCTCATCTTCTCTGGGGGGAGTAGAGGAAATACTTTAGATTCACTCCGTCTTTCTCCCTCCGCTCCGTCTCACGTCTTTCCTCGCCTCCTTGGATCGTCACATCACTTCCGTCTGACGGTGAGGAGAGAAGTCAAGAAACTGAATAAAGCCTTCAAGATTCTCTCTGTCTGTCTCTCTCACTCTCTCTGTCTCTCTCTCAGCTCCAGGGCAGGATAAGGAGATGGAGCTGGTGGAGGTGTCTGACTCGTCTGCCCTTGTACCTGGGGAGGTCTCCTCTGTGGCCCTGGACTTCAAGGTCCTCCACCCCCTAGTCATCACCAGGTTGGGGGTGTTCCCCACTGGACCTCACATGGAGATAGAGGGCAATGTCACCGTCAGGCTGCTGCAGCTGGAACAACAGGTAGTGTGGAGCCTAGCAGTAGAACCCGACAGTAGAACCCGACAGTAGAACCCGACAGTAGAACCCGACAGTAGAAACCGACAGTAGAACCCAGATCAAGGGGAATGTCACCATCAGGCTGTGAGTGAAGTCATATTTTAGAATAAGTCTGTAACGTTACAATGTGGAAAAAGTCAAGGGGTCTGAATACTTTCCGAAGGCGCTGTACGTACAGCATTGTATATGGTTTATATGCAGCATTGTATATGGTTTTATATGCAGCATTGTACATAGCTAGTGAACAACACTTTTCTTAAAGTGGGTGAGGTGGTTGATGGAGTGGCTTTTATTGGTAGAAAGGAATCGTTGTTATTGCCTTAAAGATAGTATTAAATCGATGGCAAAAATATGTATGCTAGCAGAATAGTTAATATCTCCCTGTTTGTTGATAGTAATATTGTGTTTCCAGGTCTAATTTAACATGTCTGGTAAAGTGTCAAGCCTCAGCTACCTATTCCAACTAAAATGAGCTCCAAAAAAAGTGAATTATGACAAAAATATTGTTTTGTGTGATTAGCAATAAAACGTCAAAAATATAGACCCGTTCCAATTCAGCGAGTTGTCAAAGGGGACAACCCGGTGTTGGTCATTATAATGCTAAACAATGCATTCTGAAATATTAAACATCTCTTGCACGCTCGCCTTGGGTGAGTTGAGGCCATTCTACTCCGTCGGTTTTTAGACAGAATGTCGCGGCAACACCCACCTTGTCTTGCTTGTTTTTACTACATTTAAGAAAGTACACTATGACGACCTTTTAAACATTGCCTGCTGAGCATTCTCAGTAGGAACATAATATTGTAGGGCTTCCCTCGTGATGGGGCTGGAGGCCAGGGCTTCTCTCGTGACGGGGCTAGCGCCCAGGGCTCTCCAAACTGCCACCAGTGGAGCGTGCTTTGTTGTTGCTTTCACAAGTTAAAATGGGTATTTGTTAAATCCATATTAATTCCTAGTGTTTCACCATTCTCTTACCTCTTTAATTTCAACATTTGAAAATACATTTCTGAATCATGTTTGATACAGGCTACATTGTTACGTTTTCATTTGCCTTTTCTTCCCTCAGTGGATTCGATGTTTTATAGTGCACATGAGCATTCGCAACACTCACGATGTAGAAGTTCAGATTTTTTTTATTTCGTTAAAATGTAGACCTATTTGTGTGCTGTTTAGTCCTGAGAACTTCTCCGTCTTGTCACTGAACGCAGGCGTGTAGATGTACCTGGCCTGCGCGCCAGAATAGGTGTGGCCAAATGTTTCTAAGTGCCCGTTTTTGGGAAGTTCTGGGCGGTTCACGTTTGGTAACTCATTGGGAAGGCTGCGTTTGAGCCCAAGAGACCCCATTTTTGCTTTTATAGTTAGGACAGGTTTTTCCTAAACGGAGGCCTTTTTTCTTTTGATTGCTGACATTGTAAAGTCAAAGTTAATATACTTTTATCACCAGCGCTGTGGAATTAAAGCCAACCACACGTTGAACCGGCCTCCTCCTGAATCGTTGTCCTTGGGACTGTTATGACCCCTGTTTTACAATTGGAAAGAATGTTTGTTTTTCCCATTTGTGGGCGTGGTGGAGAAGAGTTCCTTATGACGTGAATATGGACTCAGAGTGTAGCTGTCCACTGAGTTCAGGCTGTCCGCCAGATAACTTATTGAACGTCAAACTCCTGCTCGCCTGCTGGTGGTAGGAATTTATAGAGATTAGGGAAAGCAAAAAATATCAAGCAGAGGAATGTTTTTGTGTACTGAGTAGTAGAATTGTAGACCAGCGGTAGACTGACCAGCGGCGGTCGGTAGACTGACCAGCGGCGGTCGGTAGACTGACCAGCGGCGGTCGGTAGACTGACCAGCGGCGGTCGGTAGACTGACCAGCGGCGGTCGGTAGACTGACCAGCGGCGGTCGGTAGACTGACCAGCGGCGGTCGGTAGACTGACCAGCGGCGGTCGGTAGACTGACCAGCGGCGGTCGGTAGACTGACCAGCGGCGGTCGGTAGACCGACCAGCGGCGGTCGGTAGACTGACCAGCGGTAGACCGACCAGCAGTAAGGCTCTAGAATAGTAGAGCGTACTGGATACAGAAGGTGAATCTCCAAAGTATTTTTTTTGTGATTCCTCAACCACCACCTGTGTGTGTGTGTGTGTGTGGCAGGAGGCAGTGGTGAAAGCCTGCTTCAGCCCGGTCAGTCCTGGGACAAGTCTGAACGGTGTGTGGTACAAACCAGTGGAGTGGTTCATTCTGCCCAAGGTGAGGTCTATGTCATGGTAAAGTCTTGAAACAGAGAAGGGTAAATACTAATTGTGAATTCTGACTGGACTGTCATGTCCTTCTTCTCTCCTGTCCAGGGCTTTGAGGGGACTCTGGTCTGGGAGAGTCCTGACTTAGCTGGTCTGACTACGGTCAACACATCCCGGGTGAAGCTGAACAGCGGGGGAGGAGTCCTCAAGCTCTCCTCTGTACCTAATAGCTTCCCATTCTTTGTCACAGATATGCTACACTTTGTGTTTGTTCAAAAGTCTTTAAAATATGACAATAGCTAAATCTAGCAATATTTCACAGTTAAATCTCCTGCAAATGTTCATGTGACAGAAATGTATTGTCTCCGATATCTCTCCTGTGTGTCGACAATCTCTCCTGTGTGTGATGTTACAGATTGATGAGGGGACGTTGCCTCACAGGAGTGCTCTGGGCTTCCCAGGGTTAGCTGGAGGGTTCATCTTCAAAATCCACGGTGAGTCCGGTCCAATGGCATGTGACTTCAGAACCAAACAATATGCCAGTTTCTTTGTGTTTAGACCAATCAATATATGAGACATGGTGAGAAGGAGAAGAGTTCATGCAGAAAATAACCAAACATTGAGTGCTATGGGCCTTTGTCAAAAGTAGTGCACTATATAGGGAATAGGGCTCTGGTCTAAAGTAGTGCACTATATAGGGAATAGGGTGCCATAGGGCTGTGGTCTAAAGTAGTGTCCTATATAGGGAAATAGGGCGCTGGTCTAAAGTATCACCCTATCACCAGGCTGCACCAGAACTCAATGTAGGATCTGTTTCTTCAATACTGGATCCATTTGTATTTTCTTTCTCTGTCAGTATGTTTTCTATTCTCTCATTGGTTCTCCCTCCTAGACATGGCCTGTCTGTCAGTATGTTTTCTATTCTCTCATTGGTTCTCCCCCCTAGACATGGCTTCTCTGTGGGAGATGCTACATGGTCGACAGGGGCGGATCCAGAGTCATGGCACCAGACTGCAGATGGAGGACAGGTCTCTGGAGCAGGAGGGTCTGCGATATGGAGACATAGTGTTTGTGGATGTAGTAGATACATACAGGAACGTGCCTTCTAAACTACTGCAGTTCTACAAGTGGTACGTACCCAGTATGACTGGTCTAACCTCACAACTACACTGAGAGTCGCGGTTTCTTTTTGTTAGTGTGGTTTTTGGTCTGCTACACCAGTAACATGGAAATGGACAACTCTCATAGTTTCGCTGTAGTTCGGCTCTGCTGCTCGGCGCTCCTCAGGGCTGCTGTACATCTTTTTTTTTTTATGACGGGAATCGCTGGAACACAGTTTCTCCAATTGTCATAAAGGAAACATGTCTTTGTGTAAATGATTGGTAGAAAACAGAGTGTCTGGAGAGGCACCGCTGAGGCCCTATAGTCCGCTACTGTAGTTAGCTGAAAGGTATAAATTATGAAATTAAGTTCATACGGAAAAAATCGGACTTGGTTTAAAAAGCTCTTTACTAGCTCTGCTACTCTGGAAATCATCAAATAGAAATGAAACATACCAAACTACTGCCCCCAGCCAGCCTGACGCTACTGCCCCCACAGCTGAAAACTGTTGTTGTGATTAAAGAAGCAATAAAACTGGCTGAGTATTTGGAACATCAGCATTTGTGGGTTCGATTACAGGCTCAAAATGGCCAGAAACAAATAACTTTCTTCTGAAACTCGTCAGTCTATTGTTGTTCTGAGAAATGAAGGCTATTCCATATGAGAAATTGGTAAGAAACTGAAGATCTCGTACAACGCTGTGTACTACTCCCTTCACAGAACATTGCAAACAGTCTCTAACCAGATTAGAAAGAGGAGTGGGAGGCCCCGGGGGACAACGGAGCAAGAGGACAAGTACATTAGAGTGTCTAGTTTGAGAAACAGACGTCTCACAAGTCCTCAACTGGCAGCTTTATTAAATAGTACCCGCAAAACACCAGTCTCAACGTCAACAGTGAAGAGGCGACTCCGGGATGCTGGCCTTCTAGGCAGAGTTGCAAAGGCAAAAAGCCATATCTCAGACTGGCCAATAAAAAGAAAAGATTAAGACGGGCAAAAGAACACAGACACTGGACAGAGGAAGATTGGAAAAAAGTGTTATGGACAGACGAATCTAAGATTGAGGTGTTCGGATCACAAAGAAGAACATTCGTGAGACGCAGAAAAAAATGAAAAGATTACGGCGGAGTGAACCATCTGTCAAGCATGGTGGAGGCAATGTGATGGTCTGGGGGTGCTTTGGAGGTGGTAAAGTGGGAGATTTGTACAGGGTAAAAGGGATCTTGAAGAAGGAAGGCTATCACTCCATTTTGCAACGCCATGCCATACCCTGTGGAGGGCCCTTAATTGGAGCCAATTTTCTCCTACAACAGGACAATGACCCAAAGCACAGCTCCAAACAAGGCAAGAACTATTTAGGGAAGAAGCAGTCAGCTGGTATTCTGTCTATAATGGAGTGGCCAGAACAGTCACCAGATCTCAACCCTATTGAGCTGTTGTGGGAGCAGCTTGACCGTATGTGCCCATCAAGCCAATCCAACTTGTGGGAGGTGCGTCAGGAAGCATGGGGTGGAATCTGTTCAGATTATCTCAACAAATTGACAACTAGAATACCGAAGGTCTGCAATGCTGTAATTGCTGCAAATGGAGGATTCTTTGACGAAAGCAAAGTTTGAAGGACACTATTTCAATTAAAAATCGTTATTTATAACCTTGTCAATTTCTTGACTATATTTTTTTTATTCATTTTGCAACTCTTTTCATGTATGTTTTCATGGAAAACAAGGAACTTCTAAGTGACCCCAAACTTTTGAACAGTAGTGTAATTTTGTTGTCTGACAGGTGACTTAATTCATTGTCTGATAGGTGGGTTGATAACTCCCTGCTGTTTTATAGGTCGGTGGGAAACGCTGCGTTTCATTTGCTCCTTAAGACGGATGATGATTGTTATATTGACGTGGACAAGGTTTTAATGAAGATCGACCACGAGGGCCTGAAGAGACGCAACTTCTGGTGGGGGAAGTGAGTACAGATACAGTATGTAGGCAGAGTGTCCGGATACGGTGCGGTAGGCAGAGTGTCCGGATACGGTGCGGTAGGCAGAGTGTCCGGATACGGTGCGGTAGGCAGAGTGTCCGGATACGGTGCGGTAGGCAGAGTGTCCGGATAGGGACGCGGTGTCCGGTGTGTCTGCCTGGATATGTTGATAGCCTGTGTTCACAAAGCGTCAGAGTAGGAGTGCTGATCTAGGATCCTTTTGAAGTTTCTTTGTTCCTGTTCCTCCCCTGGTCCGTCCTGTAGTAGCTGAGTATATATTGGGCGGCAGGTAGCCTAGTGGTTAGAGCGTTGGACTAGTAACTGAAAGGCTGCTGGATTGAATCCCCGAGCTGACAAGGTTAAAAATCTGTCTTTCTGCCCCTGAACAAGGCAGTTAACCCGCTGTTCCCTGGTAGGCCGTCATTGTAAATAAGAATTTGTTCTTAACTGACTTGCCTAGTTAAATGAAGGTTTAAACCAGGGGAATACTGCCTACAGCCTGGACAGTTCTCCAGACTCATTTCGCTCAGAGCAGCTCCTAGTTTGATAAATTCATGTTCCAGCCTAATCACATGGAGGTAGTTTTGCTGAGTGAGATCTGATGCAGATGTTGGACTGCATCGGGAAATGTCTGCCTGCCTGTCGGTCTGTTTTTCCTGCTGTTAGACAGCTGGGTGGTGGACCGCATTGGGAAGTGTCTGTCTGTCTGATGTTCTTCCTTTCCCAGTTTCCGTCAGAGCTGGGCGGTGGACCGCATTGGGAAGTGGCAGGAGCTAGAATACGCCAGTCCAGCCTACCCGGCCTTTGCCTGCGGCTCGGGGTACGTGGCCTCCAGGGACCTCGTCCAATGGCTGGCTAGCAATGCAGAGCAACTCAAGGCCTACCAGGTACCGGACCACACGGCACCAAACACCAGATAAGCATTGATGACGAAACCAACAGGCACCATTGGAGACACATGTTACTTGTTGTTTCAGGGGGAAGATGTGAGCATGGGGATCTGGATGGCTGCTGTTGGACCACAGAAATACCAGGTAAAGAACCAGATGACACTAGTATAGTAGAAATAGCAGGTAAAGAACCATATGACACTAGTATAGTAGAAATAGCAGGTAAAGAACCAGATGACATTAGTATAGTAGAAATACCAGGTAAAGAACAAGATGATACGACTATAGTATGAAATACCAGGTAAAGAACCAGATGACATTAGTATAGTAGAAATACCAGGTAAAGAACCAGATGTCACGAGTATAGTAGAAATACCAGGTAAAGAACACTAGAATAGAGGAGATACCAGGTAAAGAACCAGATGTCACTAGTATAGAGGAGATGCCAGGTAAAGAACCAGATGACACTAGTATAGTAGAAATACCAGGTAAAGAACCAGATGACACTAGTATAGTAGAAATGCCAGGTAAAGAACCAGATGACACTAGTATAGCAGAAATGCCAGGTAAAGAACCAGATGACACTAGTATAGTAGAAATACCAGGTAAAGAACCAGATGACACGAGTATAGTAGAAATACCAGGTAAAGAACCAGATGATACGACTATAGTATGAATACCAGGTAAAGAACACTAGTATAGTAGAAATACCAGGTAACGAACCTAGTTTGGTAGCCTACCTGAAAACAGTCACCCTAACCAACCAGCTCATGCTATTCACCTTGGTTGTTAACACGAATGCCAGTTAGCATTGATAGACCTTCATAAACCTAACCCTAGTTGTCTGATTGTTGTCTGATGATTGTGTTGTTGTTGTTCTCTCCCCAGGATGCAGGCTGGCTGTGTGAGAAGGAGTGCTACCAGGACATGCTGTCATCCCCCCAACATTCCCCCGAGGAGCTCCGTTCGCTCTGGGCTAGAAAGAGGGCCTGCGGGGACCCCTGTGGATGTCCCTGGGGACACAGCTAATGTTAGCTAAGAGTCTGGGAAGGTAGTTGGCTAAGAGTCTGGGAAGGTAGTTGGCTAAGAGTCTGGGAAGGTAGTTGGCTAAGAGTCTGGGAAGGTAGTTGGCTAAGAGTCTGGGAAGGTAGTTGGCTAAGAGTCTGGGAAGGTAGTTGGCTAAGAGTCTGGGAAGGTAGTTGGCTAAGAGTCTGGGAAGGTAGTTGGCTAAGAGTCTGCAAACAAGAGCCATGTTGAACACAACTCTAGGTATCATCGTCTCAGTAGGATTGCTGATCTAGGAACAGGCCCCTCCTGTCCATGTTAACTTATTAATTATGATCCAAAATGATAAACTGATCCTAGACCATCACTCTGAGACGCTTGACACATACAGCCCTAGGTCTCTACAGTGTACAAAACATTAGGAACACCTTCCTAATATGGAGTTGCACCCATTCAAAGGAACTTAAATCTTTTGTCTTGCCCATTCACCCTCTGAATGGCATACATACACAATCCATGTCCCAAATATCTCAAGGCTTAAAAATCCTTCTTAAACCTGTCGCCTCTCCTTCATCTACACTGATTTGAAGTGGATTTAACAGGTGACATCATAGCTTTCACCTGGTCAGTCTATGTCAAGGTAAGAGCAGGTGTTCCTAATGTTTTGTACGCTGAGGACTTGAGTGATTGACAGGGACAATGGATACTGGTTTCTGAAAAGTGACATTTCCTGTCAAAGGGCAAGATGCCGGCGTAACCAAATGTAAAATGCTGAATCATGTGGTAGAGACATGGATGACCATGTTAAGGTTGATTCTGCTGGTGTTATTTAGTAAATTATTCTCCCAAACTACTCATCATCAAGCCTCATCAGTATTTGTAGATTTCAAACCAACACCGAGTTTGTTCCATCTAGTGCACTAGTTTAGACCAGAGCCCCCTATATTACCATCTAGTGCACTAGTTTAGACCAGAGCCCCCTATATTACCATCTAGTGCACTAGTTTAGACCAGAGCCCCCTATATTACCATCTAGTGCACTAGTTTAGACCAGAGCCCCCTATATTACCATCTAGTGCACTAGTTTAGACCAGAGCCCCTCATATTACCATCTAGTGCACTAGTTTAGATGTATTTGGGACACGGTCAGGGTTTGTGAAACGATGTACAGTACTATACCAACCCATTGGTGGCACCACATACATATAAACGACTGTAATCCAAAGAAAGGTTTTTTATCTAAACCATTTATTCACCTGATAATGATACTAAATGAATTTGTTCAACACATTTTTTGTAGATATGTGGAAGACCTCTAGATGAATGTAATGCGCAGTCCCAAATGGCACCCCATTACCTAGCTAGTGCACTACTTTTGGCCAGAGCCCTACTGAAGAGGGAATAGGGTCCCATTTGGGACGGTGATGCAGGAAGCACGTGATCAATTGAGCACATTCTAGATTGGTCAATAAAAAAAAAATCACCTCGCAGAAACAACGGTGTTCTTTTGTTAATTAATTTCATGGATGGAACTTTTTTTTTTTTTCATTACGATGGTACAACATGGCCAGTAATCAAGTAGCACTGGTAATTTGTGATTTCCCTATATAGTGCACTACTTTTTTACCAGAGTTGTATGGGGCCTAGTAGTGTACAATATAGGGTGCCATTTGGCTTCAGTGCCGATGGACCAGATTTTTCACCTAGTCGGCTCGGGGTTTCGAACCAGCGGCCCTTGGGTTACACCGTGTGTATTAGCCTCTTCTCTCCGCCAGCCAACAGAGTCAACCCCATGCTGAGCGTCTCTTAGATGATTGTGGTAGCCCGTACTGTCAGGCTGCCTGGTACGGAAACTCCACCAGGACACCATTGGTCACACTGCCTGACTTCCAGGACACCTACAACACCAGTTGTCGCAGGAAGGGCCAAGACGATCATCAAGGACCTGAGCCAACTCCTGTTCTCCCCGCTTCCATCACTCTGACGCCGGCAGTACAGGAACATCATGGATAAAACTAAGACACTGGTCAATAGCTTCTACCCCCAGACCACCAGGCTGCTGAATATAGATACTACTAGCTTCTACCCCCAGACCATCAGGCTGCTGAATACACTACTAGCTTCTACCCCCAGACCATCAGGCTGCTGAAATGATACTACTAGCTTCTACCCCCCAGACCATCAGACTGCTGAATAGATGCTTCTACCATCAGGCTTCTGAATAGACACTACTAGCTTCTACCCCCAGACCATCAGGCTGCTGAATATATATACTACTAGCTTCTACCCCCAGACCATCAGGCTGCTGAATATAGATACTACTAGCTTCTACCCCCAGACCATCAGGCTGCTGAATATAGATACTTCTGGCTTCTACCCCCAGACCATCAGACTGCTGAATAGATGCTTCTACCCCCAGACCATCAGGCTTCTGAATATAGATACTACTAGCTTCTACCCCCAGACCATCAGGCTGCTGAATACACTACTAGCTTCTACCCCCAGACCATCAGGCTGCTGAATATAGATACTACTAGCTTCTACCCCCAGACCATCAGGCTGCTGAATATAGATACTACTAGCTTCTACCCCCAGACCATCAGGCTGCTGAATATAGATACTACTAGCTTCTACCCCCAGACCATCAGGCTGCTGAATATAGATACTACTAGCTTCTAACCCCAGACCATCAGGCTGCTGAATATAGATACTACTAGCTTCTACCATCAGGCTGCTGAATATAGATACTACTAGCTTCTACCCCCAGACCATCAGGCTGCTGGGTAGAGAGGGGATGAGCAGGATGGCCTTTTTTTTTAGATATATTTTTCCTTTTATGATCGCTGGAGTCAAATGTGAAACTAGTCGTCATGGCAACACGCAGAAGTGTATCAACTTTCCCCCCACAGTGAACTTTATGAAAACGCTGCCATTGTGTGGAATAAATCATATCAATTCTATGGCCTTTTAACTTGAAGGGATGAAAACTTGGGAAATGGGGACATATGAGTATGTGCTGAAGATGCAAAATATTACGCAAAGAAAGTTATACCAAATGTTCCCTTTAGGTACTCTACAAGGTTTTACATGATATACCCTGACTCTCTGTTCCCTATTTCTACCATGTTAAATAATTATTAGACCGTTGGCAGGCCTAATAACCACACATACTTAATTGAATGTTACGGCAAAAATTTTGATTTCAGCCTAAATAGACCCAATTGTAATTATTTTTCATGACATTGCCATTACCAGTTATTTGTTTATATTGCTTTTTTTTCAGAAAGGTCTGGAACTCACCTTTCTGGTGAACATAGTTATACATTGCTGATGTGTACTCACGTCTGAGGGCTCAAGCTCAAATACATAAAATACCAAATGTTTTCCTATTCAACAAAAGTAGGGCAATAGGGCTTGAAATGACATACTATATTTAGAAAGCATTTCAGTCACATAACTGTCAAATAAACATGATCCTACTTTGTGATGAGAAAATCTGTTGTCCATCAAGTGGGAAGGTTTTCAGCAGTTTAATTAAATTTACTGGGGGGGGGGGAGAGAAAGGGAGACACACCTGCATAAGGAAGTGTTTTGGAAAAGTGTACATTTCCCAAGTCTGAATCGGGCCCTTTGACTAGTCTCATCCCCTTAAGGTGTCACTTGGGACCCAAACCCCTCGCCTGGTGTAGCAGGGACCGGTCTGGTTGGGAGGATCCCTGGGAAACATTAGCAGGTGTTAGAGAGGACTATCCTGGCTAAGGGCTGGATTAAATTAGTATTTCTGATTAAGCCAACATGCAGAGTTTATCGTGTAAGCAGTCTCTGCATGCGTGGGAACATTGATTCAAATGTAAAAACAGCGATAAGGATTTAATTTAAAATGAAATGTCATTTGTCAAAAGGTTTTATTCAATAAATTCATGTTTGTTACATATGCACTTTACAGTATCAATGTAATCGAATTGAGAAAATGCTGTGTTGCAGGTGAAACATCTGGAGACAAAGGCGTTGAACCAGATACGCACTTCAACTTTAGGTGAAAGTAGCAGACAATAACCAAACACATCCATAGAACAGAGTATACATTCATTCATCTAATATGTACACGAACATCCCGCTGGTAGTATCATCCTCAGAAATCTGACCTCATTTTCTTCTACACCTCATTGACACTTGGCATTCACTAAACACTAAAGCCGGGAACTAACTTCCATTTAGTATTGAAATAAAATAAACTTTTGTAAGCTGCAAGTAACACTACAAAAATGTAAGAGACAGCATTCTTCGGACAAGTCATGTGATGAACATATCTCCTCTCCTCCATATTTATAATGATGCATGTGTGTTATGTTTGACATTTGTCTAGAGTACTAGAAAGACAAGGTTTGTGAAGCTGTGAGTTCTTGGTTTGGTATAGTCGTCATGCTCAGAGGGACTGTATAATCCAGCCGTGTGACAGTGTGGTGAGCATGATATCTGTGTGGCTCGACCACGGAACTGACCCCTGTTTGATAGATGTGTATCAGGTCAGTGTAAATGACTGAAGATAGGTGTGGTCAGTCCTCTTTAGGGCCAGCCTTTGTCTCAGGCTCCCTAAACATCTTACTGAGGTGTTTCACTAACCCCTCCAGCTCAGGGTTTCCCCCCAGATCTGTGATAAGGCGGTATGCCTCGGCCTCCAGCCCTCTCAGGGTCTCTCTGGTGTAGGCGAAGGAGCCCACCTTCTCCAGGTAGTCCACACAGTATCTCTTAATGTCCACGTTCTCCGTCCGCTGTCTCAGGATGTTCTGGACCTGAGTGCTCTCTGGACGGGACCAGATGGCGTGGATGGTGGGGAAGGAGAATTTCCCCTCGGTCAGATCCTCACAGAAGGACTTGTTCTCACTGTACTCTGCTGAGTTCAGGTTTGCGTAGTCGTCTCTGATCTGGAAGAAGAGTCCTAACGTATCCAGGAGAGGCTAGAGGGGTCAAAAGTCAAATCACATGAAAAAGTTTTTCAGAAAGCCCTTTTATCAGCAGTTGTCACAAAGTGCTTAACAAATACCCCGCCTAAAAACACCAAATAGCAAGGAACAAAGATGCAAAACTCTATAGGAACCACTAGGCTCCCAGGGGTGGCCTGTCAATCCAATACACACGGGATAGAGCACACAGTATGCATAACTGCATTACAAAGCTGTCCTCTCATCATTTTGCTATAAAAAGTTCATAAAATGTGACTTGCTTCAGCTGTCCGAAATGTTTATTTTTTTAATCGTAGCCAAATAAGTTTAGAAGATGAAATTCCAAGTGTTGAAACATTAACAGCAACACAGAAAATAAAATAGTCAAAGTAATAAAATGTACCTTAAGGTCTCGTTTCCAGCCAGAGAACAGCTGCATGAGCCCCACGGCCAGGCCAAACAGACCCCCCGTCTTCTGGAGAACCATGGTACGGTACTGGCTCTCTGTGGGACAGGTGTAGGTGTCCCTCCAGTGGATGTCTAGGCCCTGGCCACGGTGCAGCTCCAACAGCTGTCTGGTGAACACATGCACCGCCTCGGGGTGATCCAGGGTTAGGACCTAATAATACATGGGGTTATAACGCTGTCGTCTGGTGAACACGCTGATCAAAATCAACCAATCAGTGACTCTACCTTCTCCAGTCCCAGGAAGTAGACGTAGTTGGCAGAGTTGATAACAGAGGGGACGCCGTAGATGCTGTGGGCTACAGGGAAACCTCTCCTCAGTGTAGAACTGTCCTCAATGTCATCTATCAAGAGACTGGCGTTGTGCAGCATCTCTGTCACTTCTATGATCACCTAGACAAGAGACATTTGGTTTCTAATAGCTGTTTAACATGTGGAATCATACGTTTGTTTTGGTTTATACAGTACCAGTCAAAAACTTTGGACACACCTACTCATTGAAGGGTTTTTCTTTAATAAAAAAAAAACGATTTTCTACATTGCAGAATAATAGTGAAGACATCAAAACTATGAAATAACACATATGGAATCATGTACTAACCAAAAAAAAAAAAAAAGGTGTTAAACAAATTGATTTGAGATTATTCAAAGTAGCCACCCTTTGCCTTGATGACAACTTGTAAAAAAAAATTGTGTCCAAACTTTTGACTGGAACGTATTCTGTATGTATATTGTTTCTTCTCTCAGAGGAACAGGACACAAGCGGAAAACAAAATCCCTCCTCTATGGTTGATAGCATCTCAACAGGTGTCCCCATCTGGTCTATTCATGTCAAGATATTATACATGCACATTGAGTTAATCACATAGGTTTTATAAAAAAAACATTCTTACATCAGCAGTTTTCAAAGTGCTTTACAGATACCCAGACAAAACACAACAACAAGCAAGCAATGCAGAAGCCCAGTTGCCAGGAAAAACTCCCGAGAAGTTGTAGTCACAGGTCAGAAGAGACTTTACAGGTCTCCACTGCTGAGTTACCAGTCTTGCCATGTTCAGAGTCCTGCTGTGCTACAGCTATTCTCCAGTAGGGGGAGCTAGCTGACAAGGCTGCACTGTGTGGGAGGGAATGTAATTTGGAGAGAGAGAGATTGAGATTCACTGAGTAGGCAGGCAGACAGTGAATATGGAGCTCTGCATTGGGTGAAGCTAAGGACAACAGACCTCTCTCCCCTCATCCTTCTAGATCTATCCGTTGCCTTGGACACCGTGTACCATCAGATCCTCCTCTCCACCCTCTCCGGGCTGGGCTTCTCATCCTCTCTCAGATCCTCCTCTCCACCCTCTCAGGGCTGGGCGTCTCATCCTCTCTCAGATCCTCCTCTCCACCCTCTCCGGGCTGAGCGTCTCAGGCTCTCAGATCCTCCTCGCCACCCTCTCCGGGCTGGGCGTCTCAGGCTCTATCAGATCCTCCTCTCCACCCTCTCCGGGCTGGGCGTCTCAGGCTCTCTCAGATCCTCCTCGCCACCCTCTCCGGGCTGGGCGTCTCAGGCTCTATCAGATCCTCCTCGCCACCCTCTCAGGGCTGGGCGTCTCAGGCTCTATCAGATCCTCCTCTCCACCCTCTCAGGGCTGGGCGTCTCAGGCTCTATCAGATCCTCCTCTCCACCCTCTCAGGGCTGGGCGTCTCAGGCTCTATCAGATCCTCCTCTCAGGGCTGGGCGTCTCAGGCTCTATCAGATCCTCTCAGGGCTGGGCGTCTCATCCTCTCTCAGATCCTCCTCTCCACCCTCTCAGGGCTGGGCATCTCAGGCTCTGCACACTCCTGGATTGTATCCTACCTGGCAGGTCTCTCCTACTAGGCGACGTGGAGAGGATTTGGGTCTGCACCCCGTCTCACCTTGTCTTTTCCCCTTTTGCTAAAAAAAAAGAATTGAGGGAAAATGTGTCCTCTCACCTAGCCATCTAAATGTGTTGTGTTGTCTCACCTAGCCATCTAAATGTGTTGTGTTGTCTCACCTAGCCATCTAAATGTGTTGTGTCACCTAGCCATCTAAATGTGATGTGTTGTCTCACCTAGCCATCTAAATGTGTTGTCGTCTCACCTAGCCATCTAAATGTGATGTGTGTTGTTCTCACCTAGCCATCTAAATGTGTTGTCGTCTCACCTAACCATCTAAATGTGCTGTGTGTTGTCGTCTCACCTAGCCATCTAAATGTGTTGGGTTGTTGTCTCACCTAGCCATCTAACCTAGCCATCTAAATGTGTTGTGTTGTCTCACCTAGCCATCTAAGTGTGTTGTTGTCTCACCTAGCCATCTAAATGTGTTGTGTGTTGTTGTCTCACCTAGCCATCTAAATGTGTTCTCACCTAGCCATCTAAATGTGTTGTGTGTTGTTGTCTCACCTAGCCATCTAAATGTGTTGTGTGTTGTTGTCTCACCTAGCCATCTTAAGAATGCACTAATCGTAAGTCGCTCTGGATAATGATTCATACGTAAAATGCAGTAAAAATTTAACTATACATAATAATATACGCCATTTAGCAGACACTTTTATCCAAAGCGACTTAGTCACGTGTGCATACATTTTCCATACGAGTGGCCCCAGCGGGAATCAAACCCACGGCCCTTTCCGTTGCAAGCGTCATGCTCTACCAACTCAGCCTCACAGAACCACCTGGCTGGTGGGTCAGGGACGAGACGGGCACCGTAGTGCTACTGTAGGTCCCCATTCCATATATAGTGCACTACTTTTAAAACAGTGGTTTAACCTTTTTCCCTGGTCAAAAGTAGTGCACTTTCATAGGGTGCCATTTTGTACATGCATAGCTGTCGGTGGACATAAAGTACAGACGAAGTGTCCATCTTGTTAGATTTGTAGTTTAGGAACTTAGCCTGTTGAAAATAATATGTATTTGTTAGAGAGGGAGAGAAAAAAAAGCTATATTTTTTTGTTAATTTAAAACGGGGGAGGGGTGGGCAACTCCAGTCCTGGAGGGCATGATTGGTATAACACCTTTTCTCCATCCCTAGCAAACACAGCTGATTAATCACATTGCATTTTTAACTGAAGATCATGATTAGGTGATTATTGGGAGTCAGGTGTGTTAGCTGGGACTGGGGGCAAAACTGTGACACCAAATCAGACCATCGAGGACTGGAATTGCCCCCCCCCCCCCCCGATTTCAAACGAGTAAATGGCAGTGATTTGTACAAGTAGAGGGCAGCCTGTCAGCCCAGAACCAGACATGTCTCTTTGCCACAGCCAGGGGGCGCACTGTCCAAAAACAGCTCCAGGCAGAGTATAGACGTGTCATGTCTCTCTGCCACAGCCAGGGGGCGCACTGTCAGAAAACAGCTCCAGCCAGAAAGAGAAAGTGTCTGTATAATGCCTGGTTTTTCACTAACCCTCAACCTCAGGTCTCCTAACCTCAGTCAGGTCTCCTAACCTCAGTCAGGTCTCCTAACCTCAGTCAGGTCTCCTAACCTCAGTCAGGTCTCCTAACCTCAGTCAGGTCTCCTAACCTCAGTCAGGTCTCCTAACCTCAGTCAGGTCTCCTAACCTGGTACGTTAATTGTTCGACCCTGCTACGAAAAAAGTCACTTCGGTATCGAAGTGGTGTGAAAAGACTGTTTCCCTTATTACGAAGCTAGAAACATTACAGACATGAATGTTCCCATGTCCTTGTCTGTTAAAATGCCCACTGGGCTAACCAATGTAGCAAAACATTTTGCAACGGAAAAATGTTTCTCCCTCTCCCGGTTTCAGTCTGTTTACTTTTGTTTGGTGTCAAGTCAATACGACCCAGTTGTCCTGTCAGGGTGGCGAAACAGGGCTTTACTGGGAGGTGATTCAGAAGACAGCAGGCTGCCATGGTCCTGTCAGGGTGGCGGAACAGGGCTTTACTGGGAGGTGATTCAGAAGACAGCAGGCTGCCATGGTCCTGTCAAGGTGGCGGAACAGGGCTTTACTGGGAGGTGATTCAGAAGACAGCAGGCTGCCATGGTCCTGTCAGGGTGGCGGAACAGGGCTTTACTGGGAGGTGATTCAGAAGACAGCAGGCTGCCATGGTCCTGTCAAGGTGGCGGAACAGGGCTTTACTGGGAGGTGATTCAGAAGACAGGTGCTGTGGCCTGGTAATCAAAGTGGTGTACGTGTCTGTGTAAAACTGCCTTTTTTCAAGGACAGTAAAACCAAAAACTCCACACACTTCAGCTGAATAGAAAAGGGTAAACCTAGACAAATGTACATCTGCAAGTCAATTCAGAGAACAGACGGGGAGACTATATAAATGTTATCTAGGAGGAGAATCTTTCGATTACAAACTCTAGAATGAGGATTTGGAGCACCCCACTCCACCCCACCCCACTTAATCCCACAACACCCACTTTATCCCACCCCACAAAATCCCACCCCACTTAATCCCACAACACCCCACTTTATCCCATCCCACAACACCCCACTTAATCCCACCCCACAACACCCCACTTAATCCCACCCCACAACACCCCACTTAATCCCACCCCACAACACTCCACTTAATCCCACCCCACTTAATCACACCCCACCCCATTCCATCAAACCCCACCCCACAGCTCCCCTGACCCCTACACTACTAGCCCACAGAGCTCCCCTGACCCCTACACTACTAGCCCACAGAGCTCCCCTGACCCCTACACTACTAGCCCACAGAGCTCCCCTGACCACTAAACTACTAACCCAGAGCTCACCTGACCCCTACACTACTAACCCACAGAGCTCCCCTGACCCCTACACTACTAGCCCACAGAGCTCCCCTGACCCCTACACTACTAGCCCACAGAGCTCCCCTGACCACTAAACTACTAACCCAGAGCTCACCTGACCCCTACACTACTAACCCACAGAGCTCCCCTGACCCCTACACTACTAGCCCACAGAGCTCCCCTGACCCCTACACTACTAGCCCACAGAGCTCCCCTGACCCCTACACTACTAGCCCACAGAGCTCCCCTGACCCCTACACTACTAGCCCACAGAGCTCCACTGACCCCTACACTACTAGCCCACAGAGCTCCACTGACTCACTGTATACCAACAAACCGCTAGACAGAGCAAAAGGCAACTACTGTACTAATTACTAGCTGCAGTTCCCAGACAGGGCCACAGTACAGAGAACCTCAAGTCAGTCAATATTGTATTGCCAGCTCTAGGCTGGAGGCTGGTAGAGAGGCTGGTAAAGGGTTTTCAGGAGTCAGATGCCTACAGATGGAAGTTTTGGATCATAGGAATAGTAACATGTAAAGAGGTGTGTGTTTCCTGATGGAGAATAAACAAACAGCCGGACAGAGACATGGGTGAACCAGTCACTGGCTTTATCTGGGGTGTGAATCAGTCAGTCACTGGCTTTATCTGGGGTGTGAATCAGTCAGTCACTGGCTGGCTGTATCTGTGCTGTTTCCATGGTGTTGAGGCGACTGACTACACTGCCTGACAGCCACTTGTTAATGATGGCGGCAAGCACGCTCAGTCTGTTGGCCGGGTTCAGGGAGAGTTTACTGCCAAATAAACCATGCTGCTGCGCAGGAGGGGGAGAGGAGAGCGCAGAGAGAGAGAGAGAGAGAGAGAGAGAGAGAGAGAGGAGAGCGCAGAGAGAGAGAGAGAGGAGAGCGCAGAGAGAGAGGAGAGCGCAGAGAGAGAGGAGAGAGAGAGAGAGGAGAGCGCAGAGAGAGAGAGAGAGGAGAGCGCAGAGAGAGGAGAGCGCAGAGAGAGAGAGGAGAGCGCAGAGAGAGCAGAGCCAGCGAGCGAGCGCACAGAGAGCAGAGCCAGCGAGCGAGCGCACAGAGAGAGAGCCAGCGAGCGAGCGCACAGAGAGAGAGCCAGCGAGCGAGCGCACAGAGAGAGAGAGCCAGCGAGCGAGCGCACACAGAGAGAGCCAGCGAGCGAGCGCACAGAGAGAGCGAGCGAGCGAGCGCACAGAGAGAGCGAGCGAGCGAGCGCACAGAGAGAGAGAGCGAGCGAGCGCAGAGAGAGAGAGCGAGCGAGCGAGCGCACAGAGAGAGCGAGAGAGCGAGCGCACAGAGAGAGCGAGAGAGCGAGCGCACAGAGAGAGCGAGAGAGCGAGCGCACAGAGAGAGAGAGCGAGCGCACAGAGAGAGAGAGAGCGAGCGCACAGAGAGAGCGAGAGAGCGCACAGAGAGAGAGAGCGAGCGCACAGAGAGAGCGAGCGAGCGCACAGAGAGAGCGAGCGAGAGCACAGAGAGAGCGAGAGCACAGAGAGAGCGAGCGCACAGAGAGCGAGCGAGAGCACAGAGAGCGAGCGCACAGAGAGAGCGAGCGCACAGAGAGAGAGCGAGCGAGCGAGCGCACAGAGAGAGAGAGAGAGTGAGCGCACAGACAGAGAGCGAGCGAGCGCACAGAGAGAGAGAGCGAGCGAGCGCACAGAGAGAGAGAGCGAGCGAGCGCACAGAGAGAGAGAGCGAGCGCAGAGAGAGAGAGAGCGAGCGCACAGAGAGAGAGAGCGAGCGAGCGCACAGAGAGAGAGAGCGAGCGAGCGCACAGAGAGAGAGAGCGAGCGAGCGCACAGAGAGAGAGAGCGAGCGAGCGCACAGAGAAAGAGAGCGAGCGAGCGCACAGAGAGAGAGAGCGAGCGAGCGCACAGAGAGAGAGAGAGAGCGAGCGCACAGAGAGAGAGAGCGAGCGAGCGCACAGAGAGAGAGAGCGAGCGAGCGCAGAGAGAGAGAGCGAGCGAGCGAGCGCACAGAGAGAGCGAGAGAGCGAGCGCACAGAGAGAGCGAGAGAGCGAGCGCACAGAGAGAGCGAGAGAGCGAGCGCACAGAGAGAGCGAGAGAGCGCACAGAGAGAGAGAGCGAGCGCACAGAGAGAGAGAGAGCGAGCGAGCGCACAGAGAAAGAGAGCGAGCGAGCGCACAGAGAGAGAGAGCGAGCGAGCGCACAGAGAGAGAGAGAGAGCGAGCGCACAGAGAGAGAGAGCGAGCGAGCGCAGAGAGAGAGCGAGCGAGCGAGCGCACAGAGAGAGAGCGAGCGCACAGAGAGAGAGAGCGAGCGCACAGAGAGAGAGAGCGAGCGCACAGAGAGAGAGAGCGAGCGCACAGAGAGAGAGAGAGCGCACAGAGAGAGAGAGCGCACAGAGAGAGAGCGCACAGAGAGAGAGAGCGCACAGAGAGAGAGAGAGCGCACAGAGAGAGAGAGCGCACAGAGAGAGAGCGAGCGAGCGCACAGAGAGAGAGCGAGCGAGCGCACAGAGAGAGAGAGCGAGCGAGCGCACAGAGAGCGAGAGAGCGAGCGCACAGAGAGCGAGAGAGCGAGCGCACAGAGAGAGCGAGCGAGCGAGCGCACAGAGAGAGAGCGAGCGCACAGAGAGAGAGAGAGCGAGCGCACAGAGAGAGAGAGAGCGAGCGCACAGAGACAGAGAGAGCGAGCGCACAGAGAGAGCGAGCGAGCGCACAGAGAGAGCGAGCGAGAGCACAGAGAGAGCGAGCGAGCGCACAGAGAGAGCGAGCGAGCGCACAGAGAGAGAGAGCGAGCGCACAGAGAGAGAGCGAGCGCACAGAGAGAGAGCGAGCGCACAGAGAGAGAGCGAGCGAGCGCACAGAGAGAGAGAGAGAGCGAGCGCACAGAGAGAGAGCGAGCGAGCGCACAGAGAGAGAGAGCGAGCGCACAGAGAGAGCGAGCGAGCGCACAGAGAGAGCGAGCGAGCGCAGAGAGAGAGAGCGCACAGAGAGAGAGAGCGAGCGCACAGAGAGAGAGAGCGAGCGAGCGCACAGAGAGAGAGAGCGAGCGAGCGCACAGAGAGAGAGAGAGCGAGCGCACAGAGAGAGAGAGAGCGAGCGCACAGAGAGAGAGAGCGAGCGAGCGCACAGAGAGAGAGCGAGCGAGCGAGCGCACAGAGAGAGAGCGAGCGCACAGAGAGAGAGAGCGAGCGCACAGAGAGAGAGAGCGAGCGCACAGAGAGAGAGAGCGAGCGCACAGAGAGAGAGAGCGCACAGAGAGAGCGCGCACAGAGAGAGAGAGCGCGCACAGAGAGAGAGCGCGCACAGAGAGAGAGAGCGCACAGAGAGAGAGAGAGCGCACAGAGAGAGAGAGAGCGCACAGAGAGCGAGAGAGCGCACAGAGAGAGAGCGAGCGAGCGCACAGAGAGAGAGCGAGCGAGCGCACAGAGAGAGAGAGCGAGCGAGCGCACAGAGAGAGAGAGCGAGCGAGCGCACAGAGAGAGAGAGCGAGCGAGCGCACAGAGAGAGAGAGCGAGCGAGCGCACAGAGAGAGAGAGCGAGCGAGCGCACAGAGAGAGAGCGAGCGAGCGAGCGCACAGAGAGAGCGAGCGCACAGAGAGAGAGAGCGAGCGCACAGAGAGAGAGAGAGCGCACAGAGAGAGAGAGAGCGCACAGAGAGAGAGAGAGCGCACAGAAAGAGAGAGAGAGAGCGCACAGAGAGAGAGAGAGAGAGCGCACAGAGAGAGAGCGCACAGAGAGAGAGAGCGCACAGAGAGAGAGAGCGCACAGAGAGAGAGAGAGCGCACAGAGAGAGAGAGAGAGCGCACAGAGAGAGAGAGCGCGCACAGAGAGAGAGAGCGCGCACAGAGAGAGAGAGCGCGCACAGAGAGAGAGCGAGCGTGCGCACAGAGAGAGAGCCAGCGAGCGCACAGAGAGAGAGAGCCAGCGAGCGCACAGAGAGAGAGAGCGAGCGAGCGCACAGAGAGAGAGAGCGAGCGAGCGCACAGAGAGAGAGCGAGCGAGCGCACAGAGAGAGAGAGCGAGCGAGCGCACAGAGAGAGAGCGAGCGAGCGCACAGAGAGAGAGCGAGCGAGCGAGCGCACAGAGCGAGCGAGCGAGCGCACAGAGAGAGCGAGCGAGCGCACAGAGAGAGCGAGCGAGCGCACAGAGAGAGAGGGCGAGCGCACAGAGAGAGAGAGGGCACAGAGAGAGAACAGAGAGAGAGAGAGCGAGCGAGGGCACAGAGAGAGAGAGAGCGAGCGAGGGCACAGAGAGAGAGAGAGCGAGCGAGGGCACAGAGAGAGCGAGCGAGCGCACAGAGAAAGAGAACGAGCGATGGCACAGAGAAAGAGAGCGAGCGAGCGCACAGAGAGAGAGCGAGCGAGCGCACAGAGAGAAAGCGAGCGAGCACAGAGAGAGAGCGAGCGAGCGCACAGAGAGAGAGCGAGCGAGCGCACAGAGAGAGCGAGCGAGCGCACAGAGAGAGCGAGCGAGTGCACAGAGAGAGAGAGCGAGCGAGCGCACAGAGAGAGCGAGCGCACAGAGAGAGCGAGCGCACAGAGAGAGAGCGAGAGAGCGAGCGCACAGAGAGAGAGCGAGCGAGCGAGCGCACAGAGAGAGAGAGCGAGCGCACAGAGAGAGAGAGCGAGCGCACAGAGAGAGAGCGAGCGCACAGAGAGAGAGAGAGCGAGCGCACAGAGAGAGAGAGCGAGCGCACAGAGACAGAGAGAGAGCGAGCGCACAGAGAGAGAGAGCGAGCGCACAGAGAGAGCGAGCGAGCGCACAGAGAGAGCGAGCGAGCGCACAGAGAGAGCGAGCGCACAGAGAGAGAGAGAGCGAGCGCACAGAGAGAGAGAGCGAGCGCACAGAGAGAGAGCGAGCGAGCGAGCGCACAGAGAGAGAGCGAGCGAGCGAGCGCACAGAGAGAGAGAGAGCGAGCGCACAGAGAGAGAGAGCGAGCGCACAGAGAGAGAGAGAGCGAGCGCACAGAGAGAGAGAGCGAGCGAGCGCACAGAGAGAGCGAGCGAGCGCACAGAGAGAGAGAGAGCGAGCGCACAGAGAGAGAGAGCGAGCGAGCGCACGAGAGAGAGAGAGAGAGCGAGCGAGCGCACAGAGAGAGAGAGAGAGAGAGCGCACAGAGAGAGAGCGAGCGAGCGCACAGAGAGAGAGAGAGCGAGCGCACAGAGAGAGAGCGAGCGAGCGCACAGAGAGAGAGAGAGCGAGCGCACAGAGAGAGAGCGAGCGAGCGCACAGAGAGAGAGAGCGAGCGCACAGAGAGAGAGAGCGAGCGCACAGAGAGAGAGAGCGAGCGCACAGAGAGAGCGAGCGCACAGAGAGAGCGAGAGAGAGAGCGCACAGAGAGAGAGAGCGCACAGAGAGAGAGCGCACAGAGAGAGAGAGCGCACAGAGAGAGAGAGCGCACAGAGAGAGAGAGCGCACAGAGAGAGAGAGCGCACAGAGAGAGAGAGCGAGCGAGCGCACAGAGAGAGAGCGAGCGAGCGCATAGAGAGAGAGAGCGAGCGAGCGCACAGAGAGAGAGCGAGCGCACAGAGAGAGAGCGAGCGAGCGCACAGAGAGAGAGCGAGCGCACAGAGAGAGAGCGAGCGCACAGAGAGAGAGCGAGCGAGTGCACAGAGAGAGAGCGAGCGAGCGCACAGAGAGAGAGCGAGCGCACAGAGAGAGAGAGCGAGCGAGCGCACAGAGAGAGAGAGCGAGCGAGCGCACAGAGAGAGAGAGAGAGCGAGCGAGGGCACAGAGAGAGAGAGAGCGAGCGAGGGCACAGAGAGAGAGAGAGCGAGCGAGCGCACAGAGAGAGAGAGAGCGAGCGAGCGCACAGAGAGAGAGCGAGCGAGCGCACAGAGAGAGCGAGCGAGCGAGCGCACAGAGAGCGAGCGAGCGCACAGAATGAGCGAGCGAGCGAGCGCACAGAGAGCGAGCGAGCGCACAGAAAGAGCGAGCGCACAGAGAGAGCGAGCGCACAGAGAGAGCGAGCGAGCGCACAGAGAGAGAGAGCGAGCGAGCGCACAGAGAGCGCACAGAGAGAGCGCACAGAGAGAGAGAGCGAGCGCACAGAGAGAGAGAGAGAGCGAGCGAGGGCACAGAGAGAGAGAGAGAGCGAGCGCACAGAGAGAGAGCGAGCGAGCGCACAGAGAGAGCGAGCGAGCGAGCGCACAGAGAGCGAGCGAGCGCACAGAATGAGCGAGCGAGCGAGCGCACAGAGAGCGAGCGAGCGCACAGAAAGAGCGAGCGCACAGAGAGAGCGAGCGCACAGAGAGAGCGAGCGAGCGCACAGAGAGAGCGAGCGAGCGAGCGCACAGAGAGAGAGAGAGCGAGCGAGCGCACAGAGAGAGAGCGAGCGAGCGCACAGAGAGAGAGCGAGCGAGCGCACAGAGAGAGCGAGCGAGCGCACAGAGAGAGCGCGAGCGAGCGCACAGAGAGAGCGCGAGCGAGCGCACAGAGAGAGCGCGAGCGAGCGCACAGAGAGAGCGCGAGCGAGCGCACAGAAAGAGCGAGCGAGCGAGCGCACAGAAAGAGCGAGCGAGCGAGCGCACAGAAAGAGCGAGCGAGCGAGCGCACAGAGAGAGCGAGCGAGCGCACAGAGAGAGAGAGCGAGCGAGCGCACAGAGAGAGAGAGAGAGCGAGCGAGCGCACAGAGAGAGAGAGCGCACAGAGAGCGAGCGCACAGAGAGAGCGAGCGAGCGCACAGAGAGAGCGAGCGAGCGCACAGAGCGAGCGCACAGAGAGAGAGAGCGCGAGCGCACAGAGAGAGAGAGAGCGAGCGCACAGAGAGAGAGAGAGAGCGAGCGCACAGAGAGAGAGAGAGCGAGCGCACAGAGAGAGAGCGAGCGCACAGAGAGAGAGAGAGCGAGCGAACGCACAGAGAGAGAGAGAGCGAGCGCACATAGAGAGAGCGAACGCACAGAGAGAGAGAGAGTGAACACACAGAGAAAGAGAGAGAGAGAGAGAGAGCGAACGCACAGAGAGAGAGAGAGCGAACGCACAGAGAGAGAGAGAGCGAGCGAGCGCACAGAGAGGGAGAGCGAGCGAGCGAGCGCACAGAGAGAGAGCGAGCGAGCGCACAAAGAGAGAGAGCGAGCGAGCGCACAGAGAGAGAGAGAGCGAGCGAGCGCACAGAGAGAGAGAGAGCGAGCGAGCGCACAGAGAGAGAGAGAGCGAGCGAGCGCACAGAGAGAGAGAGCGAGCGCACAGAGAGAGAGCGAGCGAGCGCACAGAGAGAGAGCGAGCGAGCGCACAGAGAGAGAGAGAGCGAGCGAGGGCACAGAGAGAGAGAGAGAGCGAGCGAGGGCACAGAGAGAGAGAGAGCGAGCGAGCGCACAGAGAGAGAGCGAGCGAGCGCACAGAGAGCGAGCGAGCGCACAGAGAGCGAGCGAGCGCACAGAGAGCGAGCGAGCGCACAGAAAGAGCGAGCGAGCGCACAGAGAGAGCGAGCGAGCGCACAGAGAGAGCGAGCGAGCGCACAGAGAGAGCGAGCGAGCGCACAGAGAGAGAGAGAGCGAGCGAGCGCACAGAGAGAGCGAGCGAGCGCGAGAGAGAGCGAGCGCACAGAGAGAGAGAGAGCGAGCGCACAGAGAGAGAGAGAGCGAGCGCACAGAGAGAGAGAGAGAGCGAGCGCACAGAGAGCGAGCGCACAGAGAGAGAGAGAGCGAGCGAGTGCACAGAGAGAGAGAGCGAGCGAACGCACAGAGAGAGAGAGAGCGAGCGCACAGAGAGAGAGAGAGAGCGAACGCACAGAGAGAGAGAGAGAGCGAACGCACAGAGAGAGAGAGAGAGAGAGCGAACGCACAGAGAGAGAGAGAGAGAGAGAGCGAACGCACAGAGAGAGAGAGAGAGCGAGAGAGCGAGCGCACAGAGAGAGCGAGAGAGCGAGCGCACAGAGAGAGCGAGAGAGCGAGCGCACAGAGAGAGCGAGAGAGCGCACAGAGAGAGAGAGCGAGCGCACAGAGAGAGAGAGAGCGAGCGAGCGCACAGAGAAAGAGAGCGAGCGAGCGCACAGAGAGAGAGAGCGAGCGAGCGCACAGAGAGAGAGAGAGAGCGAGCGCACAGAGAGAGAGAGCGAGCGAGCGCAGAGAGAGAGCGAGCGAGCGAGCGCACAGAGAGAGAGCGAGCGCACAGAGAGAGAGAGCGAGCGCACAGAGAGAGAGAGCGAGCGCACAGAGAGAGAGAGCGAGCGCACAGAGAGAGAGAGAGCGCACAGAGAGAGAGAGAGCGCACAGAGAGAGAGAGCGCACAGAGAGAGAGCGCACAGAGAGAGAGAGCGCACAGAGAGAGAGAGAGCGCACAGAGAGAGAGAGAGCGCACAGAGAGAGAGCGAGCGAGCGCACAGAGAGAGAGCGAGCGAGCGCACAGAGAGAGAGAGCGAGCGAGCGCACAGAGAGCGAGAGAGCGAGCGCACAGAGAGCGAGAGAGCGAGCGCACAGAGAGAGCGAGCGAGCGAGCGCACAGAGAGAGAGCGAGCGCACAGAGAGAGAGAGAGCGAGCGCACAGAGAGAGAGAGAGCGAGCGCACAGAGACAGAGAGAGCGAGCGCACAGAGACAGAGAGAGCGAGCGCACAGAGAGAGCGAGCGAGCGCACAGAGAGAGCGAGCGAGAGCACAGAGAGAGCGAGCGAGCGCACAGAGAGAGCGAGCGAGCGCACAGAGAGAGAGAGCGAGCGCACAGAGAGAGAGCGAGCGCACAGAGAGAGAGCGAGCGCACAGAGAGAGAGCGAGCGAGCGCACAGAGAGAGAGAGAGAGCGAGCGAGCGCACAGAGAGAGAGAGCGAGCGCACAGAGAGAGCGAGCGAGCGCACAGAGAGAGCGAGCGAGCGCAGAGAGAGAGAGCGCACAGAGAGAGAGAGCGAGCGCACAGAGAGAGAGAGCGAGCGAGCGCACAGAGAGAGAGAGCGAGCGAGCGCACAGAGAGAGAGAGAGCGAGCGCACAGAGAGAGAGAGAGCGAGCGCACAGAGAGAGAGAGCGAGCGAGCGCACAGAGAGAGAGCGAGCGAGCGAGCGCACAGAGAGAGAGCGAGCGCACAGAGAGAGAGAGCGAGCGCACAGAGAGAGAGAGCGAGCGCACAGAGAGAGAGAGAGAGCGCACAGAGAGAGCGCGCACAGAGAGAGAGAGCGCGCACAGAGAGAGAGCGCGCACAGAGAGAGAGAGCGCACAGAGAGAGAGCGCACAGAGAGAGAGAGAGCGCACAGAGAGAGAGAGAGCGCACAGAGAGCGAGAGAGCGCACAGAGAGAGAGCGAGCGAGCGCACAGAGAGAGAGCGAGCGCACAGAGAGAGAGAGCGAGCGAGCGCACAGAGAGAGAGAGCGAGCGAGCGCACAGAGAGAGAGAGCGAGCGAGCGCACAGAGAGAGAGAGCGAGCGAGCGCACAGAGAGAGAGAGCGAGCGAGCGCACAGAGAGAGAGCGAGCGAGCGAGCGCACAGAGAGAGCGAGCGCACAGAGAGAGAGAGCGAGCGCACAGAGAGAGAGAGAGCGCACAGAGAGAGAGAGAGCGCACAGAGAGAGAGAGAGCGCACAGAAAGAGAGAGAGAGAGCGCACAGAGAGAGAGAGAGAGAGCGCACAGAGAGAGAGCGCACAGAGAGAGAGAGCGCACAGAGAGAGAGAGCGCACAGAGAGAGAGAGAGCGCACAGAGAGAGAGAGAGAGCGCACAGAGAGAGAGAGCGCGCACAGAGAGAGAGAGCGCGCACAGAGAGAGAGAGCGCGCACAGAGAGAGAGAGAGCGTGCGCACAGAGAGAGAGCCAGCGAGCGCACAGAGAGAGAGAGCCAGCGAGCGCACAGAGAGAGAGAGCGAGCGAGCGCACAGAGAGAGAGAGCGAGCGAGCGCACAGAGAGAGAGCGAGCGAGCGCACAGAGAGAGAGAGCGAGCGAGCGCACAGAGAGAGAGCGAGCGAGCGCACAGAGAGAGAGCGAGCGAGCGCACAGAGAGAGAGCGAGCGAGCGAGCGCACAGAGCGAGCGAGCGAGCGCACAGAGAGAGCGAGCGAGCGCACAGAGAGAGCGAGCGAGCGCACAGAGAGAGCGAGCGAGCGCACAGAGAGAGAGGGCGAGCGCACAGAGAGAGAGAGGGCACAGAGAGAGAACAGAGAGAGAGAGAGGGCACAGAGAGAGAGAGAGCGAGCGAGGGCACAGAGAGAGAGAGAGCGAGCGAGGGCACAGAGAGAGAGAGAGCGAGCGAGGGCACAGAGAGAGAGAGAGCGAGCGAGGGCACAGAGAGAGCGAGCGAGCGCACAGAGAAAGAGAACGAGCGATGGCACAGAGAAAGAGAGCGAGCGAGCGCACAGAGAGAGAGCGAGCGAGCGCACAGAGAGAAAGCGAGCGAGCACAGAGAGAGAGCGAGCGAGCGCACAGAGAGAGAGCGAGCGAGCGCACAGAGAGAGAGCGAGCGAGCGCACAGAGAGAGCGAGCGAGCGCACAGAGAGAGCGAGCGAGTGCACAGAGAGAGAGAGCGAGCGAGCGCACAGAGAGAGCGAGCGCACAGAGAGAGCGAGCGCACAGAGAGAGAGCGAGAGAGCGAGCGCACAGAGAGAGAGCGAGCGAGCGAGCGCACAGAGAGAGAGAGCGAGCGCACAGAGAGAGAGAGCGAGCGCACAGAGAGAGAGCGAGCGCACAGAGAGAGAGAGAGCGAGCGCACAGAGAGAGAGAGCGAGCGCACAGAGACAGAGAGAGAGCGAGCGCACAGAGAGAGAGAGCGAGCGCACAGAGAGAGCGAGCGAGCGCACAGAGAGAGCGAGCGAGCGCACAGAGAGAGCGAGCGCACAGAGAGAGAGAGAGCGAGCGCACAGAGAGAGAGAGCGAGCGCACAGAGAGAGAGCGAGCGAGCGAGCGCACAGAGAGAGAGCGAGCGAGCGAGCGCACAGAGAGAGAGAGAGCGAGCGCACAGAGAGAGAGAGCGAGCGCACAGAGAGAGAGAGCGAGCGAGCGCACAGAGAGAGCGAGCGAGCGCACAGAGAGAGAGAGAGCGAGCGCACAGAGAGAGAGAGCGAGCGAGCGCACAGAGAGAGAGAGAGAGAGCGAGCGAGCGCACAGAGAGAGAGAGAGAGAGAGCGCACAGAGAGAGAGCGAGCGAGCGCACAGAGAGAGAGAGAGCGAGCGCACAGAGAGAGAGCGAGCGAGCGCACAGAGAGAGAGAGAGCGAGCGCACAGAGAGAGAGCGAGCGAGCGCACAGAGAGAGAGAGCGAGCGCACAGAGAGAGAGAGCGAGCGCACAGAGAGAGAGAGCGAGCGCACAGAGAGAGCGAGCGCACAGAGAGAGCGAGAGAGAGAGCGCACAGAGAGAGAGAGCGCACAGAGAGAGAGCGCACAGAGAGAGAGAGCGCACAGAGAGAGAGAGCGCACAGAGAGAGAGAGCGCACAGAGAGAGAGAGCGCACAGAGAGAGAGAGCGAGCGAGCGCACAGAGAGAGAGCGAGCGAGCGCATAGAGAGAGAGAGCGAGCGAGCGCACAGAGAGAGAGCGAGCGCACAGAGAGAGAGCGAGCGAGCGCACAGAGAGAGAGCGAGCGCACAGAGAGAGAGCGAGCGCACAGAGAGAGAGCGAGCGAGTGCACAGAGAGAGAGCGAGCGAGCGCACAGAGAGAGAGCGAGCGCACAGAGAGAGAGAGCGAGCGAGCGCACAGAGAGAGAGAGCGAGCGAGCGCACAGAGAGAGAGAGAGAGCGAGCGAGGGCACAGAGAGAGAGAGAGCGAGCGAGGGCACAGAGAGAGAGAGAGCGAGCGAGCGCACAGAGAGAGAGAGAGCGAGCGAGCGCACAGAGAGAGAGCGAGCGAGCGCACAGAGAGAGCGAGCGAGCGAGCGCACAGAGAGCGAGCGAGCGCACAGAATGAGCGAGCGAGCGAGCGCACAGAGAGCGAGCGAGCGCACAGAAAGAGCGAGCGCACAGAGAGAGCGAGCGCACAGAGAGAGCGAGCGAGCGCACAGAGAGAGAGAGCGAGCGAGCGCACAGAGAGCGCACAGAGAGAGCGCACAGAGAGAGAGAGCGAGCGCACAGAGAGAGAGAGAGAGCGAGCGAGGGCACAGAGAGAGAGAGAGAGCGAGCGCACAGAGAGAGAGCGAGCGAGCGCACAGAGAGAGCGAGCGAGCGAGCGCACAGAGAGCGAGCGAGCGCACAGAATGAGCGAGCGAGCGAGCGCACAGAGAGCGAGCGAGCGCACAGAAAGAGCGAGCGCACAGAGAGAGCGAGCGCACAGAGAGAGCGAGCGAGCGCACAGAGAGAGCGAGCGAGCGAGCGCACAGAGAGAGAGAGAGCGAGCGAGCGCACAGAGAGAGAGCGAGCGAGCGCACAGAGAGAGAGCGAGCGAGCGCACAGAGAGAGCGAGCGAGCGCACAGAGAGAGCGCGAGCGAGCGCACAGAGAGAGCGCGAGCGAGCGCACAGAAAGAGCGAGCGAGCGAGCGCACAGAAAGAGCGAGCGAGCGAGCGCACAGAAAGAGCGAGCGAGCGAGCGCACAGAGAGAGCGAGCGAGCGCACAGAGAGAGAGAGCGAGCGAGCGCACAGAGAGAGAGAGAGAGCGAGCGAGCGCACAGAGAGAGAGAGCGCACAGAGAGCGAGCGCACAGAGAGAGCGAGCGAGCGCACAGAGAGAGCGAGCGAGCGCACAGAGCGAGCGCACAGAGAGAGAGAGCGCGAGCGCACAGAGAGAGAGAGAGCGAGCGCACAGAGAGAGAGAGAGCGAGCGCACAGAGAGAGAGAGAGAGCGAGCGCACAGAGAGAGAGAGAGCGAGCGCACAGAGAGAGAGCGAGCGCACAGAGAGAGAGAGAGCGAGCGAACGCACAGAGAGAGAGAGAGCGAGCGCACATAGAGAGAGCGAACGCACAGAGAGAGAGAGAGTGAACACACAGAGAAAGAGAGAGAGAGAGAGAGAGCGAACGCACAGAGAGAGAGAGAGCGAACGCACAGAGAGAGAGAGAGCGAGCGAGCGCACAGAGAGGGAGAGCGAGCGAGCGAGCGCACAGAGAGAGAGCGAGCGAGCGCACAAAGAGAGAGAGCGAGCGAGCGCACAGAGAGAGAGAGAGCGAGCGAGCGCACAGAGAGAGAGAGAGAGCGAGCGAGCGCACAGAGAGAGAGAGAGCGAGCGAGCGCACAGAGAGAGAGAGCGAGCGCACAGAGAGAGAGCGAGCGAGCGCACAGAGAGAGAGCGAGCGAGCGCACAGAGAGAGAGAGAGCGAGCGAGGGCACAGAGAGAGAGAGAGAGCGAGCGAGGGCACAGAGAGAGAGAGAGCGAGCGAGCGCACAGAGAGAGAGCGAGCGAGCGCACAGAGAGCGAGCGAGCGCACAGAGAGCGAGCGAGCGCACAGAGAGCGAGCGAGCGCACAGAAAGAGCGAGCGAGCGCACAGAGAGAGCGAGCGAGCGCACAGAGAGAGCGAGCGAGCGCACAGAGAGAGCGAGCGAGCGCACAGAGAGAGAGAGAGCGAGCGAGCGCACAGAGAGAGCGAGCGAGCGCGAGAGAGAGCGAGCGCACAGAGAGAGAGAGAGCGAGCGCACAGAGAGAGAGAGAGCGAGCGCACAGAGAGAGAGAGAGAGCGAGCGCACAGAGAGCGAGCGCACAGAGAGAGAGAGAGCGAGCGAGTGCACAGAGAGAGAGAGCGAGCGAACGCACAGAGAGAGAGAGAGCGAGCGCACAGAGAGAGAGAGAGAGAGAGAGCGAACGCACAGAGAGAGAGAGAGAGAGAGTGAACGCACAGAGAGAGAGAGAGAGAGAGAGCGAACGCACAGAGAGAGAGAGAGAGAGAGAGAGCGAACGCACAGAGAGAGAGAGAGCGAACGCACAGAGAGAGAGCGAGCAAGCGCACAGAGAGGGAGAGCGAGCGAGCGAGCGCACAGAGAGAGAGAGAGAGCGAGCGAGCGCACAAAGAGAGAGAGAGAGCGAGCGAGCGCACAGAGAGAGAGAGAGCGAGCGCACAGAGAGAGAGAGCGAGCGAGCGCACAGAGAGAGAGAGAGAGCGAGCGAGCGCACAGAGAGAGAGAGAGAGCGAGCGAGCGCACAGAGAGAGAGAGCGAGCGAGCGCACAGAGAGCGCACAGAGAGAGCGCACAGAGAGAGAGAGCGAGCGAGGGCACAGAGAGAGAGAGAGAGCGAGCGAGGGCACAGAGAGAGAGAGAGCGAGCGAGCGCACAGAGAGAGAGCGAGCGAGCGCACAGAGAGAGCGAGCGAGCGAGCGCACAGAGAGCGAGCGAGCGCACAGAATGAGCGAGCGAGCGAGCGCACAGAGAGCGAGCGAGCGCACAGAAAGAGCGAGCGCACAGAGAGAGAGAGAGCGAGCGAGCGCACAGAGAGAGAGCGAGCGAGCGCACAGAGAGAGAGAGAGAGAGAGCGAGCGAGCGCACAGAGAGAGAGAGAGCGAGCGAGCGCACAGAGAGAGAGAGAGAGAGAGAGAGCGAGCGAGCGCACAGAGAGAGAGAGAGAGAGAGAGAGAGCGAGCGAGCGCACAGAGAGAGAGAGAGAGCGAGCGAGCGCACAGAGAGAGAGAGAGAGCGAGCGCACAGAGAGAGAGAGAGCGAGCGCACAGAGAGCGAGCGCACAGAGCGAGCGAGCGCACAGAGAGCGAGCGCACAGAGAGAGCGAGCGAGCGCACAGAGAGCGAGCGAGCGCACAGAGAGAGAGCGAGCGCACAGAGAGAGCGAGCGAGCGCACAGAGCGAGCGCACAGAGAGAGAGAGCGCGAGCGCACAGAGAGAGAGAGAGCGAGCGAGCGCACAGAGAGAGAGCGAGCGAGCGCACAGAGAGAGAGAGAGAGCGAGCGCACAGAGAGAGAGAGAGCTAGCGAGCGCACAGAGAGACAGAGCGAGCGATCGCACAGAGAGAGAGAGCGAGCGAACGCACAGAGAGAGAGAGAGCGAGCGCACAGAGAGAGAGAGAGAGCGAACGCACAGAGAGAGAGAGAGAGAGAGAGTGAACGCACGCACAGAGAGAGAGAGCGAACGCACAGAGAGAGAGAGAGCGAACGCACAGAGAGAGAGAGAGAGCGAGCAAGCGCACAGAGAGAGAGAGAGAGAGAGAGAGCGAACAGAACAAATGTCTCTTAAATTGGGCATCTCGTATAAAACACACACACCCTTGAATTTTCTATATACCTCAAGTCACAGGGGCATTGGGCTCACTGAAATATCAAGAGCCCAGGAGTTGTGCTGCCCGCGAGGGGACCGGAGTTCAAATACACATATTTAGCAGCTGTTACTCAGGGTGTAGTGAAATGCTTGTGTGCCTAGCTCCAACAGTGCAGTAGTATCTAACTAAATGCTAGTGTTCCTAGCGCCAACATTAGTATCTAACTAAATACTTATGTTCCTAGCTCCAACAGTGCAGTAATATCTAACTAAATGTTTATGTTCCCAGCTCCAACAGTGCAGTAGTATCTAACTAAATGCTTGTGTTTCTAGCTCCAACAGTGCAGTAATATCTAACTAAATGCTTGTGTTCCCAGCTTCAACAGTGCAGTAGTATCTAACTAAATGCTTGTGTTCCCAGCTCCAACAGTGCAGTAGTATCTAACTAAATGCTTGTGTTTCTAGCTCCAACAGTAATATCTAACTAAATGCTTGTGTTCCTATCTCCAACAGTGCAGTAATATCTAACTAAATGCTAGTGTTCCCAGCTCCAACATTAGTATCTAACTAAATGCTTGTGTTCCTATCTCCAACAGTGCAGTAGTATCTAACTAAATGCTTGTGTTCCTAGCTCCAACAGTGCAGTAGTATCTAATAGAGGTCAGCCGATTAATTAGGGCCGATTTCAAGTTTTCATAACAATGGTTAATTTTGGCCATGGATTTGCCGATTTTTTTAAATTTTATTTAAATTATATATATATATATATATATATATATATATATATTTTTTTTTTTAAACCTTTATTTAACTAGGCAAGTCAGTTAAAGAACACATTCTTATTTTCAATGACAGCCTAGGAACGGTGGGTTAACTGCCTTGTTCAGGGGCAGAACGACAGATTTTTACCTTGTCAGCTTGGGGATGCAACCTTACGTTAACTAGCCCAACGCTCTAACCACCTGCTTTACGTTGCCAAGGTAAGTTGCTAGCTAGCATTAAACTTATCTTATAAAAAAAAAACAATCAATCAATCATAAACACTAGTTAACTACACATGGTTGATGATATTACTAGTTTATCTAGCCTGTCCTGCTTTGCATATAAATCGATGTGGTGCGCATTCGCGAAATAGGACTGTCTTTGCTCCGACGTGTACCTAACCATAAACATCAATGTCTTTCTTAAAATCAATACACAAGTATATATTTTTAAACCTGCATATTTAGTTAATATTGCCTGCTAACATGAATTTCTTTTAACTAGGGAAAATGTGTCACTTCTCTTGCAAACAGAGTCAGGGTATATGCAGCAGTTTGGGCCGCCTGGCTTGTTGCGAAATGTGAAGACTATTTCTTCCTAACAAAGACAGCAGACTTCGCCAAACGGGGATGATTTAACAAAAGCGCATTTGCGAAAAAAAAGCACAATCGTTGCACGACTGTACCTAACCATAAACATCAATGCCTTTCTTAAAATCAATACACAGAAGTATATATTTTTAAACCTGCATATTTAGCTAAAAGAAATCCAGGTTAGCAGGCAATAATAACCAGGTGAAATTGTGTCAGTTCTCTTGCGTTCGTTGCACGCAGAATCAGGCTATACAGAATCTGGCTCGTTGCGAACTAATTTGCCAGAATTTTACGGAACTATGAAATAACATTGTAGGTTGTGCGATGTAACAGGAATATTTAGACTTATGGATGCCACCCGTTAGATAAAATACGGAACGGTTCCGTATGTCACTGAAAGAATAATGTTTTCGAGATGATAGGTCATTAATATGGTCAAATCCGGAAACTAAGGTTTATTATATTATAGTTAAGTCTATGATTTGATATTTGATAGAGCAGTCTGACTGAGCGGTGGTAGGCAGCAGCAGGCTCGTAATAGTCAAAGGTATATGGTTTAGAGAGAAATAGTCGACGCGTCATAATTCCTGTAATAACTTGCGGCTGAACTTGAAAGCGATTCCTTCGTTATTTTACCGTTCATGTCTTCCATAGAGAATGTATTGATCTACTTCAAATAAGGTCTGTGTTTTGTGCTTAAACCGCCTCGGTGTTTTGATACCCGTGTAAATCTCACTAGGTAACGTTGTCAACATATTTTCATAAATCCACTCTACAAAAAAAATTATTGGCTTATATTGATCAGAGTTATATCCTATGGATACCTACACAGTTATAAAATTGGCAAGGTGGTGTAAGCCTAAACCAAACACAGACCTTATTTTAAGTTAATCTAAAAATATCCTATGGAATAAATGAAGGAACCGCTTTTCAGATTTTGCTAGAAGGTGTCATGGGAATTATGACTCGCACTTTGGTAGTCAATTCTTACCATGCCCATTATTAAAATAGGGTTTCCTGCATATAGAAATTACAGTTTTTGTTTTCAGCATTCATCACAGGTAACTTAAACTCTATTTTTATTATTCAAACAGTTGAGAGTATTTGTCTCCTAAGCAGACTCTTCAGCATCGTTGTCACTTCAGAGCTGTGTGTGTGTGTGTGTGTGTGTGTGTGTAACCCCTCTGATTCAGAGGGGTTGGTTTAAATGTGGAAGACACATTTCAGTTCGACGACTGACTAGGTATCCCCTTTCTGTCTTGTACTGCCCGCGAGGGGATATCTAGATTTACTGCCTTTCTCTCGCTCTCCAGAGAAGACTCATAAAACATTCAGCACACAGACCGACAGACACATGTAGAACAGCAGAGCTAACATGATCTGACAGCCTCAGCACCATCAAGAATACTGTAGCATAAGTGTAGCTAGCATCCCGTGTAGCTAGCATCCTGTGTAACATAGTGTAATACAGCATCCTGTGTAGCATAGTGTAATACAGCATCCTGTGTAGCATAGTGTAATACAGCATCCTGTGTAGCAGTGTAATACATCATCCTGCGGGGGGGAAAAGAGACTCCTAGCTCTGTTAAAACCACTGACAACTATGTGTCGTTTTCAAGGGATGTTAAATAAATGTTAACTATTTGCTTGTACTATCACCACCAGCCGCTGCCTGGGGAACAGTCCTTAATACACGAGGAAGTGACAGAATTAACTCATCACTGAATTTGATTCTCCACCCCTAAAACACAGTCAAAGTAGCTAAAGGGGTCTCTCTCTCCAATTGTATCAAAAGTACCCTCAGAAAATCCTTGGGTTCTTGCTGTTACATGGTGCTGCAGGACAACCACAACCCATTTGTTGAAGCCAAGGTATAGGGAGGGTATAGAGAGATAGAAAAGGCATAGGGACGCTATGGGGAATGTATAAAGAAGGGAGGGTGTAGAGAAGGTGAAGGGTGAAGGGAAGGTATAGAGTAGAGAGGGTATAGAGAAGGGAGGGTATATAGGGTAGAGGGCATAGAATGCAACTAGAGAAAAAAATTAAAACCTTTACTCTACATACAGAGATGCGTACAAAGCTCTCCCTCTCTTTCGCAAATCTGACCATAACTCCTAAATCCTACTTACAAGCAACAACTCAAACAGGAAGTACCAGTGACTCGCTCAATACGGAAGTGGTCTGATGAAGCGGATGCTAAGCTACAGGACTGTTTCGCTAGCAGAGACTGGAATATGTTTCGGGATTCATCCAATGACAGTGACCGTACGTACAGATCCCAACCAGAGGCCATGGATTACAGGCAACATCCGCACCGAGCTAGAGCTGTCGCTTTCAAGAAGCGGGACACTAATCCAGACACTTGAGAAATCCCGCTACGCCCTCTGACTCACCATCAAACAGGCAAAGTCTCAATACAGGATTAAGATCTAATTCTACTACACCGGCTCTGACGCTCGTCGACGACGAGACAGCCTATAGGGAGGTCAGAGACCTGTGTGGTGCCAGGAGAGCAACACAAAGGAGCTGATTGTGGACTACAGGAAAAGGAAGGCCAAGCACGTCCCCATAGTAGTGGAGCGGGTCGAAAGCTTCAAGTACCTCTGTGTCCACATCACTAAGGACCCATCATGGTCCGAACACAACAACACAGTTGTGAAGAGGGCATGACAACGCCTATTCCCCCCTCAGGAGGCTGAAAAGATGTGTCAGGGACCTCAAAAGTTATTCAGCTGCACTATCAAGGGCAACCTGACCGGTTGCAACACCGCTTGGTATGGCAACTGCTCGGCCTCCGACCGCAAGGCGCTACAGAGGGTAGTGCGTACGGGCTTGTACGTCACTGGGGCCGAGCCTCCTGCCACCCAGGACCTCTATACAAGGCGGTGTCAGAGGAAGGCCCTAAAAATTGTGAAAGACTCGTGCCGCCTGGAGTCATAAACTGTTCACTGCTACCGCACGGCTAGTGATACCAGAGCGCCAAGTCCGGGACCAAAAGGCTCCAAAACAGCTTCTATCCCCAAGCCATGAGATTGCTGAACAGTTAATCAAATGGACCCAGACAATTTACCCCCTTCTTTAAATTAATTTTGCACTGGACTCTAACCACACTGACACTACTGCTGCTGCAGTGAAGTTTACATACACCTTAGCCAAATACATTTAAACTCAGTTTTTCACAATTCCTGACATTTAATCCAAGTAACAATTCCCTGTCTTAGGTCAGTTAGGATCGCCACTTTATTTTAAGAATGTGAAATGTCAGAATAATAGTAGAGAGAATGATTTATTTCAGCTTTTATTTCTTTCATCACATTCCCAGTGGGTCAGAAGTTTACATACACTCAATTAGTATTTGGTAGCATTGCCTTTAAATTGTTTAACTTGGGTCAAACGTTTTGTGTAGCCTTCCACAAGCTTCCCACAATAAGTTGGGTGAATTTTGGCCCATTCTGCCTGACAGAGCTGGTGTAAATGAGTCAGGTTTGTAGGCCTTGCTCGCACACGCTATTTCTGTTCTGCCCACAAATTCTCTATAGGATTGAGGTCAGGGCTTTGTGATGGCCTCTCCAATAACTTTACTTTGTTGTCCTTACGCCATTTTGCCACAACTTTGGAAGTATGCTTGGGGTCATTGTCCATTTGGAAGACCCATTTGCGACCAAGCTTTAACTTCCTCACTGATGTCTTGATGTTGCTTCAATATATCCACATCACTGTCCTACCTCATGATGCCATCTATTTTGCTTAGTGTACCAGTCCCTCCTGCAACAAAGCAACCCCACAACATGATGCTGCCACCCCCGTGCTTCACAGTTGGGATGGTGCTCTTCGGCTTGCAAGCATCCCCCTTTATCCTCCAAACATAACGATGGTCATTATGGCTAAACATTTCTATTTTTGTTTCATCAGACCAGAGGACATTTCTGCAAAAAGTATGATCTTTGTCCCCATGTGCAGTTGCAAACCCTAGTGCGGTTTTGGACCAGTGGCTTCTTCCTTGCTGAGCAGCCTTTCAAGTTATGTTGATATAGGACTCGTTTTACTGTGGATATAGATACTTTTGTACCCGTTTCCTCCAGCATCTTCACAAGGTTCTTTGCTGTTGTTCTGGGATTGATTTGCACTTTTCTCACCAAAGTACGTTCATCTCTAGGAGACAAAACGCGTCTCCTTCCTGAGCGGTATGACGGCTGCGTGGTCCCATGGTGTTTATACTTGCGTACTATTGTTTGTACAGATGAACATGGTACCTTCAGGCGTTTGGAAATTGCTCCGAAGGATAAACCAGACTTGTGGAGGTCTACAATTTCTCTAAGGTCTTGGCTGATTTCTTTTGATTTTCCCATGATGTCTGGAAGACACACTGAGTTTGAAGGTAGGCCTTGAAATACATCCACATGTACACCTCCAATTGACTCAAATTATGTCAATTAGGCTATCAGAAGCTTCTAAAGCCATGACATAATCATTTTCTGCAATTTTCCAAGCTGTTAAAAGGCACAGTCAACTTAGTGTATGTAAACTTCTGACCCACTGGAATTGTGATACAGTGAATTATAAGTGAAATAATCCGTCTGAAAACAATTGTTGGAAAAATGACTTGTGTCATGCACAAAGTAGATGTCCAAACAGACTTGCCAAAACTATAGTTTGTTAACAAGAAATTTGTGGAGTGGTTGAAAAACGAGTTTTAATGACTCCAACCTAAGTGTATGTAAACTTCTGACTTCAACTGTACATACTACCTCAACTAACCGGTGCCCCCGCACATTGACTCTGTACCGGCACCCCCTCTTGTGGGTGTGTGTATACATATTTTTTTACTGCTGCTTTAATTACTTGTTACTTTTTTCTCTTTTTCCTTGTCCTTATTTTTTGAAACTGCACTGTCGGTTAGGGGCTCGTAAGTAAGCATTTCACTGTAAGGTTGTATTCGGCGCATGTGACTAATAAAATTTGATTTGATGAGTTTCTCCCATTCTTCTCTGCACATCCTCAAGCTCTGTCAGGTTGGATGGGGAGCATTGCTGCACAGCTATTTTCAGGTCTCTCCAGTGATGTTCGATCAGGTTTAAGTCCGGGCTCAAGGCACAGTTCCCCAGACCTGTGCCTTGACACAATCCTGTCTTGGAGCTCTACAGACAATTCCTTAAACCTCATGGCTTGGTTTTTGCTCTGACATGCACAGTCAACTGTGGGACCTTATATAGACAGGTGTGTGCCTTTCCAAATTATGTCCAATCAATTGAATTTAACACAGGTGGACTCCAATCAAGTTGTAGAAACAACTCAAGAATGATCAATGGAAACAGGATGCACCTGAGCTCAATTTAGAGTCTCATAGCAAAGGGTCTTAATACTTATGTAAATAAGGTATTTCTTTTTTAACAGTTTCTTTTTTGAAATGTTTGCAAATCTGTTTTCGGTTTGTCATTATGAGATATTGTGTGTAAATTGCTGAGGATTTTTTTGTATTCAATCTTTTATAGAACAAGGCAACGTAACAAAATGTGGAAAAAGTGAAGAGGTCTGAATACTTTCCTAAGGCTGTACCTAGTTAGAGTCTGTTGTTTATCATTACTTTACAGTGACCTGCTGCTGCAATGTCTCACTCTCTCTCCATTGGCACACATACACAGGTGGTGCCAGATTTGTAAGTGATTGATTTTTTTTTTTTTTAAGTGTGCCGAAATGAATTACATGAACCAAAATGTAACTAATTTCCATGACTTTTACAGGCCTGGAACACAACATTTTCAACTTACATTACTTTTTCAGGATTTTCGTACAAACCTGTATTTACAGAGTATTTATAAAGCTGAATGTTAAAAGGATGCATCACAAAACACACCCTATTGCCTTCATAGTGCACTACTATTGACCAGGTACCCCCATTTGGGAAATAAGCTCATTTGAAACATCCTGGTCCTTACCTGAAGTTTGTCCTCGGGAACATTGAGCCAGTGGTTAAACGCCTGAGAGAGTTTAGTCCGTACTTGTTTTCCTGAAAAAGTCCAAAAGGAAAAAAGTTTAATAAAAAAAAAGACAAAGAAAAAAGGACACAAACAAAGACCACTGCCATGCTTGCATCCCAAATGGAACCCTATTCCCTATAGAATGCACTACTTTTGTCCAGACCTCTGTGAGACCACATGTTGGTGTCCCAAATGGAACCCTATTCTCTATAGTGGTCAAAAGTAGTGCACTACATAAGGAATAGGGTGCCATTTGTCACACAAACATGTTTCAAAGCTCAACAAGAAGCTAAAAAGTATTTCCTGAGGCCCCACTTCTTTACTTTGAACAACCAGGACTGTATCCCAAATGGCACTCTATGCCCTATATATGGGGAATAGAGTACTATTTTGTGACACATACCAGAAAACATACCATTGAATCTGGAGTATGATAAAAGCCTTCTACAGTAAAAAAACAGGTTTACTAGAAGATGAAAAACCCTTCTATAAACCCGAATGGGTTTACTAGGAAAGATGAAAGGCATTTCTACAGTTATTTTGTCAGTTTTGTTTAGGAGAGAAGGTTCTGGAGGAGGTGTGAATACTAATGATTTGACACTCTCCTCGACCACTTATCGGTTTCTGGGTCATGGACGAGAGAGGACGGAAGAGTTGAGGAGATGAGACTTTTGCCCAATTGAGAATGTCCCCCCATGTACTTCCTACTCATGTAGGAACACATCACTGGAGCTGAGCTCCCTGCGATCCAGGACCTCTGACACCGCCTGGTATAGAGGAAGGCCCCAAAAAATTCAATTGCCAGCGCAAACACGAGGGGGAGAGAGGACATCCCTGTCTTGTGCCCTTTTCATCTGATAATGTATTATTTGCATATATCTTTGCTTTAGGACATTTATTACATGTATTATTTCAGCTGTAAAGTTGCAAGCGTCCAAAGTTTTGAAAGTAAAAGGCCATTCAAGACGGTCAAAAGCCTTTTCAGCATCAACATCCATTATTGCTAAATGTTTATCTCGTTTTTGAAGTGTGTATATTTAATAAACCCCGTTTGACTAATATCTATCAAGTCTGGTAAAAACTTTTTTTTAAACTTAAAGGGTCTAATCAGCAGGGGACACTTCAGATTTTCCTGGTTTTAATATAACCTAACTAACTGTTTGATACATGGAACTAGGAAGTACTGAATTAAGTGACGTGTGCGTTGTCATTTGTGTAAATAGGGATGGCACTATGTCCCAAAACGTTAAATAGATTTCTATGTGAAAGCCATCCATTCCTGGTTCTTTTCTCCATGTGAATGTTTTAACACTGTCTAATATTTATTTTGGGGGTGATCTGTGTTTAGTGATTATGTTTTGTCAGTCGTGTTGGTCTAAGAAGACTGTAGGTTCAGTCCAACTGTTTAATTCTGACTTACATAGATTTTTCATAGAAGCTTTTCAAATTGTCATTAATTGCATTGTTTCAAATGAATGTATTTGTAATTGTTGTCTCTCTTCTAAAAGTTAAAGACCATATTCCTGCTGAAGTTCAGACATTTTAATATATTTTTTATGGCCTTTTTCTAAAATAGTGATTAATTTCTAACTCAGATTTAATTTCAGATTATCATTCCCCTAATGAATGCCTTAAAAGCATCCCAAATTATACCAGGGGTCAGTTTCTCTGTCCTCTAAGTCTACATTTTTAATGGTAAAAGGTACAAAATAAATAAAAATACCTTTACAATCTTGACAGACGCAGTTCATTCTTTATATTCTGTGTATTTTCTGTTGTTGTAATTAAGCAGGATACCGGGACCTCAACTGTGGGACCTTATATAGACAGGTGTGTGCCTTTACAAATAAATGTCCAATCACTTGAATTTACAACAGGTGGACTCCAACCAAGTTGTAGAAACATCTCAAGGATGATCAATGGAAACAGGATGCACCTGAGCTCAGCTTTGAGTCTCATAGCAAAGGGTCTGAATACTTAAGTAAATAAGGTATGTATTTATTTTATACATTTGCAAAACATTTCTTAAAACCTACTTTCACTTTGTCATTATGGGATATTTTGTGTAGATTGAGGGAAAAAAAATATTTAATCAAGTTTAGAATAAGGCTGTAACGTAACAAAATGTGGGAAAAGTCAAAGGGTCTGAATACTTTCCGAATGCACCGTGACTACAGTAAAGTACACACACTAAAGCACATGTCAAACTCATTCCACGGCGGGCCGAGTGTCTGCAGGTTTTCAGTCCTCCCTTGTACTTGATTGTTGAATTAACATCACATAATTAGTAAGGAACTCTCTTCACCTGGTTGTTTAGGTCTTAATTGAATGGAAAAACAAAAAACCAGCAGACACTAGGCCCTCCATGGAATGAGTTCGATAATACTGCACTAAAAGGGTAAAAAATATGTTTTGAGCAAAACAGTGTTTTTTTTTTGTTTTTTTTGACAACTGAAAAGTTCAAGGAGTAGGTTACTGAAGGATTTGGTCTGATGGGAATCCATGATGTTATCAGCATCCACCGTTGTTTGAGAAACAATAGAGAACAAAAAAAAAGGAAAGTGCCTTTTGTTTAGTAAATCAGGTGTTAAATGAGGTGAGAAGGAGACAGGAGTGCCGTTTTTAAGGCAGATGGTCATGTTGATCACTACCTCAAGGGGCTGTTCCCAACAGCTTGATGTTCTGCTCACTAGTCCATTAAATTACACGGCGACGTCATCTCCAGAAAAAGCTAACGCCGTCCTATTTATTTAGGGCTTCTGATCAAAAGGAGGACGTATAGAGAATAGGACTAAGATAACTAATAAGAGCTGAAAGACGGGGAGGACATTTGTAGTCGACAAACGTCTCATACAGGCTATGTGAATTTAATGAAAACCACACAGCCAAGGACCACCAGCTGTTTCTGACATGTTGGTATCATGGCTGTAGGGCCTTCCTTACCTGACAGCTGCACAGTGTGTACCTGGCAGCTACACAGTGTGTGTGTGTGTGTGTGTGTGTGTGTGTGTGTGTGTGTGTGTGTGTGTGTGTGTGTGCGCATATGTGTACCTGGCAGCTGTAGCAGGTACTTGTAGGGTTCCAGCAGAATCCTCTCCGGTCCTGCTGAATCCATGTCTCCATCCATCACTTGTGGTTTCCACCAATCAATGAACCTGCAGGAGTATAGAAAGTGATCTAAGAAATAAACAAAAATCTATTCTGTACACATAGTGTACTACCTTTGTCCCTGGTCAAAACGTGTGCACTATTTAGGGCATGAGTTCCGTGTGGCTCAGTTGGTAGAGCATGGTGTTCGCAACGCCAGGGTTGTGGGTTCGATTCCCACGGGGGACCAGTACGGGGAGAAAAAAAACAATTTTTATGAAATGTATGCACTCACTACTGTAAGTCGCTCTGGATAAGAGCGTCTGCTAAATGACTAAAATGTAAAAAAAAAATATATATATATAAAATGTTCCTAAAACCTCTCGCACCAACATGTTCACTTATAAATCTGTGGACACCCCAGGTCCAACCGCACGTCTGTGTGGACACCCCAGGTCCTACCGCACGCCTGTGTGGACACCCCAGGTCCTACCGCACGCCTGTGTGGCGTAGGATGTGAAATCTGACATCACTTGGCATCACTTGAAGGTGGGAGGGAGTGGTTGTCACTCCAGCACATTCAGATATTGATTTATAGCCAACTTGATCAAAGTAATCTAAAATAATTCAGAGATTTTAAACAAAAAGAAACACTGTCAGACGGACATGATTAATATGAGATAAAGTCCCTAGTGAGTTCAGGAAGCCAGGCTAGAGCTGTGATGGTGGCAAAACATTTTAGTGGCCCCCTCTTGATGGCGGAGAACATTTTAAGTTTTAAAGTTAATTTCCTGCAATTCTACACATTTTGCCATGGGGCAGGTATATTTTTTCTGCAGTTTTCCAGTTAATGTCCTGCAATTCTACATATTTCTTTTAGATGGGGGTGGAACATTTTTTTTTAAGTCATTTGGTGCAATTTTCACATGTACAGTGTATTCATACCACCTTGACTTATTCTATAATTGTTACAGCCTAATTTCAAAATGAATTAAATATATTTTTCAAAAAACCAGCAGAAAGAAACACCTGTCTATATAAAAATAAAAAGGTCACACAGTTGACATGTCAGAGAGACTGAGGGAGTACAGGGCTTAGTATGTCTCTCCCGAGGAGGCTAAAAATAGATTTTGGCTTGAAAAAGTTGAATATTTTCAGAAGGAGTTGGGTAATTGGTTAAGAGAGGAGGATTGGAGGGAAAAGAGAGGTTGAAAAGACTGAGTGAGGCAGAGGATGGGTTTTAATCTGTTGAAGCTAGCAATAACAAGGGACAGGGTCTGTCGAGGAAGATGAATTTCAAGCAGAGACAGGCGATACTGTATCAGTTGACAAGTCAAGTAGAAAAAGGTTCTTGTACAATGTTGCATGGGGCAGAAATGGCATTCAAACACTGTGCTACATTTTTACAGTAGCAACTGTTTCACAATACCCTATTTCTGACGATTGATCCTACGCATTTAATTATAATTCTTTATTTTACCAGGCAAGTAAATTAATAAACAAATAATATTTACAATGATGGCAAGAGGCCTCGTGGAGATGTGGGCTGGGATTAAAATGAAAGTATGTACTGCAGGAACATCTGCTCTGGTCCATGACAGACTGACCAGCTGAAAGCAGTGGTCCCTATCAGATGTCACTTGTTAAATCAACTTCAAAAATCAGTGTAGGAGGAGAGACCGGTTTAAAGAAGGATTTTTAAACCTTGAGACAATTGAGTCATGGATTGTGGGCAACAACAAAAAATATTTAAGTGCCTTTAAACAAGGTATGGTAGGAGGTGCCAGGCGCACCGGTTTGTGTCAAGAGCTGCAACGCTGCTGGGTTTTTCACCCTCAACAGTTTCCTGTGTGTATCAAGAATGGTCCAACACCCAAAGGACATCCAGCCAACTTGACAACTGTGGAATGCATTGTAGTCAACATGGGCCGGCATCCCTGTGGAACACTTTCGACACGGAGTCCAAGCCCCAATGAATTGAGGCAGTTCTGAGGACAATAGTGGGTTGAACACAATATTAGGAAAGTGTTCCTAATGTTTTGTACACTGTATGTAGCCTTAGAAATAAGGTTAATGAAATCAGAGACTTGCTTACATCAGATAACATTCATATATTGACCATCTCTGAGACTCAGATACTTCCTTTGATAATACAGTAGTAACAATACATCTACAGAAGAGACAGGAATTCCTACGGTGGAGGTGTTACTGTTTATGTTCAGAGCCATATTCCTGTAGTGCTTCAGTGGTGAAAGATGTGAAATCCCAATGAATTAACAATCAAAAAAAGTTTTGAACATAAGACAGGGGGCATTACAAGTGTTATCAGTTCATAATTTTGTATTTAAAACTTTTGAAAAAATACCACATATCTGAAACATGTGCCAAAGTGACTGAAAAAAAAAGTTATGACAGAGCGAATAACAAAATCAAAATGGGGGCCCCCTGGAGGTCAAGGTCCGTGGGCATGTGACCTTCTTGCCGAGTCAGTATATGTTCATGATTACTACGAGTTTAGATAGCTGGCTAGTCAAACTTCCCATTATAAACATTGTCAGCTAGCATGGCTAATTGAGTGACTGAATACAAAAGGATTTAAACACCAGTCACTTTGACAGTATCCCTTTCGATTTAAACAAAAAATTAGCTTTCCATACATGTTTGTCCATGGAAGGGGTAAGAAAGCGACTTTTTTGCCAAAACATTCAGGAGATAAAAGGTGCTCAAAGTTGACCCATTACGCATACCCTACCCTGCCATGACATCCATGTCTGGAAAAGACAAAATGTTGAGTTTGATATAATTGGAAAGCTTACAAACAGTGTTGTCAAACTATGCTAATGGTGGGTCGTGGCATGTCAGAGTAAAAATAAAAAAACAAATATAAAAAAAGGCAACTTGTAAAGTGTTGGTGCCATGTTTCACGAGCTGAAATAAAAGATACCAGAAAGTATCTACATTTTTGTGCACAAATTTGCTTACATCCCCTTTAGTGAGCATTTCTCATTTGCCAAGATAATTCATCCACCTGACAGGTGTAGAATATCAAGAAGCTGTTTAAAAAGCATGATCATTACACAGGTGCACTTTGTGCTGGGGACAATAAAAGGCCACTAAAATGTGTCACACAACACAATGCTACAGATGTCTCATGTTTTCAGAAGCGTGCAATTGGCAGAAATGTTGCCAGAGAATTGAATGCTCATTTCTCTACCATAAGCCACCAACATGGTTTTAGAGAATTTGGCAGTACGTCCAACCGGCCTCACAATTGCAGACCACGCGTATGGAGTCGTGTGGGTGAGCGGTTTGCTGATGTCAACGTTGTGAACAGAGTGCCCCATGGTGGTGGTGGGGTTATGGTTTGGGCAGGCGTAAGCTACGGACAACGAAAACTATTGCATTTTATCGATGGCAACTTGAATGCACATCAATACCGTGACGAGAACCTGAGGCCCATTGTCGTGCCATTCCTCCGCCGTCATCACCTCCTGTTTCAGCATGATAATGCACGTCCCCATGTCGCACGGATCTGTACACAATTCCTGGAAGCTGAAAATGTCCCAGTTCTTCCATGGCCTGCATACTCAGACATGTCACCCGTTGAGCATGTTTGGGATGCTCTGGATCGATGTGTATGACAGCATGTTCCAGTTCCCGCCGATATCCAGAAACTTCACACAGCCATTGAAGTGGAATGGGACAACATTCCACAACGAGATGTTGCGCTGCATGACGCAAATGGTGGTGAAACCAGATACTGACTGGTTTTCTGAGCCACACCCATACCGTTGATTTTATATCTGTGAACATCTCTATTCCCATTCATGTGAAAGACAGATTTGAGCCTAATGAATTTCAAATGACTGATTTCGTTATACTCAGTAAAGTCTTTGAATTCTTTGCATGTTGCGTTCATATTTTTTTGTTCAGTATAGCTGTATTGTTAGATTTCAGTGTAGCGTTTGAGGTTATTGATCATATATTGTTGTTACAGATTATTTTTATTTTTTTTACTTGTTATGGCTTTACATCACATGCCATCACATGGTGGGAGAGTTACTTATTCAATAGAACAGAGTATTCATCAATGGAGGCATTTCCAACATCAGCTACAGTACCTGTCAAAAGTGTGGACACTCCTCGTTCCTGGATTTCTTTATTTTTACTACTTTCTACATTGTAGAATAATAGTGAAGACATCAAAACTATGAAATAACACATATGAAATCATGTAGTAACCCCACCCCCCCAAAAGTGTTCAACAACTCAAAATCAGTTTTATATTTGAGATTCTTCAAAGTAACCACCCTTTGTCTTGATGACAGCTTTGCACACTCTTGGCATTCTCTCAACCAGCTTCACCTAGAATGCTTTTCCAACAGTCTTGAAGGAGTTCCCACATTATGCTGAGCACTTGTTGGCTGCTTTTCCTTCCCTCTGTGATCCAACTCATCCCTAACCATCTCAATTGGGTTGAGGTCGGGTGATTGTGGAGGACAGGTCATCTGATGCAGCACTCCATCACTCTCCTTCTTGGTCAAATAATAGCCCTTACACAGCCTGGAGGTGTGTTGGGTCATTGTCCTGTTGAAAAACAAATGATAGTCCCACTAAGCCAAAACCAGATGGGATGACATATCACTGAAGAATGCTGTGGTAACCAGGCTAGTTAAGTGTGCACTGATTTCGAAATAAATCACTGACAGTGTCACCAGCAAAGCACCCCCACACCTACACACCTCCTCCATGCTTCACGGTGGGAACCACACATGCGGAGATCATCCGTTCACCTACTCTGCATCTCACAAAGACATGGCGGTTGGAAGCAAAAATCACAAATTTGGACAAATTTGGATTTCCACCGGTCTAATGTCCACTGCTCATGTTTCTTGGCCTAAGCAAGTCTTTTCTTATTGATGTCCTGTAGTAGTGGTTTCTTTGCAGCAATTCGACCTGAAGGCCTGATTCAGGCAGTCTCATCTTAACAGTTGATGTTGAGATGTGTCTGTTACTTGAAGTCTTTATTACTTTAGTTTATTCAGTAAATATTTTTCTTAGCTCTTTCTTGAACTGCATTGTTGGTTAAGGGCTTGTAAGTAAGCATTTCACGGTATAGGTCTACAGCTGTTGTATTCGGTGCATGTGACAAATAAAATTTGCTTTGATGCATTTATTTAGGCTACAATTTCTGAGGCTGGTAACTCTACTGAACTCTAATGAATCCTCTGCAGCAGAGGTTACTCTGGGTCTTCCTTTCCTGTGGCGGTTCTCATGAAAGCCAGTTTCATCATAGTGCTTGATGGTTTTTGCGACTGCACTTGAAGAAACTTTCAAAGTTCTTGACATTTTCCGGATTGATTGACCTTCATGTCTTAAAGTAATGATGGACTGTCGTTTCTCTTAGCTTTTTTGAGCTGTTCTTGCCATAATATGGACTTGGTCTTTTACCAAACAGGGCTATCTTCTGTATACCACCACTACCTTGTCACAACACAACTGATTGGCTCAAATGCATTATGAAGGAAAGAAATTCCACAAATTAACAAGGCACACCTGTTAATTGAAATGCATTCCAGGTGAGTACTTCGTGAAGCTGGTTGAGAGAATGCCAAAGAGTGTGCAAAGCTGTCATCAAGGCAACGTGTGGCTACTTTGAAGAATCTCAAATATAAAACATATTTGGATGTTTAACACTTTTTTGGTTACTACATGATTCCATATGTGTTATTTCATAGTGGAGGTCTTCACTATTATTGCACAACGTAGAAAATAGTAAAATAAATTAAGAGAAACCCTGGAATGAGTAGGTGTCCAAATTCTTGACTGGTACTGTATGTACAGTAAACTCACTTGCCATCACATGATTGGAAAGTTATTTATCCAATGGAACTCAGAGTATTCTTCAATGGAAGTTTCTCTAACATCAGATATGTACAGTGCGGTATCCCTCAGGGCAGTTGCCTTGGGACGTTACTCTTCTCCATTCTTACAAAATGATTTGCCACTTGTCTTAGAAGAAGCTAAAATGACTGTTTGCTGATGATTGTACACTCTACACATCGGCACCTACAGCCAGTGAGCTCACAGACTCTTAGCAAGGAGTTACAGTCAGTGTCAGAAAGGATACCAATAAATTGGACTTAAATACATCTAAAACCAAAAGCATTGTATTTGGTTCAAAGCGTTCCTCTCAGACCTACACAACTGGAGGTGTGCATAAAAGGTATGAACATTGGACGGTCAGTTATCATGGTCAAGTTATATTGACAAAGTTTTTGTGAAGATGGGGGAAGAGGTATGTCTGTTAAAAAAACAAGTCCGATCTTCATTACTGTCCGTGCAGCAAAGAAAGACCTAGCAAAGCTGCAGCTGGCTCAAAACAGAGCAGCACACCTTGCGCGCGACACACACACACACACACACACACACACACACACACACACACACACACACACACACACACACACACACACACACACACACACACACACACACACACGATAGCCTTTCATGATTAAGAGAAGTAGTCAATTTCTGCTCAGTCTTTTAAAGAAATGTGTGTTGAAAAGGCCTAACCACTTGTATACTCTATTTGCATTCACTTCAGAACAGACATACCCCACCAGATCCATCACTATGGGTTTCTTCACGGGACCCAAACCAAAAACAGATTTAACATGTCACTCAGTTATGTATAGAGCCATGTCATTATGGAATGATCTGCCACTCTGCCAAAAATAACATTTAGACTTAACAACATATTGTATCACAGCACCTCTCTAAAGATCTCATTTAACAATATGAATAGTATCTTGTCTCTTGTCTCTGTCATGTATTTGTATGTTGTATGTAGACCCCCAGGGAAGAGAAGCTGCTCTATGTGCAGTATCTAATGGGGATCCTAATAAACTAAAACTGCAGAGTGAACAGCAAGAAAGTGCTTGTGACTGTGGTTGAGCATCTGCTCTCTCCTTGAGTGATAAGGGGGCAGGGCTTGGTGTGGTTAGCAGCATGCAGCAGGAATGAGAGGGAGAGTGAGGATTTCCAAGTAGCAAACGGAGCAAACTATAAAAAAACTAACATTTAACAAACCAAACATTAAAATACCGTTATACAAAAACCCCAAACCGGTCCGTGCATCAATACCAGAATATAGTAAAAGCGTAAACCACCCATCCCTAGCGGGAACACTAACCCTCTTTACCATTTATGAACGGGTTGACACTGGAAGCCCTTACTGTTTTATGTAACTAGCTAGATAACATTCATTTCACCTCAATTCAAACAAAATATTATCCTCTCTGCTTCTTTCCATTTGAAGTTACAAAGCTTGTGGAGATTGTCCTTTTCTGCCTTGTTTAAACCAAAAGATAAGCTAGCTATACAACTAGCCCCCTTTCATCTGTACTTTAGCTAGCTAGGTATACAACTAGCCCCCTTTTATCTGTATTTTAGCTAGCTAGCTATACAACTAGCCCCCTTTCATCTGTACTTTAGCTAGCTAGCTATACAACTAGCCCTCTTATCTGTGTTTTAGCTAGCTAGCTATACAAATAGCCCCCTTTTATCTGTACTTTAGCTAGCTAGCTAGCTATACAACTAGCCCCCTTTTATCTGCACTTTAGCTAGCTAGGTATACAACTAGCCCCCTTTTATCTGTATTTTAGCTAGCTAGCTATACAACTAGCCCCCTTTCATCTGTACTTTAGCTAGCTAGCTATACAACTAGCCCTCTTATCTGTGTTTTAGCTAGCTAGCTATACAAATAGCCCCCTTTTATCTGTACTTTAGCTAGCTAGCTAGCTATACAACTAGCCCCCTTTTATCTGCACTTTAGCTAGCTAACTTTCGTTTGCTACCTGAGAAGCTAATGTGTGTTGAATCTGTGCTGACAGTTTGAATTTAAAACAAAATTCACCAGCAGGTGCCTGGGGCCTCAGTTATAACCGTTGCGTCAATTTCACACTAAAGTCCGGCATGCACTATTTCTGAAAATTCTGTGCACATACAAAAATATTTACATTTATAAACTTGGTGCACACCATACATACGCGTTTTCCCGTTATAAATTAGACTGGAAGTAAAACTGTGTGCGAGTGAACGGGCATTAAAACTCCACCTGCAAAATGACCTCCATACACTTTTTATGGTGACAATAACCCCCTTTTTTTTGCTGAATAATGCCTCTATTGGCATTAGACTACGACAGTCTCCAAAAGAAAGAGCAAAGGCAACTTAACACATTGCTGTAGAGGTGTGGGCAGAAAGTGTGGATATTTTGCAGTGATTTCCCCCCCCCCCCCCACAAACTTAAACGTTCAGAATGAGCAGACTATTTGTTTGAGTGTATATTCAGAACTATTTCAAAAGTAGGGTAATTTGTTCAGCCCACACTTCTATGCTAAATACAAATTGTTGTTTAATATTCTTCTTATCAACAGATTGTGTTTTGATGTCCTGCCTTGCTATAGGCTCTGAGATTAAATAGGAATTGACGTCACAGCAATACTGTAGACTGACCATATACTATCATATTTTACATAAGCTACGGGTCAATTTATTGTGTTGGCAGAATGTTTACATCTATTGCAGCAATTTATGCTGTATTTGGCAAAGGAATGTCAGTTTCTGAAAGAGAGAACAATGACAAATTGTTGTGGACCTGTCAGCAATAAATTTGAATTCAAACATTTTAATATAATGGACTGCCCACGAATTCTGAAATATTGTCTAGGGCAGGCTACCAAAATATATCAACTTACAGTCGCATACATAGTAGGGCTGGGAATGACCAGGGACCTCACCATACCATCACCTCACTGAGGGACCTCACCATACCATATTATCACCATACTGAGGGACCTCACCATACCATATTATCACCATACTGGGGGACCTCACCATACCATCACCATACTGAGGGACCTCACCATACCATATTATCACCATACTGGGGGACCTCACTATACCATATTATCACCATACTGAGGGACCTCACCATACCATATTACCACCATACCATATTATCACCATACTGAGGGACCTCACCAACTGATAAATGTCAGACTTCAGTGAGTTCAAGATAACTGGGAATTCAGGAAATAAATACATTTAACTGTCATCCAACTCGGAATTGCAAGTTGGGAACTCGGGCTTCTTTCTAGAGCAACAACCTTAAGATCACTGAAGTCATGATTCAACCTTGTTGTTCAACCTAAGTCATGATTCAACCTAAGTGTATGTTGTGTAGTAAGCTGTTAGTAGCCCATGTGCCTCACCCTAATAATTTGGTCCCTTTCCCCCCTCATAGTTTCACCTACTGTTCTGACTTGGTGCACATGTAGCCTGTTTATATAGCCTGTTGTAGAGAAATGTTATCATTGAATATTGTAAGAGCTTTCATTGTCTGCCCCCTTTATTTATCCTATGGTTCTGACTTGGTGTACAGGGAGAATACTGTAAGAATGGCCGATGTTCTGAATTCTGTCGCTGTACATTTCAGGTGCTGAACAAATAGTTATATTGACTCCGTCCGTCTTACCTCGTTCATTAATGTCTTAATCTAAATGACTTGTTGCCTCTTATCCTCTTGTCGTTCCCTTATGCCATAGTTTGTACACCTCAGTTGTCATTAGAAACCACATTTGTTTAAGCAAGTCAGCCATATCAGCTATGTTTTTTTTAAAGGCAGTAAATGAGGCTGAAGGAACTGTTTCGCTGCCAAATAAGGCTGCGCTGATAGCCAGGTGTAGCAGTGGTAAGGTGTATGGACTCTGCGGTTGGGACAGCATTATGTAGGACCTAACAGTTTGTGGGCACCGCTTGTCACAGTTATAGTGCAATTAATGTATTGTTTAGTGTTATTGCTTTCCTGGCATGCATTAAAAAAAAAAAAAAAAAAAAAGGTTGCCCCAAGATTTACATGCTAAAATCGCCATTGCATATCTGTCAAGTGGATGGATTATCTTGGCAAAAGGAGAACCGCTCACCAACAGGGATGTAAACAAATTTGGCCACAAAATTTGAGAAATAAGCTTTTTGTGGGTATGGAAAACTTCTGTGATCTTTCGTATCAGCACATGAAATATGGGACCAACACTTTACATGTTGCGTTTACATTTTTGTTCAGTGTAATAAATTAACGTTCTATTCTAATTCTGTGAAACTGACAAAGGGCTTCATCATTGTAGTTTCACGGTTGTTGAGAATCCAACTGCAAAACGATCACGAATGTGTAACCTTATATATAATATATCTTTCTATGAGCAATGAGCACGCAATGATTGTGCTGCTTACAGTGCTCCAACTAAAATGCCAGCTCACAAAGCCACTAGCTAACAAAACAAAGGAGAAAATATAGTCACTAACAACAACAATTGAACAGTTTCAGCTTATTTGCTACTCTCTTTTGTTCTGTTGTCTAGTCATATTTCACAAAGAAACAACTTTATATTGTAGACGTTAAACATAAAGCTCCACCCACCTTGCCAGCCGGTATCCGGAAACGTCCCCACTTCCGCTTTCAGACCCTTTTTCTTAGCTAGCCAAAATGCTAACATTAGCGATCAGGTCAACAAGCTTTTTTTTTCTTCCCCAAGATAATTTATTTAAACATCCACCAAAAAAAAATATTACGATCATAATTGATCAGTATGAACTTACGATTAGACGCCAAGTAACTATACAATCAAATATTGCCATAGTTCTCTTAAAAAAAACACACCATGATAGCGATTACACTGAGTCGGCAATAAGACGTGTAAAACAAAAAATGTATTTGGTCGGAAAAAATAAATGTTCATCCGTTCGTACTGCTAGCTATATACGCCATGGCTCATTCACAGAGCGAGCGCAGGAGTAGGTGGGGCACTCAAACAAACCATTTTCCAGGACGCCTGTCCGCGCTAGGAACTCTGGGTATAGTCGTTTTTTTACGTCGTCTCTCTCCAGCCTATGTAGGGTGTAAATAAGTCGTCGACGACTACATCTCCATGCTACCATTGCCTTGCTGTTTCCATGGCGTCATTGAAATATATATCGGAACCATTTTTACTTTTTTATTATTATAATTTTTTTGTAATCTGAAACTAGCCAATCATTACAAGCCAAAGGGCGGTATTTCCGAGGTGTTGTCCAATGAGCGAACATATTGATGTCCGTGGGTGGTGTTGTTTATCTGTCAGTCAGTTTCAGAAGCGGAGAGAGAGAGAGAGAGGATCACAGAGGGGAAAAAAAGCTCTCTGGCTACCGACACGGCTTACGACTTTGTCGAATTCACATACCAACATCAAACCGAACCGGGGGTCAGCGGACAAACGCAAAAAAAAAAAAAAAAAAAACTGGACAATTGTCGGATTAAATGATTTTATGGATTAATCTGAACGTTAACAACTTGACTTCATAGGTAAGGGATCGTGCTTTTGCATGCCTTAGGACGGTGAAGGAAGAAAAAATACCTACTTGACTACATTGAATTTCGATGCCCTGAAAAAAAACGGATTGTAATGTGATCAAAATTAATCTAGGGGGATGAATGAAACATCAATCGTGAACATGGAATCGTAACTCTTAAATGCACACGTTAACCTAACATTTAATCGGCCGATCGTTTTTATTTTATGAATAGTGTAACAGCCTAGGGTAACCTATTTCCTCGTTTTTAAAAATGTCATACTTTATTTATTGTGTTGGAACAATGCGACTTTGCTAACGTCATTCATTGTAACCTGCCGTGTTGTCGAATTGTTTCATAATCGTACTGAGAGGATCACTTTCTTACTGGACTAGTAAACCGACTGTTGTGGTGGAATTTTTTTTTTTTTTTTTTTAACACGACGGTCACTTTCTAAATGGTGTGGCTGCCTGGGTAGGCATCGAATAGCTCACGTTAACTGATTGGGAGAAAATACTGCCTTGTTGGAGTCAGAGCTAGTCCTTACGTAAGACTATGCCTACATCAGTACAAAAAATATATTCCCCTCGCCTTTACATCGACTTCCAATACAGTAGCGTTAGCTACGTTTTTATAGTTTCACAAGTCAATAGCGAATCTGAACTAGGCTACATTTCTTTTGTTGCTTTGATTTTTCTTTTTTTTTTAGGAGGCCAGGAACAATGTTGCAATTGAGTCAGAACTCGCTCCTTCTAGTGGCCGTAGTAGTTGTTCTGCTGCAGCTTGACACATTTCGATGTTTCCTCCTCGTCGAAAGGATTTCGTCGTTTTTATATATTTTTGTGTTTGTTGTTGTTGTTGCCTGATAATTCCTGGTTAACACTTATTTCGAGTCGGGGGAATTGACTGTACCAGCGGAGTTGTCTCGGGGTTGACATTGTAGCCACCGAGATCGGTAACTCGTCGACAGCTATTTGGTTTTATGTTATAACCTCAAAGTGAAATGTGTCACGCCTCCTAAACAAGGATGTAATTCTTGGCGATTATTATTTGGTTAGAATTCAGTGTTTTTTTTTTTAAACGACTTTATTGGGCTCGACCTTGTTGCCAAGTGTTTTGTCAATTTGCTTCTTTGTCAGAGAGGCACACTTGGATGTACTCGACCGTCAGCAAATTTGTAGAACAACTGCTCGCTGCTCGTATAGACGAGACGGGGGGGTGAATCAATCTGTTTTCAATCGTCCTGCAGCAGTCTTACTTATTCAAACTTTGCATTGTTTTGCTATCATATAATTAACGTTATAATGACAAGTGTTAGTTCTTAGTTAGGGTTGTCGAGTGTAGTTTTATCGCACTATTTGCTTTCCGATCTCTTGTGGAGATAGCCAGCAGATTCCGACCTTACTGTTATGCTTCGAGCTTGCACTGAGCTGCACTGGGGTCTGAAATTGCCATCATGATCAGATTTAAAGCCCTATTCGGACAGGATTAGTTTTAGGGGTGAGGTTGGGTAACGTAATTATGTGCACGAACACAAAACGCCATATCTGTAATTGTAGGACTGTCCGAATCTGCCATCTCTATCATTTTTTTACATGGCAGGAGTAACAATTCTCAAGTTTGACAGGAGTTGCTCACGGTTTGAGCAAGAAAACAATAACATTAAATAAATTGAATGAAGTGTTGCACATAAGCTATATATGAATGACCTACATGTATCAACTTTCACAGTGAATGCTTTTATTTATATGTTATGTGCGTATGAATTGAATAAAATATCACACCTTTTTTTTAACCCCTTGCTGTTAATAGATGACAAAGCAGCAGCATTCCACTGATCTAAATGTTCGCAAATGATAAGTTCACTTCCTCATCCGTCGCCTTAAAAACACATCTCAAGTGCACTGTTTAGCTTACATCTGAAAGCAGGGGTGAATTTAGGACGTACTGTTCGTCGCTAAAATATCCTAATGATTCTAATCAGACTTACTCAATTCAAATATTATGGCTACACTATTACCAAAAAGTTGTGTGGTATGGTTTAAAAACTTATGAGTGTGGCACTATCACCTGGACATGTTGAAATATCTTCACTCCTAGAATACAAACCTTCAGGCTTCAATAATAACTGTCAATTTATTTGAAGAGGAGAAAAAAAAAGTACGAATTACATGGGGCAGTGTTGGGGGGGGGACGAATTCCGTCCCAAAACGTCCTCTGGAATTACGGACATTCTGGAGTAATATTTACAAAACCAACATTCTCTAGTAATAGTAGTCCCGTGTGAATAGGGCTTAAGACACGAGATATGGGTTGGATTTTTGTTGTTGTTGTTGTCTCAGAACCATTTGTTGTTCCATAAAGCTGCTCTTTTCATCCAAATGCTAGCTACCAGTAGCCACAGCAGCCATTATGGAATGGCACTTTGCGTTGAACAACAAAGGAGTTTGATTGTCCACAATGGCAGAGGTGGCTACTGCTAGCTAGCATGAGAACGAAAATGGCAGTTTTCAGGAAAACTACCACTATTTCAATCTTCTCGGTTTATCAGTTTGGATTTAGGCAACATTTGGAATAAAGTTGCACATCCCTGCATTGAGGTATGTTTTCCGATCCATATTTCGCGCCTGCTCCTCGGTGTGTTTTTACACCTTGGTCCCTTACAGATTGTTTTTGTTGTTGTTGAACTTTGTACGATTTGCTTAATAATTTGTGCAGTGTGAACACTCCAAAGGAACTCAGACCCCTCAAACCGAACTGAGACCACCTCTGTGGGCTGGTTTCCGTTTTTAGGGCAATGTGAACACAACTCCCCCATGTTGGCTTTTCATTATTCTCACACCACACACTAGACTACTACAAAACCGTTTCCCCTGCCATAAGCTCTCTCACATCGGGGCCACAATAGAGAGAAGATGATGGGTGCTGTTTTTGGATAGGCCTATTGATTAGCGATTGTCAAGGATGCACAGAAATGTACAAATATGTGTGGAGTTTTTAGTTCAGATTATTTGTTTTCAATATGTGATCTATAGGCTAAGAGAGCTTCTTAAGCTGTTTATTCTATTACATTTTAGTCATTTGGCAGACACTCTTGTCCAGAGCGACTTACAGCAGTGAATGCATACATTTCATACATTTTTTCCCCCCCGTACTGGTCCCCCGTGGGAATCGAACCCACAACCCTGGCGTTGCAAACACCATGCTCTACCAACTGAGCCACATGGGACTATTGTGGGGTTTGAATAGTGTGAGAAGACAACAACATATTTGGTGAGAATCACAACATAGGTTACAAAATCCATTCTAGCTCTTAAAGGGCCAGTAGCCTACGATGGGTGTACGATTTTTCAATTACAGTATTATTTAATCTGCAGTTATTCTTTTGCTTATTTATTCTGTTACGATTAACATGTAAATATTATTGGTATCTTTTCATTACAATTTATTATGTTGCATCTTTTAACTAAATGCAATCTGTTAGCTTCCAGAATGTAAGTATGTATATCTAGCCGTTGATAAAACATTCTGATGGAATGGTTTGTCCTGCACTTTGTAAAAAACCCAGAGTGCATTTGGTGAATGTTGGAAAAAGATCTTGGTTCCTTTCTAAACATAGCAATGTGAATGCAAAGGGTATTCGGATCGCAAAATAGGTGACGTGAACTGGCAAAATAGTTGAGTCCTCATCCAAAGGCAAGGGCAGATTGAATACAAAAATAACAGAGTTATTTAGCTTTTTCTTACCCCAGAGTTCACTTTAAAGTGGACTGAGTGTGGTTCTTTTTAAAGAGGACTATATGTGAAAACACCCTTAAAGGGATACTTAACCACAAACCATATACATGGAAGCTATATAAATGCATTTATTAACGTCTATATTTGTTTTTTTGAGAAGTTTATTCTATTACAGACACCTTAATGCATACTCTTATATTATGGGAGCTGAAGAAAAAAGAATGAACAAATTATATATTAAAAAAAAAAAAAAAAAAAAAACAGCAAAGTATTTTTCCAGAGTGTACTATTAAATACATGTAATTTTGTCCTTGAAACCTTTAATTGAAATACTGTAGAATTCCATTCATTCCTGTGGAGGACTGCTCCTACTGGGGAGTACCAATATGGTCGACCGGTGGCTTCAAAGCCTCTCACTGGCCAATACATAGTGTCAGCAATACAGGGTGTATATATATATGTCATTGGGAGATTTTACTTTAAAAAAAATATATATATATTTAACACGTTCTCATTTACAACTGCGACCTGGCCAAGATAAATCAAAGCAGTGTGACACATAAAACAACAACACGAGTTACACATGGAATAAACAAATGTTCAGTCAATAACACACTAGAAAAATCTATGTACAGTGTGTGCAAATGTAGAAGATTAGGGAGGTAAGGCAATAAATAGGCCATAGAGGTGAAATAATTAGTAGTTGGGTGTGCTATTTACAGATGGGCTGTGTACAGGTACAGTGATCGGTAAACTGCTCTGACAGCCGATGCTTAAAGTTAGAGAGAGAAGTATAAGTCTCCAGCTTCAGTGATTTAAAAAAAAAAAAATTGCAGTCAAAAAAAGTTCCAGTCATTGGCAGCAGAGAACTGGAAGGATTGGCGGCCAAAGGAAGTGTTGGCTTTTGGGACAAAATAAGGGTAATTTTATTTGAATGGTAAATCTATTGATAAACTCGGTAAATTAAGATGGCAAAGACCTAAATCCAAAATTCGAAACAACTCAATTGGCTAGTTCATCTATCTGTCAAGAAATGGCCGGGTTGTAACTTGATCCTACTGCTACGACTGGATAGAGCGAGGCTGTAACTCCGCTCCCTTTCACATCGTTTATATCGCTTGGTGACGTTTACTACTACCGGTACTATGAAAACTACCTCAATGGCGATGACATTTGCTACCAAGCCATAGATGTGCATAATATCTAATAAGGAGAGCGTGGGTAGGGGGAAAAAAATGAAACAACGCTGCACTTTGTCTGAATGACTCATCTGCCAATACTTTGAGAAGTGAGAACGCACACGAATGTCTTTGTCCATAAACATGCAGGAAGATTCCTAGGTAGCTAAACCTTCCTTTCCCTATTAAGACAATCATCTAATCTGACGATCAAATGTCAATTTACGTATCCGATTGCGGCTGGTCAGATCAGTACACCAGTAAATATCTAACATTACACCGCAAGTCAGATGGCTCATTGCTGAAAATGGTGCATGTTCAGAATGATAACCAGTTAACGTTAGCTAGCTACGCTGGATATTAGCTCCTATCTGATATCTTAACACCGTGTTTATCTAGCCAGCTAGCTAGCGTAGTAGCTAATATAGCTAGCTAGCTAACGCCACAGATGAAAGGGTCAGTTATAGAAATCTTTGCTAACAGGTCACATAGCTATCAGCTTAGCTAGCTTGCTTATTGCATGCATGTCGACATGAGCCTTATTATTAATAAACTAATATTTGCAACAGGAGTTTGATTTTGGTCACTGGTCATTCATCCATTTGTCAATGCTGCACCTTTCTGTTGGAGAATGAGCTAGCTTGCTGCTAATTTTCCCCGCTAGACATTCCTAAGCGTTGTGCAGTGCTCAGGCTGTAAGTGGCGGCTGGCATAGCATAGGGACGATCGGCCAACCAGAATCTTGACTTCGATACCAGTATTAAAATACTCTATACCAAAACGATACAGAAACTATACTGCACCACTGCCTAAAAAAATATATGTATTAGCTAAAGTCACAAAATAACCACAGGGTTTTTATTTAGACTTTTTTACTTTTGAGAACTGGTAAAACAACTAAAATAGAATATCTTCTATTCTGTATTTAATTTCTTTACAAAATAAAATACCATATTAAATAACATAATATCTTAAATGTACCCAATGCAAAACCATATGAGACTCAGAGCATACAAAATAATTGTACAATTACATTTAAACAGTTTTTAAAATGTAATTTGATACATACAGTGCCTTCGGTAAGTATTCAGGCCCCTTGACCGTTTCCACATGTTAAGTTACAGCCTTATTCTAAAATGTATACAACAAAAAAAGCCTCATCAATCTACACACAATACCCCGTAATGTCAAAGCGAAAACAGGTTTGTAGAAATGTTTGCAAATGTATAAAACATTTTTTTTTTTTTAAACGGATACCTTATTTACATACGTTTTCAGACCCTTTGCTATAAGATTCGAAATTGAGCTCTGGTTGTTTCTACAACTTCATTGGAGTCCACCTGTGGTAAATTCAATTGATTGGGCATGAGTAGACAGTGCATGTCAGCGCAAAAACCAAGCCATGAGGTCGAAGGAATTGCCCGTAGAGCTCCGAGACAGGATTGTGTCCAGGCACAGATCTGGGGAAGGGTACCAATGCAATTATACAGCATTGAAGGTTCCCAAGAACACAGTGACCTCCATCATTCTGAAATAGTTGAAGTTTAGAACCACCAAGACTCTTCCTAGAGCTGACCGCCCGGCCAAACTGAAAATCGGGGGAGAAGGGCCTTGGTCTGGGAGGTGACCAACTACCCGATGGTCACTCCAGAGTTTTTCTGTGGAGATGGGAGAACCTTCCAGAAGGACAACCATCTCTGCAGCTCTCTACCAATCAGGCCTTTTATGTTAGAATGGCCAGACGGAAGCCACTCCTCAGTAAAAGGCACATGACAGCCCGCTTGGAGTTTGCCAAAAGGCACCTAAAGGACTCTCAGACCATGAGGAACAAGATTCTCTGGTCTGATGAAACCAATTTGAACTCTTTGGCCTGAATGCTAAGCGTCACATCAGGAGGAAACCTGGCACCATCCCTACAGTGAAGCATGGTGGTGGCAGCATCATGCTGTGGGGATGTTTTTCAGCGGCAGGGAATTGGAGGCTAGTCAGGATCGAAGGAAAGATGAACGGAGCAAAGTACAGAGAGATGCTTGATGAAAACCTACTCCGGAGCGCTCGGGACCCAAGACTGGGGCGAAGATTCACCTTCCAACAGAACAGCAACCCTGAGCACACAGCCAAGCCAACGCAGGAGTGGCTTCGGGACAAGTCTATGAACGTCATTGAGTGGCCCAGCCAGAGCCCGGACTTGAACCCGGTCGAACATCTCTGGAGAGGTCTGAAAATAGCTGTGCAGCGACGCTCCCCATCCAACCTGACAGAGCTTGAGAGGATCTGCAGAGAAGAATGGGAGAAACTCCCCAAATACAGGTGTGCCATGTAGAGGTCGACCGATTTATGATTTATTATTATTATTTTCAGCACCGATGTCGATTATTGGAGGACCAAAAACCACTGATACCGATTAATCGGGCGGTTTTATTTTGTAATATTTATTTCTCTGTATTTTTTTATTATTATTATATTATATTTTTATATTTTAATATTTTAATATTTTTATTATTATTATTTTTTTATTTATTATATATATATATATATATATATAATATATATATATATGTGTGTGTGTGTATATATATATATGTATGTATGTATGTATGTATGTATGTATATATATATACACACACACACACACATATATATATATATATATATATATATATATATATATACACACACACACATATATATATATATATATATGTGTGTGTGTGTGTGTGTGTGTATATATATACATACATACATACATATATATATATTCTTGAAAGATTCTTGAAAGATTCTTGAAAGTAGCTACACTTTGCCTTGATGACAGCTTTGCACACTCTTTGCATACTCTCAACCAGTCTCACGAGGTAGTCACGTGGAATGCATTTCAATTAACAGGTGTGCCTTGTTAAACGTTAATTTGAATGAATTTCTTTGCTTAATGTGTTTGAGCCAATCAGTTGTGTTGTGACAAGGTAGGGGTGGTATACAGAAGATAGCCCTATTTGGTAAAAGACCAAGTCCATATTATGGCAAGAACAGCTCAGATAAGCAAAGAGAAATGACAGTCCATCATTACTTTAAGATATGAATGTCAGTCAATCTGGAACATGTCCAGAACTTTGAAAGTTTCATCAAGTGCAGTTGCAAAAACCATCAAGCACTATGATGAAACTGGCTCTCATGAGGACCGCCACAGGAAAGGAAGACCCAGAGTTACCTCTGCTCCAGAGGATAAGTTCATTAGAGTTACCAGCCTCAGAAATTGCAGCCCAAATAAATGCTTCACAGAGTTCAAGTAACAGACACATCTCAACATCAACTGTTCAGAGGAGACTGTGTGAATCAGGCCTTCATGGTCAAATTGCTGCAACGAAACCACTACTAAAGCACACCAATAAGAAGAAGATACTTGCTTTGGCCAAGAAACACGAGCATTGGACATTAGACTGGTGGAAATTTGTCCTTTGGTCTGGAGTCCAAATGTGACATTTTTGGTTCCAACCGCCGTGTCTTTGTGAGATGCAGAGTAGATGAATGGATCTCTGCATGTGTGTTTCCCACCGTGAAGCATGGAGGAGGAGGTGTGGGGGTGCTTTGCTGGTGACACTGTCAGTGATTTATTTCGAAATCAGTGCACACTTAACTAGTCTGGCTACCGCAGCATTCTTCAGTGATATGTCATCTCATCGGGTTTGAGCTTAGTGGGACTATCATTTGTTTTTCAACAAGACAATGACCCAACACACCTCCAGGCTGTGTAAGGGCTATTTCACCAAGAAGGAGAGTGATGGAGCTGCATCAGATTACCTGGCTTCCACAATCACCTGACCTCAACCCAATTGAGATGGTTTGGGATGAGTTGGACTGCAGAGTGAAGGAAAAGCAGCCAATAAGTGCTCAGTATATGTGGAAACTCCTTCAAGACTGATGGAAAAGCATTCCAGGTGAAGCTGGTTGAGAGAATGCCAAAGCTGTCACCAAGGGAAAGGGTAGCTACCTTGAAGAATTTAGAATATATTTTGATTTGTTTAAGAGTTTATTTTTTATTACTACATGATTCCATATGTTATTTCATAGTTTTTATGTTTTAACTATTATTCTCGAAAATAGTTTAAAAAAAGAAACCCTTGAATGACTAGGTGTGTCATCTTTTAAGACTTTTAAAGATAAGATATCTGCTAAATGCCTCACGACTGTAGGTATCTCTAGATAAGAGCATCTGCTAAATGACTCACGACTGTAAGTTTCTCTAGATAAGAGCATCTGCTAAATGACTCACGACTGTAAGTTTCTCTAGATAAGAGCATCTGCTAAATGACTCACGACTGTAAGTTTCTCTAGATAAGAGCATCTGCTAAATGACTAAAATATCAATGTAATTAGATCACTACAACAGTGAAGGAGTCACTCTAGTTGTGTGCTAGTAAACAAACACCACAGGACTGAGGACTTCTGTAATGTGATTGGCCTGGTTACTTCTGTAATGTGATTGGCCTGGTTACTTATGTAATGTCATTTGCCTGGGGAGTTCTGTAATGTGATTGGCCTGGGGACTTCTGTAATGTGATTGGCCCGGGGACTTCTGTAATGTGATTGGCCCGGGGACTACCGTAATGTGACGGGCCCGGGGACTACCGTAATGTGACGGGCCCGGGGACTACCGTAATGTGACGGGCCCGGGGACTACCGTAATGTGACGGTCCCGGGGACTACCGTAATGTGACGGTCCCGGGGACTACCGTAATATGCTTGGCCTGGGGACTACCGTAATGTGATTGGCCTGGGGACTACCGTAATGTGACGGGCCTGGGGACTACCGTAATGTGATTGGCCTGGGTACTACCGTAATGTGACGGGCAGAGCATAAAATTTACATTCGACACATGCCAAATGCGGGTATGTTTTGGCATTGTGGGTAAGATGTTTATTTCACCAGCCACATTGGCAGGTGGTCAGAGCTCCACAGCATTTCACTCATATTTGTGAATAAAACTAGTCAAGTATGATCACATTTATAGTAAAACAAATGTGTCGGTAGCTGTTTTCTAAGTACTTCTGCCATTTTTGTTTCATAGCTGGTAAATTAATCACACAAAGTCAAAGAACTACGAATCTTATATCGCCTATCCCACATTACACTGCAACATTTCCTGGATAGGGTCAGTGCGCATGTGAAGAGCTGTTTTGTGTGCTGTAATTTTAGCGGTGAAAAATATTTTGGCAGATTTTAGTGGCCCGAAAAGTAAAATGTATGCCGTGGTGACAGGTGAAATAAAGAAAAGTGTTTATATATTCTCCTAACGTATTGCACAAGTTGACTGCTGGTATTTACTTAAAAAGTAGCTACAAATATTCACATGTATTTAAAAAAAGTCCAAGAAATAGTTTGAACGGTGAAAACCATCCCAATACCATGGTATAACTGCCCAAGTCTTTTTGACAAATCAGAAGTTTCAGAAATAATGTATTGGCAAGCATGCATATCAACTATATGTTTGGATTAATATGCTTTTATACATTTTTGATTTGCAGTGAGTGTGAAACCTCTTTTTAATAAAAACGTGATTCATAGGAACTGTACCAACACTGTCCCAATTTAGTGATTTTTTAAAAAGGGATTTTTAATGTCATATCAAGACTACAAACTTCCTGTTTCCTGATATGACTCTATTATAGCTTGATATCTAGGTAAGATTGTGTGATTTGTGTAAACTAGCCTGAGTGTCAGTCTTCTTGTGGCATAATGCCAACAATGTTTGGCATGACGATGAGTGAAGGATTTGGAATGATGGCTGGACTGGCACTAAGGCTTGTGTATACAGTCCTTCACCTACACAGAAAGGCTATTATACAGAATGTATTATACACAGTTATGGTGGAGTCGGGTCATAAACTGATGTGAGACGACTGACACGGTTTTCAAAACATCAATTTTCATCCACAGAATCGTTACGCTGGTCACTCAAGAGGAGCCCAGAGGACTGGGAAAGAGATGAAGGTAATTCCTATACTCTACACATGATTTTATATGGTTCATTTTAATCTCATTTACTGGGGAGAAGCAACTTGCCGTGTCTTCACGGATGATTTTCATGTCTGAAAAGACCTTTTGTGTATTTGTGAAGTTTAATGATAAATGTCTACATGGGCAGTAATTCATAAAGTAAAATCCTTTCACCACTGTAGACTAAGTAGACTGAAAATCATGAAATATATGAGATTTTCTGTACATTTTTGTAACTTTTTAGCCATTAGTTCTGAAAGCAATGCCAAGATCCTAAAAAGGGCCCCTGAAAATGGTGTAACAATTGTGAACAACGTCATCACGTAATTGCTCTCGTGCCCCTGCAGCTGTGGACAAAGGCAGTAAAAATAAACTCTGTGGTTGTGGGTTCACCCTACAACCTCATTGGACAATGCTGTGCCGATCGAATCCCCACTCCCACTTTAAGCTTGCAACCTCATTGGACATCATTCTTCCGGCCAATCAACATTGTCCCTCAGGCTTGGTTGTGGCTTGTTCATGTTCTACAGACAGGGAGGAGCCTCTTGCGATATGGATATTTGTATTTCTATTTTTTATATATATATGTAATAATGACAATTACAACAATACTGAATGAACAATGAACACTTTTATTTTAACTTAATTTAATACATCAATAAAATCAATTTAGCCTCAAATAAATAATGAAACATGTTCAATTTTGTTTAAATAATGCACAAACAAAGTGTTGGAGAAGAAAGTAAAAGTGCAATATGTGCCATGTAAAAAAGCTAACGTTTAAGTTCCTTGCTCAGAACATGAGAACATATGAAAGCTGGTGGTTCCTTTTAACATGAGTCTTCAATATTCCCAGGTAAGAAGTTTTAGGTTGTAGTTATTATAGGAATTATAGGACTATTTCTCTCTCTACCATTTGTATTTCATATACCTTTGACTATTGGATGTTCTTATAGGCACTTTAGTATTGCCAGCCTAATCTCGGGAGTTGATAGGGTTGAAGTCATAAACAGCGCTGTGCTTCAAGCATTGCTAAGAGCTGCTGGCAAACGCAGTAAAGTACTGTTTGAATGAATGCTTACGAGCCTGCTGCTGCCTACCATCACTCAGTCAGACTGCTCTATCAAATCATAGACTTAATTATAACATAATAACACACAGAAATACGAGCCGTAGATCATTAATATGGTCAAATCCGGACACTATCCATTTCGTTAACAAAACGTTTTTTCTTTCAGTGAAATACAGAACCGTTCCTTATTTTATCTAACGGGTGGCATCCATAAGTCTAAATATTGCTGTTAGATTGCACAACCTTCAATGTTATGTCATAATTACGTAAACTTCTTGCAAATTAGTTTGCAATGAGCCAGGCGGCCCAAACTGTTGCATATACCCTGACTCTGCGTGCAATGAATGCAAGAGAAGTGACACAATTTCCCTAGTTTAATATTGCCTGCTAAGATGAATTTCTTTTAAGTAAATATGCAGATTTAAAAAATATATACTTCTGTATATTGATTTTAAGAAAGGCATTGATGTTTATGGTTAGGTACAGTCGTGCAACGATTGTGCTTTTTTAGCAAATGCTCTTTTGTTAAATCATCCCCCGTTTGGCGAAGTTGGCTGTCTTTGTTAGGAAGAAATAGTATTCACACAGTTCGCAACGAGCCAGGCGCCCCAAACTGCTGCATATACCTTGACTCTGTTGCAGAGGTGACACATTTTCCCTAGTTAAAAGAAATTCATGTTAGGAGGCAATATTAACTAAATATGCAGGTTTAAAAATATATACTTGTGTATTGATAAGAAGGGTGTTGATGTTAATGGTTAGGTACTGTCACGGTTGTCGTAAGGAGAGGACCAAAATGCGGCAGGGAAGTGTATACTCATCTTCTTTATTATGGACAAAGAAGGAAAAACCAAAATAAACACGTATACAAAAAACACAAACGAACTAGATAGTCTTGTCAGGCACACACAGCAAAACAAGAAACAATCTCCCACAAACACTAAACCAAACACATACCCATATATAGAACTCTCAATCAGAGGCAACTAGAAAACACCTGCCTCCAATTGAGAGTCCAACCCCAATTAACTAGACATAGATATACAACTAACCAGAAAGAACATAGAAATACTAACACAGAACATAAACCCGGAACTAACTAACCAAACACCCTACTAAATAAACCACCACCCCGAACCACATAAACAAAATACCCTCTGCCACGTCCTGACCAAACTACAATTACAAATAATCCCTAATACTGGTCAGGACGTGACAGGTACACATTGGTGCAACGACAGTGCTTTTTTTCGCGAATGCACTTGTTAAATCACCCGTTTGGCGAAGTAGGCTGTGATTCAATGATAAATTAACAGGCACCGCATCGATTATATGCAACGCAGGACAAGCTAGATAAACTAGTAAAATCATCAACCATGTGTAGTTAACTAGTGATTATGTTAAGATTGATTGTTTTTTATAAGGTAAGTTTAATGCTATCTAGCAACTTGCTCCTTGCTGCACTCGCATAACAGGTAGTCAGCCTGCCACACAGTCTCCTCGTGGAGTGCAATGTAATCGGCCATAATCGGTGTCCAAAAATGCCGATTACAGATTGTTATGAAAACTTGAAATCGGCCCTAATTAATCGGCCATTCCGATTAATCGGTCGACCTCTAATATGCAGGATATGGATATGCAGGATATGGATATGCAATTTGGATTGAAATGTAATTGTGCAGCCCTACATGAATGTCATGCTACTTGAAAGTCGAGTAATGATTATACAGAGCATTCAGGAAGTAATCAGACCCCTTTTTCCACATTCTGTTACATTGCAGCCTTATTGTAAAATGTGTGTTTTCCCCCTCAGCAATCTACACACAATACCCGTAATGACAAAGCAAAAACTGTTTTTTGTTTTGTTTATGTATGCACATTTATTTATTTGGCTGTAATCGCTGCCAAAGGTGCTTCAACAAAGTACTGAGTAAAGGATCTGAATACTTATGGAAATTGAATATTTCAGTTTTATATATATATATATATATATATATAAAACTGGGTATGACGCTACAAACTTGGCACACCTGTATTTGGGGAGTTTCTCCCATTCTTCTCTGCAGATCCTCTCAAGCTCTGTCAGGTTGGATGGGGAGCGTCGCTGCACAGCTATTTCCAGAGCTGTATGACCACACTAAGTGTACTATTTGTTTCGTAAATTGAGTATATAGTATGCTTATTAGTCATAGTATGGATATAGTTAGTGTGCCAAACGTTCCCGGATGTTGTACTAAATTTGCCAAAATATGAAGTGTACAAGTAGTGGACACTATTTCCCGTGCTTTTAGTGCCCAAAATACAATTCTTCAGAAAATGGGCGTGGCTTCAACGTTTTCAGATTTCAAGAAAATGCCGAAAAATATGCAACCGATGTCTGACGAGAGCGGATACATACATACATACATACATAATACATACATGCATAATTCATACATGCATAATACATAATACATACATAATACATACATAATTATGACAAATGTTGAGCAATGTAATAAAGTAATGACTTTTCAAATTAGTTACGTTACACGTTATGTGGGCTGACAATTTGTTAGCTACGCTGTCCTTACGAACCACATAGCATATCATTACAGCAGTATGTACCGGTATGTTAGCTACGCTGTCCTTACGAACCGCATAGCATATCATTACAGCAATATGTACCGGTATATTAGCTACGCTGCCCTTACGAACCACATAGCATATCATTACAGCAGTATGTACCGGTATGTTAGCTACGCTGTCCTTACGAACAACACAGCATATCATTACAGCAGTATGGACCGGTATGTTAGCTACGCTGTCCTTACGAACCGCATAGCATATCATTACAGCAGTATGTACCGGTATGTTAGCTACGCTGTCCTTACGAAACACATAGCATATCGATACAGCAGTATATACCGGTATGTTAGCTACGCTGTCCTTACGAACCACATAGCATATCATTACAGCAGTCATCAGTATGTACGTTACTGGTAAGTTAGCTAGCTACCTAACGTTAGTTGGCTACAAATACATCGGACTTGCATGTATATTAACTATATATAATGCTTAGCTAAGTGGTATAGTCGTTGTGCGTTCTCAATGGTCATTGTTAATTCGCTCTGGCTATCTTCTCCGATTTCAGAGACTCGTCTAAGTGTGCCAGAGCGCAGAATAACTGATGAATTCATGAACGCTCAACACCCCGTTGAATATGGCCGGTGTCAGTAAACGTCGGTAAAAAAATATTAATTAAATTGTTGCCAGCAGCACAGTTACAGTCACCAATGCTCTGGATAACATGAAAACAGCCTAACCAGCTCTGCTAGGGAGAGTAACATGGTCAGAGTGAGGTGTTCTCTCATTTGTTTCTGGAAGTAGCTAGCAAGTTAGCCAGTTAGCTTGGGTGCTTGACTTTCGTTGTGAGGAGATCAACCCTACTCCTCCGCCAGAGCGTCTAGTGTGCGCGCTGAACCTCTCCGAGAGTGAAGCGCTATGAATTTATGAGCCCCCCCCCAGAGCGCAGTTAAACAACCAGAGCACAGTCATAAAATGTCTAGCTAGTAATTTGTTATGCTAACTAGCTAGCCAGAGGTTGCATAGCAACAGCATCAACTTCCCGGTAGACGGGCGACGCACCAAGTATACTCAACTGAAAGGATACTGTTTGTTTACAGCATACTGAAATGAACGAATAGTATGTAGTATATACTATGTTAGTATGGGTATTCGAACACCGCTCAGGTCTCTCCAGAGATGTTCGATCAGGTTCAAGTCCGGGCTCTGGCTGGACTTTTTATCATTGTTGTGGCCTTTTAGTTCATGGCCTGATTTTTAACCCTCATTCTATTTATTCAAATTGATTCTTACGTCAAGAAGTCTTTTTTTTATTGTGCACAAGGTAACAGCCAACATCATCATACATTCTATCAAGACTGGGCTGTTTGTGGGGCGGGGGAGGATCTGGGGGTTCTACTGGGCTGTTTGTGGGGCGGGGGAGGATCTGGGGGTTCTACTGGGCTGTTTGTGGGGCGGGGGAGGATCTGGGGATTCTACTGGGCTGTTTGTGGGGTGGGGGAGGATCTGGGGGTTCTACTGGGCTGTTTGTGGGGCGGGGGAGGATCTGGGGGTTCTACTGGGCTGTTTGTGGGGCGGGGGAGGATCTGGGGGTTCTACTGGGCTGTTTGTGGGGCGGGGGAGGATCTGGGGGTTCTACTGGGCTGTTTGTGGGGCGGGGGAGGATCTGGGGGTTCTACTGGGCTGTTTGTGGGGCGGGGGAGGATCTGGGGATTCTACTGTATTTTCTAGTTCATATACTACTCTGTTGTAGCTTTTACTTTGTGTTGTGACTGACAGCCCAGTGTTGTTTCTATGGTAACCGTCTCTGCAGACTTTTGCCTACCTGCAGGATATGTCCCAGTTTCTTGTTTGGTGTCTGATATGAGAGTAAAGGAGTGAGTTTAATATGGAGAACTATAGGTCTGTCCTTTTTGGATATTACATTGTGAGTAGGGGCAATCAGAAACTTATGTGACATGTATGATGTGAGTAGTGCTGCACGGTTTCCTTTCTCAGTGTGAAATAATGTTGAAACGATTCTCCGTTCTCACAAGATGCTCACATGGAACAGAAAACAGTAGGACTAGTACCGTTGCTGAATTCATTGTTTTTCCATTTCAAGCATCGTAACAGCATTAATGAAATTAATGAATTTTAATAAAGGTTATATAAAATAATGAAATGAATAACAACACATTTTCCACATTTCTTATCGTGTGGGAAAAGGTCTGAACACAGTCATGCCATTGCCAAGGTAACCCCCTGGTGGGTTAGTCGTAGTGAGTGGTGTTGAAGTGACTCCAGCCTGGCCTAGTGGACAAAGAGCTGGCATATTTCGTCCTTGAGAACTTCTATGGAATGGAAGGAGGGCTTCAGCTAAGGCCGTGGTGGTCACGTTATTTTGTCAGCCGGTGATTTGTTAATCAAATAACTGTCGGGTCTCACGCTAATTGACCATTAATTAACATAAACACATTTAGCATCTCCTGCCTTCGCACACAGCCCTAGAAGCCACTGATGCAGACCTTTGGAACATCTACATTTAACAAAAAAAAAGTATAATAAATCCATGATTTATTTTAGACTGTTGTAAAGAATCATGATAAGAAAATGTAGTCTATTCCAGATGAACAGAATAGTTGAGTTGTCCTGATGTGGCTATGCCAAATGGCTGTTGCCGGCGCTACTTCATTTAGCAGACCAACTGATCCACGGCATGAACCTTATCCTCACACCAACGAGATCTAGGATCCAAATTCACTGCGTGTCTGCCTTGATGTTCATAAAACTCCATGGAGATCTAGGATCCAAATTCACTGCGTGTCTGCCTAAGGGCTGGGCGGTATACCGTATTTTATGATATACAGGTATGTAACGGCCGTCGTTAGAGAAAGACCAAGGTGCAGCGGAGGATGTGTTCATCTTGAATGAATTTTAATACAAAAAAGAGAACACTTGACAAAATAAACAAAATGACAGCCGACAGTTCTGTCAGGTACTAACAACGAAACAGAAAGCACTAAACAGAAACAATCCCCCACAAAACCCAAAGGAAAAACAGGCTCCTTATGTGTGACTCCCAATCAGCAACAACGAACTACAGCTGTGCCTGATTGGGAGCCACACACGGCCCAAAACAAAGAAATACAAAAACATAGAAAAATGAACATAGAACGCCCACCCAATGTAACACCCTGGCCTAACCAAAATAAAGAACAAAAACCCCTCTCTATGGCCAGGGCTTTACAGTACCCCCCCCCCCCCAAACGTGTGGACTCTGGCCGCAAAACCTGACTCTGAAGGGGAGGGTCCGGGTGGGCCTCCTTACAGCGGCGGCTCAGGTGCGGGACGTGGCCTCCGCTCCACCCTCGGCGTCGCCCACTTAGGTGGCGCCCCTGGCCGCGCCGGAGGACTGGTGGGCGATTCTGGCTGCGCCCGGCTGGCGGGCCACCCTGGCTGCGCCCTGCTGGCGGGCGACCCTGGCTGCGCCCGGCTGGCGGGCGTCCCTGGCTGCGCCTGGCTGGCGGGCGTCCCTGGCTGCTCCGGGTTGGCGGGCGGCTCCGGCCCAGGATTCACCAGGCTGGGGAGACATGAAGGAGGCCTGGCCCTGGGCACAGGCACAGGACTCACCAGGCTGGGGAGACATGAAGGAGGCCTGGCCCTGGGCGCAGGCACAGGACTCACCAGGCTGGGGAGACATGAAGGAGGCCTGGCCCTGGGCGCAGGCACAGGACTCACCAGGCTGGCGGGCGGCTCCGGACAGGCGGGCGGCTCTGGCGGCTCCGGACAGGCGGGCGGCTCTGGACTGGCGGGCGGCTCTGGCGGCTCCGGACTGGCGGGCTGCTCTGGCGGCTCCGGACTGGCGGGCGGCTCCGGACTGGCGGGCGGCTCCGGACTGGCGGGCGGCTCTGGCGGCTCTGGACTGGCGGGCGGCTCCGGACTGGCGGGCGGCTCTGGCGGCTCTGGCCCAGGACTCACCAAGCTGGGGAGACATGAAGGAGGCCTGGCTCTGGGCGCAGGCCTGGACTCACCAGGCTGGGGTGACCCACAGGAGGCCTGGTCCTGGGAGGAGGCACAGGATAAACCAGGCTGGAGCGACCCACTGGAGGCCTGGTCCGAGGAGGAGGCACAGGATAAACCGGGCTGTGGGGGAGCACTGGATTTCTGATGCGTAGGCTTGGCACCCAAACTCCAGGCTGAATGCCCACTTTTGCCCGGCACGGGCGGAGCGCAGGCATTGGGCGAACTGAACCCTCCCAGCGCCCTGGAGACACAGTGCGCAGAGCCGGCGCAGGATAGCCTGGACCGAAACGGCGCACTGAAGACCAGACACGCTGAGCTGACACAATCCGTCCTGGCTCGATGCCTGCTCTCGCATGGCACTTGCGGGGGGCTGGCATGTAGCGCTCCGGGCTATCAACGCGTACTGGGGACACCGTGCGCTTTACCGCATAACACGGTGCCTGACCAGTACTGCGCTGCCTCCTGTAAGCACGGGGAGTTGGCCCAGAATTAAATCCTGGCTCTGCCACACTCCCCGTGTGCCCCCATTTGGGGGGGCTGCCTCTCGTGCCTGTTGCGCTCCCTCGCTTTGTACCAGCGCCTCTCAGCTATCGCCGCCTTGATCTCCCACTGCGGGCGGCGATACTCCCCAGCCTGAGCCCACGGTCCACCTCCATCGAGCAATTCCTCCCATCTCCAGGAATCCTGAACGCACCTCTCCATCTCCTCCAAAGTCCATGAGTCCATATCTCCCCTCTCCTGGTGCTTCTCCTTCCTCCGCTGCCTGGTCCGTTTTTGGTGGGGGATTCTGTAACGGCCGTCGTTAAAGAAAGACCAAGGTGCAGCGGAGGATGTGTTCATCTTGAATGAATTTTAATACAAAAAAGAGAACACTTGACAAAATAAACAAAATGACAGCCGACAGTTCTGTCAGGTACTAACAACAAAACAGAAAGCACTAAACAGAAACAATCCCCCACAAAACCCAAAGGAAAAACAGGCTCCTTATGTGTGACTCCCAATCAGCAACAACGAACTACAGCTGTGCCTGATTGGGAGTGTCATGACGTTGGCCTGTGGGTAAGGTTTATGACCCCCCCCCCCCCCCCCCCATAAATACCTTTCTCCCTTCCCCTCTCTGAATCTACTGAAGGACTTGAATAGCCTGTGTTAAATATAGAGAGTCTGGGAACATCAAACAAATGGGGAAAGGAACCATATTTTGTTAATAAAACCAGTTGGAAATATGCTTGATCAAATCAAATCAAATCAACAAAATTTTTTATTATTATTATTATTTATTATTTTTTTGATAACGTAATGAGTATGTATTTCATTTCAGTTGTCATCTGAGACATTAAGATTGATGACAGGACGACATAAACTGTACCTGAGAAAGTATACGCCCTCTAGTTATCAGAGTCACATGGAATTGTTATGCAATTGAAATGTTTGATATTGAAATTGTTTGTTAGGAGATGAAATATAATTTTAGCTTCCAAATGAGAGATTTGGGTTTTCATAAGGAAAGTGCCCTGCTTGGTCAGTGGCCCAACCCTGTGAAGAGACAGGGGTTATAAACGATGAAACACCTCCCTCCCCCTCTCCACTATATAAGCCTTTGACGAAAAGATAACCAGGTTGTTCCAGTACGGGAGGTCTGCAGCCTCTACGTTAGAAGGACACACATGTCAAGTACAGAACTAAGCCAACCTCGGCGTGAGCTTTGGTGGCGAATGGTATGAACTTTGAGCTTATTCACTACAGAAGTGACACTTCCTAGCCGTTGCGTTAGCAGCGGCCGCTGTGGACGTGGGTTAGGAAAGGACGGACGACGGATCCAGTCTAACAGACAGACGAAGATACCACCACGTATCCAATTGACCACCATTGACATTCTTCCGAAAACAGGGAGATCTGTTGGCCAACCCGGCCAGCATCTACGACCAATCTACCGAAGCGCAGCTCAGAGTAAATATTTATTGCATTTTCCTTTTCCAAATGGGCGGTAATTTAGAATGCATAAGATAATGTATTTACGATAGCATAGCTGCTGTTTCTCTGTTCCTAAATCTTCCCGCTCTTTCATTCAAGCCCAACCCCCTTTCCTTTGTGTAACCAGCTTTCATACAGGTTCCGTCCACCAGGACGTTTTCTGTATGACATCATTGTATTCTGTGTATTTGTAATTCTGTGTGATTAGTTTAGGTATTTAGTAAATAAATAATTAAACCCAATTTTGTATTGCTGATTCAACTTGTTAGCCAGGGTTCGTGAAGATAACCAAGAATTTACAACTTTCATTATGAGACTGAAAATAAGACAAGGGTTAATATTGACTGCTATCGATGTAAAATATTACAAAGTATTTTAAGAGTTTATTCGGAAGATAACGGCTCTATAAACGTTCTTCCGTGGTGCTCCGACTTTCTAGTTAATTACATTTACATGATTAGCTTAATCAGGTAATATTAATTACAGAGAAATCATTTTATAAGTTAGCATGTCATATCACTTAATCCGGCATAGCCAAAGACACGACAGGAGCCACACACGGCCCAAAACAAAGAAATACAAAAACATAGAAAAATGAACATAGAACGCCCACCCAATGTAACACCCTGGCCTAACCAAAATAAAGAACAAAAACCCCTCTCTATGGCCAGGGCGTTACAAGGTATTGATGCAGGGGACCGGTTTGGGTTTTTACTTTACCTTCTATACCGGTATTTGAATTTTTGGTTTGTTAAATGTGATACGCCATGTTTTAATGTCAATTTGTATAGTTTACTTCGCTACTTGAGTCCTCTCTCTACACTCTTTCTCTCCGTGCCACTTTCCACACAGACCTCGCCACGCCACGTCATTCAAGGAGCGCATTTAATGTTCCTCAACCACGAGACACTTGCGTTCAGTCTGCAGGGTCAATGCATCACATGCACCAATGTTGACGACAACGAGGCTGTTTGCACTTTGCTTCTTAATATAAATCCACTAGCGTTCTATAATGACACTACTAGTTTGTGTTTCTTACCTCAGCAAACAGCTAGTTTGTCTTTCCTTAGCAAGTTGCCCTAAATCTTGTGAGATGCTAATTGTTAGCCGCTAATGCTAATAGCTAATAGCTAATAGCTAGCTAATACAGCCTGATAATACCAGTGAAGGTGTAGACCTAAATTAGCATGCTGTTTGTGCAACAGTATCTTCTAAATCAAAGAGGAATATGCAAAGCAAGAATGTTAGCTACATGAAGTAGCTAAGAGAAAACATGCAATGTAGCCAAAGCTTATAGGGTCCCCTAGGAAACACTTATCAACACTTTACTTCCTACCCTGTCACAATAACTCCTCCCTGGCATTTAATTTGTTGTCATCTCAAACACTGTATTCAAAGTGCCCACTACTATAGTCTAACTATAGAATTAGAATAGTCATAATATTTCCATGATTCCAACAGTTTTGCTCTAATTCGCAAGTCAAATCGCAATTGCAATATTTGGTTAAAAGTAAGTCCTAGATGATTTGCCCATATTGTGCAGCCCTGTGTGGCAGTGTGGAAATTATCTCTATTGAGCAGTGGCGTAAAGTACTTAATTAAAAATACTTTCAAGTTCTACTTAAGTAATATGTTTGGTATCTGTACTTTACCTTCTTTTTTTTTTGACAACTTTTACTATGCTACATTCCTTGAGAAAATACTGTAATTTTTACTCCATACATTTTCCATGACACCGAAAGTAGTCGTTACATTTTGAATACTTAGCAGGACAGGAAAATGGTCCAATTCACACACTTATCAAGAGAACATCCCTGGTCATCCCTACTGCCTCTGATCTGGTGGACTCACTAAACAGAGAACATCCCTGGTCATCCCTACTGCCTCTGATCTGGAGGACACACTAAACAGAGAACATCCCTGGTCATCCCTACTGCCTCTGATCTGGAGGACACACTAAACAGAGAACATCCCTGGTCATCCCTACTGCCTCTGATCTGGAGGACTCACTAAACAGAGAACATCCCTGGTCATCCCTACTGACTCTGATCTGGAGGACACACTAAACAGAGAACATCCCTGGTCATCCCTACTGACTCTGATCTGGAGGACACACTAAACAGAGAACATCCCTGGTCATCCCTACTGCCTCTGATCTGGAGGACACACTAAACAGAGAACATCCCTGGTCATCCCTACTGCCTCTGATCTGGAGGACACACTAAACAGAGAACATCCCTGGTCATCCCTACTGCCTCTGATCTGGAGGACTCACTAAACAGAGAACATCCCAGGTCATCCCTACTGCCTCTAATCTGGAGGAATCACTAAACACAAATGCTTTGTTTGTAAATGATGTCTGAGTGTTGGAGTGTTCCCCTGGCTATCTGTAAATAATGTCTGAGTGTTGGAGTGTTCCCCTGGCTATCTGTAAATTATGTTGGAGTGTTCCCTTGGCTATCCGTAAATAAAATGGTGCCATCTGTTGCTTGCTTAATAGAAGGAATTTGATTATTACTACAAATAAAAGATGATCACCACTCCACAATGGTTCTGGTTTAGTAAAGTTAGATCAAGGTTGAATAAATTTCTGGCAAGATCATAATGATTCATTAGTATTTTCCATTACAGAACCAAATATAATAGCATATTAGACCTATGTTACACCAACAACTCATTTCTTATCTATAGCTGAATAGTAAATAAAATCCTCATGCTCCCCAAAACCCAACAGCGTGCTCCACTAGGCCAGAGATATATGCTTTGATTAAAACAACCTATTGGTTAACACCATCTGATCTGATCACTAAACAGTCATTCAATAAGATATACATGCATATTTCTAGTGAAACTGATTGCGATCAAATGATTGACATGTAGACGCAGTTTGGATATCATTCCGCTAAAACGTGAAGAATTACAATTGACAGTGATGGGCTGGAGGGGGCACACTGGGGGGGGGGGGGGGGCACACTGGGGGGGGGGGGGGGACGAACACTGGGGGGGCACACTTGTTGAAGTGAGGTATGATTACCTTGGTGTTTGGGCAGATGTTGCTAATTGGAGGATTTAGTTTTATGCGTAGGCCTATTCTACAGTGGTATTCAGTAGGCTACATCTGTCGGGAAACAAACGTTGAGAAATTATCTCATAATCCATTTTTATTGCTACCTCACTTTAAAAAAAAATTGCACTACACCATTTTTTAAAGGGAAAGTTGACGCGTGAACAGCGCACCTTTCGACTGCTTGGATTATTTTGGACGAACATGCAAAGATAAACCAATCACTTCAAAAAGTAGGTTCACAATCAGATAAACATCATGACTGGTTGTGTTCATGCCACATAACATTTTTATTCATTTTTACAGTTAAATGATGTCTTGACTATAAAAACCATAGAAAGAAAACGTGCTCCCCTATAGAAATCAAATGCCTGGTTTAGTCCCGGCTACACGCAGTAGGCCAAAAAGATTACATCTACATGGGAGTAAAATATCAACATAATATTGTGATGTGTAACTGTATACAAGCTCTGTCAGGTTGGATGGGGAGCGTCGCTGCACAGCTGTTGTCAGGTCTCTCCAGAGATGTTCGATCGGGTTCAAGTCCGGGCTCTGGCTGGGCCACTCAAGGATGTTCAGAGACTTGTCCCGAAGCCACTCCTGCGTTGGCTTGGCTGTGTGCTTAGGGTTGTTGTCCTGTTGGAAGGTGAACATGTTCATCTTTGCCCAGATCCTAACTAGTCTCCCAGTCCCTGCCACTGAAAACACCCCCACAGCATGATGCTGCCACCTCCATGCTTCACTGTTGGTATGGTCCCATGTTTCTTTCAGAAGTGACGCTTGGCATTCAGGCCAAAGAGTGATTGCTCAGTTTGGCCGGGCGGCCAGCTCTTAGAAGAGTCTTGGTGGTTCCAAACTTATTCCATTTAACCTGTCTGGGAACGTGGGACGCCACCCTAGTCAACAGCCAGTGGAATCGCGTCGCGCGAAATACAAATACCTCTATATGCTATAACTTCAATTTCTCAAACATATGACTATTTTACACCATTTTATAGATATGAATTGAATTGAACCACGTTGTCCGATTTCAAAAAGGCTTTACAGCAAAAGCAAAACATTAGATTATGTTAGGAGAGTACCCTGCCAAAAAAAAAATCACACTGCCATTTTCAAAGCAACTAGCATGCATCACAAATACCCAAAACACAGCTAAATGCAGCACTAACCTTTGACAATCTTCATCAGATGACACTCCTAGGACATCATGTTACATAATACATGCATTTTTTGTTTGATAAAGTTCATATTTATATATAAAAACAGCATTTTACATCGGCGTGTGACGTTCATAAAATATTTTCCCTCAAATGCTTCCGGTGAATCAGCGCTACAATTGACAAAATTACTATTCGAAAACATTGTTAAAATGTAATATTGTCATTCAAAGAATTATAGATTAACATCTCGTGAATGCAACCGCATTGCCAGATTTAAAAATAACTTTACTTGGAAATCACACTTTGCAATAAATGACGTGGTATGCTCAGAAAAATAGGCTAGGCGATACATGTTAGCGCCATCTTGGAACCATCTAAAATCAAATATACTATTGTAAATATTCCCTTACCTTTGATTATCTTCATCAGAAGGCACTTCAAGGAATCCCAGGTCCACAACAAATGTAGTTTTGTTCGGAAAAAGTTAATAATTTATGTCCCAATAGTTCCTTCTTGTTAGCGCGTTCCGAAGGCTACTCATAATGTACTGAAGCACGCGGGACTTGTCACGAATGTGCAAAAAAATATATATTTACGTTCGTTCAAACATGTCAAACGTTGTATAACATAAATCTTTAGGGCCTTTTTCAACCAGAGCTTCAATAATATTCAAGGCGGACGATTGCATTGTCTTACTAAACGTTTCGGAACAAAAGGGTTCCCATGGGCGCCCGCGTCATAGTAGTAATGGCCCTCCCCCTGTGACCAACTTCCCAAGCCTCTCTTTGGGTCAGTTTCTACCATAGAAGACTCAAACCACTTTGTAAAGACTGTTGACATCTAGTGGAAGCCTTAGGAAGTGCTAAATGATTAATAAGTCCCTGTGTGTTTCAATGGCAAAGGCTTGAAAGTGATTCCACACATCAGATTTCCACTTCCTGTTAGGATTTGTCTCAGGGTTTTGACTGCCATATGAGTTCTGTTATACTCACAGACACCATTCAAACAGTTTTAGAAACTTTAGAGTGTTTTCTATCCAAATCTACTAATTATATGCATATTCTAGTTACTGGGCAGGAGTAGTAACCAGATGAAATCGGGTACGTTTTTTATCCGGCCATGCAAATACTGCCCCCTATCCCCAACAGGTTAAGAATGATGGAGGCCACTGTGCTCTTCGGGATCTTCAATGCGGCAGGTAGCCTAGTGGTTAGAGCATTGGGCCAGTAACCGAAAGGTTGCTGGATTGAATCCCCGAGCTGACAAGGTAAAATCTGTCGTTATGCCCCTGAACAAGGAAGTTAACCCACTGTTCCCCGGTAGGCCGTCATTGTAAATAAGAATTTGTTCTTAACTGACTTGCCTAGTTAAATAAAGGTAAACAAATAAATAAATTCTGCAGACATTTCTTGGTACCCTTCCCCAGCTCTGTGCCTAGACACAATCCTGTCATGGACCTCTACGGACATGTCCTTTGACCTCATGGCTTGGTTTTTGCTCTGGCATGCACTGTCAACTGTGGGCCCTTATATAGACAGGTCTGTGCCTTTTCAAAATTATTTTCAATCAATTAAGTTTACCACAGGTGGACTCCAATCAAGTTGTAGAAACATCTCAAGGATAGCCAATGGAAACAGGATGAGCCTGAGCTTAATTTTGATTCTTATAGCAAAGGGTCTGAATACCTATGTAAATAAGGAGTTTTTTTAATTTGTGTTTCTTTACCTGTTTTGGCTTTGTCATGATGCGGTATTGTGTGTAGATTGCTGAGGATTTTTTTATTTATTTAATCCATTTTAGAATAAGGCTGTAAAGTAGCAAAATGTGGAAAAAGTCAAGGGGTCTGAATAATTTCCAAAGGTACTGTATATCATGGGTTGGAGGGAGGCAGTCTTCAGTCTTCAGAACTGGATAATAATTGCTTCCGGCCTTGTTCCCTCATCCTCTCTTAATATTGTTTGTTCTGTCTCTGTGATTGAGAATAGCCTATGCCTAAGGCCTTATAGACTCACACTTTTCATTCTTGTTTTATTAATTTTTTGAAAGTGGCAGCTTTAGGAAAGCACCTTCTTAGGCTTTTTGAATATTTAGAAAATAGATGTAACTTGATTTAAAGTCTGTTTATTGTTTTGTTTTCAACCTCTATTCTGCCCTGCAGGATCATTTATTTCTTAATACGTTTAAAGTTGGTTAATGTCGTTAGATCTTTCTATATTGATTCATTTTCTTTATTATTAATCCCCTTGAATTTTTTATAAACTACTTTTTAAGATGGAACTCCACACGTTTGACATGCATCTCTCCCAGAGAGAGAGAAAGAATATTTTCTGACTGGACATTTTGCTCTGCTTTGGTGGAATTCTCCGTTCTGTCTAGACTACATTCCTCTCTTGCGTTCTGTATACATCACGATGGCTGTCAATCACCGTCGATAGATGGTACTATCATAATATCGCCCAACCCTAGTGGGGAGTACAGGACGCCCCCCTCCTTCACCCCTGAAGCCCATCTGGGTCGTTCTACCTCACAAAGCACAAGAGGATTTCGACCCCCACAATCTCAGATTATTATGAAATCGTTTCTGTTAGAATGTAAGAAGATTAGCATTCCTGCAGCTTTATTTTGTTGAATATAATTTGATCTCTGAGAAAGTAAGCTAATTGGTTGCATTCAAATTCACCATTTTTAATTTATAGGATTCATATAATGTTGAACTAATATAGAATCTACCGTCCGATTTGGACCGAACAATGAAGGTTTGTGCTTTTATTATGTAGAGTTGTGAAAGTTGTCAGGATGTCGATGGATGGATCAGTGAGTGATTGTGTCCGTCTGGCTGTCATTGGATTGTTTCTGAGTTGGCAGGGTTGTGGAAGTAGGTAGGTGCCAAGTGTGTGCCACTCCAAGACAAATGGCACCCGATTCCCTATATAGTGCATTACTTGTGGCCAGGGCGACCAGTAGCGTACTATATAGGCAATAGGGTGTGAACTCGGGTCAAAGGTATTAACCTCTTAGATGTAAAGTCCCCTGTTTAGAGGACCTGCATGGTTCTGGTACCGGTTTCCGATCGACATATTCTCTTACAAAACGATCTGTGGACACCGTAGATGGAAATGGCTTGCGTTGAGTGATAGCCCTGGTTCCCACAGACACAGAGTATCTGTATCTGAGCCTTTGTGAAGGATGTGAAATCCGACACCACTTGAAGCTAGGATGGCCCTCCTGCTATTTCATTTGCTCTTCCGACTGTCAATCAACTCCTGGCTGAACTCTACATCCCAGCCACTGACAAAGCCTCCAATGTTTACATCAGTAGTGCAGCAGGAGAGAGTGGTTTCATCACGGCAGCACATTCAGAGATCGATTTATAGCCATTACTCAAAAAAAATAATTCATAGATTTTTAAACCAAACACACTTTTTGATTGTCATAGACAGACAATAATAATATGTGATGAAAGGTGAGTTCCTAACGAGTTCAGGAAGCCAAGTTAGAGCTCTGTGTGACGTTCACAGCTGTGGGGGCAGACGTTTTGATCAAGAGAGACCTTTTCGAAAATATGCACATGTTATTTAACACTAAACATACAAATATATATTTCACAATTATAAGGAAAGTTAAATCTTATAGTTAGTTTTATAATTGGATTATTCTATATTTGGAAAGCATATGTAATTTCAAGCCTTATTCATACAGTTTTGTTGAATAGGAATTATACCAAACAAAAATATATACGCAACATGTAAAGTGTTGTTTCATGAGATAAAATAAAATGTTTAAGAAATGTTCCATGCTCACAAAAAAAAGCTTATTTCTCTCAAATGTTGTTCACAAATTAGTTTACATCCCTGTTAGTGAGCATTTCTCCTTTGTCAAGATAATCCATCCACCTGACTGGTGTGGCATATCAAGAAGCTGATTTAAACAGCACGATCATTACACAGGTGCACCTTGTGCTGGGGGACAATAAAAGGCCACTCTAAAAATGTGAAGATTTTTCACACAACACAATGCCATACATGTCTCAAGTTTTGAGGAAGTGTACAACATTTTGACCATGAAATACCAGGGAGAGGCAGCTTGATTTAGAACACATTCAGACAATGTCTCTTCTAAATTAAATCTACATACTGTTAAAAAAATACCTTTCTAAATACAGACCTAGATATGTAATATCTGCTGCTCTTTTTGTTTGTGGGAAAAGATCAGTCTGCTAATATCAGGGCCATGCTCAGTATCAGAACTTTGCGGATAGGAATTCCATGAATAGAGACGACGTGATTCCTTATTCTACATTTCAGAGGCATGTTTGTTCTACATAGCAAAGGCTATTTCTATCTCAAGGTTTCAAAACGTTGAGTCCTGGTGAGCACGCCCCCAGTCTCTCTTGATCTCTCGATCTCGATATATCTCTTTCTCCCGAGCTCTCTTTCAATCTCTCTCGACTACAGACTGCAGTCAGTGTTTTCCCAGTATATTATTATATTCCCAGTATATTTTTCCAGTATATTGCCTTCAGAAATGATTCCTATCCCTTTATGAGTTGCTTCTACAAAGTATCGACTCGGGTGTGACTACTTGTGTTTTTCGTCATTATGGTGTATTGTGTGTAGCTGGGTGAGAAACAAATATTTAATTAATTTTTAATTCAGATGTAACACAACAAAATGTGGAAAGTAAGTCAAGGGGTTATGAATACTTTTCAAGGAGCCTAGACGAAATGTCTGATTTTCAAGACAGGATATTCCACGACGACTGAATTGCACAACGCGGATATTAAAACAAGACTTTGAACTTTTTTGAATAGCTGGTTTGCGTACCCATTCTTGCTTTAGCATGTACTGGTAGATAGCATCAGTTGGAACATCTTTCGTACCCCTACTGCTGTCGGTCTTCGCTGAGCTGCTCCACACAGCTGTTTCAGATGCGCTCTCTCTACCTGACAGATTATTTATAGCATATATGTGTGCAGAGCGCGTGTGATAAATAATCGACATAACGAACAGCTTCAGGGATCCATCGTTTTTATTTTTATTTTTTATGTTTAATAAATGATGAATTAAAAAGAGCATTACTACAATATTTTTTTCCATTTCCCAAGCGGGCCACTGACGGTGATAATCGACCAAAAAACTCCCATGTATGTTGGTTTATTTTTTTGGTCAATTGATGCAAAAAATCAATTTTTAAACTAACGTGAACAACTAAATGTATTTTCACTGCCAATTCAAAATGTGTCACACTGCCACGTAAAGCGGTTGCAAATGCGATTGTTTTGGTCGTAGTATCGAACCCTGTGGTATATCATACACTGCAGGTGAGGGAAACATGCAAAATAAATTTGATGAACTTACCTTGTAGACCAGAACATGTCCTTGAAAAGTTTCACACGAGAGCTCTCTTTTTTTGAGCCCAATCAGCATCTTTCACACCCTCTTAAATCTTAGCCCCACCCATCTCTTTAACCACCTGAGAGTCTACTGACGCACCGGTGCGGCAATCTAATAAACATAATCAAATAATCCCCATCAAAATCCGTCAGTTTAAGCTAGAGATCTTCTTTTTTTTTTGCATTGCACGCGTCGCACTTCTGCATCTGTGGTGAAAGTTGACAGAGTGGTGTTGGTCAGATCATGAGACAACCCGAAAATCGGTCTTCTCACAAACAGTTGGACCTAAACTATAATGACCACTATGGAAAGGGGAGACTCACGAAGTCGATATGTGGTCTCCTTTTCGCTCTACGACCCCCATAAGTGTCACGGGACTCGTCTGGAGGTAACCGGTACCGGTAAAAATTTTTTGCGAAAGTCTGAAGGTAGTTTTGTGCCTACCCAAAAAAGAGGTTAAATATGTGTAAAAAACGTATCTATAAAATTAACACACACACACACACACACACACAGTACCAGTCAAAAGTTTGGACACACCTACTCATTTGAGAGTTTTCTTTATTTTACTATTTTCTACATTGTAGAATAATAGTGAAGACATCAAAACTATGAAATAACACTCATGGAATCATGTAGTAACCAAAAAACTGTTCAACAAATCAGAATATATTTTATATTTGAGATTCTTCAAAGTAGCCACGCTTTGCCTTGATGACAGTTTTGCACACTCTTGACATTCTCTCAACCAGCTTCATGAGGTAGTCACCTGGAATGCATTTCAATTAACAGGTGTGCCTTGTTAAACGTTAATTTGTGGAATTTCTTTCCTTAATGCGTTTTAGCCAATCGGTTGTGTTGTGATAAGGTAGTGGTGGTATACAGAAGATAGCCATATTTGATAAAAGACCATAAAAGTCCATATTATGGCAAGAACAGCTCAAATAAGCAAAGAGAAACGACAGTCCATTACTTTAAGACGTGAAGGTCAGTCAATCCGGAAAATGTCAACAACTTTGAAAGTTTCTTCATGTGCAGTCGGCAAAAACCGTCAAGCGCTATGATGAAACTGGCTCTCATGAGGACCGCCACAGGAATGGAAGACCCAGAGTTACCTCTGTTCAAGTAACAGACACATCTCAACATCAACTGTTCGGAGGAGACTATGTGAATCAGGCCTTCATAGTCAAATTTCTGCAAAGAAACCACTACTAAAGGACACCAATAAGAAGAAGTCCTTTGTCCTTTGGTCTGATGAGTCCAAATTTTAGATTCTTGGTTCCAACTGATGTGTCTTTGTGAGATGCAGAGTAGGTGAACAGATCTCTGTGTGTGTTTGGTTCCCACCGTGAAGCATGGAGGAGGGGGTGTGAGGTAGACGTCAACCGATTATGATTTTTCAACACCAATACCGATTATTGGAGGACCAAAAAAAGCCGATATCGATTAATCGGCAGATTTTTATATATTTGTAATAATGACAATTACAACAATACTGAATGAACACTTTTATTTTAACTTAATATAATATATGAATGAAATCAATTAAGTCTCAAATAAATCATTGAACATGTTCCATTTGGTTTAAATAATGCAAAAACAAAGTGTTGGAGAAGAAAGTAAAAGTGCATTATGTGCCATGTAAAAACACTAACGTTTAAGTTCCTTGCTCAGAACATGAGGACATATGAAAGCTGGTGGTTCCCTTTAACATGAGTCTTCAATATTCCCAGGTAAGAAGTTTTAGGTTGTAGTTATTATAGGAATTATAGGACTATTTCTCTCTATACCGTTTGTATTTCCTATATCTTTGATTATTGGATGTTCTTATAGGCACTATAGTATTGCCAGCCTAATCTCGAGAGTTGATAGGGTTGAAGTCATAAACAGCGCTGTGCTTCAAGCATTGCGAAGAGCTGCTGGCAAACGGAGGAAAGTACTGTTTGAATTAATGCTTACGAGCCTGCTGCTGCCTACCACCGCTCAGACTGCTCTATCAAATATCAAATCATAGACTTAATTATAATATAATAAACACACAGAAATACGAGCCTTTGCTCATAAATATGGTCAAATCCAGAAACTATCATTTCGAAAACCAAACATTTATTATATCAGTGAAATATGGAACCGTTCCGTATTTTATGAAACGGGTGGCATCCATAAGTATAAATATTGCTGTTAGATTGCACAACCTTCAATGTTTTTAGTCAGAATTATGTAAAATTCTGGCAAAATAATAAGTCTTTGTTAGGAAGAGTTTACAACGAGCCAGGCGGCCCAAACTGCTGCATATACCCTGACTTTGCTTGCACAGAACGCAAGAGAAGTGACACAATTTCCCTAGTTAATATTGCCTGTTAACCTGAATTTCTTTTAACTAAATATGCAGGTTTAAAAGAATATACTTGTGTATCGGCCATTGCGATTAATCGGTCGACCTCTAGTGTGGGGGTGCTTTTCTGTTGTCACTGTCAGTAATTTATTTAGAATTCAAGGCACACTTAACCAGCATGGCTACCACAGCATTCTGCAGCGATACGCCATCCCATCTGGTTTGCGCTTAGTGGGATTATCATTTGTTTTTCAACAGGACAATGACCCAACACGCCTCCTGCTGACTCTGTAGATGGCTATAATGAAGCCTGCTGACCCTGTAGATGGCTATAATGAAGCCTGCGGACCCTGTAGATGGCTAGAATGAAGCCTGCGAACCCTGTAGACTGTAGATGGCTATAATGAATCAAGCTGACGCTGTAGATGGCTATAATGAAGCCGGCTGACTCTGTAGATGGCTATAATGAATCCTGCTGACCCTGTAGATGGCTATAATGAAGCCTGCTGACTCTGTAGATGGCTATAATGAAGCCTGCGGACCCTGTAGATGGCTATAATGAAGCCTGCTAACTCTGTAGACTGTAGATGGCTATAATGGAGCCTGCTGACTCTGTAGGCTGTAGATGGCTATAATGAGCCTGCTGACTCTGTAGACTGTAGATGGCTATAATGAAGCCTGCTGACTCTGTAGATGGCTATAATGAAGCCTGCTGACTCTGTAGATGGCTACAATGAAGCCTGCTGACTCTGTAGATGGCTATAATGAAGCCTGCTGACTCTGTAGATGGCTATAATGATGCCTGCTGACTCTGTAGACTGTAGATGGCTATAATAAATCCTGCTGACTCTGTAGATGGCTATAATGAAGCCTGCATACTCTGTAGACTGTAGATGGCTATAATGAAGCCTGCTGACTCTGTCGACTGTACATGGCTATAATGAAACCTGCTGAATCTGATGATGGCTATAGTGAAGCCTGCTGACTCTGTAGATGGCTATAATGAATCCTGCTGACTCTGTAGACTGTAGATGGCTATAATGAAGCCTGCTGAATGTATAGATGGCTATAATGAAGCCTGCTGACCCTGTAGACTGTAGATGGCTATAATGAAGCCTGCTGACTCTGTAGACTGTAGATGGCTATAATGAAGCCTGCGGACTCTGTAGATGGCTATAATGAAGCCTGCTGACTCTGTAGATGGCTGTAATGAAGCCTGCTGACCCTGTAGACTGTAGATGGCTATAATGAAGCCTGCTGACCCTGTAGACTGTAGATGGCTATAATGAAGCCTGTTGACCCTGTAGACTGTAGATGGCTATAATGAATCCTGCTGACACTGTATACTGTAGATGGCTATAAGAAGCCTGCTGACTCTCTAGACTGTAGATGGCTATAATGAAGCCTGCTGACTCTGTCGACTGTAGATGGCTATAATGAAGCCTGCTGACTCTGTAGATGGCTATAATGAAGCCTGCTGACTCTGTAGACGGCTATAATGAAGCTAGTTGACTCTGTAGACTGTAGATGGCTACAATGAAGCCTGCTGACTCTGTAGATGGCTATAATGGAGCCTGCTGACTCTGTAGACTATAGATGGCTATAATGAATCCTGCTGACTCTGTAGACTGTCGATGGCTATAATGAATCCTGCTGACTCTGTATATGGGTATAATGAAGCCTGCTGACTCTGTAGATGGCTATAATGAAGCCTGCTGACTCTGTAGACGGCTATAATGAAGCTAGTTGACTCTGTAGACTGTAGATGGCTACAATGAAGCCTGCTGACTCTGTAGATGGCTATAATGGAGCCTGCTGACTCTGTAGACTGTAGATGGCTATAATGAATCCTGCTGACTCTGTAGACTGTCGATGGCTATAATGAATCCTGCTGACTCTGTAGATGGCTATAATGAAGCCTGCTGACTCTGTAGATGGCTATAATGAAGCCTGCTGACTCTGTAGATGGCTATAATGAAGCCTGCTGACTCTGTAGACTGTAGATGGCTATAATAAATCCTGCTGACTCTGTAGATGGCTATAATGAATCCTGCTGACTCTGTAGACTGTAGATGGCTATAATGAAGCCTGCTGACTCTATAGATGGCTATAATGAAGCCTGCTGACTCTGTAGACTGTAGATGGCTATAATGAATCCTGCTGACCCTGTAGACTATAGATGGCTATAATGAATCCTGCTGACCCTGTAGACTGTAGATGGCTATAATGAAGACTGCTGACTCTGTAGACTGTAGATGGCTATAATGAAGCCTGCTGACTCTATATACTGTAGATGGCTATAATGAAGCCTGCTGACTCTGTAGACTGTACATGGCTATAATGAAGCCTTTTGACTCTGTAGATGGCTATAATGAAGCCTGCTGACTCTGTAGATGGCTGTAATGAAGCCTGCTGACCCTGTAGACTGTAGATGGCTATAATGAAGCCTGCTGACCCTGTAGACTGTAGATGGCTATAATGAATCCTGCTGACCCTGTAGACTGTAGATGGCTATAATGAAGCCTGCTGATTCTGTAGACTGTAGATGGCTATAATGAAGCCTGCTGACTCTATATACTGTAGATGGCTATAATGAAGTCTGATGACTCTGTAGACTGTAGATGGCTATGAGAAGCCTGCTGACTCTCTAGACTGTAGATGGCTATAATGAAGCCTGCTGACTCTGTCGACTGTAGATGGCTATAATGAAGCCTGCTGACTCTGTAGATGGCTATAATGAAGCCTGCTGACTCTGTAGACGGCTATAATGAAGCTAGTTGACTCTGTAGACTGTAGATGGCTACAATGAAGCCTGCTGACTCTGTAGATGGCTATAATGGAGCCTGCTGACTCTGTAGACTGTAGATGGCTATAATGAATCCTGCTGACTCTGTAGACTGTCGATGGCTTTAATGAATCCTGCTGACTCTGTATATGGCTATAATGAAGCCTGCTGACTCTGTAGATGGCTATAATGAAGCCTGCTGACTCTGTAGACGGCTATAATGAAGCTAGTTGACTCTGTAGACTGTAGATGGCTACAATGAAGCCTGCTGACTCTGTAGATGGCTATAATGGAGCCTGCTGACTCTGTAGACTGTAGATGGCTATAATGAATCCTGCTGACTCTGTAGACTGTCGATGGCTATAATGAATCCTGCTGACTCTGTAGATGGCTATAATGAAGCCTGCTGACTCTGTAGATGGCTATAATGAAGCCTGCTGACTCTGTAGATGGCTATAATGAAGCCTGCTGACTCTGTAGACTGTAGATGGCTATAATAAATCCTGCTGACTCTGTAGATGGCTATAATGAATCCTGCTGACTCTGTAGACTGTAGATGGCTATAATGAAGCCTGCTGACTCTATAGATGGCTATAATGAAGCCTGCTGACTCTGTAGACTGTAGATGGCTATAATGAAGCCTGCTGACTCTGTAGACTTTACATGGCTATAATGAAGCCTGCTGACTCTGTAGATGGCTATAATTAAGTCTGCTGACTCTGTAGATGGCTGTAATGAAGCCTGCTGACCCTGTAGACTGTAGATGGCTATAATGAATCCTGCTGACCCTGTAGACTGTAGATGGCTATAATGAATCCTGCCGACCCTGTAGACTGTAGATGGCTATAATGAAGACTGCTGACTCTGTAGACTGTAGATGGCTATAATGAAGCCTGCTGACTCTATATACTGTAGATGGCTATAATGAAGCCTGCTGACTCTGTAGACTGTACATGGCTATAATGAAGCCTGTTGACTCTGTAGATGGCTATAATGAATCCTGCTGACTCTGTAGACTGTCGATAGCTATAATGAATCCTGCTGACTCTGTATATGGCTATAATGAAGCCTGCTGACTCTGTAGATGGCTATAATGAAGCCTGCTGACTCTGTAGACGGCTATAATGAAGCTAGATGACTCTGTAGACTGTAGATGGCTACAATGAAGCCTGCTGACTCTGTATATGGCTATAATGGAGCCTGCTGACTCTGTAGACTGTAGATGGCTATAATGAATCCTGCTGACTTTGTAGACTGTCGATGGCTATAATGAATCCTGCTGACTCTGTATATGGCTATAATGAAGCCTGCTGACTCTGTAGATGGCTATAATGAAGCCTGCTGACTCTATAGATGGCTATTATGAAGCCTGCTGACTCTGTAGACTGTAGATGGCTATAATGAAGCCTGCTGACTCTGTACATGGCTATAATGAAGCCTGCTGACTCTGTACATGGCTACAATGAAGCCTGCTGACTCTGTAGATGGCTATAATGAAGCCTGCTGACTCTGTAGATGGCTATAATGAAGCCTGCTGACTCTGTAGATGCTACAATGAAGCCTGCTGACTCTGTAGATGGCTATAATGAAGCCTGCTGACTCTGTAGATGGCTGTAATGAAGCCTGCTGACCCTGTAGACTGTAGATGGCTATAATGAATCCTGCTGACCCTGTAGACTGTAGATGGCTATAATGAATCCTGCTGACCCTGTAGACTGTAGATGGCTATAATGAAGACTGCTGACTCTGTAGACTGTAGATGGCTATAATGAAGCCTGCTGACTCTATATACTGTAGATGGCTATAATGAAGCCTGCTGACTCTGTAGACTGTACATGGCTATAATGAAGCCTGTTGACTCTGTAGATGGCTATAATGAAGCCTGCTGACTCTGTAGATGGCTGTAATGAAGCCTGCTGACCCTGTAGACTGTAGATGGCTATAATGAAGCCTGCTGACCTTGTAGACTGTAGATGGCTATAATGAATCCTGCTGACCCTGTAGACTGTAGATGGCTATAATGAAGCCTGCTGACTCTATATACTGTAGATGGCTATAATGAAGTCTGATGACTCTGTAGACTGTAGATGGCTATAAGAAGCCTGCTGACTCTCTAGACTGTAGATGGCTATAATGAAGCCTGCTGACTCTGTCGACTGTAGATGGCTATAATGAAGCCTGCTGACTCTGTAGATGGCTATAATGAAGCCTGCTGACTCTGTAGACGGCTATAATGAAGCTAGTTGACTCTGTAGACTGTAGATGGCGACAATGAAGCCTGCTGACTCTGTAGATGGCTATAATGGAGCCTGCTGACTCTGTAGACTGTAGATGGCTATAATGAATCCTGCTGACTCTGTAGACTGTCGATGGCTATAATGAATCCTTCTGACTCTGTATATGGCTATAATGAAGCCTGCTGACTCTGTAGATGGCTATAATGAAGCCTGCTGACTCTGTAGACGGCTATAATGAAGCTAGATGACTCTGTAGACTGTAGATGGCTACAATGAAGCCTGCTGACTCTGTATATGGCTATAATGGAGCCTGCTGACTCTGTAGACTGTAGATGGCTATAATGAATCCTGCTGACTCTGTAGACTGTCGATGGCTATAATGAATCCTGCTGACTCTGTATATGGCTATAATGAAGCCTGCTGACTCTGTAGATGGCTATAATGAAGCCTGCTGACTCTATAGATGGCTATTATGAAGCCTGCTGACTCTGTAGACTGTAGATGGCTATAATGAAGCCTGCTGACTCTGTACATGGCTATAATGAAGCCTGCTGACTCTGTACATGTCTACAATGAAGCCTGCTGACTCTGTAGATGGCTATAATGAAGCCTGCTGACTCTGTAGATGGCTACAATGAAGCCTGCTGACTCTGTAGATGGCTACAATGAAGCCTGCTGACTCTGTAGATGGCTATAATGAAGCCTGCTGACTCTGTAGATGGCTGTAATGAATCCTGCTGACCCTGTAGACTGTAGATGGCTATAATGAAGCCTGCTGACTCTATATACTGTAGATGGCTATTATGAAGCCTGCTGACTCTGTAGACTGTAGATGGCTATAGGAAGCCTGCCAACTCTGTAGATGGCTATAATGAAGCCTGCTGACTCTGTAGATGGCTATAATGAAGCCTGTTGACTCTGTAGACTGTAGATGGCTATAATGAAGTCTGCTGACTCTGTACATGGCTATAATGAAGCCTGTTGACTCTGTAGACTGTAGATGGCTATAATGAAGCCTGCAGACTCTGTAGATGGCTGTAATGAAGCCTGCTGACTCTGTAGATGGCTATAATGAATCCTGCTGACCCTGTAGATGGCTATAATGAAGCCTGCTGACTCTGTAGACTGTAGATGGCTATAATGAAGCTTGCTGACTCTGTACACTGTATATGGCTATAATGAAGCCTGCTGACGCTATAGATGGCTATTATGAAGCCTGCTGACTCTGTAGACTGTAGATGGCTATTATGAAGCCTGCTGACTCTGTAGACTGTAGATGGCTATAATGAAGCCTGCTGACTCTGTAGGTGGCTATAATGAAGCCTGCTGACTCTATATACTGTAGATGGCTATAATGAAGTCTGATGACTCTGTAGACTGTAGATGGCTATAAGAAGCCTGCTGACTCTCTAGACTGTAGATGGCTATAATGAAGCCTGCTGACTCTGTCGACTGTAGATGGCTATAATGAAGCCTGCTTACTCTGTAGATGGCTATAATGAAGCCTGCTGACTCTGTAGACGGCTATAATGAAGCTAGTTGACTCTGTAGACTGTAGATGGCGACAATGAAGCCTGCTGACTCTGTAGATGGCTATAATGGAGCCTGCTGACTCTGTAGACTGTAGATGGCTATAATGAATCCTGCTGACTCTGTAGATGGCTATAATGAAGCCTGCTGACTCTGTAGACGGCTATAATGAAGCTAGATGACTCTGTAGACTGTAGATGGCTACAATGAAGCCTGCTGACTCTGTATATGGCTATAATGGAGCCTGCTGACTCTGTAGACTGTAGATGGCTATAATGAATCCTGCTGACTCTGTAGACTGTCGATGGCTATAATGAATCCTGCTGACTCTGTATATGGCTATAATGAAGCCTGCTGACTCTGTAGATGGCTATAATGAAGCCTGCTGACTCTATAGATGGCTATTATGAAGCCTGCTGACTCTGTAGACTGTAGATGGCTATAATGAAGCCTGCTGACTCTGTAGATGGCTACAATGAAGCCTGCTGACTCTGTAGATGGCTACAATGAAGCCTGCTGACTCTGTAGATGGCTATAATGAAGCCTGCTGACTCTGTAGATGGCTGTAATGAATCCTGCTGACCCTGTAGACTGTAGATGGCTATAATGAAGCCTGCTGACTCTATATACTGTAGATGGCTATTATGAAGCCTGCTGACTCTGTAGACTGTAGATGGCTATAGGAAGCCTGCCAACTCTGTAGATGGCTATAATGAAGCCTGCTGACTCTGTAGACGGCTATAATGAAGCCTGTTGACTCTGTAGACTGTAGATGGCTATAATGAAGTCTGCTGACTCTGTACATGGCTATAATGAAGCCTGTTGACTCTGTAGAATGTAGATGGCTATAATGAAGCCTGCAGACTCTGTAGATGGCTGTAATGAAGCCTGCTGACTCTGTAGATGGCTATAATGAATCCTGCTGACCCTGTAGATGGCTATATTGAAGCCTGCTGACTCTGTAGACTGTAGATGGCTATAATGAAGCTTGCTGACTCTGTACACTGTATATGGCTATAATGAAGCCTGCTGACGCTATAGATGGCTATTATGAAGCCTGCTGACTCTGTAGACTGTAGATGGCTATTATGAAGCCTGCTGACTCTGTAGACTGTAGATGGCTATAATGAAGCCTGCTGACTCTGTAGGTGGCTATAATGAAGCCTGCTGACTCTATATACTGTAGATGGCTATAATGAAGTCTGATGACTCTGTAGACTGTAGATGGCTATAAGAAGCCTGCTGACTCTCTAGACTGTAGATGGCTATAATGAAGCCTGCTGACTCTGTCGACTGTAGATGGCTACAATGAAGCCTGCTGACTCTGTAGATGGCTATAATGAAGCCTGCTGACTCTGTAGACGGCTATAATGAAGCTAGTTGACTCTGTAGACTGTAGATGGCGACAATGAAGCCTGCTGACTCTGTAGATGGCTATAATGGAGCCTGCTGACTCTGTAGACTGTAGATGGCTATAATGAATCCTGCTGACTCTGTAGATGGCTATAATGAAGCCTGCTGACTCTGTAGACGGCTATAATGAAGCTAGATGACTCTGTAGACTGTAGATGGCTACAATGAAGCCTGCTGACTCTGTATATGGCTATAATGGAGCCTGCTGACTCTGTAGACTGTAGATGGCTATAATGAATCCTGCTGACTCTGTAGACTGTCGATGGCTATAATGAATCCTGCTGACTCTGTATATGGCTATAATGAAGCCTGCTGACTCTGTAGATGGCTATAATGAAGCCTGCTGACTCTATAGATGGCTATTATGAAGCCTGCTGACTCTGTAGACTGTAGATGGCTATAATGAAGCCTGCTGACTCTGTACATGGCTATAATGAAGCCTGCTGACTCTGTACATGGCTACAATGAAGCCTGCTGACTCTGTAGATGGCTATAATGAAGCCTGCTGACTCTGTAGATGGCTACAATGAAGCCTGCTGACTCTGTAGATGGCTACAATGAAGCCTGCTGACTCTGTAGATGGCTATAATGAAGCCTGCTGACTCTGTAGATGGCTGTAATGAATCCTGCTGACCCTGTAGACTGTAGATGGCTATAATGAAGACTGCTGACTCTGTAGACTGGAGATGGCTATAATGAAGCCTGCTGACTCTATATACTGTAGATGGCTATTATGAAGCCTGCTGACTCTGTAGACTGTAGATGGCTATAGGAAGCCTGCCAACTCTGTAGATGGCTATAATGAAGCCTGCTGACTCTGTAGACGGCTATAATGAAGCCTGTTGACTCTGTAGACTGTAGATGGCTATAATGAAGTCTGCTGACTCTGTACATGGCTATAATGAAGCCTGTTGACTCTGTAGACTGTAGATGGCTATAATGAAGCCTGCAGACTCTGTAGATGGCTGTAATGAATTCTGCTGACTCTGTAGATGGCTATAATGAATCCTGCTGACCCTGTAGATGGCTATAATGAAGCCTGCTGACTCTGTAGACTGTAGATGGCTATAATGAAGCTTGCTGACTCTGTACACTGTATATGGCTATAATGAAGCCTGCTGACGCTATAGATGGCTATTATGAAGCCTGCTGACTCTGTAGACTGTAGATGGCTATTATGAAGCCTGCTGACTCTGTAGACTGTAGATGGCTATAATGAAGCCTGCTGACTCTGTAGGTGGCTATAATGAAGCCTGCTGACTCTGTAGATGGCTACAATGAAGCCAGCTGACTCTGTACATGGCTATAATGAAGCCTGCTGACTCTGTAGACTGTACATGGCTATAATGAATCCTGGTGACTCTGTAGATGGCTAAAATGAATCCTGCTGACTCTGTTGACTGTAGATGGCTTTAATGAATCCTGCTGACTCTGTATATGGCTATAATGAAGCCTGCTGACTCTGTAGATGGCTATAATGAAGCCTGCTGACTCTGTATATGGCTATAATGAAGCCTGCTGACTCTGTAGATGGCTATAATGAAGCCTGCTGACTCTGTAGATGGCTATAATGAAGACTGCTGACTCTGTAGACTGGAGATGGCTATAATGAAGCCTGCTGACTTTATATACTGTAGATGGCTATTATGAAGCCTGCTGACTCTGTAGATTGTAGATGGCAATAGGAAGCCTGCCAACTCTGTAGATGGCTATAATGAAGCCTGCTGACTCTGTAGACGGCTATAATGAAGCCTGTTGACTCTGTAGACTTTAGATGGCTATAATGAAGTCTGCTGACTCTGTACATGGCTATAATGAAGCCTGTTGGCTCTGTAGACTGTAGATGGCTATAATGAAGCCTGCAGACTCTGTAGATGGCTGTAATGAAGCCTGCTGACTCTGTAGATGGCTATAATGAATCCTGCTGACCCTGTAGATTGCTATAATGAAGCCTGCTGACTCTGTAGACTGTAGATGGCTATAATGAAGCTTGCTGACTCTGTACACTGTATATGGCTATAATGAAGCCTGCTGACGCTATAGATGGCTATTATGAAGCCTGCTGACTCTGTAGACTGTAGATGGCTATTATGAAGCCTGCTGACTCTGTAGACTGTAGATGGCTATAATGAAGCCTGCTGACTCTGTAGATGGCTATAATGAAGCCTGCTGACTCTGTAGATGGCTACAATGAAGCCTGCTGACTCTGTACATGGCTATAATGAAGCCTGCTGACTCTGTAGACTGTAGATGGCTATAATGAATCCTGGTGACTCTGTAGATGGCTAAAATGAATCCTGCTGACTCTGTTGACTGTAGATGGCTTTAATGAATCCTGCTGACTCTGTATATGGCTATAATGAAGCCTGCTGACTCTGTAGATGGCTATAATGAAGCCTGCTGACTCTGTAGATGGCTATAATGAAGCCTGCTGACTCTGTAGATGGCTACAATGAAGCCTGCTGACTCTGTAGATGGCTATAATGAAGCCTGCTGACTCTGTAGATGGCTATAATGAATCCTGCTGACTCTGTAGACTGTAGATGGCTATAATGAAACCTGCTGACCCTGTAGACTGTAGTTGGCTATAATGAATCCTGCTGACCCTGTAGACTGTAGATGGCTATAATGAAGACTGCTGACTCTGTAGACTGTAGATGGCTATAATGAAGCCTGTTGACTCTGTAGATGGCTATAATGAATCCTGCTGACTCTGTAGACTGTCGATGGCTATAATGAATCCTGCTGACACTGTATATGGCTATAATGAAGCCTGCTGACTCTGTAGATGGCTATAATGAAGCCTGCTGACTCTGTAGATGGCTATAATGAAGCCTGCTGACTCTATAGATGGCTATTATGAAGCCTGCTGACTCTGTAGACTGTAGATGGCTATAATGAAGCCTGCTGACTCTGTACATGGCTATAATGAAGCCTGCTGACTCTGTACATGGCTACAATGAAGCCTGCTGACTCTGTAGATGGCTATAATGAAGCCTGCTGACTCTGTAGATGGCTATAATGAAGCCTGCTGACTCTGTAGATGCTACAATGAAGCCTGCTGACTCTGTAGATGGCTATAATGAAGCCTGCTGACTCTGTAGATGGCTGTAATGAAGCCTGCTGACCCTGTAGACTGTAGATGGCTATAATGAATCCTGCTGACCCTGTGGACTGTAGATGGCTATAATGAATCCTGCTGACCCTGTGGACTGTAGATGGCTATAATGAAGACTGCTGACTCTGTAGACTGTAGATGGCTGTAATGAAGCCTGCTGACTCTATATACTATAGATTGCTATAATGAAGCCTGCTGACTCTGTAGACTGTACATGGCTATAATGAAGCCTGTTGACTCTGTAGATGGCTATAATGAAGCCTGCTGACTCTGTAGATGGCTGTAATGAAGCCTGCTGACCCTGTAGACTGTAGATGGCTATAATAAAGCCTGCTGACCTTGTAGACTGTAGATGGCTATAATGAATCCTGCTGACCCTGTAGACTGTAGATGGCTATAATGAAGCCTGCTGACTCTATATACTGTAGATGGCTATAATGAAGTCTGATGACTCTGTAGACTGTAGATGGCTATAAGAAGCCTGCTGACTCTCTAGACTGTAGATGGCTATAATGAAGCCTGCTGACTCTGTCGACTGTAGATGGCTATAATGAAGCCTGCTGACTCTGTAGATGGCTATAATGAAGCCTGCTGACTCTGTAGACGGCTATAATGAAGCTAGTTGACTCTGTAGACTGTAGATGGCTACAATGAAGCCTGCTGACTCTGTAGATGGCTATAATGGAGCCTGCTGACTCTGTAGACTGTAGATGGCTATAATGAATCCTGCTGACTCTGTAGACTGTCGATGGCTATAATGAATCCTGCTGACTCTGTATATGGCTATAATGAAGCCTGCTGACTCTGTAGATGGCTATAATGAAGCCTGCTGACTCTGTAGACGGCTATAATGAAGCTAGATGACTCTGTAGACTGTAGATGGCTACAATGAAGCCTGCTGACTCTGTATATGGCTATAATGGAGCCTGCTGACTCTGTAGACTGTAGATGGCTATAATGAATCCTGCTGACTCTGTAGACTGTCGATGGCTATAATGAATCCTGCTGACTCTGTATATGGCTATAATGAAGCCTGCTGACTCTGTAGATGGCTATAATGAAGCCTGCTGACTCTGTAGATGGCTATAATGAATCCTGCTGACCCTGTAGATGGCTATAATGAAGCCTGCTGACTCTGTAGACTGTAGATGGCTATAATGAAGCTTGCTGACTCTGTACACTGTATATGGCTATAATGAAGCCTGCTGACGCTATAGATGGCTATTATGAAGCCTGCTGACTCTGTAGACTGTAGATGGCTATTATGAAGCCTGCTGACTCTGTAGACTGTAGATGGCTATAATGAAGCCTGCTGACTCTGTAGGTGGCTATAATGAAGCCTGCTGACTCTGTAGATGGCTACAATGAAGCCTGCTGACTCTGTACATGGCTATAATGAAGCCTGCTGACTCTGTAGACTGTACATGGCTATAATGAATCCTGGTGACTCTGTAGATGGCTAAAATGAATCCTGCTGACTCTGTTGACTGTAGATGGCTTTAATGAATCCTGCTGACTCTGTATATGGCTATAATGAAGCCTGCTGACTCTGTAGATGGCTATAATGAAGCCTGCTGACTCTGTATATGGCTATAATGAAGCCTGCTGACTCTGTAGATGGCTATAATGAAGCCTGCTGACTCTGTAGATGGCTATAATGAAGACTGCTGACTCTGTAGACTGGAGATGGCTATAATGAAGCCTGCTGACTCTATATACTGTAGATGGCTATTATGAAGCCTGCTGACTCTGTAGATTGTAGATGGCAATAGGAAGCCTGCCAACTCTGTAGATGGCTATAATGAAGCCTGCTGACTCTGTAGACGGCTATAATGAAGCCTGTTGACTCTGTAGACTTTAGATGGCTATAATGAAGTCTGCTGACTCTGTACATGGCTATAATGAAGCCTGTTGGCTCTGTAGACTGTAGATGGCTATAATGAAGCCTGCAGACTCTGTAGATGGCTGTAATGAAGCCTGCTGACTCTGTAGATGGCTATAATGAATCCTGCTGACCCTGTAGATTGCTATAATGAAGCCTGCTGACTCTGTAGACTGTAGATGGCTATAATGAAGCTTGCTGACTCTGTACACTGTATATGGCTATAATGAAGCCTGCTGACGCTATAGATGGCTATTATGAAGCCTGCTGACTCTGTAGACTGTAGATGGCTATTATGAAGCCTGCTGACTCTGTAGACTGTAGATGGCTATAATGAAGCCTGCTGACTCTGTAGATGGCTATAATGAAGCCTGCTGACTCTGTAGATGGCTACAATGAAGCCTGCTGACTCTGTACATGGCTATAATGAAGCCTGCTGACTCTGTAGACTGTAGATGGCTATAATGAATCCTGGTGACTCTGTAGATGGCTAAAATGAATCCTGCTGACTCTGTTGACTGTAGATGGCTTTAATAAATCCTGCTGACTCTGTATATGGCTATAATGAAGCCTGCTGACTCTGTAGATGGCTATAATGAAGCCTGCTGACTCTGTAGATGGCTATAATGAAGCCTGCTGACTCTGTAGATGGCTACAATGAAGCCTGCTGACTCTGTAGATGGCTATAATGAAGCCTGCTGACTCTGTAGATGGCTATAATGAATCCTGCTGACTCTGTAGACTGTAGATGGCTATAATGAAACCTGCTGACCCTGTAGACTGTAGATGGCTATAATGAATCCTGCTGACCCTGTAGACTGTAGATGGCTATAATGAAGACTGCTGACTCTGTAGACTGTAGATGGCTATAATGAAGCCTGTTGACTCTGTAGATGGCTATAATGAATCCTGCTGACTCTGTAGACTGTCGATGGCTATAATGAATCCTGCTGACTCTGTATATGGCTATAATGAAGCCTGCTGACTCTGTAGATGGCTATAATGAAGCCTGCTGACTCTGTAGATGGCTATAATGAAGCCTGCTGACTCTATAGATGGCTATTATGAAGCCTGCTGACTCTGTAGACTGTAGATGGCTATAATGAAGCCTGCTGACTCTGTACATGGCTATAATGAAGCCTGCTGACTCTGTACATGGCTACAATGAAGCCTGCTGACTCTGTAGATGGCTATAATGAAGCCTGCTGACTCTGTAGATGGCTATAATGAAGCCTGCTGACTCTGTAGATGCTACAATGAAGCCTGCTGACTCTGTAGATGGCTATAATGAAGCCTGCTGACTCTGTAGATGGCTGTAATGAAGCCTGCTGACCCTGTAGACTGTAGATGGCTATAATGAATCCTGCTGACCCTGTAGACTGTAGATGGCTATAATGAATCCTGCTGACCCTGTAGACTGTAGATGGCTATAATGAAGACTGCTGACTCTGTAGACTGTAGATGGCTATAATGAAGCCTGCTGACTCTATATACTGTAGATGGCTATAATGAAGCCTGCTGACTCTGTAGACTGTACATGGCTATAATGAAGCCTGTTGACTCTGTAGATGGCTATAATGAAGCCTGCTGACTCTGTAGATGGCTGTAATGAAGCCTGCTGACCCTGTAGACTGTAGATGGCTATAATAAAGCCTTCTGACCTTGTAGACTGTAGATGGCTATAATGAATCCTGCTGACCCTGTAGACTGTAGATGGCTATAATGAAGCCTGCTGACTCTATATACTGTAGATGGCTATAATGAAGTCTGATGACTCTGTAGACTGTAGATGGCTATAAGAAGCCTGCTGACTCTCTAGACTGTAGATGGCTATAATGAAGCCTGCTGACTCTGTCGACTGTAGATGGCTATAATGAAGCCTGCTGACTCTGTAGATGGCTATAATGAAGCCTGCTGACTCTGTAGACGGCTATAATGAAGCTAGTTGACTCTGTAGACTGTAGATGGCTACAATGAAGCCTGCTGACTCTGTAGATGGCTATAATGGAGCCTGCTGACTCTGTAGACTGTAGATGGCTATAATGAATCCTGCTGACTCTGTATATGGCTATAATGAAGCCTGCTGACTCTGTAGATGGCTATAATGAAGCCTGCTGACTCTGTAGACGGCTATAATGAAGCTAGATGACTCTGTAGACTGTAGATGGCTACAATGAAGCCTGCTGACTCTGTATATGGCTATAATGGAGCCTGCTGACTCTGTAGACTGTAGATGGCTATAATGAATCCTGCTGACTCTGTAGACTGTCGATGGCTATAATGAATCCTGCTGACTCTGTATATGGCTATAATGAAGCCTGCTGACTCTGTAGATGGCTATAATGAAGCCTGCTGACTCTATAGATGGCTATTATGAAGCCTGCTGACTCTGTAGACTGTAGATGGCTATAATGAAGCCTGCTGACTCTGTACATGGCTATAATGAAGCCTGCTGACTCTGTACATGGCTACAATGAAGCCTGCTGACTCTGTAGATGGCTATAATGAAGCCTGCTGACTCTGTAGATGGCTACAATGAAGACTGCTGACTCTGTAGATGGCTACAATGAAGCCTGCTGACTCTGTAGATGTCTGTAATGAAGCCTGCTGACCCTGTAGATGGCTATAATGAAGCCTGTTGACTCTGTAGACTGTAGATGGCTATAAGGAAGTCTGCTGACTCTGTACATGGCTATAATGAAGCCTGTTGACTCTGTAGACTGTAGATGGCTATAATGACGCCTGCAGACTCTGTAGATGTCTGTAATGAAGCCTGCTGACCCTGTAGATGGCTATAATGAAGCCTGCTGACTCTGTAGACTGTAGATGGCTATAATGAAGCTTGCTCACTGTGTACACTGTATATGGCTGTAATGAAGCCTGCTGACTCTATAGATGGCTATTATGAAGCCTGCTGACTCTGTAGACTGTAGATGGCTATAATGAAGCCTGCTGACTCTGTAGATGGCTATAATGAAGGCTGCTGACTCTGTAGATGGCTACAATGAAGCCTGCTGACTCTGTAGATGGCTATAATGAAGCCTGCTGACTCTGTAGACTGTAGATGGCTATAATGAATCCTGGTGACTCTGTAGATGGCTAAAATGAATCCTGCTGACTCTGTAGACTGTAGATGGCTATAATGAAGCCTGCTGACTCTGTACATGGCTATAATGAAGCCTGCTGACTCTGTAGATGGCTACAATGAAGCCTGCTGACTCTGTAGATGGCTATAATGAAGCCTGCTGACTCTGTAGATGGCTATAATGAAGCCTGCTGACTCTGTAGATGGCTACAATGAAGCCTGCTGACTCTGTAGATGGCTATAATGAAGCCTGCTGACTCTGTAGATGGCTGTAATGAATCCTGCTGACCCTGTAGACTGTAGATGGCTATAATGAAGCCTGCTGACTCTATATACTGTAGATGGCTATTATGAAGCCTGCTGACTCTGTAGACTGTAGATGGCTATAGGAAGCCTGCCAACTCTGTAGATGGCTATAATGAAGCCTGCTGACTCTGTAGACGGCTATAATGAAGCCTGTTGACTCTGTAGACTGTAGATGGCTATAATGAAGTCTGCTGACTCTGTACATGGCTATAATGAAGCCTGTTGACTCTGTAGACTGTAGATGGCTATAATGAAGCCTGCAGACTCTGTAGATGGCTGTAATGAAGCCTGCTGACTCTGTAGATGGCTATAATGAATCATGCTGACCCTGTAGATGGCTATAATGAAGCCTGCTGACTCTGTAGACTGTAGATGGCTATAATGAAGCTTGCTGACTGTGTACACTGTATATGGCTATAATGAAGCCTGCTGACTCTATAGATGGCTATTATGAAGCCTGCTGACTCTGTAGACTGTAGATGGCTATAATGAAGCCTGCTGACTCTGTAGATGGCTATAATGAAGCCTGCTGACTCTGTAGATGGCTGTAATGAATCCTGCTGACCCTGTAGACTGTAGATGGCTATAATGAAGCCTGCTGACTCTATATACTGTAGATGGCTATTATGAAGCCTGCTGACTCTGTAGACTGTAGATGGCTATAGGAAGCCTGCCAACTCTGTAGATGGCTATAATGAAGCCTGCTGACTCTGTAGACGGCTATAATGAAGCCTGTTGACTCTGTAGACTGTAGATGGCTATAATGAAGTCTGCTGACTCTGTACATGGCTATAATGAAGCCTGTTGACTCTGTAGACTGTAGATGGCTATAATGAAGCCTGCAGACTCTGTAGATGGCTGTAATGAAGCCTGCTGACTCTGTAGATGGCTATAATGAATCATGCTGACCCTGTAGATGGCTATAATGAAGCCTGCTGACTCTGTAGACTGTAGATGGCTATAATGAAGCTTGCTGACTGTGTACACTGTATATGGCTATAATGAAGCCTGCTGACTCTATAGATGGCTATTATGAAGCCTGCTGACTCTGTAGACTGTAGATGGCTATAATGAAGCCTGCTGACTCTGTAGATGGCTATAATGAAGCCTGCTGACTCTGTTGACGGCTATAATGAAGCCTGTTGACTCTGTAGACTGTACATGGCTACAATGAAGCCTGCTGACTCTGTAGATGGCTATAATGAAGCCTGCTGACTCTGTTGACGGCTATAATGAAGCCTGTTGACTCTGTAGACTGTAGATGGCTATAATGAAGTCTGCTGACTCTGTAGACGGCTATAATGAAGCCTGTTGACTCTGTAGACTGTACATGGCTTCAATGAAGCCTGCTGACTCTGTAGATGGCTATAATGGAGCCTGCTGACTCTGTAGACTGTAGATGGCTAAAATGAATCCTGCTGACTCTGTAGACTGTCGATGGCTATAATGAAGCCTGCTGACTCTCTAGACTGTAGATGGCTATTATGAAGCCTGCTGACTCTGTAGACTGTAGATGGCTATACGAAGCCTGCCAACTCTGTAGATGGCTATAATGAAGCCTCCTGACTCTGTTGACGGCTATAATGAAGCCTGTTGACTCTGTAGACTGTACATGGCTTCAATGAAGCCTGCCAACTCTGTAGATGGCTATAATAAAGCCTGCTGACTCTGTTGACGGCTATAATGAAGCCTGCTGACTCTGTAGATGGCTATAATGAATCCTGTTGACTCTGTAGACTGTAGATGGCTATAATGAAGTCTGCTGACTCTGTAGACGGCTATAATGAAGCCTGTTGACTCTGTAGACTGTACATGGCTTCAATGAAGCCTGCTGACTCTGTAGATGGCTATAATGGAGCCTGCTGACTCTGTAGACTGTAGATGGCTAAAATGAATCCTGCTGACTCTGTAGACTGTCGATGGCTATAATGAAGCCTGCTGACTCTGTAGACTGTACATGGCTATAATGAAGCCTGCTGACTCTCTAGACTGTAGATGGCTATTATGAAGCCTGCTGACTCTGTAGACTGTAGATGGCTATACGAAGCCTGCCAACTCTGTAGATGGCTATAATGAAGCCTGCTGACTCTGTTGACGGCTATAATGAAGCCTGTTGATTCTGTAGACTGTAGATGGCTATAATGAAGTCTGCTGACTCTGTAGATGGCTGTAATGAAGCCTGCTGACTCTGTAGATGGCTATAATGAATCCTGCTGACCCTGTAGATGGCTATAATGAAGCCTGCTGACTCTGTAGACTGAAGATGGCTATAATGAAGCTTGCTGACTCTGTACACTGTATATGGCTATAATGAAGCCTGCTGACTCTATAGATGGATATTATGAAGCCTGCTGACTCTGTAGACTGTAGATGGCTATAATGAAGCCTGCTGACTCTGTAGATGGCTATAATGAAGCCTGCTGACTCTGTAGATGGCTATAATGAAGCCTGCTGACTCTGTAGATGGCTATAATGAAGCCTGCTGACTCTGTAGACTGTAGATGGCTATAATGAATCCTGGTGACTCTGTAGATGGCAATAATGAATCCTGCTGACTCTGTAGACTGTAGATGGCTATAATGAAGCCTGCTGACTCTATAGATGGCTATAATGAAGCCTGCTGACTCTGTAGACTGTAGATGGCTATAATGAAGCCTGCTTACTCTGTAGACTTTACATGGCTATAATGAAGCCTGCTGACTCTGTAGATGGCTATAATTAAGCCTGCTGACTCTGTAGATGGCTGTAATGAAGCCTGCTGACTCTCTAGACTGTAGATGGCTATTATGAAGCCTGCTGACTCTGTAGACTTTACATGGCTATAATGAAGCCTGCTGACTCTGTAGATGGCTATAATTAAGCCTGCTGACTCTGTAGATGGCTGTAATGAAGCCTGCTGACTCTGTAGACTGTAGATGCCTGTAATAAAGCCTACTGACCCTGTAGATGGCTATAATGAAGCCTGCTGACTCTGTAGATGGCTATAATGAATCCTGCTGACCCTGTAGATGGCTATAATGAAGCCTGCTGACTCTGTAGACTGTAGATTGTTATAATGAAGCTTGCTGACTCTGTACACTGTATATGGCTATATTGAAGCCTGCTGACTCTATAGATGGCTATAATGAAGCCTGCTGACTCTGTAGATGGCTATAACGAATCCTGCTGACCCTTTAGATTGCTATACTGAAGCTCGCTGACTCTGTAGACTGTAGATGGCTATAATGAAGCTTGCTGACTCTGTACACTGTATATGGCTATAATGAAGCCTGCTGACTCTGTTGATGGCTATAATGAAACCTGCTGACTCTGTAGATGGCTATAATGAAGCCTGCTGACTCTGTAGACGGCTCTAATGAAGCCTGTTGACTCTGTAGACTGTAGATGGCTATAATGAAGCCTGCTGACTCTGTAGACGGCTATAATGAAGCCTGTTGACTCTGTAGACTGTACATGGCTACAATGAAGCCTGCTGACTCCGTAGATTGCTATAATGGAGCCTGCTGACTCTGTAGACTGTAGATTTCTATAATGAATCCTGCTGACTCTGTAGACTGTCGATGTCTATAATGAATCCTGCTGACTCTGTATATGGCTATAATGAAGCCTGCTGACTCTTTAGATGGCTATAATGAAGCCTGCTGACTCTGTAGATGGCTACAATGAAGCTTGCTGACTCTGTAGATGGCTATAATGAAGCCTGCTGACTCTGTAGATGGCTATAATGAAGCCTGCTGACTCTGAAGATGGCTACAATGAAGCTTGCTGACTCTGTAGATGGCTATAATGAAGCCTGCTGACTCTGTAGATGGCTATAATGAAGCCTGCTGACTCTGTAGACTGTAGATGGCTATAATGAAGCCTGCTGACTCTTTAGATGGCTATAATGAAGCCTGCTGACTCTATAGATGGCTATAATGAAGCCTGCTGACTCTGTAGACTGTAGATGGCTATAATGAAGCCTGCTGACTCTGTAGACTTTACATGGCTATAATGAAGCCTGCTGACTCTGTAGATGGCTATAATTAAGCCTGCTGACTCTGTAGATGGCTGTAATGAAGCCTGCTGACTCTCTAGACTGTAGATGGCTATTATGAAGCCTGCTGACTCTGTAGACTTTACATGGCTATAATGAAGCCTGCTGACTCTGTAGATGGCTATAATTAAGCCTGCTGACTCTGTAGATGGCTGTAATGAAGCCTGCTGACCCTGTAGACTGTAGATGGCTATAATGAATCCTGCTGACCCTGTAGACTGTAGATGGCTATAATGAAGACTGCTGAATCTGTAGACTGTAGATGGCTATAATGAAGCCTGCTGACTCTATATACTGTAGATGGCTATAATGAAGTCTGATGACACTGTAGACTGTAGATGGCTATAATGAAGCCTGCTGACTCTCTAGACTGTAGATGGCTATTATGAAGCCTGCTGACTCTGTAGACTGTAGATGGCTATAGGAAGCCTGCCAACTCTGTAGATGGCTATAATGAAGCCTGCTGACTCTGTTGACGGCTATAATGAAGCCTGTTGACTCTGTAGACTGTAGATGGCTATAATGAAGTCTGCTGACTCTGTAGATGGCTATAATGAAGCCTGTTGACTCTGTAGACTGTAGATGGCTAAAATGAAGCCTGCAGACTTTGTAGATGGCTGTAATGAAGCCTGCTGACTCTGTAGATGGCATAATGAAGCCTGTTGACTCTGTAGACTGTAGATGGTTATAATGAAGCCTGCATACTCTGCAGATGGCTATAATGAAGTCTGCTGACTCTGTAGATGGCTATAATGAAGCCTGCTGACTCTGTAGACTGTAGATGGCTATAATGAAGCCTGCTGACTCTGTAGACGGCTATAATGAAGCCTGTTGACTCTGTAGACTGTAGATGGCTATAATGAAGCCTGCTGACTATATATACTGTAGATGGCTATAATAAAGTCTAATGACTCTGTAGACCGTAGATGGCTATAATGAAGCCTGCTGACTCTCTAGACTGTAGATGGCTACAATGAAGCCTGCTGACTCTGTAGACTGTAGATGGCTATAATGAAGCCTGCTGACTCTGTAGATGGCTATAATGAAGCCTGCTGACTCTGTAGACAGCTATAATGAAGCCTGTTGACTCTGTAGACTGTACATGGCTACAATGAAGCCTGCTGACTCTGTAGATGGCTATAATGAATCCTGCTGACTCTGTAGACTGTCGATGGCTATAATGAATCCTGCTGACTCTGTATATGGCTATAATGAAGCCTGCTGACTCTGTAGATGGCTATAATGAAGCCTGCTGACTCTGTAGATGGCTATAATGAAGCCTGCTGACTCTGTAGATGGCTATAATGAAGCCTGCTGACTCTGAAGATGGCTACAATGAAGCCTGCTGACTCTGTAGGTGGCTATAATGAAGCCTGCTGACTTTGTAGATGGCTATAATGAAGCCTGCTGACTCTGTAGACTGTAGATGGCTATAATGAAGCCTGCTGACTCTGTAGACTTTACATGGCTATAATGAAGCCTGCTGACTCTGTAGATGGCTATAATTAAGCCTGCTGACTCTGTAGATGGCTGTAATGAAGCCTGCTGACCCTGTAGACTGTAGATGGCTATAATGAGTCCTGCTGACCCTGTAGACTGTAGATGGCTATAATGAAGACTGCTGACTCTGTAGACTGTAGATGGCTATAATGAAGCCTGCTGACTCTATATACTGTAGATGGCTATAATGAAGTCTGATGACTCTGTAGAATGTAGATGGCTATAATGAAGCCTGCTGACTCTCTAGACTGTAGATGGCTATTATGAAGCCTGCTGACTCTGGAGACTGTAGATGGCTATAGGAAGCCTGCCAACTCTGTAGATGGCTATAATGAAGCCTGCTGACTCTGTTGACGGCTATAATGAAGCCTGTTGACTCTGTAGACTGTAGATGGCTATAATGAAGTCTGCTGACTCTGTAGATGGCTATAATGAAGCCTGTTGACTCTGTAGACTGTAGATGGCTAAAATGAAGCCTGCAGACTCTGTATATGGCTGTAATGAAGCCTGCTGACTCTGTAGATGCTATAATGAATCCTGCTGAACCTGTAGATCGCTATAATGAAGCCTGCTGACTCTGTAGACTGTAGATGGCTATAATGAAGCTTGCTGACTCTGTACACTCTATATGGCTACAATGAAGCCTGCTGACTCTGTAGATGGCTATAATGAAGCCTGCTGACCCTGTAGATGGCTATTATGAAGCCTGCTGACTCTGTAGACTGTAGATGGCTATAATAAATCCTGCTGACTCTGTAGATGGCTATAATGAATCCTGCTGACTCTGTAGACTGTAGATGGCTATAATGAAGCCTGCTGAATCTATAGATGGCTATAATGAAGCCTGCTGACTCTGTCGACTGTAGATGGCTATAATGAAGCCTGCTTACTCTGTACACTGTAGATCGCTATAATGAAGCCTGCTGACTCTGTAGATGGCTATAATGACGCCTGCTGACTCTGTAGATGGCTGTAATGAAGCCTGCTGACCCTGTAGACTGTAGATGGCTATAATGAAGCCTGCTGACCCTGTAGACTGTAGATGGCTATAATGAATCCTGCTGACCCTGTAGACTGTAGATGGCTATAATGAAGCCTGCTGATTCTGTAGACTGTAGATGGCTATAATGAAGCCTGCTGACTCTGTAGATGGCTATAATGAAGCCTGTTGACTCTGTAGACTGTAGATGGCTATAATGAAGCCTGCTGACTCTATATACTGTAGATGGCTATAATGAAGTCTGATGACTCTGTAGACTGTAGATGGCTATAAGAAGCCTGCTGACTCTCTAGACTGTAGATGGCTATAATGAAGCCTGCTGACTCTGTAGACTTTAGATGGCTATAATGAAGCCTGCTGACTCTGTAGATGGCATAATGAAGCCTGTTGACTCTGTAGACTGTAGATGGCTATAATGAAGCCTGCTGACTCTGTAGATGGCTATAATGAATCCTGCTGACCCTGTAGATGGCTATAATGAAGCCTGCTGACTCTGTAGACTGTAGATGGCTATAATGAAGCTTGCTGACCGTGTACACTGTATATGGCTATAATGAAGCCTGCTGACTCTATAGATGGCTATTATGAAGCCTGCTGACTCTGTAGACTGTAGATGGCTATAATGAAGCCTGCTGACTCTGTAGATGGCTATAATGAAGCCTGCTGACTCTGTTGACGGCTATAATGAAGCCTGTTGACTCTGTAGACTGTACATGGCTACAATGAAGCCTGCTGACTCTGTAGATGGCTATAATGAAGCCTGCTGACTCTGTTGACGGCTATAATGAAGCCTGTTGACTCTGTAGACTGTAGATGGCTATAATGAAGTCTGCTGACTCTGTAGACGGCTATAATGAAGCCTGTTGACTCTGTAGACTGTACATGGCTTCAATGAAGCCTGCTGACTCTGTAGATGGCTATAATGGAGCCTGCTGACTCTGTAGACTGTAGATGGCTAAAATGAATCCTGCTGACTCTGTAGACTGTCGATGGCTATAATGAAGCCTGCTGACTCTGTAGACTGTACATGGCTATAATGAAGCCTGCTGACTCTCTAGACTGTAGATGGCTATTATGAAGCCTGCTGACTCTGTAGACTGTAGATGGCTATACGAAGCCTGCCAACTCTGTAGATGGCTATAATGAAGCCTCCTGACTCTGTTGACGGCTATAATGAAGCCTGTTGACTCTGTAGACTGTACATGGCTTCAATGAAGCCTGCCAACTCTGTAGATGGCTATAATGAAGCCTGCTGACTCTGTTGACGGCTATAATGAAGCCTGCTGACTCTGTAGATGGCTATAATGAATCCTGTTGACTCTGTAGACTGTAGATGGCTATAATGAAGTCTGCTGACTCTGTAGACGGCTATAATGAAGCCTGTTGACTCTGTAGACTGTACATGGCTTCAATGAAGCCTGCTGACTCTGTAGATGGCTATAATGGAGCCTGCTGACTCTGTAGACTGTAGATGGCTAAAATGAATCCTGCTGACTCTGTAGACTGTCGATGGCTATAATGAAGCCTGCTGACTCTGTAGACTGTACATGGCTATAATGAAGCCTGCTGACTCTCTAGACTGTAGATGGCTATTATGAAGCCTGCTGACTCTGTAGACTGTAGATGGCTATACGAAGCCTGCCAACTCTGTAGATGGCTATAATGAAGCCTGCTGACTCTGTTGACGGCTATAATGAAGCCTGTTGATTCTGTAGACTGTAGATGGCTATAATGAAGTCTGCTGACTCTGTAGATGGCTGTAATGAAGCCTGCTGACTCTGTAGATGGCTATAATGAATCCTGCTGACCCTGTAGATGGCTATAATGAAGCCTGCTGACTCTGTAGACTGAAGATGGCTATAATGAAGCTTGCTGACTCTGTACACTGTATATGGCTATAATGAAGCCTGCTGACTCTATAGATGGATATTATGAAGCCTGCTGACTCTGTAGACTGTAGATGGCTATAATGAAGCCTGCTGACTCTGTAGATGGCTATAATGAAGCCTGCTGACTCTGTAGATGGCTATAATGAAGCCTGCTGACTCTGTAGATGGCTATAATGAAGCCTGCTGACTCTGTAGACTGTAGATGGCTATAATGAATCCTGGTGACTCTGTAGATGGCAATAATGAATCCTGCTGACTCTGTAGACTGTAGATGGCTATAATGAAGCCTGCTGACTCTATAGATGGCTATAATGAAGCCTGCTGACTCTGTAGACTGTAGATGGCTATAATGAAGCCTGCTTACTCTGTAGACTTTACATGGCTATAATGAAGCCTGCTGACTCTGTAGATGGCTATAATTAAGCCTGCTGACTCTGTAGATGGCTGTAATGAAGCCTGCTGACTCTCTAGACTGTAGATGGCTATTATGAAGCCTGCTGACTCTGTAGACTTTACATGGCTATAATGAAGCCTGCTGACTCTGTAGATGGCTATAATTAAGCCTGCTGACTCTGTAGATGGCTGTAATGAAGCCTGCTGACTCTGTAGACTGTAGATGCCTGTAATAAAGCCTACTGACCCTGTAGATGGCTATAATGAAGCCTGCTGACTCTGTAGATGGCTATAATGAATCCTGCTGACCCTGTAGATGGCTATAATGAAGCCTGCTGACTCTGTAGACTGTAGATTGTTATAATGAAGCTTGCTGACTCTGTACACTGTATATGGCTATATTGAAGCCTGCTGACTCTATAGATGGCTATAATGAAGCCTGCTGACTCTGTAGATGGCTATAACGAATCCTGCTGACCCTTTAGATTGCTATACTGAAGCTCGCTGACTCTGTAGACTGTAGATGGCTATAATGAAGCTTGCTGACTCTGTACACTGTATATGGCTATAATGAAGCCTGCTGACTCTGTTGATGGCTATAATGAAACCTGCTGACTCTGTAGATGGCTATAATGAAGCCTGCTGACTCTGTAGACGGCTCTAATGAAGCCTGTTGACTCTGTAGACTGTAGATGGCTATAATGAAGCCTGCTGACTCTGTAGACGGCTATAATGAAGCCTGTTGACTCTGTAGACTGTACATGGCTACAATGAAGCCTGCTGACTCTGTAGATTGCTATAATGGAGCCTGCTGACTCTGTAGACTGTAGATTTCTATAATGAATCCTGCTGACTCTGTAGACTGTCGATGTCTATAATGAATCCTGCTGACTCTGTATATGGCTATAATGAAGCCTGCTGACTCTTTAGATGGCTATAATGAAGCCTGCTGACTCTGTAGATGGCTATAATGAAGCCTGCTGACTCTGAAGATGGCTACAATGAAGCTTGCTGACTCTGTAGATGGCTATAATGAAGCCTGCTGACTCTGTAGATGGCTATAATGAAGCCTGCTGACTCTGAAGATGGCTACAATGAAGCTTGCTGACTCTGTAGATGGCTATAATGAAGCCTGCTGACTCTGTAGATGGCTATAATGAAGCCTGCTGACTCTGTAGACTGTAGATGGCTATAATGAAGCCTGCTGACTCTTTAGATGGCTATAATGAAGCCTGCTGACTCTATAGATGGCTATAATGAAGCCTGCTGACTCTGTAGACTGTAGATGGCTATAATGAAGCCTGCTGACTCTGTAGACTTTACATGGCTATAATGAAGCCTGCTGACTCTGTAGATGGCTATAATTAAGCCTGCTGACTCTGTAGATGGCTGTAATGAAGCCTGCTGACTCTCTAGACTGTAGATGGCTATTATGAAGCCTGCTGACTCTGTAGACTTTACATGGCTATAATGAAGCCTGCTGACTCTGTAGATGGCTATAATTAAGCCTGCTGACTCTGTAGATGGCTGTAATGAAGCCTGCTGACCCTGTAGACTGTAGATGGCTATAATGAATCCTGCTGACCCTGTAGACTGTAGATGGCTATAATGAAGACTGCTGAATCTGTAGACTGTAGATGGCTATAATGAAGCCTGCTGACTCTATATACTGTAGATGGCTATAATGAAGTCTGATGACACTGTAGACTGTAGATGGCTATAATGAAGCCTGCTGACTCTCTAGACTGTAGATGGCTATTATGAAGCCTGCTGACTCTGTAGACTGTAGATGGCTATAGGAAGCCTGCCAACTCTGTAGATGGCTATAATGAAGCCTGCTGACTCTGTTGACGGCTATAATGAAGCCTGTTGACTCTGTAGACTGTAGATGGCTATAATGAAGTCTGCTGACTCTGTAGATGGCTATAATGAAGCCTGTTGACTCTGTAGACTGTAGATGGCTAAAATGAAGCCTGCAGACTTTGTAGATGGCTGTAATGAAGCCTGCTGACTCTGTAGATGGCATAATGAAGCCTGTTGACTCTGTAGACTGTAGATGGTTATAATGAAGCCTGCATACTCTGCAGATGGCTATAATGAAGTCTGCTGACTCTGTAGACTGTAGATGGCTATAATGAAGCCTGCTGACTCTGTAGACGGCTATAATGAAGCCTGTTGACTCTGTAGACTGTAGATGGCTATAATGAAGCCTGCTGACTATATATACTGTAGATGGCTATAATAAAGTCTAATGACTCTGTAGACCGTAGATGGCTATAATGAAGCCTGCTGACTCTCTAGACTGTAGATGGCTACAATGAAGCCTGCTGACTCTGTAGACTGTAGATGGCTATAATGAAGCCTGCTGACTCTGTAGATGGCTATAATGAAGCCTGCTGACTCTGTAGACAGCTATAATGAAGCCTGTTGACTCTGTAGACTGTACATGGCTACAATGAAGCCTGCTGACTCTGTAGATGGCTATAATGAATCCTGCTGACTCTGTAGACTGTCGATGGCTATAATGAATCCTGCTGACTCTGTATATGGCTATAATGAAGCCTGCTGACTCTGTAGATGGCTATAATGAAGCCTGCTGACTCTGTAGATGGCTATAATGAAGCCTGCTGACTCTGTAGATGGCTATAATGAAGCCTGCTGACTCTGAAGATGGCTACAATGAAGCCTGCTGACTCTGTAGGTGGCTATAATGAAGCCTGCTGACTTTGTAGATGGCTATAATGAAGCCTGCTGACTCTGTAGACTGTAGATGGCTATAATGAAGCCTGCTGACTCTGTAGACTTTACATGGCTATAATGAAGCCTGCTGACTCTGTAGATGGCTATAATTAAGCCTGCTGACTCTGTAGATGGCTGTAATGAAGCCTGCTGACCCTGTAGACTGTAGATGGCTATAATGAGTCCTGCTGACCCTGTAGACTGTAGATGGCTATAATGAAGACTGCTGACTCTGTAGACTGTAGATGGCTATAATGAAGCCTGCTGACTCTATATACTGTAGATGGCTATAATGAAGTCTGATGACTCTGTAGAATGTAGATGGCTATAATGAAGCCTGCTGACTCTCTAGACTGTAGATGGCTATTATGAAGCCTGCTGACTCTGGAGACTGTAGATGGCTATAGGAAGCCTGCCAACTCTGTAGATGGCTATAATGAAGCCTGCTGACTCTGTTGACGGCTATAATGAAGCCTGTTGACTCTGTAGACTGTAGATGGCTATAATGAAGTCTGCTGACTCTGTAGATGGCTATAATGAAGCCTGTTGACTCTGTAGACTGTAGATGGCTAAAATGAAGCCTGCAGACTCTGTATATGGCTGTAATGAAGCCTGCTGACTCTGTAGATGGCTATAATGAATCCTGCTGAACCTGTAGATCGCTATAATGAAGCCTGCTGACTCTGTAGACTGTAGATGGCTATAATGAAGCTTGCTGACTCTGTACACTCTATATGGCTACAATGAAGCCTGCTGACTCTGTAGATGGCTATAATGAAGCCTGCTGACCCTGTAGATGGCTATTATGAAGCCTGCTGACTCTGTAGACTGTAGATGGCTATAATAAATCCTGCTGACTCTGTAGATGGCTATAATGAATCCTGCTGACTCTGTAGACTGTAGATGGCTATAATGAAGCCTGCTGAATCTATAGATGGCTATAATGAAGCCTGCTGACTCTGTCGACTGTAGATGGCTATAATGAAGCCTGCTTACTCTGTACACTGTAGATCGCTATAATGAAGCCTGCTGACTCTGTAGATGGCTATAATGACGCCTGCTGACTCTGTAGATGGCTGTAATGAAGCCTGCTGACCCTGTAGACTGTAGATGGCTATAATGAAGCCTGCTGACCCTGTAGACTGTAGATGGCTATAATGAATCCTGCTGACCCTGTAGACTGTAGATGGCTATAATGAAGCCTGCTGATTCTGTAGACTGTAGATGGCTATAATGAAGCCTGCTGACTCTGTAGATGGCTATAATGAAGCCTGTTGACTCTGTAGACTGTAGATGGCTATAATGAAGCCTGCTGACTCTATATACTGTAGATGGCTATAATGAAGTCTGATGACTCTGTAGACTGTAGATGGCTATAAGAAGCCTGCTGACTCTCTAGACTGTAGATGGCTGTAATGAATCCTGCTGACTCTGTAGACTTTAGATGGCTATAATGAAGCCTGCTGACTCTGTAGATGGCATAATGAAGCCTGTTGACTCTGTAGACTGTAGATGGCTATAATGAAGCCTGCATACTCTGCAGATGGCTATAATGAAGCCTGCTTACTCTGTAGACTGTCGATGGCTATAATGAATCCTGCTGACTCTGTATATGGCTATAATGAAGCCTGCTGACTCTGTAGACTGTAGATGGCTATAATGAAGCCTGCAGACTCTGTAGATGGCTATAATGAAGCCTGCTGACTCTGTAGATGGCATAATGAAGCCTGTTGACTCTGTAGACTGTAGATGGCTATAATGAAGCCTGCATACTCTGCAGATGGCTATAATGAAGCCTGCTTACTCTGTAGACTGTCGATGGCTATAATGAATCCTGCTGACTCTGTATATGGCTATAATGAAGCCTGCTGACTCTGTAGATGGCTATAATGAAGCCTGCTGACTCTGTAGATGGCTATAATGAAGCCTGCTGACTCTGTAGATGGCTATAATGAAGCCTGCTGACTCTGTAGATGGCTATAATGAAGCCTGCTGACTCTGTAGATGGCTATAATGAAGCCTGCTGACTCTGTAGATGGCTATAATGAAGCCTGCTGACTCTGTAGACTGTAGATGGCTATAATAAATCCTGCTGACTCTGTAGATGGCAATAATGAATCCTGCTGACTCTGTAGACTGTAGATGGCTATAATGAAGCCTGCTGACTCTATAGATGGCTATAATGAAGCCTGCTGACTCTGTAGACTGTAGATGGCTATAATGAAGCCTGCTGACTCTGTAGACTTTACATGGCTATAATGAAGCCTGCTGACTCTGTAGATGGCTATAATTAAGCCTGCTGACTCTGTAGATGGCTGTAATGAAGCCTGCTGACTCTCTAGACTGTAGATGGCTATTATGAAGCCTGCTGACTCTGTAGACTTTACATGGCTATAATGAAGCCTGCTGACTCTGTAGATGGCTATAATTAAGCCTGCTGACTCTGTAGATGGCTGTAATGAAGCCTGCTGACCCTGTAGACTGTAGATGGCTATAATGAATCCTGCTGACCCTGTAGACTGTAGATGGCTATAATGAAGACTGCTGACTCTGTAGACTGTAGATGGCTATAATGAAGCCTGCTGACTCTATATACTGTAGATGGCTATAATGAAGTCTGATGACTGTAGACTGTAGATGGCTATAATGAAGCCTGCTGACTCTCTAGACTGTAGATGGCTATTATGAAGCCTGCTGACTCTGTAGACTGTAGATGGCTATAGGAAGCCTGCCAACTCTGTAGATGGCTATAATGAAGCCTGCTGACTCTGTTGACGGCTATAATGAAGCCTGTTGACTCTGTAGACTGTAGATGGCTATAATGAAGTCTGCTGACTCTGTAGATGGCTATAATGAAGCCTGTTGACTCTGTAGACTGTAGATGGCTAAAATGAAGCCTGCAGACTTTGTAGATGGCTGTAATGAAGCCTGCTGACTCTGTAGATGGCATAATGAAGCCTGTTGACTCTGTAGACTGTAGATGGTTATAATGAAGCCTGCATACTCTGCAGATGGCTATAATGAAGTCTGCTGACTCTGTAGATGGCTATAATGAAGCCTGCTGACTCTGTAGACTGTAGATGGCTATAATGAAGCCTGCTGACTCTGTAGACGGCTATAATGAAGCCTGTTGACTCTGTAGACTGTAGATGGCTATAATGAAGCCTGCTGACTCTGTAGACTGTAGATGCCTGTAATAAAGCCTACTGACCCTGTAGATGGCTATAATGAAGCCTGCTGACTCTGTAGATGGCTATAATGAATCCTGCTGACCCTGTAGATGGCTATAATGAAGCCTGCTGACTCTGTAGACTGTAGATTGTTATAATGAAGCTTGCTGACTCTGTACACTGTATATGGCTATATTGAAGCCTGCTGACTCTATAGATGGCTATAATGAAGCCTGCTGACTCTGTAGATGGCTATAACGAATCCTGCTGACCCTTTAGATTGCTATACTGAAGCTCGCTGACTCTGTAGACTGTAGATGGCTATAATGAAGCCTGCTGACTCTGTTGATGGCTATAATGAAACCTGCTGACTCTGTAGAAGGCTATAATGAAGCTTGTTGACTCTGTAGACTGTAGATGGCTATAATGAAGCCTGCAGACTCTGTAGATGGCTATAATGAAGTCTGCTGACTCTGTAGACGGCTATAATAAAGCCTGCTGACCCTGTAGATGGCTATAATGAAGCCTGCTGACTCTGTAGATGGCTCTAATGAAGCCTGTTGACTCTGTAGACTGTAGATGGCTATAATGAAGCCTGCTGACTCTGTAGACGGCTATAATGAAGCCTGTTGACTCTGTAGACTGTACATGGCTACAATGAAGCCTGCTGACTCTGTAGATTGCTATAATGGAGCCTGCTGACTCTGTAGACTGTAGATTTCTATAATGAATCCTGCTGACTCTGTAGACTGTCGATGTCTATAATGAATCCTGCTGACTCTGTATATGGCTATAATGAAGCCTGCTGACTCTTTAGATGGCTATAATGAAGCCTGCTGACTCTGTAGATGGCTATAATGAAGCCTGCTGACTCTGAAGATGGCTATAATGAAGCCTGCTGACTCTGTAGATGGCTATAATGAAGCCTGCTGACTCTGAAGATGGCTACAATGAAGCTTGCTGACTCTGTAGATGGCTATAATGAAGCCTGCTGACTCTGTAGATGGCTATAATGAAGCCTGCTGACTCTGTAGACTGTAGATGGCTATAATGAAGCCTGCTGACTCTTTAGATGGCTATAATGAAGCCTGCTGACTCTATAGATGGCTATAATGAAGCCTGCTGACTCTGTAGACTGTAGATGGCTATAATGAAGCCTGCTGACTCTGTAGATGGCTATAATTAAGCCTGCTGACTCTGTAGATGGCTGTAATGAAGCCTGCTGACTCTCTAGACTGTAGATGGCTATTATGAAGCCTGCTGACTCTGTAGACTTTACATGGCTATAATGAAGCCTGCTGACTCTGTAGATGGCTATAATTAAGCCTGCTGACTCTGTAGATGGCTGTAATGAAGCCTGCTGACCCTGTAGACTGTAGATGGCTATAATGAATCCTGCTGACCCTGTAGACTGTAGATGGCTATAATGAAGACTGCTGACTCTGTAGACTGTAGATGGCTATAATGAAGCCTGCTGACTCTATATACTGTAGATGGCTATAATGAAGTCTGATGACTCTGTAGACTGTAGATGGCTATAATGAAGCCTGCTGACTCTCTAGACTGTAGATGGCTATTATGAAGCCTGCTGACTCTGTAGACTGTAGATGGCTATAGGAAGCCTGCCAACTCTGTAGATGGCTATAATGAAGCCTGCTGACTCTGTTGACGGCTATAATGAAGCCTGTTGACTCTGTAGACTGTAGATGGCTATAATGAAGTCTGCTGACTCTGTAGACTGTAGATGGCTAAAATGAAGCCTGCAGACTTTGTAGATGGCTGTAATGAAGCCTGCTGACTCTGTAGATGGCATAATGAAGCCTGTTGACTCTGTAGACTGTAGATGGTTATAATGAAGCCTGCATACTCTGCAGATGGCTATAATGAAGTCTGCTGACTCTGTAGATGGCTATAATGAAGCCTGCTGACTCTGTAGACTGTAGATGGCTATAATGAAGCCTGCTGACTCTGTAGACGGCTATAATGAAGCCTGTTGACTCTGTAGACTGTAGATGGCTATAATGAAGCCTGCTGACTCTGTAGACTGTAGATGCCTGTAATAAAGCCTACTGACCCTGTAGATGGCTATAATGAAGCCTGCTGACTCTGTAGATGGCTATAATGAATCCTGCTGACCCTGTAGATGGCTATAATGAAGCCTGCTGACTCTGTAGACTGTAGATTGTTATAATGAAGCTTGCTGACTCTGTACACTGTATATGGCTATATTGAAGCCTGCTGACTCTATAGATGGCTATAATGAAGCCTGCTGACTCTGTAGATGGCTATAATGAATCCTGCTGACCCTTTAGATGGCTATAATGAAGCCTGCTGACTCTGTAGACTGTAGATGGCTATAATGAAGCTTGCTGACTCTGTACACTGTATATGGCTATAATGAAGCCTGCTGACTCTGTTGATGGCTATAATGAAACCTGCTGACTCTGTAGACGGCTATAATGAAGCCTGTTGACTCTGTAGACTGTAGATGGCTATAATGAAGCCTGCAGACTCTGTAGATGGCTATAATGAAGTCTGCTGACTCTGTAGACGGCTATAATAAAGCCTGCTGACCCTGTAGATGGCTATAATGAAGCCTGCTGACTCTGTAGACGGCTATAATGAAGCCTGTTGACTCTGTAGACTGTAGATGGCTATAATGAAGCCTGTTGACTCTGTAGACTGTAGATGGCTATAATGAAGCCTGCTGACTCTGTAGACGTCTATAATAAAGCCTGCTGACCCTGTAGATGGCTATAATGAAGCCTGCTGACTCTGTAGATGGCTATAATGAAGCCTGCTGACTCTGTAGACTGTAGATGGCTGTAATGAAGCTTGCTGACTCTGTAGATGGCTATAATGAAGCCCGCTGACTCTCTAGACTGTAGATGGCTATAATGAAGCCTGCTGACTCTGTAGATGGCTATAATGAAGCCTGCAGACTCTGTAGATGGCTATAATGAAGTACATCAATAAAGTAGCCATTGGCTGTTAGTACTGGTAATTCAAGACAAATGAGAATGTTTGTTTCTTGGTACAAGTGTTAAGATAGTCATCATGTACTGTATCTGTGGTATTATTCACTCACTGCCTCCTCCTCTGTCACTGCTCTGTCCTCATTTGAATCTCTTGTTCTTTTCTACTAATCTGTATGGCATTATTGACTCCCTTCCACTCCGTGTCCCCTCCCTCCCTCCCTCTCTCTCCGTTCAGACTCCGGAGGAGCCGCCCTACCTGACAGTGGGCACGGATGTCAGCGCCAAGTACAGAGGTGCTTTCTGTGAGGCCAAAATTAAGACTGCCAAGAGACTGGTCAAGGCCAAGGTAACTGTTCAACACTGTTATTGTGCCTGAGTCTGAGTCTGGCCCTAGTGGTAGTTTCTGTTGGTAATATACAATATAATGATCTATTAAACTGTTGTTCAAGTCGTAGCTGTTTTAACCAAGGAACTGATTAATGTTAAGTAAATATTTGTATAAACGTAAGATTCAACAACTGAGACATAAACTGAACAAGTTCCACAGACATGAAATGGAATGCGTCCCTGAACAAAGGTTGGAGGGGGGTCAAAATCAAAAGTAACAGTCAGTATCTGGTGTGGCCACCAGCTGCATTAATTACTGCAGTGCATCTCCTCCTCATGGACTGCACCAGATTTGCCAGTTCTTGCTGTGAGATGTTACCCCACTCTTCCACCAAGGCACCTGCAAGTTCCTGGACATTTCTGGGGAGAATGGCCCTAGCCCTCACCCTCTGATCCAACAGGTCCAAGACGTGCTCAGTGGGATTGAGATCCGGGCTCTTCGCTGGCCATGGCAGAACACTGACATTCCTGTCTTGCAGGAAATCACGCACAGAACGAGCAGTATGGCTGGTGGCATTGTCATGCTGGAGGGTCATGTCAGGATGAGCCTGCAGGAAGGGTACCAGGTGAAGGTGGACGATGTCTCCCCTTTATCACACAGCGTTGAGATTGCCTGCAATGACAACAAGCTCAGTCCGATGATGCTGTGACACACCATCCCAGACCATGACGGACCCTCCACCTCCAAATCGATCCCACTCCAGAGTACAGGCCTCGGTGTAACGCTCATTCCTTCGACAATAAACGCAAATCCGACCATCACCCCTGGTGAGACACAACCACGACTCGTCAGTGATGAGCATTTTTTGCCAGTCCTGTCTGTTCCAGCGACGGTGGGTCTGTGCCCATAGACGACGTTGTTGCCGGTGATGTCTGGTGAGGACCTGCCTTACCGCAGGCCTACAAGCCCTCAGTCCAGCCTCTCTCAGTCTATTGCGGACAGTCTGAGCAGTGATAGAGGGATTGTGCGTTCCTATTGTAACTTGGGCAGTTGTTGTTGCATCCTGTACCTGTCCCGCAGGTGTGATGTTCGAATGTACGGATCCTCTGCAGGTGTTGTTACACGTGGTCTGCCACTGCGAGGACGATCAGCTGTCCGTCCTGTCTCCCTGTAGCGCTGTCTTAGGCATCTCACAGTATGGACATTGAAATGTATTGCCCTGGCCACATCTGCAGTCCTCATGCCTCCTTGCATCATGCCTAAAGTATGTTCACGCAGATGAGCAGGGACCCTGGGCATCTTTCTTTTGGTGTTTTTCAGAGTCAGTAGAAAGGCCTCTTTAGTGTCCTGAAGATCTGTGAAGTTATTTGGATTTTACGAATTATCTTTGAAAGACAGGGTCCTGAAAAAGGGAGGGGTTTTTGTTGCTGAGTTTATACACCAGTTTAATTTAAGGACCAAAACATTGACCGCTGATACATATAAAGAGAAAAATTGTTGGGAAGAGATTTTCGATGTACCGATTCCATGGCACTTGGTTTGTGAATTGATTTGCAAAACGACACTGGTTTCAAAGCGTAGAATTTTTCAATTGAATTATTATACAAAATTCTTGCAACCAATAGAATGTTATAAATATGGGGGATACAATCTTCCCAGCTCTGCAGATTTTGCTGTGAGGAAGCAGAGTCATTAGATCATTTATATTGGTACTGTCCATATGTAGCTTGCTTTTGGTCACAGGTCCAGGAATGGCTGAAGAATTGCAACATTTACCTGAAGCTAACCATGCAGATAGCAATACTGGGTGATTTGAAAAGTCATAGTCAATCAATCAATAATATAATAATACTTTTAGCAAAAATGTTAATCTTTAGTTTACAATCTGTAGAAACTATGAGAATAGAAAGGTTCAGAACTTTTGTAAAACATCACATCACAGTTGAAAATATATGGCAAATAGAAATCCAATATGGATGGTGTTAAGAGATAGATGGGAGGGGTTTAGTGGAGCTGAAGGGTGGGACTAATACCAACAAGATAACTCATGTAAAATATACTGTGTCCTTAAAATGTATATAGTATGTTTAAGCTGGAAGTAGAATCCTAAGTGTTATTGTTCATTAGTTTACTCCAGTTAGGGGGGGTAGGGTTAGTGGAAAAGAATAAAGGAAAATATATTTCAAAATATGTATATACAGTACCAGTCAAAAGTTTGGACACTCATTCCAGGGTTTTTCTTAATTTTTTACTATTTTCAACAATGTAGAATTTCTTTCCTACCTAATGCATTTGAGACAATCAGTTGTGTTGTGACAAGGTAGGGGTGGTATACAGAAGATAGCCCTATTTGGTAAAAGACCAAGTCCATATTATGGCAAGAACAGCTCAAATAAGCAAAGAGAAACGACAGCCCATCATTACTTTAAGACATGAAGGTCAGTCAATGCGGAAAGTTTCAAGGACTTTGAAAGATTCTTCAAGTGCAGTCTGCAAAAACCATCAAGCACTATGATGAAACTGGCTCCCATGAGGACCGCCACAGGAAAGGAAGACCCAGAGTTACCTCTGCTGCAGAGGAGAAGTTCAAGTAATATCTCAAAATCAACTTTTCAGAGGAGACTGTGTGAATCAGGCCTTCATAGTTGAATTGCTGTAAAGAAACCACTACTAAAGGACAACAATAAGAAGAAGAGACTTGCTTGGGCCAAGAAACACAAGCAATGGACATTAGACCGGTGGAAATATCTTTTGGTCCGATGAGTCCGAATTTGAGATTTTTGGTTCCAACTGCCGTGTCTTTGTGAGATGCAGAGTAGGTGAACGGATGATCTCCACGTGTGGTTCCCACCGTGAAGCATGGAGGAGAAGGTGTGATGGTGCTTATTTTTAATAAAAAATGTTATATTTTTTTAACTAGGCAAGTCAGTTAAGAACAAATTCTTATTTTCAATGACGGCCTAGGAACAGTGGGTTAACTGCCTTGTTCAGGGGCAGAACGACAGATTTTTACCTTGTCAGCTCGGGGATTCGATCTTGCAACCTTTCGGTTACTGGTCCAAAGCTCTAACCATTATGTTACGCTGCCACCCCAGCACTGTCAGTGAATGATTTATTTAGAATTCAAGGCAGACTTAACCAGCATGGCCTCCACAGCTTTCTGCAGCGATACGCCATCCCATCTGGTTTGCGCTTAGTCCCACTATCATTTGGCTTTCAACAGGACAATGACCCAACACACCTCCAGGCTGTGTAAGGGACATTTGACCAAGAAGGAGAGTGATGGAGTGCTGCATCAGATGACCTGGCCTCCACAATCACCCAACCTCAACCCAATTGGTTGGTTTGGGATGAATTGGACCTTAGAGTGAAGGAAAATCAGCCAACAAGTGCTCAGCATATGTGGGAACTCCAAGGCTGATGGAAAAGTATTCCAGATGAAGCTGTTTGAGAGAATGCCAATAGTGTGCACAGCTGTCATCAATGCAAAGCGTGGCTACTTTGAAGATTCTCAAATATAAAATATATTTTGATTTGTTGAACATTTATTTTGTTAACTACATGATTCCATATGTGTTATTTCATTGTTTGGATGTCTTCACTATTATTCTACAATGTAGAAAATAGTAAAAATATAGAAAAACCCTTGAAGGAATAGGTGTGTCCACACTTTTGACTGGTACTGTATATCTCACTAGCTCGTTTCCAGACACAAATCAGGTAACAGCTGGCTCTGAGCATAGTATTGTCCCCTGCAGAGCTTTTTACACAGTTATCAAGACGGTGGTTATGATCGTCACTGTTTACTGGCAACAATTTGGATTCCGTTTTTAGTCGACGTTAACTGACACCTGTTATAACAAAAGGCATAACATGCCATTTGGAAATTCATACATTTTTCGGGTGCTCTGGCACTCTCTCACTAAAGTGCTCTGAAGTAGAAAGCCAAGCGTATTGATTCACAGTGTGAAAGCAGCTTGGGCTGTCTCTCACGTCTCATCTCGCCCGTCCCAGTCCTGGAGAGACAACGACGTCTTGACTATCTGTCAGGTTTTGAGTTTGTTTGATGAGGTAGGAGCAGGAGGTCAGATGAGGGCGTGAATTGTTTGTTTACTGACATTACTAACTCTCTAACCTCCTCTTCCTCCCTTTTCTTCCTCTTCAGGTGACCTTTAAACCAGACCTGACCACAGCAGAGGTCCATGATGACAGCATCCAAGGCCCTCTGAAGGTACGAGACCGGCCAGCCCAGCCTCAGGCCACTACTGTTGTCTTATACTCTTCATTATAAATGCATCTTTTCATGTCTACATGAAGTGATGAGGACTTAGTCACCGTAGCCAGATAAATGTCAGCCAGTATTGAATGTTAACAGCAGTATGTCTGGTCTGTCAGGTTGGTGCTGTAGTAGAGGTGAAGAACCCTGATGGAGTGTACCAGGAAGCTTCCATCAACAAGCTGACTGACTGCAGTATATACACTGTTGGTGAGTCAAGTGTTTTTCTCTGTCTTTTTATTTGTACTTTACTTTATCACTATATATACTGTTTGGTTCTGTCACTATATATACTGTTGGTGAGCACTGTTTGGTTCTATCATTATATATACTGTTGGTGAGCACTGTTTGGTTCTATCTATCATAATATATACTGTTGGTGAGCACTGTTTGCTTCTATCACTATATATATTGTTGGTGAGCACTGTTTGTTTCTATCACTATATATACTGTTGGTGAGCACTGATTGGTTCTATGTATCACTATATATACTGTTGGTGAGCACTGTTTGCTTCTATCACTATATATATTGTTGGTGAGCACTGTTTGTTTCTATCACTATATATACTGTTGGTGAGCACTATTTGGTTCTGTCACTATATATACTGTTGGTGAGCACTGTTTGGTTCTGTCAATATATATACTGTTGGTGAGCACTGTTTGGTTCTATCACTATATATAGTGTTGGTGAGCACTGGTGAGCACTGTTTGCTTCTATCACTATATATATTGTTGGTGAGCACTGTTTGTTTCTATCACGATATATACTGTTGGTGAGCACTGTTTGGTTCTATTACTATATATACTGTTGGTGAGCACTGTTTGCTTCTATCACTATATATATTGTTGGTGAGCACTGTTTGTTTCTATCACTATATATACTGTTGGTGAGCACTCTTTGGTTATGTCACTATATCTACTGTTGGTGAGCACTGTTTGGTTCTATCATTATATATACTGTTGGTGAGCACTGGTGAGCACTGTTTGGTTCTATCATTATATATACTGTTGGTGAGCACTGTTTGGTTCTATCATTATATATACTGTTGGTGAGCACTGTTTGGTTCTATCACTATATATACTGTTGGTGAGCACTGTTTGGTTCTATCATTATATATACTGTTGGTGAGCACTGTTTGGTTCTATCATTATATATACTATTGGTGAGCACTGTTTGGTTCTATCACTATATATACTGTTGGTGAGCACTGTTTGGTTCTATCACTATATACACTGTTGGTGAGCACTGTTTGGTTCTATTACTATATATACTGTTTGGTTCTATCACTATATATATTGTTGGTGAGCACTGTCTTGTTCTGTCACTATATGTACTGTTGGTGAGCACTGTTTGGTTCTATCTATCATAATATATACTGTTGGTGAGCACTGTTTGGTTCTATCATTACATTTACTGTTGGTGAGCACTGGTTGGTTCTATCATTATATTTACAGTTGGTGAGCACTGGTTGGTTCTATCATCGTTTTTCTCTGTCTTTTTATTTGTACTTTACTTTATCACTATATATACTGTTTGGTTCTGTCACTATATATACTGTTGGTGAGCACTGTTTGGTTCTATCATTATATATACTGTTGGTGAGCACTGTTTGGTTCTATCTATCATAATATATAGTGTTGGTGAGCACTGTTTGCTTCTATCACTATATATATTGTTGGTGAGCACTGTTTGTTTCTATCACTATATATACTGTTGGTGAGCACTGTTTGGTTCTATTACTATATATATACTGTTGGTGAGCACTGTTTGGTTCTATGTATCACTATATATACTGTTGGTGAGCACTGTTTGCTTCTATCACTATATATATTGTTGGTGAGCACTGTTTGTTTCTATCACTATATATACTGTAGGTGAGCACTGTTTGGTTCTGTCACTATATATACTATTGGTGAGCACTGTTTGGTTCTGTCACTATATATACTGTTGGTGAGCACTGTTTGGTTCTGTCACTATATATACTGTTGGTGAGCACTGGTGAGCACTGTTTGCTTCTATCACTATATATATTGTTGGTGAGCACTGTTTATTTCTATCACTATATATACTGTTGGTGAGCACTGTTTGGTTCTATCACTATATATACTGTTGGTGAGCACTGGTGAGCACTGTTTGGTTCTATCATTATATATACTGTTGGTGAGCACTGGTGAGCACTGTTTGGTTCTATCATTATATATACTATTGGTGAGCACTGTTTGGTTCTATTACTATATATACTGTTGGTGAGCACTGTTTGGTTCTATCATTATATATACTGTTGGTGAGCACTATTTGGTTCTATCACTATATATACTGTTGGTGAGCACTGTTTGGTTCTATCATTATATATACTGTTGGTGAGCACTCTTTGGTTCTATCATTATATATACTATTGGTGAGCACTGTTTGGTTGTATCACTATATATATATATTGTTGGTGAGCACTGTTTGGTTCTGTCACTATATGTACTGTTGGTGAGCACTGTTTGGTTCTATCACTATATATACTGTTGGTGAGCACTGTTTGGTTCTATCTATCATAATATATACTGTTGGTGAGCACTGTTTGGTTCTATCATTATATTTACTGTTGGTGAGCACTGGTTGGTTCTATCATTATATTTACTGTTGGTGAGCACTGGTTGGTTCTATCATTATATATACTGTTGGTGAGCACTGTTTGGTTCTATCACTATATATACTGTTGGTGAGCACTGTTTGGTTCTGTCACTATATATACTGTTGGTGAGCACTGGTGAGCACTTTATGCTTCTATCACCATATATATTGTCGGTGAGCACTGTTTGTTTCTATCACTATATATACTGTTGGTGAGCACTGTTTGGTTCTATTACTATATATACTGCTGGTGAGCACTGTTTGGTTCTATGTATCACTATATATACTGTTGGTGAGCACTGTTTGCTTCTATCACTATATATATTGTTGGTGAGCACTGTTTGTTTCTGTCACTATATATACTGTTGGTGAGAACTGTTTAGTTCTGTCACTATATATACTGTTGGTGAGCACTGTTTGGTTCTATCACTATATATACTGTTGGTGAGCACTGGTGAGCAATGTTTGGTTCTATCATTATATATACTGTTGGTGAGCACTGGTGACCACTGTTTGGTTCTATCATTATATATACACTGTTGGTGAACACTGTTTGGTTCTATTACTATATATACTGTTGGTGAGCACTGTTTGGTTCTATCATTATATATACTGTTGGTGAGCACTGTTTGGTTCCATCATTATATATATATTGTTGGTGAACACTGTTTGGTTCTATCATTATATATACTATTGGTGAGAACTGTTTGGTTCTATCACTATATATACTGTTGTTGAGCACTGTTTGGTTCTATTACTATATATACTGTTTGGTTCTATCACTATATATATTGTTGGTGAGCACTGTTTGGTTCTGTCACTATATGTACTGTTGGTGAGCACTGTTTGGTTCTATCTATCATAATATATACTGTTGGTGAGCACTGTTTGGTTCTATCACTATATATATATTGTTGGTGAGCACTGTTTGGTTCTGTCACTATATGTACTTTTGGTGAGCACTGTTTGGTTCTATCACTATATATACTGTTGGTGAGCACTGTTTGGTTCTATCTATCATAATATATACTGTTGGTGAGCACTGTTTGGTTCTATCATTATATTTACTGTTGGTGAGCACTGGTTGGTTCTATCATTATATTTACTGTTGGTGAGCACTGGTTGGTTCTATCATTATATATACTGTTGGTGAGCACTGTTTGGTTCTATCACTATATATACTGTTGGTGAGCACTGTTTGGTTCTGTCACTATATATACTGTTGTTGAGCACTGTTTGGTTCTATCACTATATATACTGTTGGTGAGCACTGTTTGGTTCTATCATTATATATACTGTTGGTGAGCACTGTTTGGTTCCATCATTATATATATATTGTTGGTGAACACTGTTTGGTTCTATCATTATATATACTATTGGTGAGAACTGTTTGGTTCTATCACTATATATACTGTTGTTGAGCACTGTTTGGTTCTGTCACTATATATACTGTTGGTGAGAACTGTTTGGTTCTGTCACTATATATACTGTTGTTGAGCAGTGGTGAGGACTGTTTGGTTCTATCATTATATATACTGTTGGTGAGCACTGTTTGGTCCTGTCACTATATATACTGTTGGTGAGCACTTTTTTGTTCTATCATTATATATAATGTTGGTGAGCACTGTTTGGTTCTATCATTATATATACTGTTGGTGAGCACTGTTTGGTTCTATCACTATATATACTGTTGGTGAGCACTGTTTGGTTCTATCATTATATATACTGTTGGTGAGCACTGTTTGGTTCTATCATTATATATACTATTGGTGAGCACTGTTTGGTTCTATCACTATATATACTGTTGGTGAGCACTGTTTGGTTCTATCACTATATACACTGTTGGTGAGCACTGTTTGGTTCTATTACTATATATACTGTTTGGTTCTATCACTATATATATTGTTGGTGAGCACTGTTTGGTTCTGTCACTATATGTACTGTTGGTGAGCACTGTTTGCTTCTATCACTATATATTCTGTTGGTGAGCACTGTTTGGTTCTATCTATCATAATATATACTGTTGGTGAGCACTGTTTGGTTCTATCATTATATTTACTGTTGGTGAGCACTGTTTGGTTCTATCATTATATGTACTGTTGGTGAGCACTGTTTGGTTCTATCACTATATATACTGTTGGTGAGCACTGTTTGGTTCTATCATTATATATACTGTTGGTGAGCACTGTTTGGTTCTATCATTATATATACTGTTGGTGAGCACTGTTTGGTTCTGTCATAATTTATACTGTTGGTGAGCACTGTTTGGTTCTATCACTATATATACTGTTGGTGAGCAGTGGTGAGCAATGTTTGGTTCTATCATTATATATACTGTTGGTGAGCACTGTTTGGTTCTGTCATTATATAAACTGTTGGTGAGCACTGTTTGGTTCTATCATTATATATACTGTTGGTGAGCACTCTTTGGTTCTATCATTATATATACTGTTGGTGAGCACTGTTTGGTTCTATCACTATATATACTGTTGGTGAGCACTGTTTGGTTCTATCGTTATATATACTGTTGGTGAGCACTGTTTGGTTCTATCACTATATATACTGTTGGCGAGCACTGTTTGGTTCTATCACTATATATGCTGTTGGTGAGCACTGTTTGGTTCTATCTATAATAATATAAACTGTTGGTGAGCACTGTTTGGTTCTATCATTGTATATACTGTTGGTGAGCACTGTTTGGTTCTATGTATCGCTATATATACTGTTGGTGAGCACTGTTTGCTTCTATCACTATATATATTGTTGGTGAGCACTGTTTGTTCTGTCACTATATATACTGTTGGTGAGAACTGTTTGGTTCTGTCACTATATATACTGTTGGTGTGCACTGTTTGGTTCTGTCACTATATATACTGTTGGTGAGAACTGTTTGGTTCTGTCACTATATATACTGTTGGTGAGCAGTGGTGAGGACTGTTTGGTTCTATCATTATATATACTGTTGGTGAGCACTGTTTGGTTCTGTCACTATATGTACTGTTGGTGAGCACTGTTTGCTTCGATCACTATATATTCTGTTGGTGAGCACTGTTTGGTTCTATCTATCATCATATATACTGTTGGTGAGCACTGTTTGGTTCTATCATTATATTTACTGTTGGTGAGCACTGTTTGGTTCTATCACTATATATACTGTTGGTGAGCACTGTTTGGTTCTATCATAATATATACTGTTGGTGAGCACTGTTTGATTCTATCATTATATTTACTGTTGGTGAGCACTGGTTGGTTCTATCATTATATTTACTGTTGGTGAGCACTGGTTGGTGCTATCATTATATATACTGTTGACGAGCACTGTTTGTTTCTATCACTATATATGCTGTTGGTGAGCACTGTTTGGTTCTATCTATAATAATATAAACTGTTGGTGAGCACTGTTTGGTTCTATCATTGTATATACTGTTGGTGAGCACTGTTTGGTTCTATGTATCACTATATATACTGTTGGTGAGCACTGTTTGCTTCTATCACTATATATATTGTTGGTGAGCACTGTTTGTTCTGTCACTATATATACTGTTGTTGAGCACTGTTTGGTTCTGTCACTATATATACTGTTGGTGAGAACTGTTTGGTTCTGTCACTATATATACTGTTGGTGAGCAGTGGTGAGGACTGTTTGGTTCTATCATTATATATACTGTTGGTGAGCACTGTTTGGTTCTATCATTATATATACTGTTGGTGAGCACTGTTTGGTTCTATCACTATATATACTGTTGGTGAGCACTGTTTGGTTCTATCATTATATATACTGTTGGTGAGCACTGGTGAGCACTGTTTGGTTCTATCATTATATATACTGTTGGTGAGCACTGTTTGGTTCTATCATTATATATACTGTTGGTGAGCACTGTTTGGTTCTATCATTATATATACTATTGGTGAGCACTGTTTGGTTCTATCACTATATATACTGTTGGTGAGCACTCTTTGGTTCTATCACTATATACACTGTTGGTGAGCACTGTTTGGTTCTATTACTATATATACTGTTTGGTTCTATCTCTATATGTATTGTTGGTGAGCACTGTTTGGTTCTGTCACTATATGTACTGTTGGTGAGCACTGTTTGCTTCTATCACTATATATACTGTTGGTGAGCACTGTTTGGTTCTATGTATCACTATATATACTGTTGGTGAGCACTGTTTGCTTCTATCACTATATATATTGTTGGTGAGCACTGTTTGTTCTGTCACTATATATACTGTTGGTGAGAACTGTTTGGTTCTGTCACTATATATACTGTTGGTGAGCACTGTTTGGTTCTGTCACTATATATACTGTTGGTGAGAACTGTTTGGTTCTGTCACTATATATACTGTTGGTGAGCAGTGGTGAGGACTGTTTGGTTCTATCATTATATATACTGTTGGTGAGCACTGTTTGGTCCTGTCACTATATATACTGTTGGTGAGCACTTTTTTGTTCTATCATTATATATAATGTTGGTGAGCACTGTTTGGTTCTATCATTATATATACTGTTGGTGAGCACTGTTTGGTTCTATCACTATATATACTGTTGGTGAGCACTGTTTGGTTCTATCATTATATATACTGTTGGTGAGCACTGTTTGGTTCTATCATTATATATACTATTGGTGAGCACTGTTTGGTTCTATCACTATATATACTGTTGGTGAGCACTGTTTGGTTCTATCACTATATACACTGTTGGTGAGCACTGTTTGGTTCTATTACTATATATACTGTTTGGTTCTATCACTATATATATTGTTGGTGAGCACTGTTTGGTTCTGTCACTATATGTACTGTTGGTGAGCACTGTTTGCTTCTATCACTATATATTCTGTTGGTGAGCACTGTTTGGTTCTATCTATCATAATATATACTGTTGGTGAGCACTGTTTGGTTCTATCATTATATTTACTGTTGGTGAGCACTGTTTGGTTCTATCATTATATGTACTGTTGGTCAGCACTGTTTGGTTCTATCACTATATATACTGTTGGTGAGCACTGTTTGGTTCTATCATTATATATACTGTTGGTGAGCACTGTTTGGTTCTATCATTATATATACTGTTGGTGAGCACTGTTTGGTTCTGTCATAATTTATACTGTTGGTGAGCACTGTTTGGTTCTATCACTATATATACTGTTGGTGAGCAGTGGTGAGCAATGTTTGGTTCTATCATTATATATACTGTTGGTGAGCACTGTTTGGTTCTGTCACTATATAAACTGTTGGTGAGCACTGTTTGGTTCTATCATTATATATACTGTTGGTGAGCACTGTTTGGTTCTATCATTATATATACTGTTGGTGAGCACTGTTTGGTTCTATCACTATATATACTGTTGGTGAGCACTGTTTGGTTCTATCGTTATATATACTGTTGGTGAGCACTGTTTGGTTCTATCACTATATATACTGTTGGCGAGCACTGTTTGGTTCTATCACTATATATGCTGTTGGTGAGCACTGTTTGGTTCTATCTATAATAATATAAACTGTTGGTGAGCACTGTTTGGTTCTATCATTGTATATACTGTTGGTGAGCACTGTTTGGTTCTATGTATCGCTATATATACTGTTGGTGAGCACTGTTTGCTTCTATCACTATATATATTGTTGGTGAGCACTGTTTGTTCTGTCACTATATATACTGTTGGTGAGAACTGTTTGGTTCTGTCACTATATATACTGTTGGTGAGCACTGTTTGGTTCTGTCACTATATATACTGTTGGTGAGAACTGTTTGGTTCTGTCACTATATATACTGTTGGTGAGCAGTGGTGAGGACTGTTTGGTTCTATCATTATATATACTGTTGGTGAGCACTGTTTGGTTCTGTCACTATATGTACTGTTGGTGAGCACTGTTTGCTTCGATCACTATATATTCTGTTGGTGAGCACTGTTTGGTTCTATCACTATATATACTGTTGGTGAGCAGTGGTGAGCAATGTTTGGTTCTATCATTATATATACTGTTGGTGAGCACTGTTTGGTTCTGTCACTATATAAACTGTTGGTGAGCACTGTTTGGTTCTATCATTATATATACTGTTGGTGAGCACTGTTTGGTTCTATCATTATATATACTGTTGGTGAGCACTGTTTGGTTCTATCACTATATATACTGTTGGTGAGCACTGTTTGGTTCTATCGTTATATATACTGTTGGTGAGCACTGTTTGGTTCTATCACTATATATACTGTTGGCGAGCACTGTTTGGTTCTATCACTATATATGCTGTTGGTGAGCACTGTTTGGTTCTATCTATAATAATATAAACTGTTGGTGAGCACTGTTTGGTTCTATCATTGTATATACTGTTGGTGAGCACTGTTTGGTTCTATGTATCGCTATATATACTGTTGGTGAGCACTGTTTGCTTCTATCACTATATATATTGTTGGTGAGCACTGTTTGTTCTGTCACTATATATACTGTTGGTGAGAACTGTTTGGTTCTGTCACTATATATACTGTTGGTGAGCACTGTTTGGTTCTGTCACTATATATACTGTTGGTGAGAACTGTTTGGTTCTGTCACTATATATACTGTTGGTGAGCAGTGGTGAGGACTGTTTGGTTCTATCATTATATATACTGTTGGTGAGCACTGTTTGGTTCTGTCACTATATGTACTGTTGGTGAGCACTGTTTGCTTCGATCACTATATATTCTGTTGGTGAGCACTGTTTGGTTCTATAAATCATCATATATACTGTTGGTGAGCACTGTTTGGTTCTATCATTATATTTACTGTTGGTGAGCACTGTTTGGTTCTATCACTATATATACTGTTGGTGAGCACTGTTTGGTTCTATCATAATATATACTGTTGGTGAGCACTGTTTGATTCTATCATTATATTTACTGTTGGTGAGCACTGGTTGGTTCTATCATTATATTTACTGTTGGTGAGCACTGGTTGGTGCTATCATTATATATACTGTTGACGAGCACTGTTTGTTTCTATCACTATATATGCTGTTGGTGAGCACTGTTTGGTTCTATCTATAATAATATAAACTGTTGGTGAGCACTGTTTGGTTCTATCATTGTATATACTGTTGGTGAGCACTGTTTGGTTCTATGTATCACTATATATACTGTTGGTGAGCACTGTTTGCTTCTATCACTATATATATTGTTGGTGAGCACTGTTTGTTCTGTCACTATATATACTGTTGTTGAGCACTGTTTGGTTCTGTCACTATATATACTGTTGGTGAGAACTGTTTGGTTCTGTCACTATATATACTGTTGGTGAGCAGTGGTGAGGACTGTTTGGTTCTATCATTATATATACTGTTGGTGAGCACTGTTTGGTTCTATCATTATATATACTGTTGGTGAGCACTGTTTGGTTCTATCACTATATATACTGTTGGTGAGCACTGTTTGGTTCTATCATTATATATACTGTTGGTGAGCACTGGTGAGCACTGTTTGGTTCTATCATTATATATACTGTTGGTGAGCACTGTTTGGTTCTATCATTATATATACTGTTGGTGAGCACTGTTTGGTTCTATCATTATATATACTATTGGTGAGCACTGTTTGGTTCTATCACTATATATACTGTTGGTGAGCACTCTTTGGTTCTATCACTATATACACTGTTGGTGAGCACTGTTTGGTTCTATTACTATATATACTGTTTGGTTCTATCTCTATATGTATTGTTGGTGAGCACTGTTTGGTTCTGTCACTATATGTACTGTTGGTGAGCACTGTTTGCTTCTATCACTATATATACTGTTGGTGAGCACTGTTTGGTTCTATGTATCACTATATATACTGTTGGTGAGCACTGTTTGCTTCTATCACTATATATATTGTTGGTGAGCACTGATTGTTCTGTCACTATATATACTGTTGGTGAGAACTGTTTGGTTCTGTCACTATATATACTGTTGGTGAGCACTGTTTGGTTCTGTCACTATATATACTGTTGGTGAGAACTGTTTGGTTCTGTCACTATATATACTGTTGGTGAGCAGTGGTGAGGACTGTTTGCTTCTATCATTATATATACTGTTGGTGAGCACTGTTTGGTTCTATCATTATATATACTATTGGTGAGCACTGTTTGGTTCTATCACTATATATACTGTTGGTGAGCACTGTTTGGTTCTATCACTATATACACTGTTGGTGAGCACTGTTTGGTTCTATTACTATATATACTGTTTGGTTCTATCACTATATATATTGTTGGTGAGCACTGTTTGGTTCTGTCACTATATGTACTGTTGGTGAGCACTGTTTGCTTCTATCACTATATATTCTGTTGGTGAGCACTGTTTGGTTCTATCTATCATAATATATACTGTTGGTGAGCACTGTTTGGTTCTATCATTATATTTACTGTTGGTGAGCACTGTTTGGTTCTATCATTATATGTACTGTTGGTGAGCACTGTTTGGTTCTATCACTATATATACTGTTGGTGAGCACTGTTTGGTTCTATCATTATATATACTGTTGGTGAGCACTGTTTGGTTCTATCATTATATATACTGTTGGTGAGCACTGTTTGGTTCTGTCACTATATATACTGTTGGTGAGCACTGTTTGGTTCTGTCACTATATATACTGTTGGTGAGCACTGTTTGGTTCTATCATTATATATATTGTTGGTGAGCACTGGTGAGCACTGTTTGGTTCTATCATTATATATACTGTTGGTGAGCACTGTTTGGTTCTATCATTATATATACTGTTGGTGAGCACTGTTTGGTTCTATCACTATATATACTGTTGGTTAGCACTGTTTGGTTCTATCATTATATATACTGTTGGTGAGCACTGTTTGGTTCTATCATTATATATACTATTGGTGAGCACTGTTTGGTTCTATCTATATATATACTGTTTGGTTCTATCACTATATATATTGTTGGTGAGCACTGTTTGTTTCTGTCACTATATGTACTGTTGGTGAGCACTGTTTGCTTCTATCACTATATATACTGTTGGTGAGCACTGTTTGGTTCTATGTATCACTATATATACTGTTGGTGAGCACTGTTTGCTTCTATCACTATATATATTGTTGGTGAGCACTGTTTGTTCTGTCACTATATATACTGTTGGTGAGAACTGTTTGGTTCTGTCACTATATATACTGTTGGTGAGCACTGTTTGGTTCTGTCACTATATATACTGTTGGTGAGAACTGTTTGGTTCTGTTACTATATATACTGTTGGTGAGCAGTGGTGAGGACTGTTTGGTTCTATCATTATATATACTGTTGGTGAGAACTGTTTGGTTCTATCACTATATATACTGTTGGTGAGCACTGTTTGGTTCTATCACTATATACACTGTTGGTGAGCACTGTTTGGTTCTATTACTATATACACTGTTGGTGAGCACTGTTTGGTTCTATTACTATATATACTGTTTGGTTCTATCACTATATATACTGTTGGTGAGCACTGTTTGGTTCTATCATTATATATACTGTTGGTGAGCACTGTTTGGTTCTATCATTATATATACTATTGGTGAGCACTGTTTGGTTCTATCACTATATATACTGTTGGTGAGCACTCTTTGGTTCTATCACTATATACACTGTTGGTGAGCACTGTTTGGTTCTATTACTATATATACTGTTTGGTTCTATCACTATATATATTGTTGGTGAGCACTGTTTGGTTCTGTCACTATATGTACTGTTGGTGAGCACTGTTTGCTTCTATCACTATATATCCTGTTGGTGAGCACTGTTTGGTTCTATGTATCACTTTATATACTGTTGGTGAGCACTGTTTGCTTCTATCACTATATATATTGTTGGTGAGCACTGTTTGTTCTGTCACTATATAAACTGTTGGTGAGAACTGTTTGGTTCTGTGACTATATATACTGTTGGTGAGCACTGTTTGGTTCTATCATTATATATACTGTTGGTGAGCACTTTTTGGTTCTATCACTATATATACTGTTGGTGAGCACTGTTTGGTTCTATCATTATATATACTGTTGGTGAGAACTGTTTGGTTCTATCTCTATATATATACTGTTGGTAAGCACTGTTTGGTTCTATCATTATATATACCATTGGTGAGCACTGTTTGGTTCTATCACTATATATACTGTTGGTGAGCACTGTTTGGTTCTATCACTATATACACTGTTGGTGAGCACTGTTTGGTTCTATTACTATATATACTGTTTGGTTCTATCACTATATATATTGTTGGTGAGCACTGTTTGGTTCTGTCACTATATGTACTGTTGGTGAGCACTGTTTGCTTCTATCACTATATATTCTGTTGGTGAGCACTGTTTGGTTCTATCTATCATAATATATACTGTTGGTGAGCACTGTTTGGTTCTATCATTATATACACTATTGGTGAGCACTGTTTGGTTCTATCACTATATATACTGTTGGTGAGCACTGTTTGGTTCTATCACTATATACACTGTTGGTGAGCACTGTTTGGTTCTATTACTATATATACTGTTTGGTTCTATCACTATATATATTGTTGGTGAGCACTGTTTGGTTCTGTCACTATATGTACTGTTGGTGAGCACTGTTTGCTTCTATCACTATATATTCTGTTGGTGAGCACTGTTTGGTTCTATCTATCATAATATATACTGTCTGTGAGCACTGTTTGGTTCTATCATTATATTTACTGTTGAGGAGCACTGTTTGGTTCTATCATTATATGTACTGTTGAGGAGAACTGTTTGGTTCTATCACTATATATACTGTTGGTGAGCACTGTTTGGTTCTATCATTATATATACTGTTGGTGAGCACTGTTTGGTTCTATCATTATATATACTGTTGGTGAGCACTGTTTGGTTCTGTCACTATATATACTGTTGGTGAGCACTGTTTGGTTCTGTCACTATATATACTGTTGGTGAGCACTGTTTGGTTCTATCACTATATATACGGTTGGTGAGCAGTGTTGAGCAATGTTTGGTTCTATCATTAAAAATACTGTTGGTGAGCACTGGTGAGCACTGTTTGGTTCTATCATTATATATACTGTTGGTGAGCACTGTTTGGTTCTATCATTATATATACTGTTGGTGAGCACTGTTTGGTTCTATCACTATATATACTGTTGGTGAGCACTGTTTGGTTCTGTCATTATATATACTGTTGGTGAGCACTGTTTGGTTCTATCATTATATATACTATTGGTGAGCACTGTTTGGTTCTATCACTATATATACTGTTGGTGAGCAGTCTTTGGTTCTATCACTATATACACTGTTGGTGAGCACTGTTTGGTTCTGTCACTATATATACTGTTGATTAGCACTGTTTGGTTCTATCACTATATATACTGTTTGGTTCTGTCTGTATATACACGATGAGAGGGTCTCTGAGTCTGTGCACACACACCGACACAACACATACACATACATACAGTGCATTCGATAAGTATTCAGACCCCTTGACTTTTTCCACATTTTGTTACATTACAGCCTTATTCTAAAATTGATTAAAAAATAAATAAAAATTCCTCATCAATCTACATACCTCATAATGACAAATCGAAAACAGGTATTTACAATTTTTTGCTAAATAAATAAACGTATTTACATAAGTATTCATACCCTTCTATTATGAGAATTGAAATTGAGCTCAGGTGCATCCTGTTTCCATTGATCATCCTTGAGATGTTTCTACAACTTGATTGTGAGTCCACCTGTGTTAAATTCAATTGATTTAAAATCACACCTAATTAGTCACATTCACATATTTAGCAGATGTTATTGCAAGTGTACTCCCTGTTCTCCCATGACTGCGTGGCTATGCACGCCTCCAACTCAATCATCAAGTTTGCAGACGACACAACAGTAGTAGGTCTGATTACCAACAATGACGACACTGCCTACAGGGAGGGGGTGATTGCCCTTGGGAGTGTGGTGCCAGGAAAATAACCTCTCACTCAACGTCAGCAAAACAAAGCAGATGATTGTGGACTTCAGGAAACAGCAGAGGGAGCACGCCCCTATCCACATCGAAGGGACATCAGTGGAGAAGGTGAAAGCTTTAAGTTCCTCGGCGTACACATCACTGACAATCTGAAATGGTCCACCCACAAAGACAGTGTGGTGAAGAAGAAGCAACAGTGTCTCTTCAACGTCAGGAACCTGAAGAAATTTGGCTTGGCCCCTATGACCCTCACAAACCTTTACAGATGCACAATTGAGAGCATCCTGTCAGGCTATATCACCGCCTGGTATGGCAACTGCACCGCCCGCAACCGCAGGACTCTAAAGAGGGTGGTGCGGTCTGCCCAATGCATCACCATGGGCACACTCCCTGCCCTACAGCACCCGATGTCACAGGAAGGCCATCAATCACCCGAGCCACGGCCTGTTCACCCCAATATCATCCAGAAGTCGAGGTCAGTACAGGTGCATCAAAGCTGGGACCGAGAGACTGAATAACAGCTTCTATCTCAAGGCCATAAGGCTGTTTAATAGCCATCACTGGCCGGCTAACACCCGGTTACTCAACCCTGCACCTTAGAGGCTGCTGCCCAATATAGAGTGCATTCAGGAAGTATTCAGACCCCTCGACTTTTTCCACATTTTGATATGTTACATACAGCCTGATTCTAAAATGGATTTCATATGTTTTTCCCCTCATCAATCTACATACAATACTCCATAATGACAAAACGAAAACAGGTTTTTAGACATTTTTGCATAAGTATGCAGACCCTTTGCTATGAGACTCGAAATGTAGCTCAGGTGCATCCTGTTTCCATTGATCACCCTTGAGATGTTTCTACAACTTGGAGTCCACCTGTTGTAAATTCAATTGATTGGACATGATTTGGAAAGGCACACACCTGTCTATATAGGTTGACAGTGCATGTCAGAGCGAAAACCAAGCCATGAGGTCAAAGGACTTGTCCGTAGAGCTCAAGGACAGTATTGTATCTAGGCACAGATCTTGGAAAGTGTACCAAGACATGTCTTCAGCATTGAATGTCCCCAAGAACACAGTGGCCTCCATCATTCTTAAAAATGGAAGAAGTTTGGAACCACCAAGACTCTTCCTAGAGCTGGCCGCCCGGCCAAGAACCAGATGGTCACTCTGACAGAGCTCCAGAGTTCCTTCAGTCCAGAAGGACAACTGTTTTTGCAGCACTCCACCAATCAGACTTTTATGGTAGTGGACAGACGGAAGCCACTTCTTAGTAATATGCACGATAGCCCGCTTGGAGTTTGCAAAAAGGCACCTAAAGGACTCAGATCATGAGAAACACGATTCTCTAGTCTGATGAAACCAAGATTGAACTTCCAAGCATCACGTCTGGAGGAAACCTTGCACCAATCCTACGGTGAAGCACGATGGTGACAGCATCATGCTGTGGGGATGTTTTTCAGTGGCAGGGACTGGGAGACAAGTCAGGATCGAGGGAAAGATGAACGCAGAAAATTACAGAGATCCTTGATGAAAACCTGCTCCAAAGCGCTCAAGACCTCAGACTGAGAGAATGCCAAGAGTGTGCAAAGCTGTCATCAAGTTAAAGGGTGGCTACTTTGAAGAATCTCAAATATAAAATATATTTTGATTTGTTTAACACTTTTTTTTGGTTACTACATGATTCCATATGTTATTTCATAGTTTTGATTTCTTCACTATATGTCTACGTTGTAGAAAATAGTAAAATTAAAAGAAAAACCCTGGAATGAGTAGGTATGTCTGAACTTTTTACTGGTACTGTTTATTATTGGTAGCCGTCTATTTATCTCCACAAACCGATGCGGGCACTAAGACCGCTCTCAACCAGATGTATAAGGACATAAATAAACAAGAAGATGTGGTGCTCCTAGTCGCCGGGCACTTTAATGCAGGCAAACTTTTACCAAATTTCTACCAGCATGTCACATGTGACACCAGAGGTGGAAAAAAACTCTAGACCACATTTACTCCACACAGAGATGCGTACAAAGCTCTCCCTCGCCCTCCATTTAGCAGATCTGACCATAATGCTATCTTCCTGATTCGTGCTTACAAGGAAAAACTAAAGCAGGAAGCACCAGCTCAATAAGGAAGTGGTCAGATGACGCGAAGGCAACACTACAGGACTGTTTTTCTAGCACAGACTGGAATATGTTCTGGGATTCATCTAAAGGCATTGGGGAGTATACCACCTCAGTCACTGGCTTCATCAATAAGTGCATCGACGACAACTGTGTGATCATGCTCTCCGTAGCCGATGTGAGTAAGACCTTTAAATGGGTCAGCAATCACAAGGGCGCGGGTCCAGACAGATTACCAGTATGTGTACTCAGAGCATGCGCTGACCAACTGGCAAGTGTCTTCACTGACATTTTTCAACCTCTCCCTGACCGAGTCTGTAATACCAACATGTAATAACTACATTTCAAGCAGACCACCATAGTCCCTGTGCCCAAGGAAGCGAAGGTAACCTGCCTAAATGACTACCGACCCATAGCACTCACGTCTGTAGCCATGAAGTGCTTTGAAAGGCTGGTCATGGCTCACATCAACACCATCATCCCAGAAACCCTAGACCCACTCCAATTTACATACCGCACCAACAGATCCACAGATGACGCAATCTCAATCGCACCTGGGCCGCTGGCTAACAGCCTGCTGCCTGGCCTGCACCCTATTTCATTGTGGAGCTAGAGGAGTTAGAGCCCTGTCTATGTTCGTAGATAAGATGAGAGCACCCCTCCAGCTAGGGTGAAATCCGTCACTCCTCAACAGGCCAGACTTGGTCCTGTTTTTGTGTGAGTCCCAGAAAGAGGGCCAATTATCTACACATTATATATTTTGGGAGGGGCAGAAAACAGTTTTCAACCAGCAATTGAGTTGTGAGACTCTGTTTTAGAGCTCATCACTCCCCCTAACTGGGAGGGGGCCAGAGACAATTACTCGATGCAGACATCTTTCTAGCTGATTTACATGCTGAGGCTATGTTGCGCTTGGTGACCTCTGACTGTTTCATCCTAACATCGTTGGTACTGACGTGGATAACAATATCCCTATACTCTCTACACTCGCTAGTTTTAGCCTTAGCCAGCACCATCTTCAGATTAGCCTTAACGTCAGTAGCCCTGCCCCCTGATAAACACTGTATGATCGCTGGATGATTCGTTTTAAGTCTAATACTGCGGATAATGGAGTCGCCAATGACTAGGGTTTTCAATTTGTCAGAGCTAATGGTGGGAGGCTTCGGCGGCTCAGACCCCGTAACGGGAGGAGTATAGACCAGAGAAGGCTCGGCCTCTGACCCCGTAACGGGAGGAGTAGAGACCAGAGAAGGCTCTGCCTCTGACTCCGACTCGTTGCTTAATGGGGAGAACCGGTTGAAAGTTTCTGTCTGCTGAATGAGCGACACAGGTTCAGCATTCCTACAGCATTTCCCTCCAGAAGCCATGAGAAAATTGTCCGGCTGCGGGGACCGATGCGAGGGGATTTATACTACTATCTGTACTTACTGGTGGCACAGACGCTGTTTCATCCTTTCCTACACTGAAATTACCCTTGCCTAACGATTGCGTCTGAAGCCGGGCTTGCAGCACAGCTATCCTCGCTGTAAGGCGATCGTTCTCCTTGTGAGAGTGTGTGATATGTGTCCAAAATGGCACCCTATTCCCTATATGGGCCCTCATCAAAAGTAGTGCACTATAACGGGAATAGGGTGCCATTTGGGAATCCGCATCCCTGAGTGTGTAGAGTAGATGCCATGGTGTTTATTGTGCCTAACTGCTCTTTCTCTCTCTTTCTCTCCCTCTCTCCAGTGTTTGATGATGGTGACGAGAAGACTCTGCGGCGTTCCTCTCTCTGCCTGAAAGGAGCGCGTCACTTTGCAGAGAGCGAGGCAAGTCTCTCTGTTGAACTCTACCTCAGTTTTATTACAGTCCTCGTCTGTGTTCCAAATGGCCCCCTATTCCCCATAGAGCTCTGGTCAAGAGTAGTGCACCAAGTAGGGGATAGGGGGCCATCTGGAACATACTCTGACATTTGTCTTGGAAACAGTTCTTCCCTCAGTCACTTCCTGCTCTTTTTCAATCTTTTAGCCAACAGACACATATAATCTCCCTCTTCACTTGCTGATTTTGTACCAAGGCTGTTTATTCATTAATAATCAAAGTCAAGCTTCAGTTGTTGTTTTAAAAAAAAAAATGCATCAGAGAATGTTTTCAGGCATTCTGCTAAATGTCAATACCCTCATCATCACGGTGCTGTAGAAATCACTCCAACATGTCAGTACCCTCATCATCATGGTGCTGTAGAAATCACTACAACATGCCAGTACCCTCATCAACATGGTGCTGTAGAAATCACTCCAACATGTCAATACCCTCATCAACATGGTGCTGTAGAAATCACTCCGATATGTCAATACCCTCATCAACATGATGCTGTAGAAATCACTCCAACATGTCAGTACCCTCAACATGGTGCTGTAGAAATCACTACAACATGTCAATACCCTCATCAACATGGTGCTGTAGAAATCACTCCGACATGTCAATACCCTCATCAATATGGTGCTGTAGAAATCACTCCGATATGTCAATACCCTCATCAACATGATGCTGTAGAAATCACTCCAACATGTCAGTACCCTCAACATGGTGCTGTAGAAATCACTCCAACATGTCAGTACCCTCAACATGGTGCTGTAGAAATCACTACAACATGTCAATACCCTCATCAACATGGTGCTGTAGAAATCACTCCGACATGTCAATACCCTCATCAATATGGTGCTGTAGAAATCACTCCGACATGTCAATACCCTCATCAACATGGTGCTGTAGAAATCACTCCGACATGTCAATACCCTCATCAATATGGTGCTGTAGAAATCACTACAACATGTCAATACCCTCATCAACATGGTGCTGTAGAAATCACTCCGACATGTCAATACCCTCATCAACATGGTGCTGTAGAAATTACTCCGACATGTCAATACCCTCATCAACATGGTGCTGTAGAAATCACTCCGTCTTTGTTGTTTCCTCATTTAATACATATTGTTTACTGTTAGTGTTTTAACAGCCATGATTCACCATTCTCCCCCTGGTTTAGTTGTGGTAACCTGTCCCCAAGGTCTAACCTGTCCCCAAGGTTTAACCTGTCCCCCAGCTCTAACCTGTCCCCCAGCTCTAACCTGTCCCCCAGCTCTAACCTGCTGTTTGCTGTTGGTCTCTGTTCCAGACACTAACCTGTCCCCCAGCTCTAACCTGTCCCCCAGCTCTAACCTGCTGTTTGCTGTTGGTCTCTGTTCCAGACACTAACCTGTCCCCCAGCTCTAACCTGTCCCCCAGCTCTAACCTGTCCCCCAGCTCTAACCTGCTGTTTGCTGTTGGTCTCTGTTCCAGACACAAACCTGTCCCCCAGCTCTAACCTGTCCCCCAGCTCTAACCTGTCCCCCAGCTCTAACCTGCTGTTTGCTGTTGGTCTCTGTTCCAGACACTAGATCGACTCCCTCTCACCAACCCTGAGCACTTCGGCACGCCTGTCATCGGTAAGAAGGGGAACCGTGGACGCAGGTCCAATCCAGTGTGAGTATCTCCCTCTGTGAACTGTTGACTCCACCCTGGGCTGGGGACTGGGCTGTTGACTCCACCCTGGGCTGGGGACTGGGCTGTTGACCACACCCTGGGCTGGGGACTGGGCTGTTGACCACACCCTGGGCTGGGGACTGGGCTGTTGACTCCACCCTAGGCTGGGGACTGGCCTGTTGACCACACCCTGGGCTGGGGAGTGGGCTGTTGACTCCACCCTGGGCTGGGGAGTGGGCTGTTTACCCCACCCTGGGCTGGGGACTGGGCTGTTGACTCCACCCTGGGCTGGGGACTGGGCTGTTGACTCCACCCTGGGCTGGGGACTGGCCTGTTGACCACACCCTGGGATGGGGACTGGGCTGTTGACCCCACCCTGGGCTGGGGACTGGGCTTTAAGTAGCAACAGGGCTGGAGACTGGGCTGTTGACTCCACCCTGGGCTGGGGACTGGGCTGTTGACTCCACCCTGGGCTGGGGACTGGGCTGTTGACCCCACCCTGGGCTGGGGACTGGGCTTTAAGTAGCAACAGGGCTGGAGACTGGGCTGTTGACTCCACCCTGGGCCGGGGACTGGGCTGTTGACTCCACCCTGGGCTGGGGACTGGGCTGTTGACCCCACCCTGGGCTGGGGACTGGGCTTTAAGTAGCAACAGGGCTGGAGACTGGGCTGTTGACTCCACCCTGGGCTGGGGACTGGGCTGTTGACGCCACCCTGGGCTGGGGACTGGGCTGTTGACCCCACCCTGGGCCGGGGATTGGGCTGTTGACCCCACCCTGGGCTGGGGACTGGGCTGTTGACCCCACCCTGGGCTGGGGACTGGGCTGTTGACTCCACCCTGGGCTGCTGGGGTCTGGGCTGTTGACTCCACCCTGGGCTGCTGGGGACTGGGCTGTTGACCCCACCCTGGGCTGGGGACTGGGCTGTTGACTCCACCCTGGGCTGCTGGGGTCTGGGCTGTTGACTCCACCCTGGGCTGCTGGGGACTGGGCTGTTGACTCCACCCTGGGCTGCTGGGGACTGGGCTGTTGACTCCACCCTGGGCTGGGGAGTGGGCTGTTTACCCCACCCTGGGCTGGGGACTGGGCTGTTGACTCCACCCTGGGCTGGGGACTGGGCTGTTGACTCCACCCTGGGCTGGGGACTGGCCTGTTGACCACACCCTGGGCTGGGGACTGGGCTTTAAGTAGCAACAGGGCTGGAGACTGGGCTGTTGACTCCACCCTGGGCCGGGGACTGGGCTGTTGACTCCACCCTGGGCTGGGGACTGGGCTGTTGTCCCCACCCTGGGCTGGGGACTGGGCTGTTGACCCCACCCTGGGCTGGGGATTGGGCTGTTGACCCCACCCTGGGCTGGGGACTGGGCTGTTGACCCCACCCTGGGCTGGGGACTGGGCTGTTGACTCCACCCTGGGCTGGGGACTGGGCTGTTGACTCCACCCTGGGCTGCTGGGGTCTGGGCTGTTGACTCCACCCTGGGCTGCTGGGGACTGGGCTGTTGACCCCACCCTAGGCTGGGGACTGGGCTGTTGACTCCACCCTGGGCTGCTGGGGTCTGGGCTGTTGACTCCACCCTGGGCTGCTGGGGACTGGGCTGTTGACTCCACCCTGGGCTGCTGGGGACTGGGCTGTTGACTCCACCCTGGGCTGCTGGGGACTGGGCTGTTGACTCCACCCTGGGCTGCTGGGGACTGGGCTGTTGACTCCACCCTGGGCTGCTGGGGTCTGGGCTGTTGACTCCACCCTGGGCTGCTGGGGATTGGGCTGTTGACTCCACCCTGGGCTGCTGGGGACTGGGCTGTTGACCCCACCCTGGGCTGGGGACTGGGCTGTTGACTCCACCCTGGGCTGCTGGGGACTGGGCTGTTGACTCCACCCTGGGCTGCTGGGGTCTGGGCTGTTGACTCCACCCTGGGCTGCTGGGGATTGGGCTGTTGACTCCACCCTGGGCTGCTGGGGACTGGGCTGTTGACTCCACCCTGGGCTGGGGACTTGGCTTTAAGTAGCAGCAGGGCTACTCTGTTGCTGGTGAGGTGAGAGCGAAGAAGAGATGACTCCTCCGTCACATCTCTGTACAGTACAACAGATGTAGTCATTTTCCTCTGGTTGTTACAGTGGATGTTTTAGAAGCCCTAGGCTAAAATAATACTTTGATAACGAAATGAGAGGCCTTCACATGGAATAGATGTCCTTATGCCCAGATCCTGTCTCTCTGCATAGGGCCCTGGTCAACATTAGTGCACTATATCTGCATAGGGCCCTGGTCAACATTAGTGCACTATATAGCGAACAGGCTTCCATTTGGGAGGCCATCCTGGTATGAAAAGGACTCTGCTGTAGAATATTCTTCATCTCACCTCCCTCCATAATGTTCATAGGAAAGTTAATATTGTTCTGAACCCTTATAGTGACTTGGAATTCACCCAGCTACACTTTATCGCCTTGGACATCATCTTCTGTGTCTTAGAGCGGAATCTTAGAGCGGAATCTTAGAGCGGAATCCGAGAGCAGAATCTTAGAGCGGAATCTTAGAGCGGAATCTTAGAGCGGAATCTTAGAGCGGAATCCGAGAGCGGAAACCGAGAGCAGAATCTTAGAGCGGAATCTTAGAGCGGACTAATATTGCTTTTGCTTCAGAATAAGTTGAAGTGAAGGTCTTCACTCCAAAGACACTGATGTTATCCTTTCCATCAATGTTGTGAATGTTTATTTGTATGTCCTGTATTCATTCCATTTTCATATCATTACCATAGCCAAATTCCTTCTTATAATTTATCAGTGTGCTTTCATGTGTGTTGACAGGCATTAGTCAATGTGCTCAGTGCAAGCCCCTCTCACCAATTAGCCTAATAATTGTCAGGTGGGTAAAGGTGCGTGGGAGCGGATCATTTGGCAGGTTTCCATTGTCTCTTGTGTTTAAAAAATGATATACCCGTGTCTAAATTCCCTTATTGCAACGGATGATGGAAACAGTGTTTTTTAAAATAAATTATGATTGCCAAATAATTTTGAAGGTACGTGGTGCATGTGAAATCATGACCCCTGTTGCAAATATTATTCTGTACGACTTCCATAGCCTATTTAAACAGGGTGTCTATGAGCAAAATAACCAGACAGAAAGTTGACTGGCTTTTAGGCATAAATGCATTGCATTTCTCTGGTTGCAGTCCTCGAGAGATTTCATTGCATTGAATCAAATGAATCAGGTTCAATGATTTTCTGCCCGTAGGAAGGGGTGTCGCTGTCTTAATTCTAAATGTCTACTGCTTGCAAAATCAATTTTTTTCAAATATAACATGTTTATTTGCAAGACAAGGATGAATTTCCAGAAGGCCTGAATTGGTTCGCCTTGCTCTTCTGGTTGGCTGGATGCAAGTTTCACCATCCAATTATATCAGCTCTCCAGGGCTACGTTTACACAGGAACACCAATTCTGATATTTTTCCCACTAATTGGTCTTCTGACCAATCACATCAGATCTTTTCACATTCGATCTTTTACAGACCTGATCTGTTTGGTCAAAGGACCAATTCATGAAAAAAATTATCAGAATTGCCTCCCGAGTGTCGCAGCGGTCTAAAGCACTGCAGTGCTTGAGACGTCACTACAGATCCGGGTTCGATCCCGGGCTGTGTCGCAGCCGGCCGCGACCGGTAGACCCATGAGTCTACCTACTAGATTAGGATTATTTAATTAATACATGTACACCTACTAGATTAGGATTATTTAGTTAATACATGTACACCTACTAGATTATGATTATTTAGTTAATACATGTACACCTACTAGATTAGGATTATTTAGTTAATACATGTACACCTACTAGATTAGGATTATTTAATTAATACATGTCCACCTACTAGATTAGGATTATTTAATTAATACATGTACACCTACTAGATTATGATTATTTAGTTAATACATGTACACCTACTAGATTAGGATTATTTAGTTAATACATGTCCACCTACTAGATTAGGATTATTTAGTTAATACATGTACACCTACTAGATTAGGATTATTTAATTAATACATGTCCACCTACTAGATTATGACATTGGCAGCATTAATCCTTCATCCCACCTGTCATCAGGGAGAATAGATATTGACTGTTGAGAACTAACCTGTCTTGTCCCATTTACTTTTTTCCAATCTTTACTAATGACATTTGAGTAAAGCCAGTGTGTCTATGTATGGGGAAGTCTCAACACTATACACGTCAGCTACTACAGCGAATGAAATGACTGCAATACTGAACAAAGAGTTGCAGTTAGTTTCAGAGTGGGTGGCAAGGAATAAATTAGCCCTAAATATTGTATTTGGGACAAATCATTCACTAAACCCTAAAACTCAACTAAATCTTGTAATAAATCATGTGGAAATTGAGCAAGTTGAGGTGACTGAACTGCTTGGAGTTACCCTGGATTTTAAACTGTCATGGTCAAAACATATTGATACAACAGTAGCTAAGATGGGGAGAAGTCTGTCCGTAGTAAAGAGCTGCTCCTACCTTCTTAACAGCACTATCAACAAGGCAGGTCCTACAGGCCCTAGTTTCTACCTTCTTAACAGCACTATCAACAAGGCAGGTCCTACAGGCCCTAGTTTCTACCTTCTTAACAGCACTATCAACAAGGCAGGTCCTACAGTCCCTAGTTTCTACCTTCTTAACAGCACTATCAACAAGGCAGGTCCTACAGGCCCTAGTTTCTACCTTGTTAACAACACTATCAACAAGGCAGGTCCTACAGGCCCTAGTTTCTACCTTCTTAACAGCACTATCAACAAGGCAGGTCCTACAGGCCCTAGTTTCTACCTTCTTAACAGCACTATCAACAAGGCAGGTCCTACAGGCCCTAGTTTCTACCTTCTTAACAGCACTATCAACAAGGCAGGTCCTACAGTCCCTAGTTTCTACCTTCTTAACAGCACTATCAACAAGGCAGGTCCTACAGGCCCTAGTTTCTACCTTGTTAACAACACTATCAACAAGGCAGGTCCTACAGGCCCTAGTTTCTACCTTCTTAACAGCACTATCAACAAGGCAGGTCCTACAGGCCCTAGTTTCTACCTTCTTAACAGCACTATCAACAAGGCAGGTCTTACAGGCCCTAGTTTCTACCTTCTTAACAACACTATCAGCAAGACAGGTCCTACAGGCCCTAGTTTCTACCTTCTTAACAGCACTATCAACAAGGCAGGTCCTACAGGCCCTAGTTGTGTCGCACCTGGACAACTGTTCAGTCATGTGGTCAGGTGCCAGAAAGAGGGACCTCGGAAAGTTGAGCTGCTGCTGGCATACAGCTCAGACACCCATTCATACCCCACAAGACATGCTACAAGAGGTCTCTTCACAGTCCCCAAGTCCAGAACAGACTATGGGAGGTGCACAGTACTACATAGAGCCATGACTACATGGAACTCTATTCCACATCAGGTAACTGATGCAGCAGTAGAATCAGATGTAAAAAAAAAAAAAACAGATAGAAATACACCTTATGGAAGGGCGGGGACTGTGAAGCAACACAAACATGCATACAAACACACGATAACATACGCACTATACACATGTACACATGGATTTAGTACTGTAGATATGTGGTCGTGGTGGAGTAGGGGCCTGGGGGCACGCAGCATGTTGTGAAATCTGGGAATGTATTGTAATGTTTTTATAAATGTATAAACTGTATTAATGTTGCTGGACCCCAGGAAGAGTAGCTGCTGCCTTGGCAGGGAACTAATGGGGATCCATAATAAATATAAATACAAACCTCATGGTCTAATCTATTCAGCTAGTTATGATATGCCAGCAGCATACCACCCTGCATCCCACTGCTGGCTTGTTTCTGAAGCTAAGCAGCGTTGGTCCTGGTCAATCCCTGGATGGGAGACCAGATGCTGCTGGAAGTGGTGTTGGAGGGCCAGTAGGAGGCACTCTTTCCTCTGGTCTAAAAAATATCCCAATGCCCCAGGGCAGTGACTACCCTGTGTAGGGTGCTGTCTTTCTGATGGGATGTTAAACGGGTGTCCTGACTCTCTGAGGTCATTAAAGATCCCATTGAACTTATTGTAAGAGTAGGGGTGTTAACCCTGGTGTCTTGGCTAAATTCTGAATCTGGCTCTCATACCATCACGCCAACCTTATCATCCCTAGCTTACAATTGACTCATTCATCCCCCTCCTCTCCCCTGAAACTATTCCCCAGGTCGTTGCTGTGAATGTGTTCTCAGTCAACTTACCTGAATAAATAAAATATAAAATGCTATTCCAACAGACAGAATGATCGTTGTAGTTTCTGTTCTCTAAGCAGTAAGCTGCTCACTCCTAGGCTGCAGTCCAAACATGTCATTTATACCCCCTCAGCCCTTGTGCAAGCCTCTTTCCCCTCGGGGGAATCCCCGTCAAAACCGAATGCAGTTTGATTGCCATCTTAAGTGGAGGTCCAATTCACAAACGTTGCCTCCTCGGCCCTCAATTTAGCTCGAGGGAGCGAGTGAACAACTTTGGTCACTTGCAGGGTTGATATGACCCACAATTCAATGCAAACTGTAGTCACATGTCTGGTGGCCGCGACGCGTCAAATTTAATAGAAAATGCTGCATTTTCGGCATGTCAGAAAAGAGTATGAAGCTAGCTTGCTAAAAATATATTTATACATAGATTTCAGCGTTGGCAAATTGGCTTAGTCTCGTAGTGAGGACCCTATAAAAAAACGTTGCTAGATTCATCAACATATTTTTTGCAATTGGAATAAATTACCAAACTATAAAACTAGCTAGCCAGCTATGGGTAACTGTAGCTAGCTACCTGACAGGAGTGCTAGCTAGATACGTTAGCTTACTAGGTACATTAATACTGTAGCTAGCTATCTGACAGGAGTGTTAGCTAGATACGTTAGCTTACTAGGTACATTAATACTGTAGCTAGCTACCTGACAGGAGTGCTAGCTAGATACGTTAGCTTACTAGGTACATTAATACTGTAGCTAGCTACCTGATAGGAGTGTTAGCTAGATACGTTAGCTTACTAGGTACATTAGTAGCTTTAGGTTGGTTGTTTTTAAGCTCAACTTCCAGATTTCCACCAAGGATGTTGCCTCTCCGATCATCACTCTCTCTTGCTTGGGCAAAGGGACATTTAAGGTACACTCGGATGTGACGATGTAAAACATAATTCAAGGGCTGAGGGTTTAGGGCCGAGGGATGTCAACTTTGAGTTTGAAATGCAGCCCTAGTAACACTGATCAGCTGATCACTCCGAGTACCACTGATCAGCTGATCACTCCGGGTACCGCTGATCAGCTGATCACTCCGGGTACCGCTGATCAGCTGATCACTCCGGGTACCGCTGATCAGCTGATCACTCCGGGTACCGCTGATCACCCCGAGTACCGCTGATCACCCCGAGTACCACTGATCAGCTGATCACCCCGAGTACCGCTGATCCCCCCCAAGTACCGCTGATCACTCCGAGTACCGCTGATCAGCTGATCACTCCGAGTACCGCTGATCACCCCGAGTACCGCTGATCACCCCGAGTACCGCTGATCAGCTGATCACCCCGAGTACCGCTGATCACCCCGAGTACCGCTGATCAGCTGATCACTTCGAGTACCACTGATCACCGCTGATCAGCTGATCACTCCGAGTATCGCTGATCACCCCGAGTACCGCTGATCAGCTGATCACCCCGAGTACCGCTGATCACCCGGAGTACCGCTGATCAGCTGATCACCCCAAGTACCGCTGATCACCCCGAGTACCGCTGATCACCCCGAGTACCGCTGATCCCCCCCGAGTACCGCTGATCAGCTGATCACTCCGAGTATCGCTGATCACCCCGAGTACCGCTGATCAGCTGATCACCCCGAGTACCGCTGATCCCCCCCCGAGTACCGCTGATCACTCCGAGTACCGCTGATCACTCCGAGTACCGCTGATCACCCCGAGTACCGCTGATCACCCCGAGTACCGCTGATCACCCTGAGCAACACTGATCAGCTGATCGCTCCTAGTACCGCTGATCAGCTGCTTGGCTCCTCTCTCTCTCTCTCTCTCTCTCTCTCTCTCTCTCTCTCTCTCTCTCTCTCTCTCTCTCTCTCTCTCTCTCTCTCTATATATATATATATATATATATATATATATATATATATATATATATATATATATATATATGCAAAAAAAAATAAAGGGAACACTTAAACAACACAATGTAACTCCAAGTCAATCACACTTCTGTGAAATCAAACTGTCCACTTAGGAAGCAACACTGATTGACAATACATTTCACATGCTGTTGTGCAAATGGAATAGACAAAAGGTGGAAATTATAGGCAATTAGCAAGACACCCCCGATAAAGGAGTGGTTCTGCAGGTGGTAACCACAGACCACTTCTCAGTTCCTATGCTTCCTGGCTGATGTTTTGGTCACTTTTGAATGCTGGCGGTGCTTTCACTCTAGTGGTAGCATGAGACGGAGTCTACAACCCACACAAGTGGCTCAGGTAGTGCAGCTCATCCAGGATGGCACATCAATGCGAGCTGTGGCAAGAAGGTTTGCTGTGTCTGTCAGCGTAGTGTCCAGAGCATGGAGGCGCTACCAGGAGACAGGCCAGTACATCAGGAGACGTGGAGGAGGCCGTAGGAGGGCAACAACCCAGCAGCAGGACCGCTACCTCCGCCTTTGTGCAAGGAGGAGCAGGAGAAGCACTGCCAGAGCCCTGCAAAATGACCTCCAGCAGGCCACAAATGTGCATGTGTCTGCTCAAACGGTCAGAAACAGACTCCATGAGGGTGATATGAGGGCCCGACGTCCACAGGTGGGGGTTGTGCTTACAGCCCAACACCGTGCAGGACGTTTGGCATTTGCCAGAGAACACCAAGATTGGCAAATTCGCCACTGGCACCCTGTGCTCTTCACAGATGAAAGCAGGTTCACACTGAGCACGTGACAGACGTGACAGAGTCTGGAGACACCGTGGAGAACGTTCTGCTGCCTGCAACATCCTCCAGCATGACCGGTTTGGCGGTGGGTCAGTCATGGTGTGGGGTGGCATTTCTTTGGGGGGCCGCACAGCCCTCCATGTGCTCGCCAGAGGTAGCCTGACTGCCATTAGGTACCGAGATGAGATCCTCAGACCCCTTGTGAGACCATATGCTGGTGCGGTTGGCCCTGGGTTCCTCCTAATGCAAGACAATGCTAGACCTCATGTGGCTGGAGTGTGTCAGCAGTTCAGAGGAAGGCATTGATGCTATGGACTGGCCTGCCCGTTCCCCAGACCTGAATCCAATTGAGCACATCTGGGACATCATGTCTCGCTCCATCCACCAACGCCACGTTGCACCACAGACTGTCCAGGAGTTGGCGGATGCTTTAGTGCAGGTCTGGGAGGAGATCCCTCAGGAGACCATCCGCCACCTCATCAGGAGCATGCCCAGGCGTTGTAGGGAGGTCATACAGGCACGTGGAGGCCACACACACTACTGAGCCTCATTTTGACTTGTTTTAAGGACATTACATCAAAGTTGGATCAGCCTGTAGTGTGGTTTTCCACTTTAATTTTGAGTGTGACTCCAAATCCAGACCTCCATGGGTTGATAAACTGGATTTCCATTGATTATTTTTGTGTGATTTTGTTGTCAGCACATTCAACTATGTAAAGAAAAAAGTATTTAATAAGATTATTTCTTTCATTCAGATCTAGGATGTGTTGTTTAAGTGTTCCCTTTATTTTTTTGAGCAGTATATATACATAAATACATTGAGGGAAAAAAGTATTTGATCCCCTGCTGATTTTGTACGTTTGCCCACTTACAAAGAAATTATCAGTCTATAATTTTAATGGTAGGTTTATTTGAACAGTGAGAGACAGAATAACAACAAACAAATCCAGAAAAACACATGTCAAAAATGTTATAAATTGATTTGCATTTTAATGAGGGAAATACGTATTTGACCCCTCTGCAAAACATGACTTAGTACTTGGTGGCAAAACTCTTGTTGGCAATCACAGAGGTCAAACGTTTCTTGTAGTTGGCCACCAGGTTTGCACACATCTCAGGAGGGATTTTGTCCCACTCCTCTTTGCAGATCTTCTCCAAGTCATTAAGGTTTCGAGGCTGACGTTTGGCAACTCGAACCTTCAGCTCCCTCCACAGATTTTCAATGGGATTAAGGTCTGGAGACTGGCTAGGCCACCCAGGACCTTAATGTGCTTCTTCTTGAGCCACTCCTTTGTTGCCTTGGCCGTGTGTTTTGGGTCATTGTCATGCTGGAATACCCATCCACGACCCATTTTCAATGCCCCGGCTGAGGGAAGGATGTTCTCACCCATGATTTGACGGTACATGACCCCGTCCATCTGATGCGGTGAAGTTGTCCTGTCCCCTTAGCAGAAAAACACCCCCAAAGCATAATGTTTCCACCTCCATGTTTGACGGTGGGGATGGTGTTCTTGGGGTCATAGACAGCATTCCTCCTCCTCCAAACACAGCGAGTTGAGTTACATTTTACATTTTAGTCATTTTCGTACTGGTCCCTCGTGGGAATCAAACCCACAACCCTGGCGTTGCAAACACCATGCTCTACCAACTGAGCCACATGGGAGTTGATGCCAAAGAGCTCCATTTTGGTCTCATCTGACCACAACACTTTCACCCAGTTGTCCTCTGAATCATTCAGATGTTCATTGGCAAACTTCAGACGGGCATGTATATGTGCTTTCTTGAGCAGGGGGACTTGCGGGCGCTGCAGGATTGCAGTCCTTCACGGCGTAGTGTGTTACCAATTGTTTTCTTGGTGACTATGGTCCCAGTTGCCTTGAGATCATTGACAAGATCCTCCCGTGTAGTTCTGGGCTGATTCCTCACCGTTCTCATGATCATTGCAACTCCACGAGGTGAGATCTTGCATGGAGCCCCAGGCCGAGGGAGATTGACAGTTCTTTTGTGTTTCTTCCATTTGCGAATAATCACACCAAATGTTGTCACCTTCTCACCAAGCTGCTTGGCGATGGTCTTGTAGCCCATTCCAGCCTTGTGTAGGTCTACAATCTAATCCCTGACATCCTTGGAGAGCTCTTTGGTCTTGGCCATGGTGGAGAGTTTGGAATATGATTGATTGATTGCTTCTGTGGACAGGTGTCTTTTATACAGGTAACAAACTGAGATTAGGAGCACTCCCTTTAAGAGTGTGCTCCTAATCTCAGCTCGTTACCTGTATAAAAGACACCTGGGAGCCAGAAATCTTTCTGATTGATAGGGGGTCAAATATTTATTTCCCTCATTAAAATGTAAATCAATTTATAACATTTTTTACATGTGTTTTTCTGGATTTTTTTGTTGTTATTCTGTCTCTCACTGTTCAAATAAACCTGCCATTACAATTATAGACTGATCATTTCTTTGTCAGTGGGAAAACGTACAAAATCAGCAGGGGATCAAATACTTTTTTCCCTCACTGTATATATAACCAGAGGGGAGCTAGAATGGAGATGCCTGTTCTGCTGATCACCCCTAGTACCTCTGATCAGCTGCTTGGCTCCTCTCTCTCTCTCTCTCTCTCTCTCTCTCTCTCTCTCTCTCTCTCTCTCTCTCTCTCTCTCTCTCTCTCTCTCTCTCTCTCTCTCTCTCTCTCTCTCTCTCTCTCTGTCTCTATAACCAGAGGGGAGCTAGTAGGACTGATCACTATGGTGTGTATTAGAGTAACAGAGTTTAAATGTAGTTAAAGCTCTTCCTAGTTGGGTGCCTTATACCATTTAAACTATTGTGTATTCATTGTTTGAAGTTGGTATGTTCTCCTTCTTTCTACCAGTCAGGAGGAAGAGTCCTCTTCATCGTCCAGTGAAGAGGAGGACAGTGACGGGAGACAGAACGAAGACCTGTATGGGAAGGTGGTGTGTGTTGAGGTGGGCCCTGCCTCTATTGCAGACAGGAAGACTAAGACAACAGCATGGTACCCTGCCCTGGTGAGTGAGATCAGCTACCTCCATCTCTCTGGCTGTGGATCATATGACATCATATCCCCTATATATAGTACCCTACTACTGTCCAGAGCCTATATGACATCAAATCCCCAATATGACATCATATCCCCTATATATAGTACCTTACTACTGTCCAGAGCCTATATGACATCATATCCCCTATATATAGTACACTACTACTGTCCAGAGCCTATATGACATCATATCCCCTATATGACATCATATCCCCTATATATAGTACCCTACTACTGTCCCGAGCCTATATGACATCATATCCCCTATATATATATATATATATTGCCTATCTTGGCCAGGACGCTATTGAAAAAGAGATTTCAAATCTCAATTAGCCCTTCCTGGTTAAATAAAGGTTAAATAAATAAATATGACATCATATCCCCTATATATAGTGCCCTAATACTGTCCAGAGCCTATATGACATCATATCCCCTATATATAGTACCCTACTACTGTCCAGTGACCAAATGACATCATATCCCCTATATGACATCATATCCCCTATACAGTTGAAGTCGGAAGTTTACATACACCTTAGCTAAATACATTTAAACTCAGTTTTTCACAATTCCTGACATTTAATCCAAGTAAAAAGTCCCTGTCTTTGGTCAGTTAGGATCACCACTTTATTTTAAGAATGTGAAATGTCAGAATAATAGTTGAGAGAATGATTTATTTCAGCTTTTATTTCTTTCATCACATTCCCAGTGCGTCAGAAGTTTACATACACTCAATTAGTATTTGGAAGAAATTGCCTTTAAATTGTTTAACTTGGGTCAAACGTTTCGGGTAGCCTTCCACAAGCTTCCCACAATAAGTTGGGTGAATTTTGGCCCATTCTGCCTGACAGAGCTGGTGTAACTGAGTCAGGTTTGTGAGGGACTACAGCTACTAGCACTATAACAGTGAGGGACTACAGCTACTAACACTATAACAGTGAGGGAACACAGCTACTAGCACTATAACAGTGAGGGAACACAGCTACTAACACTATAACAGTGAGGGACTACAGCTACTAACACTATAACAGTAAGGGAACACAACTACTAACACTATAACAGTGAGGGAACACAGGTACTAACACAATAACAGTGAGGGAACACAGCTACTAGCACTATAACAGTGAGGGACTACAGCTACTAACACTATAACAGTGAGGGACTACAGCTACTAACACTATAACAGTAAGGGAACACAGCTACTAACACTATAACAGTGAGGGACTACAGCTACTAGCACTGTAACAGTGAGGGACTACAGCTACTAACACTGTAACAGTGAGGGACTACAGCTACTAACACTATAACAGTGAGGGAACACAGCTACTAGCACTATAACAGTGAGGGAACACAGCTACTAACACTATAACAGTGAGGGACTACAGCTACTAACACTATAACAGTAAGGGAACACAACTACTAACACTATAACAGTGAGGGAACACAGGTACTAACACAATAACAGTGAGGGAACACAGCTACTAGCACTATAACAGTGAGGGACTACAGCTACTAACACTATAACAGTGAGGGACTACAGCTACTAACACTATAACAGTAAGGGAACACAACTACTAACACTATAACAGTGAGGGAACACAGGTACTAACACAATAACAGTTAGGGAACACAGCTACTAGCACTATAACAGTGAGGGACTACAGCTACTAACACTATAACAGTGAGGGACTACAGCTACTAACACTATAACAGTAAGGGAACACAGCTACTAACACTATAACAGTGAGGGACTACAGCTACTAGCACTGTAACAGTGAGGGACTACAGCTACTAACACTGTAACAGTGAGGGACTACAGCTACTAACACTATAACAGTGAGGGAACACAGCTACTAGCACTATAACAGTGAGGGAACACAGCTACTAACACTATAACAGTGAGGGACTACAGCTACTAACACTATAACAGTAAGGGAACACAACTACTAACACTATAACAGTGAGGGAACACAGGTACTAACACAATAACAGTGAGGGAACACAGCTACTAGCACTATAACAGTGAGGGACTACAGCTACTAACACTATAACAGTGAGGGACTACAGCTACTAACACTATAACAGTGAGGGACTACAGCTACTAACACTATAACAGTGAGGGAACACAGCTACTAGCACTATAACAGTGAGGGAACACAGCTACTAACACTATAACAGTGAGGGACTACAGCTACTAACACTATAACAGTAAGGGAACACAACTACTAACACTATAACAGTGAGGGAACACAGGTACTAACACAATAACAGTGAGGGAACACAGCTACTAGCACTATAACAGTGAGGGACTACAGCTACTAACACTATAACAGTGAGGGACTACAGCTACTAACACTATAACAGTGAGGGACTACAGCTACTAGCACTGTAACAGTGAGGGACTACAGCTACTAACACTGTAACAGTGAGGGACTACAGCTACTAACACTATAACAGTGAGGGACTACAGCTACTAACACTATAACAGTGAGGGACTACAGCTACTAACACTATAACAGTGAGGGACTACTGCTACTAACACTATAACAGTGAGGGACTACAGCTACTAGCACTGTAACAGTGAGGGACTACAGATACTAACACTATAACAGTGAGGGACTACAGCTACTAACACTGTAACAGTGAGGGACTACATCTACTAACACTGTAACAGTGAGGGACCACAGCTACTAGCACTATAACAGTGAGGGACTACAGCTACTAACACTATAACAGTGAGGGACTACAGCTACTAACACTATAACAGTGAGGGAACACAGCTACTAACACTATAACAGTGAGGGACTACAGCTACTAACACTATAACAGTGAGGGACTACAGCTACTAACACTATAACAGTGAGGGACCACAGCTACTAACACTATAACAGTGAGGGATTACAGCTACTAACACTATAAAAGTGAGGGACTACATCTACTGACAGTATAACAGTGAGGGAACACAGCTACTAACACTATAACAGTGAGGGATTACAGCTACTAACACTATAACAGTGAGGGACTACAGCTACTAACACTATAACAGTGAGGGACTACATCTACTAACACTATGACAGTGAGGGACTACAGCTACTAGCACTGTAACAGTGAGGGACTACAGCTACTATAACAGTGAGGGACTACAGCTACTAACACTATAACAGTGAGGGACTACAGCTACTAACACTATAACAGTGAGGGACTACTGCTACTAACACTATAACAGTGAGGGACTACAGCTACTAACACTGTAACAGTGAGGGACTACATCTACTAACACTATAACAGTGAGGGACTACAGCTACTAACACTTTAACAGTGAGGGAACACAGCTACTAGCACTATAACAGTGAGGGACTACAGCTACTAACACTATAACAGTGAGGGAACACAGCTACTATCACTATAACAGTGAGGGACTACAGCTACTAACACTATAACAGTGAGGGACTACAGCTACTAACACTATAACAGTGAGGGACTACAGCTACTAACACTATAACAGTGAGGGACTACAGCTACTAACACTATAACAGTGAGGGACTACAGCTACTAACACTATAACAGTGAGGGACTACAGCTACTAACACTATAACAGTGAGGGACTACTGCTACTAACACTATAACAGTGAGGGACTACAGCTACTAGCACTGTAACAGTGAGGGACTACAGCTACTAACACTATAACAGTGAGGGACTACAGCTACTAACACTGTAGCAGTGAGGGACTACATCTACTAACACTATAACAGTGAGGGACTACAGCTACTAACACTATAACAGTGAGGGACCACAGCTACTAGCACTATAACAGTGAGGGACTACAGCTACTAACACTATAACAGTGAGGGACTACAGCTACTAACACTATAACAGTGAGGGAACACAGCTACTAACACTATAACAGTGAGGGACTACAGCTACTAACACTATAACAGTGAGGGAACACAGCTACTAACACTATAACAGTCAGGGATTACAGCTACTAACACTATAACAGTGAGGGACTACATCTACTGACAGTATAACAGTGAGGGAACACAGCTACTAACACTATAACAGTGAGGGATTACAGCTACTAACACTATAACAGTGAGGGACTACAGCTACTAACACTATAACAGTGAGGGACTACATCTACTAACACTATGACAGTGAGGGACTACAGTTACTAGCACTGTAACAGTGAGGGACTACAGCTACTATAACAGTGAGAGACTACAGCTACTAACACTATAACAGTGAGGGAACACAGCTACTAATACTATAACAGTGAGGGACTACAGCTGCTTGCACAGTGAGGGACTACAGCTACTAACACTATAACAGTGAGGGACTACAGCTACTAGCACTATAACAGTGAGGGACTACAGCTACTAACACTATAACAGTGAGGGACTACAGCTACTTGCACAGTAAGGGACTACAGCTACTAACACTATAACAGTGAGGGACTACAGCTACTAGCACTATAACAGTGAGGGACTACAGCTAACAGCACAGTGAGCGGACACAGCTAATATAACAGTGAGGGACTACAGCTACTAGCACTATAACAGTGAGGGACTACAGCTACTAGCACTATAACAGTGAGGGAACACAGCTACTAACACTATAACAGTGAGGGAACACAGCTACTAACACTATAACAGTGAGGGAACACAGCTACTAACACTATAACAGTGAGGGACTACAGCTACTAACACTATAACAGTGAGGGACTACAGCTACTAACACTATAACAGTGAGGGACTACAGCTACTAACACTATAACAGTGAGGGACCACAGCTACTAGCACTATAACAGTGAGGGACTACAGCTACTAACACTATAACAGTGAGGGACTACAGCTACTAAAACTATAACAGTGTTGGAACACAGCTACTAACACTATAACAGTGAGGGACTACAGCTACTAACACTATAACAGTGAGGGAACACAGCTACTAACACTATAACAGTGAGGGAACACAGCTACAGCTACTAACACTATAACAGTGAGGGAACACAGCTACTAACACTTTAACAGTGAGGGAACACAGCTACTAACACTATAACAGTGAGGGAACACAGCTACTAACACTATAACAGTGAGGGAACTCAGCTACTAACACTATAACAGTGAGGGACTACAGCTACTAGCACTGTAACAGTGAGGGACTACAGCTACTAACACTATAACAGTGAGGGACTACAGCTACTAACACTGTAGCAGTGAGGGACTACATCTACTAACACTATAACAGTGAGGGACTACAGCTACTAACACTATAACAGTGAGGGACCACAGCTACTAGCACTATAACAGTGAGGGACTACAGCTACTAACACTATAACAGTGAGGGACTACAGCTACTAACACTATAACAGTGAGGGAACACAGCTACTAACACTATAACAGTGAGGGACTACAGCTACTAACACTATAACAGTGAGGGAACACAGCTACTAACACTATAACAGTGAGGGATTACAGCTACTAACACTATAACAGTGAGGGACTACATCTACTGACAGTATAACAGTGAGGGAACACAGCTACTAACACTATAACAGTGAGGGATTACAGCTACTAACACTATAACAGTGAGGGACTACAGCTACTAACACTATAACAGTGAGGGACTACATCTACTAACACTATGACAGTGAGGGACTACAGCTACTAGCACTGTAACAGTGAGGGACTACAGCTACTATAACAGTGAGAGACTACAGCTACTAACACTATAACAGTGAGGGAACACAGCTACTAATACTATAACAGTGAGGGACTACAGCTGCTTGCACAGTGAGGGACTACAGCTACTAACACTATAACAGTGAGGGACTACAGCTACTAGCACTATAACAGTGAGGGACTACAGCTACTAACACTATAACAGTGAGGGACTACAGCTACTTGCACAGTAAGGGACTACAGCTACTAACACTATAACAGTGAGGGACTACAGCTACTAGCACTATAACAGTGAGGGACTACAGCTAACAGCACAGTGAGCGGACACAGCTAATATAACAGTGAGGGACTACAGCTACTAGCACTATAACAGTGAGGGACTACAGCTACTAGCACTATAACAGTGAGGGAACACAGCTACTAACACTATAACAGTGAGGGAACACAGCTACTAACACTATAACAGTGAGGGAACACAGCTACTAACACTGTAACAGTGAGGGAACACAGCTACAGCTACTAACACTATAACAGTGAGGGAACACAGCTACTAACACTTTAACAGTGAGGGAACACAGCTACTAACACTATAACAGTGAGGGAACACAGCTACTAACACTATAACAGTGAGGGACTACAGCTACTAAAACTATAACAGTGTTGGAACACAGCTACTAACACTATAACAGTGAGGGACTACAGCTACTAACACTATAACAGTGAGGGAACACAGCTACTAACACTATAACAGTGAGGGAACACAGCTACAGCTACTAACACTATAACAGTGAGGGAACACAGCTACTAACACTTTAACAGTGAGGGAACACAGCTACTAACACTATAACAGTGAGGGAACACAGCTACTAACACTATAACAGTGAGGGAACTCAGCTACTAACACTATAACAGTGAGGGAACACAGCTACTAACACTATAACAGTGAGGGACTACAGCTACAGCTACTAACACTATAACAGTGAGGGACTACAGCTACTAACACTATAACAGTGAGGGACTACAGCTACTAACACTATAACAGTGAGGGACTACAGCTACTAACACTGTAACAGTGAGGGACTATAGCTACTAACACTATAACAGTGAGGGAACACAGCTACTAACACTATAACAGTGAGGGACTACAGCTACTAACACTATAACAGTGAGGGACTACATCTACTAACACTATAACAGTGAGGGACTACAGCTACTAACACTATAACAGTGAGGGACTATAGCTACTAACACTATAACAGTGAGGGACTACAGCTACTAACACTATAACAGTGAGGGACTACTGCTACTAACACTATAACAGTGAGGGACTACAGCTACTAGCACTGTAACAGTGAGGGACTACAGCTACTAACACTATAACAGTGAGGGACTACAGCTACTAACACTGTAACAGTGAGGGACTACATCTACTAACACTATAACAGTGAGGGAACACAGCTACTAACACTATAACAGTGAGGGAACACAGCTACAGCTACTAACACTATAACAGTGAGGGAACACAGCTACTAACACTTTAACAGTGAGGGAACACAGCTACTAACACTATAACAGTGAGGGAACACAGCTACTAACACTATAACAGTGAGGGAACTCAGCTACTAACACTATAACAGTGAGGGAACACAGCTACTAACACTATAACAGTGAGGGACTACAGCTACAGCTACTAACACTATAACAGTGAGGGACTACAGCTACTAACACTATAACAGTGAGGGACTACAGCTACTAACACTATAACAGTGAGGGACTACAGCTACTAACACTGTAACAGTGAGGGACTATAGCTACTAACACTATAACAGTGAGGGAACACAGCTACTAACACTATAACAGTGAGGGACTACAGCTACTAACACTATAACAGTGAGGGACTACATCTACTAACACTATAACAGTGAGGGACTACAGCTACTAACACTATAACAGTGAGGGACTACAGCTACTAGCACTGTAACAGTGAGGGACTACAGCTACTAACACTATAACAGTGAGGGACTACAGCTACTAACACTGTAACAGTGAGGGACTACATCTACTAACACTATAACAGTGAGGGACTACAGCTACTAACACTATAACAGTGAGGGAACACAGCTACTAGCACTATAACAGTGAGGGACTACAGCTACTAACACTATAACAGTGAGGGACTACAGCTACTAACACTATAACAGTGAGGGACTACAGCTACTAACACTATAACAGTGAGGGACTACAGCTACTAACACTGTAACAGTGAGGGACTATAGCTACTAACACTATAACAGTGAGGGAACACAGCTACTAACACTATAACAGTGAGGGACTACAGCTACTAACACTATAACAGTGAGGGACTACATCTACTAACACTATAACAGTGAGGGACTACAGCTACTAACACTATAACAGTGAGGGACTATAGCTACTAACACTATAACAGTGAGGGACTACAGCTACTAACACTATAACAGTGAGGGACTACTGCTACTAACACTATAACAGTGAGGGACTACAGCTACTAGCACTGTAACAGTGAGGGACTACAGCTACTAACACTATAACAGTGAGGGACTACAGCTACTAACACTGTAACAGTGAGGGACTACATCTACTAACACTATAACAGTGAGGGAACACAGCTACTAACACTATAACAGTGAGGGAACACAGCTACAGCTACTAACACTATAACAGTGAGGGAACACAGCTACTAACACTTTAACAGTGAGGGAACACAGCTACTAACACTATAACAGTGAGGGAACACAGCTACTAACACTATAACAGTGAGGGAACTCAGCTACTAACACTATAACAGTGAGGGAACACAGCTACTAACACTATAACAGTGAGGGACTACAGCTACAGCTACTAACACTATAACAGTGAGGGACTACAGCTACTAACACTATAACAGTGAGGGACTACAGCTACTAACACTATAACAGTGAGGGACTACAGCTACTAACACTGTAACAGTGAGGGACTATAGCTACTAACACTATAACAGTGAGGGAACACAGCTACTAACACTATAACAGTGAGGGACTACAGCTACTAACACTATAACAGTGAGGGACTACATCTACTAACACTATAACAGTGAGGGACTACAGCTACTAACACTATAACAGTGAGGGACTACAGCTACTAGCACTGTAACAGTGAGGGACTACAGCTACTAACACTATAACAGTGAGGGACTACAGCTACTAACACTGTAACAGTGAGGGACTACATCTACTAACACTATAACAGTGAGGGACTACAGCTACTAACACTATAACAGTGAGGGAACACAGCTACTAGCACTATAACAGTGAGGGACTACAGCTACTAACACTATAACAGTGAGGGACTACAGCTACTAACACTATAACAGTGAGGGAACACAGCTACTAACACTATAACAGTGAGGGACTACAGCTACTAACACTATAACAGTGAGGGAACACAGCTACTAACACTATAACAGTGAGGGATTACAGCTACTAACACTATAACAGTGAGGGACTACATCTACTGACATTATAACAGTGAGGGAACACACAGCTACTAACACTAAAACAGTGAGGGATTACAGCTACTAACACTATAACAGTGAGGGACTACAGCTACTAACACTATAACAGTGAGGGACTACATCTACTAACACTATGACAGTGAGGGACTACAGCTACTAGCACTGTAACAGTGAGGGACTACAGCTACTATAACAGTGAGAGACTACAGCTACTAACACTATAACAGTGAGGGAACACAGCTACTAACACTATAACAGTGAGGGACTACAGCTGCTTGCACAGTGAGGGACTACAGCTACTAACACTATAACAGTGAGGGACTACAGCTACTAGCACTATAACAGTGAGGGACTACAGCTACTAACACTATAACAGTGAGGGACTACAGCTACTAACACTATAACAGTGAGGGACTACAGCTACTAACACTGTAACAGTGAGGGACTACAGCTACTAACACTATAACAGTGAGGGAACACAGCTACTAACACTATAACAGTGAGGGATTACAGCTACTAACACTATAACAGTGAGGGACTACAGCTACTAACACTATAACAGTGAGGGACTACATCTACTAACACTATGACAGTGAGGGACTACAGCTACTAGCACTGTAACAGTGAGGGACTACAGCTACTATAACAGTGAGAGACTACAGCTACTAACACTATAACAGTGAGGGAACACAGCTACTAACACTATAACAGTGAGGGACTACAGCTGCTTTCACAGTGAGGGACTACAGCTACTAACACTATAACAGTGATGGACTACAGCTACTAGCACTATAACAGTGAGGGACTACAGCTACTAACACTATAACAGTGAGGGACTACAGCTACTTGCACAGTAAGGGACTACAGTTACTAACACTATAACAGTGAGGGACTACAGCTACTAGCACTATAACAGTGAGGGACTACAGCTACTAGCACAGTGAGCGGACACAGCTAATATAACAGTGAGGGACTACAGCTACTAGCACTATAACAGTGAGGGACTACAGCTACTAGCACTATAACAGTGAGGGACTACAGCTACTAACACTATAACAGTGAGGGAACACAGCTACTAACACTATAACAGTGAGGGAACACAGCTACTAACACTATAACAGTGAGGGACTACAGCTACTAAAACTATAACAGTGTGGGAACACAGCTACTAACACTATAACAGTGAGGGACTACAGCTACTAACACTATAACAGTGAGGGATTACAGCTACTAACACTATAACAGTGAGGGACTACATCTACTGACAGTATAACTGTGAGGGAACACAGCTACTAACACTATAACAGTGAGGGATTACAGCTACTAACACTATAACAGTGAGGGACTACAGCTACTAACACTATAACAGTGAGGGAACACAGCTACTAACACTATAACAGTGAGGGAACACAGCTACTAACACTATAACAGTGAGGGACTACAGCTACTAACACTATAACAGTGAGGGAACACAGCTACTGACACTATAACAGTGAGGGAACACAGCTACTAACACTATAACAGTGAGGGAACACAGCTACTAACACTATAACAGTGAGGGAACACAGCTACTAACACTATAACAGTGAGGGAACACAGCTACTAACACTATAACAGTGAGGGACTACAGCTACAGCTACTAACACTATAACAGTGAGGGACTACAGCTACTAACACTATAACAGTGAGGGACTACAGCTACTGACAGTATAACAGTGAGGGAACACAGCTACTAACACTATAACAGTGAGGGATTACAGCTACTAACACTATAACAGTGAGGGACTACAGCTACTAACACTATAACAGTGAGGGACTACATCTACTAACACTATGACAGTGAGGGACTACAGCTACTAGCACTGTAACAGTGAGGGACTACAGCTACTATAACAGTGAGAGACTACAGCTACTAACACTATAACAGTGAGGGAACACAGCTACTAACACTATAACAGTGAGGGACTACAGCTGCTTGCACAGTGAGGGACTACAGCTACTAACACTATAACAGTGAGGGACTACAGCTACTAGCACAGTGAGCGGACACAGCTACTATAACAGTGAGGGACTACAGCTACTAGCACTATAACAGTGAGGGACTACAGCTACTAGCACTATAACAGTGAGGGAACACAGCTACTAACACTATAACAGTGAGGGAACACAGCTACTAACACTATAACAGTGAGGGAACACAGCTACTAACACTCTAACAGTGAGGGACTACAGCTACTAACACTATAACAGTGTGGGAACACAGCTACTAACACTATAACTGTGAGGGACTACAGCTACTAACACTATAACAGTGAGGGAACACAGCTACTAACACTATAACAGTGAGGGAACACAGCTACAGCTACTAGCACTATAACAGTGAGGGACTACAGCTACTAACACTATAACAGTGAGGGAACACAGCTACTAACACTATAACAGTGAGGGACTACAGCTACAGCTACTAATACTATAACAGTGAGGGACTACAGCTACTAACACTATAACAGTGAGGGACTACAGCTACTAACACTATAACAGTGAGGGACTACAGCTACTAACACTATAACAGTGAGGGACTACAGCTACTAACACTGTAACAGTGAGGGACTACAGCTACTAACACTATAACAGTGAGGGAACACAGCTACTAACACTATAACAGTGAGGTACTACAGCTACTAACACTATAACAGTGAGGGACTACATCTACTAACACTATAACAGTGAGGGACTACAGCTACTAACACTATAACAGTGAGGGACTACAGCTACTAACACTATAACAGTGAGGGACCACAGCTACTAGCACTATAACAGTGAGGGACTACAGCTACTAACACTATAACAGTGAGGGACTACAGCTACTAACACTATAACAGTGAGGGACTACAGCTACTAACACTATAACAGTGAGGGACTACTGCTACTAACACTATAACAGTGAGGGACTACAGCTACTAGCACTGTAACAGTGAGGGACTACAGCTACTAACACTATAACAGTGAGGGACTACAGCTACTAACACTATAACAGTGAGGGACTACAGCTACTAACACTATAACAGTGAGGGACTACAGCTACTAACACTATAACAGGGAGGGACTACAGCTACTAACACTATAACAGTGAGGGACTACTGCTACTAACACTATAACAGTGAGGGACTACAGCTACTAGCACTGTAACAGTGAGGGACTACAGCTACTAACACTATAACAGTGAGGGACTACAGCTACTAACACTGTAGCAGTGAGGGACTACATCTACTAACACTATAACAGTGAGGGACTACAGCTACTAACACTATAACAGTGAGGGACCACAGCTACTAGCACTATAACAGTGAGGGACTACAGCTACTAACACTATAACAGTGAGGGACTACAGCTACTAACACTATAACAGTGAGGGAACACAGCTACTAACACTATAACAGTGAGGGACTACAGCTACTAACACTATAACAGTGAGGGAACACAGCTACTAACACTATAACAGTGAGGGATTACAGCTACTAACACTATAACAGTGAGGGACTACATCTACTGACAGTATAACAGTGAGGGAACACAGCTACTAACACTATAACAGTGAGGGATTACAGCTACTAACACTATAACAGTGAGGGACTACAGCTACTAACACTATAACAGTGAGGGGCTACATCTACTAACACTATGACAGTGAGGGACTACAGCTACTAGCACTGTAACAGTGAGGGACTACAGCTACTATAACAGTGAGAGACTACAGCTACTAACACTATAACAGTGAGGGAACACAGCTACTAATACTATAACAGTGAGGGACTACAGCTGCTTGCACAGTGAGGGACTACAGCTACTAACACTATAACAGTGAGGGACTACAGCTACTAGCACTATAACAGTGAGGGACTACAGCTACTAACACTATAACAGTGAGGGACTACAGCTACTTGCACAGTAAGGGACTACAGCTACTAACACTATAACAGTGAGGGACTACAGCTACTAGCACTATAACAGTGAGGGACTACAGCTAACAGCACAGTGAGCGGACACAGCTAATATAACAGTGAGGGACTACAGCTACTAGCACTATAACAGTGAGGGACTACAGCTACTAGCACTATAACAGTGAGGGAACACAGCTACTAACACTATAACAGTGAGGGAACACAGCTACTAACACTATAACAGTGAGGGAACACAGCTACTAACACTATAACAGTGAGGGACTACAGCTACTAAAACTATAACAGTGTTGGAACACAGCTACTAACACTATAACAGTGAGGGACTACAGCTACTAACACTATAACAGTGAGGGAACACAGCTACTAACACTATAACAGTGAGGGAACACAGCTACAGCTACTAACACTATAACAGTGAGGGAACACAGCTACTAACACTTTAACAGTGAGGGAACACAGCTACTAACACTATAACAGTGAGGGAACACAGCTACTAACACTATAACAGTGAGGGAACACAGCTACTAACACTATAACAGTGAGGGAACACAGCTACTAACACTATAACAGTGAGGGACTACAGCTACAGCTACTAACACTATAACAGTGAGGGACTACAGCTACTAACACTATAACAGTGAGGGACTACAGCTACTAACACTATAACAGTGAGGGACTACAGCTACTAACACTGTAACAGTGAGGGACTACAGCTACTAACACTATAACAGTGAGGGAACACAGCTACTAACACTATAACAGTGAGGGACTACAGCTACTAACACTATAACAGTGAGGGACTACATCTACTAACACTATAACAGTGAGGGACTACAGCTACTAACACTATAACAGTGAGGGACTATAGCTACTAACACTATAACAGTGAGGGACTACAGCTACTAACACTATAACAGTGAGGGACTACTGCTACTAACACTATAACAGTGAGGGACTACAGCTACTAGCACTGTAACAGTGAGGGACTACAGCTACTAACACTATAACAGTGAGGGACTACAGCTACTAACACTGTAACAGTGAGGGACTACATCTACTAACACTATAACAGTGAGGGACTACAGCTACTAACACTATAACAGTGAGGGAACACAGCTACTAGCACTATAACAGTGAGGGACTACAGCTACTAACACTATAACAGTGAGGGACTACAGCTACTAACACTATAACAGTGAGGGAACACAGCTACTAACACTATAACATTGAGGGACTACAGCTACTAACACTATAACAGTGAGGGATTACAGCTACTAACACTATAACAGTGAGGGACTACATCTACTGACATTATAACAGTGAGGGAACACAGCTACTAACACTATAACAGTGAGGGATTACAGCTACTAACACTATAACAGTGAGGGACTACAGCTACTAACACTATAACAGTGAGGGACTACATCTACTAACACTATGACAGTGAGGGACTACAGCTACTAGCACTGTAACAGTGAGGGACTACAGCTACTATAACAGTGAGAGACTACAGCTACTAACACTATAACAGTGAGGGAACACAGCTACTAACACTATAACAGTGAGGGACTACAGCTGCTTGCACAGTGAGGGACTACAGCTACTAACACTATAACAGTGAGGGACTACAGCTACTAGCACTATAACAGTGAGGGACTACAGCTACTAACACTATAACAGTGAGGGACTACAGCTACTTGCACAGTGAGGGACTACAGCTACTAACACTATAACAGTGAGGGACTACAGCTACTAGCACTATAACAGTGAGTGACTACAGCTACTAGCACAGTGAGCGGACATAGCTACTATAACAGTGAGGGACTACAGCTACTAGCACTATAACAGTGAGGGACTACAGCTACTAGCACTATAACAGTGAGGGAACACAGCTACTAACACTATAACAGTGAGGGAACACAGCTACTAACACTATAACAGTGAGGGAACACAGCTACTAACACTATAACAGTGAGGGACTACAGCTACTAACACTATAACAGTGAGGGAACACAGCTACTAACACTATAACAGTGAGGGAACACAGCTACTAACACTATAACAGTGAGGGAACACAGCTACTAACACTATAACAGTGAGGGAACACAGCTACTAACACTATAACAGTGAGGGAACACAGCTACTAACACTATAACAGTGAGGGAACACAGCTACTAACACTATAACAGTGAGGGAACACAGCTACTAACACTATAACAGTGAGGGAACACAGCTACTAACACTATAACAGTGAGGGAACACAGCTACTAACACTATAACAGTGAGGGACTACAGCTACAGCTACTAACACTATAACAGTGAGGGACTACAGCTACTAACACTATAACAGTGAGGGACTACAGCTACTAACACTATAACAGTGAGGGACTACACTTACTAACACTGTAACAGTGAGGGACTACAGCTACTAACACTATAACAGTGAGGGAACACAGCTACTAACACTATAACAGTGAGGGACTACAGCTACTAACACTATAACAGTGAGGGAACACAGCTACTAACACTATAACAGTGAGGGACTACAGCTACTAACACTATAACAGTGAGGGACTACATCTACTAACACTATAACAGTGAGGGACTACAGCTACTAACACTATAACAGTGAGGGACTACAGCTACTAACACTATAACAGTGAGGGACTACAGCTACTAACACTGTAACAGTGAGGGACTACAGCTACTAACACTATAACAGTGAGGGACTACTGCTACTAACACTATAACAGTGAGGGACTACAGCTACTAGCACTGTAACAGTGAGGGACTACAGCTACTAACACTATAACAGTGAGGGACTACAGCTACTAACACTGTAACAGTGAGGGACTACATCTACTAACACTATAACAGTGAGGGACTACAGCTACTAACACTATAACAGTGAGGGAACACAGCTACTAGCACTATAACAGTGAGGGACTACAGCTACTAACACTATAACATTCAGGGACTACAGCTACTAACACTATAACAGTGAGGGAACACAGCTACTAACACTATAACAGTGAGGGACTACAGCTACTAACACTATAACAGTGAGGGAACACAGCTACTAACACTATAACAGTGAGGGATTACAGCTACTAACACTATAACAGTGAGGGACTACATCTACTGACAGTATAACAGTGAGGGAACACAGCTACTAACACTATAACAGTGAGGGATTACAGCTACTAACACTATAACAGTGAGGGACTACAGCTACTAACACTATAACAGTGAGGGACTACATCTACTAACACTATGACAGTGAGGGACTACAGCTACTAGCACTGTAACAGTGAGGGACTACAGCTACTATAACAGTGAGAGACTACAGCTACTAACACTATAACAGTGAGGGAACACAGCTACTAACACTATAACAGTGAGGGACTACAGCTGCTTGCACAGTGAGGGACTATAGCTACTAACACTATAACAGTGAGGGACTACAGCTACTAGCACTATAACAGTGAGGGACTACAGCTACTAACACTATAACAGTGAGGGACTACAGCTACTTGCACAGTGAGGGACTACAGCTACTAACACTATAACAGTGAGGGACTACAGCTACTAGCACTATAACAGTGAGGGACTACAGCTACTAGCACAGTGAGCGGACACAGCTACTATAACAGTGAGGGACTACAGCTACTAGCACTATAACAGTGAGGGACTACAGCTACTAGCACTATAACAGTGAGGGAACACAGCTACTAACACTATAACAGTGAGGGAACACAGCTACTAACACTATAACAGTGAGGGAACACAGCTACTAACACTATAACAGTGAGGGACTACAGCTACTAACACTATAACAGTGAGGGAACACAGCTACTAACACTATAACAGTGAGGGAACACAGCTACAGCTACTAGCACTATAACAGTGAGGGACTACAGCTACTAACACTATAACAGTGAGGGAACACAGCTACTAACACTATAACAGTGAGGGAACACAGCTACTAACACTATAACAGTGAGGGAACACAGCTACTAACACTATAACAGTGAGGGAACACAGCTACTAACACTATAACAGTGAGGGAACACAGCTACAGCTACTAACACTATAACAGTGAGGGACTACAGCTACTAACACTATAACAGTGAGGGAACACAGCTACTAAGACTATAACAGTGAGTGAACACAGCTACTAACACTATAACAGTAAAGTTGTTTATTATTACTGTAGAGACCTCTATCATCAGTCGGAATATTTCGGTTTGAAATAGTTGGGTCTTTGATCAAATTGCTTTCCCACTAAAAACAATGGATTCATATGTCTGTTTGTTGCGTTGTAGATACACAATGCTGCTCAGCTAAAATGAGAACACAGCTGGTTTTACTTTGTTTCTGTAGTTACACACACAGTCAATGCCTCTGTACTGGGTTTAATGAGTGTCAGTTATCAGCGTTTTCCAGACCTGTTTCATTCGTCACCTTAGTTTCCACAGGTCAGTACACACAGGCACACACAGACATGGTGACAGCAGGCCCGCCAGCCCAGCAGTGTTTGTTTATGTAAGTGGTTCTTCCAGGCAAGCAGAACGGAGACACAGAGAGGAGAGGAGGACGCTGTCCCTTTAATGATTCCTGTGAAGTCCGCAGGACCCTAGTTCCCCTACCTAATCTGCATCCCTAATGGCACCCTATTCCCTATATAGTGCACTATTTTAGACCAGATCCATATTCCCTATATAGTGCACTACTTTAGACAAGAGCCCTATGGCACCCTATTCCCTCTATTGTGCACTACTTTAGACAAGAGCCCTATGGCACCCTATTCCCTCTATAGTGCACTACTTTAGACAAGAGCCCTATGGCACCCTATTCCCTATATTGTGCACTACTTTTGACTTGAATTCAGGCCAATGGCACCCTATTCCTTACATAGTGCACTACTTCTGTTCTGACCAGATTCTGAAACTAGTGAACTATGTAGGGAATAAAGTGCCATTTGGGATTGTACCCCTGTGTTTGTTGTTGTTGGCAGCTGCTGTATGTTGACCTGTCAGTTCCTTACCACCTCCTACTGGCCATGTGGGGAACTACAGCTACGGGGCTGACTCGTAGTACAATGCTACAGCTACAGGGCTGACTTGTAGTACAATACTACAGCTACGGGGCTGACTCGTAGTACAATGCTACAGCTACAGGGCTGACTCGTAGTACAATACTACAGCTACGGGGCTGACTCGTAGTACAATACTACAGCTACAGGGCTGCCTCGTTGTACAATACTACAGCTACAGGGCTGCCTCGTAGTACAGTACTACAGCTACAGGGCTGCCTCGTAGTACAATACTACAGCTATAGGGCTGACTCGTAGTACAATACTACAGTTACAGCGCTGACTCGTAGTACAATACTACAGCTACAGGGCTGCCTCGTAGTACAATACTACAGCTACAGGGCTGACTCGTAGTACAATACTACAGCTACAGGACTGACTCGTAGTACAATACTACAGTTACAGCGCTGCCTCGTAGTTCAATACTACAGCTACAGAGCTGCCTCGTAGTACAATACTACAGCTACAGGGCTGCCTCGTTGTACAATACTACAGCTACAGGGCTGCCTCGTAGTACAATACTACAGCTACAGGGCTGCCTCGTAGTACAATGCTACAGCTACGGAGCTGCCTCGTAGTACAATACTACAGCTATGGGGCTGCCTTGTAGTACAATACTACAGCTATGGGGCTGCCTCGTAGTACAATACTACAGCTACGGAGCTGACTCATAGTACAATACTACAGCTACAGGGCTGACTCGTAGTACAATACTACAGCTACGGGCTGACTCGTAGTACAATACTACAGCTGCAGGACTGCCTTGTAGTACAATACTACAGCTACAGGGCTGCCTCGTAGTACAATACTACAGCTACAATACTACAGTTACAGGGCTGCCTCATAGTACAATACTACAGCTACAGGGCTGACTCGTAGTACAATACTAAAGCTACAGGACTGCCTTGTAGTACAATACTACAGCTACAGGGCTGCCTCGTAGTACAATACTACAGCTACAATACTACAGTTACAGGGCTGCCTCATAGTACAATACTACAGCTACAGGGCTGCCTCGTAGTACAATACTACAGCTACAGGACTGCCTCATAGTACAATACTACAGCTACAGGGCTGCCTCGTAGTACAATACTACAGCTACAGGACTGCCTCGTAGTACAATACTATAGCTACAGGGCTGCCTCGTAGTACAATACTACAGCTACGGGGCTGCCTCGTAGTGCAATACTACAGCTACAATACTACAGTTACAGGGCTGCCTCATAGTACAATACTACAGCTACAGGGCTGCCTCATAGTACAATACTACAGCTACAGGGCTGCCTCGTAGTACAATGCTACAGCTACAGGGCTGACTCGTAGTACAATACTACAGCTACGGGGCTGACTCGTAGTACAATGCTACAGCTACAGGGCTGACTCGTAGTACAATACTACAGCTACGGGGCTGACTCGTAGTACAATACTACAGCTACAGGGCGCCTCGTTGTACAATACTACAGCTACAGGGCTGCCTCGTAGTACAATACTACAGCTACAGGGCTGCCTCGTAGTACAATACTACAGCTACAAGGCTGACTCGTAGTACAATACTACAGTTACAGCGCTGACTCGTAGTACAATACTACAGCTACAGGGCTGCCTCGTAGTACAATACTACAGCTACAGGGCTGACTCGTAGTACAATACTACAGCTACAGGGCTGACTCGTAGTACAATACTACAGTTACAGCGCTGCCTCGTAGTTCAATACTACAGCTACAGAGCTGCCTCGTAGTACAATACTACAGCTACAGGGCTGCCTCGTTGTACAATGCTACAGCTACAGGGCTGCCTCGTAGTACAATACTACAGCTACAGGGCTACCTCGTAGTACAATGTTACAGCTACTTTGCTGCCTCGTAGTACAATACTACAGCTATGGGGCTGCCTTGTAGTACAATACTACAGCTACCGGGCTGCCTCGTAGTACAATACTACAGCTACGGAGCTGACTCATAGTACAATACTACAGCTACAGGGCTGACTCGTAGTACAATACTACAGCTACGGGCTGACTCATAGTACAATACTACAGCTACAGGACTGCCTTGTAGTACAATACTACAGCTACAGGGCTGCCTCGTAGTACAATACTACAGCTACAATACTACAGTTACAGGGCTGCCTCATAGTACAATACTACAGCTACAGGGCTGACTCGTAGTACAATACTACAGCTACAGGACTGCCTTGTAGTACAATACTACAGCTACAGGGCTGCCTCGTAGTACAATACTACAGCTACAATACTACAGTTACAGGGCTGCCTCATAGTACAATACTACAGCTACAGGGCTGACTCGTAGTACAATACTACAGCTACAGGACTGCCTTGTAGTACAATACTACAGCTACAGGGCTGCCTCGTAGTACAATACTACAGCTACAATACTACAGTTACAGGGCTGCCTCATAGTACAATACTACAGCTACAGGGCTGCCTCGTAGTACAATACTACAGCTACAGGACTGCCTCATAGTACAATACTACAGCTACAGGGCTGCCTCGTAGTACAATACTACAGCTACAGGACTGCCTCGTAGTACAATACTATAGCTACAGGGCTGCCTCGTAGTACAATACTACAGCTACGGGGCTGCCTCGTAGTACAATACTACAGCTACAATACTACAGTTACAGGGCTGCCTCATAGTACAATACTACAGCTACAGGGCTGCCTCGTAGTACAATACTACAGCTACAGGACTGCCTCATAGTACAATACTACAGCTACAGGGCTGCCTCGTAGTACAATACTACAGCTACAGGACTGCCTCGTAGTACAATACTATAGCTACAGGGCTGCCGTGTAGTACACTACTACAGCTACGGGGCTGACTTGTTGTACAGTACTACAGCTACAGGGCAGACTCGTAGTACAATACTACAGCAACAGGACTGCCTCGTAGTACAATACTACCGCTACAGAGCTGCCTCGTAGTACAATACTACAGCTACAGGGCTGACTCGTAGTACAATACTACAGCTACAGGGCTGACTCGTAGTACAATACTACAGCTACAGGGCTGACTCGTAGTACAATACTACAGTTACAGCGCTGCCTCGTAGTTCAATACTACAGCTACAGGGCTGCCTCGTAGTACAATACTACAGCTACAGGGCTGCCTCGTAGTACAATACTACAGCTACAGGGCTGCCTCATAGTACAATACTACAGCTACAGGGCTGACTCGTAGTACAATACTACAGCTACAGGACTGCCTTGTAGTACAATACTACAGCTACAGGGCTGCCTCGTAGTACAATACTACAGCTACAACACTACAGTTACAGGGCTGCCTCATAGTACAATACTACAGCTACAGGGCTGCCTCGTAGTACAATACTACAGCTACAGGACTGCCTCATAGTACAATACTACAGCTACAGGGCTGCCTCGTAGTACAATACTACAGCTACAGGACTGCCTCGTAGTGCAATACTCTAGCTACAGGGCTGCCTCGTAGTACAATACTACAGCTACGGGGCTGCCTCGTAGTACAATACTACAGCTACAATACTACAGTTACAGGGCTGCCTCATAGTACAATACTACAGCTACAGGGCTGCCTCGTAGTACAATACTACAGCTACAGGACTGCCTCATAGTACAATACTACAGCTACAGGGCTGCCTCGTAGTACAATACTACAGCTACAGGACTGCCTCGTAGTACAATACTATAGCTACAGGGCTGCCTTGTAGTACACTACTACAGCTACGGGGCTGACTTGTTGTACAGTACTACAGCTACAGGGCTGACTCGTAGTACAATACTACAGCAACAGGACTGCCTCGTAGTACAATACTACAGCTACAGAGCTGCCTCGTAGTACAATACTACAGCTACAGAGCTGCCTCGTAGTACAATACTACAGCTACAGAGCTGCCTCGTAGTACAATACTACAGTTACAGGGCTGCCTCGTAGTACAATACTACAGCTACAGGGCTGCCTCGTAGTACACTACTACAGCTACGGGGCTGACTTGTTGTACAGTACTACAGCTACAGGGCTGACTCGTAGTACAATACTACAGCAACAGGACTGCCTCGTAGTACAATACTACAGCTACAGAGCTTCCTCGTAGTACAATACTACAGCTACAGAGCTGCCTCGTAGTACAATACTACAGCTACAGAGCTGCCTCGTAGTACAATACTACAGTTACAGGGCTGCCTCGTAGTACAATACTACAGCTACAGGGTTGCCTCTTAGTACAATACTACAGCTACAGGGCTGACTCGTAGTACAATACTACAGTTACAGCACTGACTCGTAGTACAATACTACAGCTACAGGGCTGCCTCGTAGTACAATACTACAGCTACAGGGCTGCCTCGTAGTACAATGATACAGGGCTGCCTCGTAGTACAATGCTACAGCTATGGGGCTGACTCATAGTACAATACTACAGCTACAGGGCTGCCTCATAGTAGAATACTACAGCTACAGGGCTGCCTCGTTGTACAATAGAAGAAGAGGAAGAGAGGTGGAGGAAGAGAGGTGGAGGACAGGAAGAGAGGTGGAGACGTGGAGGAAGAGGAAGAGAGGTGGAGAGGTGGAGGAAGAGGAAGAGAGGTGGAGAGAGGAAGAGAGGTAGAGAGGTGGAGGAAGAGAGGTGAAAAGAGAGAGATGGATGGATGGAGGGAGGGAGGGAGATGCAGATCAACAGAGATGGGCAGTGGAATGAACTCATCTGAAACCTTACCTCTTCAAGGAGTATCTTAGCTAATCCCACAGCACCACCTCCTCGAGTCTAGACTGTGTTGCCTGTCGCACAGCTATCTAGGACTCCCACTGCCACTGCTGTCTGCTCCTGTGTGTGTGTAGGGGGGTTGTCCGTGTTTGGAAGGCAGACCAGCGAGTCTCTTTACTCACGTATAAATGTTCATCTTGGCAAACTGTTAGCCTCTCATGTCTTAGTTTTGAAATGACATATTGGAGAGTTCTGTCAACCATGTCCACTTTGCTCAGTGCTACAGTATTTCTGAAGAGCCATAGACTTACTCTATCTCCCTTTCCCCTGTCCTTTCTCCAATCATCCATCTCTCTCTATCTCTCCCTCTCCAGGTCATCACCCCAGACTGCCATGAAGAGGCCACCATAAAGAAAGACACCGTCTTCGTTCGTTCCTTCAAGGATGGCAAATTGTGAGTAATCTAAAGTGCAGCATTATAAAAACATTTATTTGCATTGAGATGATGTGTAACATGAACCTGTAGAGTTGTTGGAAGTACCCCACTTAGCAACCACGCAGGGAGAGGTCTCTGAACAGACCTCACTTAGCAGCCACTCAGGGAGAGAGAGGGGAGGTCTCTGAACAGACCCCACTTAGCAGCCATGCAGGCAGAGAGAGGGGAGGTCTCTGAACAGACCTCACTTTGCAGCCACGCAGGCAGAAAGAGGGGAGGTCTCTGAACAGACCCCACTTAGCAGCCATGCAGGCAGAGAGAGGGGAGGTCTCTGAACAGACCTCACTTAGCAGCCACGCAGGCAGAGAGAGGGGAGGTCTCTGAACAGACCCCACTTAGCAGCCATGCAGGCAGAGAGAGGGGAGGTCTCTGAACAGACCCCACTTAGCAGCCATGCAGGCAGAGAGAGGAGAGGTCTCTGAACAGACCCCACTTAGCAGCCACGCAGGCAGAAAGAGGGGAGGTCTCTGAACAGACCCCACTTAGCAGCCACGCAGGCAGAGAGAGGGGAGGTCTCTGAACAGACCCCACTTAGCAGCCACTCAGGGAGAGGTCTCTGAACAGACCCCACTTAGCAGCCACGCAGGCAGAGAGAGGAGAGGTCTGGTTAAGGTGTCTGCATACATAGGTTTGGTTTGCTGCTAGCAGAACTCGGCTCGGTGAAGTAAATGTCTGCGTTCGCATACTTCCTATTTCCTGGCTACCCAGACTTCTTGCTGTGACCTAACGTTACGCCACACCCACTTCTTCTCCCCAATGAGTCTGGATCAAATCAAATCAATTTTTATTTGTCACATGCGCCGAATACAACAGGTGTAGACCTTACAGTCAAATGCTTACTTACAAGCCCTTAACCAACAATGCAGTTTTAAGAAAATAACAAAAAAAAAAGTTTAAAAAAAGGTAAGCGATAAGAATAACAAATAATTAAAGTGCAGCAGTAAATAACAATAATGGGACTATATACAGGGTGTTACCGGTACATAGTCAATGTGGAGGCTATATACAGGGTGTTACAGTACAGAGTCAATGTGGGGGTATATACAGGGTATTACGGTACAGAGTCAATGTGGAGGCTATATACAGGGTGTTACCGGTACAGAGTCAATGTGGAGGTTATATACAGGGTATTACGGTACAGAGTCAATGTGGAGGTTATATACAGGGTATTACGGTACAGAGTCAATGTGGAGGCTATATATAGGGTGTTACCGGTACAGAGTCAATGTAGAGGCTATATACAGGGTGTACAGGTACAGAGTCAATGTGGAGGCTGTATACAGGGTGTTACGGTACAGAGTCAATGTGGAGGCTATATACAGGGGGTACCGGTACAGAGTCAATGTGGAGGCTGTATACAGGGGGTACGGGTACAGAGTCAATGTGGAGGCTATATACAGGGTGTTACGGTACAGAGTCAATGTGGAGGCTATATACAGGGTGTTACGGTACAGAGTCAATGTGGAGGCTATATACAGGGTGTACAGGTACAGAGTCAATGTGGAGGCTATATACAGGGTGTTACGGTACAGAGTCAATGTGGAGGCTATATACAGGGGGTACAGGTACAGAGTCAATGTGGAGGCTGTATACAGGGTGTTACGGTACAGAGTCAATGTGGAGGCTATATACAGGGGGTACAGGTACAGAGTCAATGTGGAGGCTATATACAGGGGGTACCGGTACAGAGTCAATGTAGAGGCTATATACAGGGGGTACCGGTACAGAGTCAATGTGGAGGCTATATACAGGGTGTTACGGTACAGAGTCATTGTGGAGGCTATATACAGGGTGTTACGGTACAGAGTCAATGTGGAGACTATATACAGGGGGTATAGGTACAGAGTCAATGTGGAGGCTATATACAGGGGGTACCGGTACAGAGTCAATGTGGAGACTATACAGGGGGTACGGGTACAGAGTCAATGTGGAGGCTATATACAGGGTGTTACGGTACAGAGTCAATGTGGAGGCTATATACAGGGTGTTACGGTACAGAGTCAATGTGGAGGTTATATACAGGGTGTATAGGTACAGAGTCAATGTGGAGGCTGTATACAGGGTGTTACGGTACAGAGTCAATGTGGAGGCTATATACAAGGGGTACCGGTACAGAGTCAATGTGGAGGCTATATACAGGGGGTACCGGTACAGAGTCAATGTGGAGGCTGTATACAGGGGGTACCGGTACAGAGTCAATGTGGAGGCTATATACAGGGTGTTACGGTACAGAGTCAATGTGGAGGTTATATTGAGGGTATTACGGTACAGAGTCAATGTGGAGGTTATATACAGGGTATTACGGTACAGAGTCAATGTGGAGGTTATATACAGGGTGTACAGGTACAGAGTCAATGTGGAGGCTATATACAGGGTGTTACGGTACAGAGTCAATGTGGAGGCTATATACAGGGGTACAGGTACAGAGTCAATGTGGAGGCTGTATACAGGGTGTTACGGTACAGAGTCAATGTGGAGGCTATATACAGGGGGTACAGGTACAGAGTCAATGTGGAGGCTATATACAGGGGGTACCGGTACAGAGTCAATGTGGAGACTGTATACAGGGTGTACAGGTACAGAGTCAATGTGGAGGCTATATACAGGGTGTTACGGTACAGAGTTAATGTGGAGGCTATATACAGGGGGTACCGGTACAGAGTCAGTGTGGAGGCTATATACAGGGTGTACCGGTACAGAGTCAATGTGGAGGCTATATACAGGGTGTTACGGTACATAGTCAATGCGGAGGCTTTATACAGGGTGTTACGGTACAGAGTCAATGTGGAGGTTATATACAGGGTATTACGGTACAGAGTCAATGTAGAGGCTATATACAGGGGGTACCGGTACAGAGTCAATGTGGAGGCTATATACAGGGTGTTACGGTACAGAGTCATTGTGGAGGCTATATACAGGGTGTTACGGTACAGAGTTAATGTGGAGGCTATATACAGGGGGTACCGGTACAGAGTCAGTGTGGAGGTTATATACAGGGTGTACAGGTACAGAGTCAATGTGGAGGCTATATACAGGGGGTACAGGTACAGAGTCAATGTGGAGGCTATATACAGGGTCTTACGGTACAGAGTCAATGTGGAGACTATATACAGGGGTTATAGGTACAGAGTCAATGTGGAGGCTATATACAGAGGGTACCGGTACAGAGTCAATGTAGAGACTATATACAGGGGGTACTGGTACAGAATCAATGTGGAGGCTATATACAGGGGGTACCGGTACAGAGTCAATGTGGAGACTATATACAGAGGGTACCGGTACAGAGTCAATGTGGAGACTATATACAGGGGGTACCGGTACAGAGTCAATGTGGAGGCTATATACAGGGTGTACCGGTACAGAGTCAATGTGGAGACTATATACAGGGGGTACCGGTACAGAGTCAATGTGGAGGCTATATACAGGGGGTACCGGTACAGAATCAATGTGGATGCTATATACAGGGGGTACCGGTACAGAGTCAATGTGGAGACTATATACAGAGGGTACCGGTACAGAGTCAACGTGGAGGCTATATACAGGGTGTTACGGTACAGAGACAATGTGGACGCTATATACAGGGGGTACCGGTTCAGAGTCAATGTGGACGCTATTTACAGTGGGTACCGGTACAGAGTCAATGTGCCGGCGCACCGGTGTCGAGGTAATTGAGATAATTATGTACATGTAGGTAGGGTTGTCAAAGTGGCTATGCATAGATAATAACAGAGAGTAGCAGCAGCGTAGTGGGTGGGGGGGGGGGGGGGGTGCAAATAGTCTGGGTAGCCATTTGATTATCTGTTCAGGAGTCCTATAACTTTGGGGGTAGAAGCTGTTTAGAAGCCTCTTGGACCTAGACTTGGCGCTCCGGTACTGCTTGCCGTGCTGTAGCAGAGAGAACGGTCTATGACTTGGGTGGCTAGTCTGAGTACCTCCCCGGCCATTCACCGAATGAGAACACATTCAGGGCCCTCTGATTGGTCCAGAAACCGATGGGTTCGGCCAGAGCCCGGACTCACGTGGGTTAAAGCGGCGGTTTGAAAATTCATCATTGGCTTTGATACTGTGATTGGTTAGATGACGATCCAATCACTGACGACTTTGTTTTTTATCAACAGCCCTCGTGCTCTTTGTCACCACAAACCACTTCAATGATGGCAGTCTCAGACTGAAGTATGTAGTGAAAGACAGGGCAGCAAAAGAATGTAGTGTGATTCGTTAGGATTTTCTCCTTAAAGACCTTGACTTGAAAAATGAGAAACTGCAATATTACTCTTTGTATCTCTTGAGCCACCGTAGCAACAACATAGCCATAACACTTCTTCAAAATAGTCAGAATTAATCTAAGGTAAATCAAGAAATCTGTAATTAATTTTGACATTTTTGCAGAGGAGATCTTGGACGCACAATTTTACATTTAACTAAGATGTTTGTTGCAGCATTTCTCAAGTGAAGTAATGTGCACGAAAAATAGTCTCGTTGAATGACAACAAACATTTAATTGGAAGAATCCCCTCCTTAGTACTGTTGACCAATTAGCGACAAAGGGGCATCGACTGGCTACCGAACATCCACTTGGCTCAAGAAAAACATGACTTGTTCACAAACAGCCGGAAAGAAAACCTGCCTGAGGAACGAATCAAACAAAAACGTCATAATAAACACTACCATTCAGAAGTTTGTGGTCACTAAGAAATGTCCTTGTTTTCTATGAAAACATACATGAAATTAGTTGCAAAATGAATAGGAAATATAGTCAAGAAGTTGACAAGGTTATAAATAATGATTTTTAATTGAAATAATAATTGTGTCCTTCAAACTTTGCTTTCGTCAAAGAATCCTCCATTTGCAGAAATTACAGCCTTGCAGACCTTCGGTATTCTAGTTGTCAATTTGTTGAGATAATCTGAAGAGATTTCACCCCATGCTTCCTGAAGCACCTCCCACAAGTTGGATTGGCTTGATGGGCACATACCGTCAAGCTGCTCCCACAACAGCTCAATAGGGTTGAGATCCGGTGACTGTGCTGACCACTCCATTATAGACAGAATACCAGCTGACTGCTTCTTCCTTAAATAGTTATTCAATAGTTTGGAGCTGTGCTTTGGGTCATGGTCCTGTTGTAGGAGGAAATTGTCTCCAATTAAGTACCGTCCACAGGGTATGGCATGGCGTTGCAAAATGGAGTGATAGCCTTCCTTCTTCAAGTTCCACTTTACCCTGTACAAATCTCACACTTCACCACCTCCAAAGCACCCCCAGACCATCACATTGCCTCCACCATGCTTGACAGATGGTTCACTCCTCCATTATCTTTTCATTTTTTTCTGAGTCTCACGAATGTTCTTCTTTGTGATCCGAACACCTCAATCTTAGATTAGTCTGTCCATAACACTTTTTTCCAGTCTTCCTCTGTCCAGTGTCTGTGTTCTTTTGCCCGTCTTAATCTTTTCTTTTTATTGGCCAGTCTGAGATATGGCTTTTTCTTTGCAATTCTGCTTAGAAGGCCAGCATCCCAGAGTCGTCTCTTCACTGGCTGACGTTGAGACTGGTGTTTTACAGGTACTATTTAATGAAGCTGCCAGTTGAGGACTTGTGAGGCGTCTGTTTCTCAAACTAGACACTCTAATGTACTTGTCCTCTTGCTCAGTTGTGCACCGGGGCCTCCCACTTCTCTTTCTATTCTGGTTAGAGCCAGTTTGCGCTGTTTTGTGAAGGGAGTAGTACACATCGTTCAGATGTTCCAGAAACTCCACTAGTCTAAAGAAGGCCAGTTTTATTGCATCTTTAATCAGTACAACAGTGTTTAGCTGTGCTAACATAATTGCAAAAGGGTTTTCTAATGATCAAGTAGCCTTTTAAAAATGATAAACTTGGATTAGCTAACACAACGCGCCATTGGAACACAGGAGTGATGGTTGTTGATAATGGGCCTCTGTACGCCTATGTAGATATTCCATAAAAAATAATCCGTATCCAGCTACATTAGTCATTTACAACATTAACAATGTCTACACTCTATTTGTGATCAATTTGATGTTATTTTAATGGACAAAAAAAATATGATTTTCTTTCAAAAACAGGGACATTTCTAAGTGACCCCAAACTTTTGAACGGTAGTGTATGCGCAAACTGTTTTCAACTGGGATGCAGACGGTAAGGACAGCCTCCTTTGGGGAGGGATTCAACTGCAGGATCATGTTTAAGCTTACCTTGTGTGGGAAGAGAAACACGCAATGTATCTAACAACCACAACACAGGTCAAACCTCATTCCTGCCCACTGTGGATTAGACTCTTTCTGGTCATAGGTTTCGTTCTGTTATATGAACTATATATGCGACCAGCAATTTTTCTATTTCAAAATGGTTTCCATTTCATGCCCACAGAACACGTCCCAGGACTCCATCTCCCTACTCTAGTGGATATTTCCAATCCAAAGCCGTATATTTAGATATTTAGGTAAATATATAGCTCTGTTCCAATCTAGTCTCCTAACAACACAACTGAACAATGTGGCTTTGGACCTATCAGCTGTGGTCTGTGACATGACAGGGTGTTAAGAGACCTCTATCAGCTGTGGTCAGTGTAGCTAGCAGGCAGCTGGCTGGGAGGTGACCGGTAGAGCTGATGAGAGGCAGGTTAAGATGAGAGAAGAGATTATTATTCTGAGAGGAAGTGGAAGCTTCTGTAATTGTAGCAGTTAGTCTCGATCAGGGGAGACCATAGAGGCCTCTAGTTTCTTATCAGCTGCTGCTGCTGCTGTGACAGATTTGGGTTGCCAGGTTCCTCTGTGTAACAGAAACTGGGACAGATTTGGGTTGCCAAGTTCCTCTGTGCAAAAGCCAGGTTCCTCTGTGCAAAAGTAACTGGGACAGATTTGGGTTGCCAGGTTCCTCTGTGTAACAGAAACTGGGACAGATTTGGGTTGCCAGGTTCCTCTGTGTAAAAGTAACTGGGACAGATTTAGGTTAACAGGTTCCGCTGTGTAACAGAAACTGGGACATATTTGGGTTGCCAGGTTCCTCAGTGTAATAGAAACTGGGACAGATTTGGGTTGCCAGGTTCCTCAGTGTAATATAAACTGGGACAGATTTGGGTTGCTAGGTTACTCTGTGTAATAGAAACTGGGACAGATTTGGGTTGCTAGGTTACTCTGTGTAATAGAAACTGGGACAGATTTGGGTTGCTAGGTTACTCTGTGTAATAGAAACTGGGACAGATTTGGGTTGCTAGGTTACTCTGTGTAATAGAAACTGGGACAGATTTGGGTTGCTTGGTTACTCTGTGTAATAGATACTGACTCAATCCACAAACTTGATCTTTGCTGAACACCGATATTACACCAGATACAAGCTGTCTGTGGATGACTGTCTGTGGATGACTGTCTGTGGATGACGGTCTGTGGATGACGGTCTGTGGATGACGGTTTGTGGATGATGGTCTGTGGATGACGGTCTGTGGATGACGGTCTGTGGATGACTGTCTGTGGATGACGGTCTGTGGATGACTGTCTATTGATGACTGTCTGTGGATGACTGTCTGTGGATGACTGTCTGTGGATGACTGTCTATTGATGACTGTCTGTGGATGACTGTCTATTGATGACTGTCTGTGGATGACTGTCTATTGATGACTGTCTGTGGATGACTGTCTATTGATGACTGTCTTCACACAAGATAATATATTTTCGTATGAATAACTACAAGCGGCTGCACAGCCCCGTTTAGAGTTGTATTGGTTGTGTTTGAGAAGTGGGACTAGTTCACTTGAGTTGACCATCAAACCATTGTTTGTGCTATTATAATACATTACAGATGTACAGAAAATGAAAAAGTTATCAATTAACTACGTCATCTGTATCAGTGGAGTTAACAGAACAATCTGTTTCAGCTAATATCCTTTTTGAGCAAGATGGCGTCGACGGAGATGGTCGCCTCGCTTCGAGTTCTTAGGAAACTATGCAGTATTTTGTTTTTATATGTATTATTTCTTACATTGTTACCCCAAGAAATCTTAAGTGTTATTACATACAGCCGGGAAGAACTATTGGATATAAGAGCAACGTCAACTTACCAACATTACGAGCAGGAATATGACTTTCCCGAAGCGGATCCTCTGTTTGGACCACCACCCAGGACAATGGATCGGATCCCAGTAGGCGACCCAAAACAACGGCGACGCAGAAGGGGCAGACGAAGCGGCCACCTGGTCAGGCTCCGTAGACGGGCACATCGCCCACCGCTCCCGAGTATACTACTAGCCAATGTCCAGTCTCTTGACAACAAGGTAGACGGAATTTGAGCAAGGGTTGCCTTCCAGAGAGACATCAGAGATTGTAACATTTTCTGTTTCACGGAAACATGGCTCTCTCGGGATATGTTGTCGGAATCGGTTCAGCCACCGGTATTCTCCATGCATTGCGCTGACAGAGATAAACACCTCTCTGGGAAGAGGAAGGGAGGGGGTATATGCTTCATGATTAACGACTCATGTTGTAATCATAACAACATACAGGAACTCAAATCCTTCTGCTCACCCGATCTAGAATTCCTCACAATCAAATGCCGGCCATTCTACCTACCAAGGGAATTCTCATCAGTTATAGTCACAGCTGTGTACATTCCCCCTCAAGCAAACATCAAGGCGGCCATCAAGGAACTTCACTGGACCTTATGCAAACTGGAAACCATATATTCTGAGGCTGCATTTATTGTAGCTGGGGATATTAACAAAGCAAATTTGAGAATCAAATGTATTTATAAAGCCCTTCTTACATCAGCTGATATCTCAAAGTGCTATACAGAAACCCAGCCTAAAACCCCAAACAGCAAGCAATGCATGTGTAGAAGCACGGTGGCTAGGAAAAACTCCTTAGAAAGGCCAGAACCTAGGAAGAAACATTGAGAGGAACCAGGCTATGAGGGTGGCCAGTCCTCTTCTGGCTGTGCCGGGTGGCGATTATAACAGAACTTGGCCAAGATGTTCAAATGTTCATAAATGACCAGCAGGGTCAAATAATAATAATCACAGTGGTTGTCGAGTGTGCAACAGGTCAGCACCTCAGGAGTAATGTCAGTCGGCAAATCCGACCACAATGCCATCTTGCTCCTACCGTCTTATAGGCAGAAACTCAAACAGGATGTGCCAGTGACGAGAACCATTCAACGCTGGTCTGACTAATCGGAAGATTGTTTTGATCAAGCGGACTAGAATATGTTCCGGTCAGCCTCAGAGAACAACATCGACCTATACGCTGACTTGGTGAGTGCGTTTATAAAGTAGTGCATTGGTGATGTTGTACCCACTGTGACTTTTAAAACCTACCCTAACCAGAAACCATGGATGAATGGTGGCATTTGCGCAAAACTGAAAGTGTGAACCACCGCATTTAACCATGGAAAGAGGACTGAGAATATGGCAGAATATAAACAGTGTAGTTATTCCCTCCGCAAGGCAATCATACAATCAAAACGTCAGTATAGAGACAAAGTAGAGTCGCAGTTTGATGGCTCAGACACGAGACGTATGTGGCAGGGTCTACAGACAATCACGGACTACAAAGGGAAAACCAGCCACGTTGCGGCTCGCTAACAAGGACTGTGCCCCCCCTCCTTCTCCGTGGCTGACGTGAGTAAAACATTTAAACATGTTAACCCTCGCAAGGCTGCTGGCCCAGATGGCATTCCTAGCCGTGTCCTCAGAGCACGCGCAGACCAGCTGGCTGGTGTGTACATATTCAATCTCTCCCTATCCCAGTCTACTGTCCCCACTTGCTTCAAGATGTCCACTATTGTTCCTGTACCCAAGAAGGCAAAGATAACTGAACTAAATGACTAGCACTCACTTTGTCATCATGAAGTGCTTTGAGAGACTAGTCAAGGATCATATCACTTCCACCTTACCTGCCACCCTAGACCCACTTCAGTTTGCATACCGCCCCAACAGGTCCACAGATGATGCCATCGCCATCACACTGCACATTGCCCTATCCCATCTGGACAAAAGGAATACCTATGTACGAATGCTGTTCATTGACTACAGCTCAGCATTCAACACCATAGAACCCTCCAAGCTCATCATCAAGCTGGAGGCCCTGGGTCTCAACCCCGCCCAGTGCAACTGGGTCCTGGACTTTCTGAAGGGCCGCCCCCAGGTGGTAAAGGTAAGAAACAACATCTCCATTTCGCTGACCCTCAACACTGGGGCCCCACAAGGGTGTGTGCTCAGCCCCCTCCTGTACAGCCTACAGGGAGAAGGTGAGGGCTCTGGGAGTGTGGTGTCAGGAAAACAACCTCTCACTCAACATCAACAAAACAAAGGAGATGATCGTTGACTTCAGTAAACAGCAGAGGGAGTAGCTCCCTATCCACATCGACGGGACAGTAGTGGAGAAGGTGGAAAGTTTTAAGTTCCTCGGCGTTCACATCACGGACAAAATGAAATGGCCCACCCACACAGACAGCGTGGGTAGCGCCTCTTCAACCTCAGGAGGCTGAAGAAATTTGGCTTGTCACCCATAACCCTGACAAACTTTTACAGATGCACAATTGAGAGCATCCTGTCGAGCTGTATCACCACCTGGTACGGCAGCTGCACCGCCCACAAACGTAAGGCTCTCCAGAGGGTGGTGCGGTCTGCACAACCCATCACCTGGGCCAAACTACCTGCCCTCCAGGACACCTACAGCACCCGATGTCACAGGAAGGCCAAAAAGATCATCAAGGACCACAACCACCCGAGCCACTGCCTGTTCACCCCGCTATCATCCAGAAGGCGAGGTCAGTACAGGTGCATCAAAGCTGGGACCGAGAGACTGAAAAACAGCTTCTATCTCAAGGCCATCACTGTTAAACAGCAATCACTAACTCAGAGAGGCTGCTGCCTACATTGAGACCCAATCACTGGCCACTTTAATAAATGGATCACTAGTCACTTTATACAATGCCACTCTAAATAATGCCACTTTAATAATGTTTACATATCTTACATTACTCATATCACATGTATATACTGTATTTTATAACATCTACTCCACCTTGCCTATGCCGTTCAGCCATCGCTCGTCCATATATTTATATGTACATATTCTCTTTCACCTCTTTAGATTTGTGTGTATTAGGTAGTTGTTGTGGGATTGTTAGATTACTTGTTAGATATTACTGCACTGTCAACTAGAAGCACAAGCATTTCGCTATACTCACATTAACACCTGCTAACCATGTGTATGTGACCAATAACATCTGCTAACCATGTGACCAATAACATCTGCTAACCATGTGTATGTGACCCATAACATCTGCTAACCATGTGACCAATAACATCTGCTAACCATGTGTATGGACCAATAACATCTACTAACCATGTGTATGTGACCAATAACATCTGCTAACCATGTGTATGTGACCAATAACATCTGCTAACCATGTGTATGGACCAATAACATCTGCTAACCATGTGTATGGACCAATAACATCTGCTAACCATGTGTATGGACCAATAACATCTGCTAACCATGTGACCAATAACATCTGCTAACCATGTGTATGGACCAATAACATCTGCTAACCATGTGACCAATAACATCTGCTAACCATGTGTATGGACCAATAACATCTGCTAACCATGTTACCAATAACGTCTGCTAACCATGTGTATGGACCAATAACATTTGATTTGATTTGATACTGGTTGTCATCTGCACTTATGTCCTGAAGGAGTCACTGGTGCTGCAGCGTCAGGTTAAGAACAGAGAGAGAGGAGTCACTGGTGCTGCAGCATCAGGTTAAGAACAGAGAGAGAGGCGTCACTGGTGCTGCAGAGTCAGGTTAAGAACAGATAGAGAGGAGTCACTGGTGCTGCAGAGTCAGGTTAAGAACAGATAGAGAGGAGTCACTGGTGCTGCAGCGTCAGGTTAAGAACAGAGAGAAAGGAGTCACTGGTGCTGCAGAGTCAGGTTAAGAACAGAGAGAGAGAGAGAGGAGTCACTGGTGCTGCAGAGTCAGGTTAAGAACAGAGAGAGAGGAGTCACTGGTGCTGCAGCGTTAGGTTAAGAACAGAGAGAGAGGAGTCACTGGTGCTGCAGAGTCAGGTTAAGAACAGAGAGAGAGAGAGAGAGAGAGAGAGAGCGAGAGAGAGAGAGAGAGAGAGAGAGAGAGGAGTCACTGGTGCAGCAGCGTCAGGTTAAGAACAGAGAGAGAGGAGTCCTCTGGGTGAACGGTTACATTTCACACTTTTAGTTTGTGTGGATACTGATAGGGGTTGTGTGTGGATACTGATAGGGGTTGTGTGTGGATACTGATGGGGGTTGTGTGTGGATACTGATGGGGGTTGTGTGTGGATACTGATGGGGGTTGTGTGTGGATACTGATGGGGGTTGTGTGTGGATACTGATGGGGGTTGTGTGTGGATACTGATGGGGGTTGTGTGTGGATACTGATGGGGTTGTGTGTGTGGATACTGATGGGGGTTGTGTGTGGATACTGATGGGGGTTTGTGTGTGGATACTGATGGGGGTAGTGTGGATACTGATGGGGGTTTGTGTGGATACTGATAGGGGTTGTGTGTGGATACTGATAGGGTTTGTGTGGATACTGATGGGGGTTTGTGTGGATACTGATGGGGGTTGTGTGTGGATACTGATGGGGGTTTGTGTGGATACTGATGGGGGTTGTGTGTGGATACTGATGGGGGTTTGTGTGGATACTGATGGGGGTTGTGTGTGGATACTGATGGGGGTTTGTGTGGATACTGATGGGGATTGTGTGTGGATACTGATGGGGGTTTGTGTGGATACTGAGGGGGGTTTGTGTGTGGATACTGATGGGGTTTGTGTGTCTGTTTGTTTCAGCAACACAGTGCTGAGGAAGGACGTAACGGTGATGGACACAGACTCTCCTCCTAAAGCTGACACAGGGCTCAAGCCAGGTGAGTTAACACTCTGCACCGAGGAGGAGGAGAAGGGAGGTGGAGGAAGGAGGAGGACAGAGGAGGAGAAGGAGGAGGGAGGAGAGGGAGGAGGAGAAGGAGAGGAGAGAGGAGAAGGAGAGGGAGGAGGAGAAGGAGAGGAGGGAAGGAGGAGGATGGAAGAGGAGGAGGAGGAGGATGGAAGAGGAGGGAGGAGAAGGAGAGAAGGGAGGAGGAGAAGGAGAGGAGGGAGGAGGAGGGAAGAGGAGGAGAGGGAGGAGGAGAAGGGGAGGAGGGAGGGAGGAGGATGGAAGAGGAGGAGGAGGAGGATGGAAGAGGAGGGAGGAGAAGGAGAGGAGGGAGGGAGGAGGAGGGAAGAGGGAAGAGGAGGGAGGAGAAGGAGAGGGAGAAGGAGAGGAGGGAGGAGGATGGAGGAGGAGGATGGAAGAGGAGGGAGGAGAAGGAGAGGAGGGAGGGAGGAGGAGAAGGGAAGAAGAGGGAGGAGAAGGAGAGGGAGGGAGGAGGATGGAAGAGGAGGAAGAGGAGGGAAGAGAAGGAGGAGGAAGGAGGAGGAGGAGGGAGGAAGGAGGTCTTCTAGCATAGAGAAACCGCCTGGGACCACCTGAGGCTCAGTCGGTAGAGCATGACGCATTCAATGCCAAGGGTTGTTGGTTTGATTCCTGCTGGGGCCACATATATGTAAAATGTATGCATGCATGACTATAACTCGCTTTGGATAAAAGCATCAGCTAAATGGCTATTATTGTTGTATATGTTGTATTATATTAGGGTTGGTATTCACAATGTGTCAGAGTGATAATCCAGGTTGATTGTTCAAATCTCCCACTTCCTGTCCATGTCATCTAGTTCATTATCTAAAAGACCAAACTGATTGGAGATCAGCACTGAGATGCTTTGGCTACATTTACACAGGCAATACAATTCTGATCTTTTGCCACAATTTTTATTTTGGCCAATGAGATCAGATCTTTTGCTAATAATTGGGCTGCCTGCGTAATTTCAGCCTTTGTGAATACAGGGCATGATCTTGTGTCACTTCTCTCAGACCTGGCAGAGAGAGCTGGGAGGAAGAAATACAAAATCCATGTTCTGTGCTCCGCTGGGGGAGCACAAGCTGCTGCCACCTTAGAATCCAGTTCTGTTAGAAAAGGTTCCTGCTGCCATCTCTCTCTCTCTCTCTCTCTCTCTCTCTCTCTCTCTCTCTCTCTCTCTCTCTCTCTCTCTCTCTCTCTCTCTCTCTCTCTCAGTATGAAATAAGCTTTTTGTGCGTATGGAAAATGTCATGAAACATGGGATCAACACGTACTGTTTATATTATTGTTCAGTGTGTGTATTTATATATATATATATATATATATATATATATATATATATAGATAGATAGATAGATAGATAGATAGATAGATAGATAGATAGATAGATAGATAGATAGATAGATAGATAGATAGATAGATAGATAGATAGATAGATAGATAGATAGATAGATAGATAGACAGTGAGGGAAAAAAGTATTTGATCCCCTGCTGATTTTGTACATTCGCCCACTGACAAAGAAATGATCAGTCTATAATTTTAATGGTAGGTTTATTTGAAAAGTGAGAGACAGAATAACAACAAATAAATCCAGAAAAACACATCTCAGAAATGTTAAAAATTGATTTGCATTTTAATGAGGGAAATAAGTGTTTGACCGCCTCTCAATCAGAAAGATTTCTGTCTCCCAGGTGTCTTTTATACAGGTAACGAGCAGAGATTAGGAGCACATTCTTAAAGGGAGTGCTCCTAATCTCAGTTTGTTACCTGTATAAAAGACACCTGTCCACAGAAGCAATCAATCAATCATATTCCAAACTCTCCACCATGGCCAAGACCAAAGAGCTCTCCAAGGATGTCAGGGATTAGATTGTAGACCTACACAAGGCTGGAATGGGCTACAAGACCATCGCCAAGCAGCTTGGTGAGAAGGTGACAACATTTGGTGTGATTATTCGCAAATGGAAGAAACACAAAAGAACTGTCAATCTCCCTTGGCCTGGGGCTCCATGCAAGATCTCACCTCATGACCTTAATTCCATAGAAAATCTGTGGAGGGAGCTGAAGGTTCGAGTTGCCAAACGTCAGCCTCAAAACCTTAATGACTTGGAGAAGATCTGCAAAGAGGAGTGGGACAAAATCCCTCCTGAGGTGTGTGCAAACCTGGTGGCCAACTACAAGAAACATCTGACCTCTGACCTCTGTGACAAGGGTTTTGCCACCAAGTACTAAGTCATGTTTTGCAGAGGGGTCAAATACTTATTTCCCTCATTAAAATGTAAATCATTTTATAACATTTTTGACTGTTTTTCTGGATTTGTTTGTTGTTATTTTGTCTCTCACTGTTCAAATAAACCTACCATTAAAATTATAGACTGATCGTTTCTTTGTCAGTGGGCAAACGTACAAAATCAGCAGGGGATCAAATACTTTTTTCCCTCACTGTGTATATATATATACTGCTCAAAAAAATAAAGGGAACACTTAAGCAACACAATGTAACTCCAAGTCAATCACACTTCTGTGAAATCAAACTGTCCACTTAGGAAGCAACACGGATTGACAATAAATTTCACATGCTGTTGTGCAAATGGAATAGACAACAGGTGGAAATTATAGGTAATTAGCAAGACACCCCCAATAAAGGAGTGGTTCTGCAGGTGGTGACCACAGACCATTTCTCAGTTCCTATGCTTCCTGGCTGATGTTTTGGTCACTTTTGAACGCTGGCGGTGCTTTCTCTCTAGTGGTTGCATGAGACGGAGTCTACAACCCACACAAGTGGCTCAGTTAGTGCAGCTCATCCAGGATGGCACATCAATGTGAGCTGTGGCAAGAAGGTTTGCTGTGTCTGTCAGCGTAGTGTCCAGAGCATGGAGGCGCTACCTGGAGACAGGCCAGTACATCAGGAGACGTGGAGGAGGCCGTAGGAGGGCAACAACCCAGCAGCAGGACCGCTACCTCAGCCTTTGTGCAAAGAGGAGCAGGAGGAGCACCGCCAGAGCCCTGCAAAATGACCTCCAGCAGGCCACAAATGTGCATGTGTCTGCTCAAACGGTCAGAAACAGAGGTGGGGGTTGTGCTTATAGCCCAACACCGTGCAGGACGTTTGGCATTTGTCAGAGAACACCAAGATTGGCAAATTCGCCACTGGCGCCCTGTGCTCTTCACAGATGAAAGCAGGTTCACACTGAGCACATGACAGACGTGACAGAGTCTGCCTGCAACATCCTCCAGCATGACCGGTTTGGCGGTGGGTCAGTCATGGTGTGGGGTGGCATTTCTTTGGGGGGCCGCACAGTCCTCCATGTGCTCGCCAGAGGAATCCTGACTGCCATTAGGTACCGAGATGAGATCCTCAGACCCCTTGTGAGACCATATGCTGGTGCGGTTGGCCCTGAGTTCCTCCTAATGCAAGACAATGCTAGAGCTCATGTGGCCAGAGTGTGTCAGCAGTTCCTGCAAGAGGAAGGCATTGATGCTATGGACTGGCCCGCCCGTTCCCCAGACCTGATTCCAATTGAGCACACCTGAGACATCATGTCTCGCTCCATCCACCAACGCCACATTGCACCACAGACTGTCCAGGAGTTGGCGGATGCTTTAGTCCAGGTCTGGGAAGCGATGCCTCAGGAGACAGCAGTATATATTTTTTGTGAGCACTGTTTGGTTCTGTCACTATATGTATTGTTGGTGAGCACTGTTTGGTTCTATCACTATATATACTGTTGGTGAACACTGTTTGGTTCTATCACTATATATACTGTTGGTGAGCACTGTTTGGTTCTATCATTATATTTACTGTTGGTGAGCACTGTTTGGTTCTTTCATTATATATACTGTTGGTGAGCACTGTGTATATATACTATATTTAGATTTTACAAAGTAGCCACACTTTGCCCTGACAGCTTTGCACACTCTTGGCATTCTCTCAACCAGCTTCATGAGGTAGTCACCTGGAATGCATTTAAATTATTCTGTGTGTGTGTGTGTGTGTGTGTGTGTGTGTGTGTGTGTGTGTGTGTGTGTGTGTGTGTGTGTGTGTGTGTGTGTGTGTGTGTGTGTGTGTGTGTGTGTGTGTGTGTGTGTGTGTGTGTGTGTGTGTGTGTGTGTGTCAGCGCTGGATGCGGCTGTGGAGTTTGTGCATCAGGCGGTGGTGCCCGGCTCCTGGAGGACTGAGGTGAAAGACGAGAGTTCCACCAGTGAGGAAGATGAGGAGGAGGAAGAGCAGGAGGAAGAGGCCAGCGAAGAGGAGGAAGAGGTAATCATGTCATATTAAACCTGGTGGCTGCTGAGTAAAGCGAGAAACTCACCAGAAAGGGGGGGGGGGGGGGTGGAAAGGACAGGACAGGCAGAGCAGTGACTGTATGCTAGAAGGATCGTCCACATGTCCAGTCATCTTTGCTGATTAGCGATGTTGTTTTCTTAAGTGGATGAGTAGGTCTAATTTAGCGTGTACTGTAAATCGTCAACCGTTACCTCTTTTCAATTCAAATGAGCAGGAAGAGAGTGAATACTGACATGTCTGTTGTTTTGTGTGACTACAGCACCAGCGATAAAATGGTAAAATAGAGACCTTCTAATTGAGCGAGGCGTTAATGTGGACAACCCGCCCGGCTGCCTTGGGTTGGGTCATTATAATTCTAAACAATGCATTCTAAAATAATCAAATTACGCCTTGCACGCTCACCCTTAGTGAGTTTAAGCCATTGGAGAGATGTGTCCTTTGAGTTTAGGCCATAAATTGGCACAGGAGGCCATAAAATCAGTTTGGACAGTTTACAAGAAAAAGGCCTCCCCCAAGGTTAAATTCTAGGACCCTTTCATTCCCCACTGTAGATAAATGATATAGGAAGAACTATACAATCGGTCAAATAGAGTAAAACATTGTCCAGGGTAATGACACACCTTTCTCAGTGGGAGGAGCCAAGCTGAGCTCTTTATTGTTATTTCCTGTTCCTGTGTGCAGGAGGAAGTGGAGCCGTTCCCTGAGGAGAGAGACAACTTCCTGCAGCAGCTGTACAAGTTCATGGAGGACAGAGGTTTGCGGTTTATAGAATGCAACATTTCAACACATTTCAACTTAATCTACCCACCCTGCACCTGACAGCAGAGGAGGCTGGTTTAATCTACCCACCCTGCACCAGACAGCAGTGGAGGCTGGTTTAATCTACCCACCCTGCACCTGACAGCAGAGGAGGCTGGTTTAATCTACCCACCCTGCACCTGACAGCAGAGGAGGCTGGTTTAATCTACCCACCCTGCACCTGACAGCAGAGGAGGCTGGTTTAATCTACCCACCCTGCACCTGTCAGCAGAGGAGGCTGGTTTAATCTACCCATCAAAACTATGAAATAACACATATGAATTAATGTAGTAACCAAACAAGTGTTAAATAAAACAAATATATTTTATATTTGAGATTCTTCAAAGTAGCGATCCTTTGCCTTGATGACAGCTTTGCACACTCTTGGCATTCTCTCAACCAGCTTCATGAGGTAGTCACCTGGAATAACAGGTGTGCCTTGTTAAACGTTAATTTGTGGAATTTCTTGGCTCAAACGCATTAAGAAGGAATAAGTTGTGTTGTAACAAGGTAGGGGTGGTATACAGAAGATAGCCCTATTTGGTAAAAGACCAAGTCCATATTATGGCAAGAACAGCTGAAATAAGCAAAGAGAAACGACAGTCCATCATTACTTTAAGACATGAAGGTCAGTCAATCTGGAAAATGTCAAGAACTTTGAAAGTTTCTTCAATTGCAGTCGGCAAAAACCATCGAGCGCTATGATGAAACTGGCTCTCATGAGGACCGCCACAGGAATGGAAGACCCAGAGTTACCTCTGTTGCAGAGGATACGTTCATTAAAGTTACCAGCCTCAGAAATTGCAGCCCAAATAAATGCTTCACAGAGTTCAAGTTACAGACACACCTCAACATCAACTGTTCAGAGGAGACTGTGTGAATCAGGCCTTCATGGCCGAATGGCTGTAAAGAAACCACTACTAAAGGACACCAATAAGAAGAAGAGACTTGCCTGGGCCAAGAAACACAAGGAATGTTCTGGCTGATCTCTGCTCTACCACCCCTCTAGAGACTGATGGAAAAGCATTCCAGATGAAGCTGGTTGAGAGAATGCCAAGAGTGTGCAAAGCTGTCATCAAGGCAAAGGGTGGCTACTTTGAAGAATCTCAAATATAATATATATTTTGATTTGTTTAACACTTTTTTTGGTTACTACATGATTCCATTTGTGTTATTTCATTGTTTTGATGTCTTCACTATTATTCTACAATGTAGAAAATAGTAAAAATGAAGAAAAACCCTGTGAGTAGGTGTGTCCAAACGTTTGACTGGTACTTTATATAAACTCAGCAAAAAAAGAAACGTCCCTTATTCAGGACCCTGTCTTTCAAAGATAATTCGTAAAAATCCAAATAACTTCACAGATCTTCATTGTAAAGACTTTAAACACTGTTTCCCATGCTTGTTCAATAAACCATAAACAATTAATGAACATGCATCTGTGGAACGGTCGTTAAGACACTAACAGTTTACAGACGGTAGGCAATTAAGGTCACAGTTATGAAAACTTAGGACACTAAAGAGGTCTTTCTACTGACTCTGAAAAACACCAAAAGGAAGATGCCCAGGGTCCCTGCTCATCTGCGTGAACGTGCCTTAGGCATGCTGCAAGGAGGCATGAGGACTGCAGATGTGGCCAGGGCAATAAATTGCGCCTATGGGCACAAACCCACCGTCGCTGGACCAGACAGGACTGGCAAAAAGTGCTCTTCACTGACGGGTCGTGGTTTGTCTCACCAGGGGTGATGGTCGGATTCGCATTTATCGTCGAAGGAATGAGCGTTACACCGAGGCCTGTACTCTGGAGCGGGATTGATTTGGAGGTGGAGGGTCCGTCGTGGTCTGGGGCGGTGTCTCACAGCATCATCGGACTGAGCTTGTTGTCATTGCAGGATATCTCAACGCTGTGCGTTACAGGGAAGACATCCTCCTCCCTCATGTGGTACCCTTCCTGCAGGCTCATCCTGACATGACCCTCCAGCATGACAATGCCATCAGCCATACTACTTGTTCTCTGCGTGATTTCCTGCAAGACAGGAATGTCAGTGTTCTGCCATGGTCAGCGAAGAGCCCGGACCTCAATCCCATTGAGCACGTCTGGGACCTGTTGGATCGGAGGGTGAGGGCTAGGGCCATTCCCCTCAGAAATGTCCAGGAACTTGCAGGTGCCTTGGTGGAAGAGTGGGGTAACATCTCACAGCAAGAACTGGCAAATCTGGTGTAGTCCATGAGGAGATGCACTGCAGTACTTAATGCAGCTGGTGGCCACAGCAGATACTGACTTACTTTTGATTTTGACCCCCACCTTTGTTCAGGGACACATTATTCAATTTCTGTTAGTCACATGTCTGTGGAACTTGTTGTCTCAGTTGTCGAATCTTGTTATGTTCATACAAATATTTACACATGTTAAGTTTGCTGAAAATAAGTGTTAAGTTTACTGAAACTCAGTTGGCAGTGAGAGGACGTTTCTTTTTTTGCTGAGTTTATAAAACAGTAACAAAACGTATGTGGAATACTTCTGAGATAGACTACACTGGGCTTTCAGGGACTAGCCGTTAGGCTGTGTTTATCCTCCTGTAGGAACCCCCATCAACAAGAAGCCCGTGCTGGGCTACAGAAACCTGGACCTCTTCAAGCTCTACAGACTGGTGCACCAACTAGGAGGCTTCCATGATGTGAGTACCACACACTGATCATCACTTTCATTGGTGTTCCACATCTTAACCCTCACTTCTGATTGGACCCTGTGATGTATTGATGTGACGTAGTTCCCTGTGATGTAGATCCCTGTACTGTAGTTCCCTGTGATGTATTGATGTGCTGTAGTTCCCTGTGATGTAGTTCCCTGTGATGTAGTTCCCTGTACTGTAGTTCCCTGTGATGTATTGATGTGCTGTACTTCCCTGTGATGTAGTTCCCTGTGATGCATTGATGTGCTGTAGTTTCCTGTTATGTATTGATGTGCTGTAGTTCCCTGTGATGTATTGATGTTCTGTAGTTCCCTGTGATGTATTGATGTGATGTAGTTCCCTGTGATGTATTGATGTGATGTAGTTTCCTGTGATGTATTGATGTGATGTGGTTCCCTGTGATGTATTGATGTGCTGTAGTTTCCTGTGATGTATTGATGTGCAGTAGTTCCCTGTGATGTATCGATGTGCTGTAGTTCCCTGTGATGTATTGATGTGCTGTAGTTCCCTGTGATGTATTGATGTGATGTAGTTCCCTGTGATGTATTGATGTGCTGTAGTTTCCTGTGATGTATTGATGTGCTGTAGTTCCCTGTGATGTATTGATGTGCTGTAGTTCCTTGTGAGGTATTGATGTGATGTAGTTCCCTGTACTGTAGTTTCCTGTGCTGTACTTCCCTGTGATGTAGTTCCCTGTGATGTATTGATGTGCTGTAGTTTCCTGTGATGTATTGATGTGCTGTAGTTCCCTGTGATGTATTGATGTGCTGTAGTTCCCTGTGATGTATTGATGTTCTGTAGTTCCCTGTGATGTATTGATGTGATGTGGTTCCCTGTGATGTATTGATGTGATGTGGTTCCCTGTGATGTATTGATGTGATATAGTTTCCTGTGATGTATTGATATGATATAGTTCCCTGTGATGTATTGATGTGCTGTAGTTTCCTGTGATGTATTGATGTGCTGTAGTTCCCTGTGATGTATTGATGTGCTGTAGTTCCCTGTGATGTATTGATGTGATGTAGTTCCCTGTGATGTATTGATGTGCTGTAGTTCCCTGTGATGTATTGATGTGCTGTAGTTCCCTGTGATGTATTGATGTGCTGTAGTTCCCTGTGATGTATTGATGTGCTGTAGTTTCCTGTGATATATTGATGTGCTGTAGTTCCCTGTGATGTATTGATGTGATGTAGTTCCCTGTGATGTATTGATGTGATGTAGTTCCCTGTGATGTATTGATGTGCTGTGGTTCCCTGTGATGTATTGATGTGCTGTAGTTCCCTGTGATGTATTGATGTGCTGTAGTTCCCTGTGATGTATTGATGTGCTGTGGTTCCCTGTGATGTATTGATGTGATGTGGTTCCCTGTGATGTATTGATGTGCTGTAGTTTCCTGTGATGTATTGATATGATATGGTTTCCTGTGATGTATTGACGTGCTGTAGTTTCCTGTGATGTATTAATGTGATGTAGTTCCCTGTGATGTATTGATGTGATGTAGTTCCCTGTGATGTATTGATGTGATGTAGTTCCCTGTGATGTATTGATGTGATGTAGTTCCCTGTGATGTATTGATGTGCTGTAGTTCCCTGTGATGTATTGATGTGCTGTAGTTCCCTGTGATGTATTGATGTGCTGTAGTTCCCTGTGATGTATTGATGTGCTGTAGTTCCCTGTGATGTATTGATGTGATGTGGTTCCCTGTGATGTATTGATGTGCTGTAGTTTCCTGTGATGTATTGATATGATATAGTTTCCTGTGATGTATTGATGTGCTGTAGTTTCTTGTGATGTAGTTCCCTGTGATGTATTGATGTGCTGTAGTTCCCTGTGATGTATTGATGTGATATAGTTTCCTGTGATGTATTGATGTGCTGTAGTTTCCTGTGATGTATTGATGTGATGTAGTTCCCTGTGATGTATTGATGTGATGTAGTTCCCTGTGATGTATTGATGTGATGTAGTTCCCTGTGATGTATTGATGTGATGTAGTTCCCTGTGATGTATTGATGTGCTGTAGTTCCCTGTGATGTATTGATGTGCTGTAGTTCCCTGTGATGTATTGATGTGATGTGGTTCCCTGTGATGTATTGATGTGCTGTAGTTTCCTGTGATGTATTGATATGATATAGTTTCCTGTGATGTATTGTGATGTATTGATGTGCTGTAGTTTCTTGTGATGTAGTTCCCTGTGATGTATTGATGTGCTGTAGTTCCCTGTGATGTATTGATGTGATATAGTTCCCTGTGATGTATTGATGTGCTGTAGTTTCCTGTGATGTATTGATGTGATGTAGTTCCCTGTGATGTATTGATGTGATGTAGTTCCCTGTGATGTATTGATGTGATGTAGTTCCCTGTGATGTATTGATGTGATGTAGTTCCCTGTGATGTATTGATGTGATGTAGTTCCCTGTGATGTGCTGTAGTACCCTGTGATGTATTGATGTGCTGTAGTTCCCTGTGATGTATTGATGTGATGTGGTTCCCTGTGATGTATTGATGTGCTGTAGTTTCCTGTGATGTATTGATATGATATAGTTTCCTGTGATGTATTGATGTGCTGTAGTTCCCTGTGATGTATTGATGTGCTGTAGTTCCCTGTGATGTATTGATGTGCTGTAGTTTCCTGTGATGCATTGATGTGCTGTAGTTCCCTGTGATGTAGATTCCTGTGATGTATTGATGTGCTGTAGTTCCCTGTGATCTATTAATGTGATGTAGTTTCCTGTGATGTATTGACGTGCTGTAGTTCCTATGATGTATTGATGTGATGTAGATCCCTGTGCTGTAGTTCCCTGTGATGTATTGATGTGCTGTAGTTCCCTGTGATGTATTGATGTGATGTGGTTCCCTGTGATGTATTGATGTGCTGTAGTTTCCTGTGATGTATTGATATGATATAGTTTCCTGTGATGTATTGTGCTGTAGTTTCTTGTGATGTAGTTCCCTGTGATGTATTGATGTGCTGTAGTTCCCTGTGATGTATTGATGTGATATAGTTTCCTGTGATGTATTGATGTGCTGTAGTTTCCTGTGATGTATTGATGTGATGTAGTTCCCTGTGATGTATTGATGTGATGTAGTTCCCTGTGATGTATTGATGTGATGTAGTTCCCTGTGATGTATTGATGTGATGTAGTTCCCTGTGATGTATTGATGTGCTGTAGTTCCCTGTGATGTATTGATGTGCTGTAGTTCCCTGTGATGTATTGATGTGATGTGGTTCCCTGTGATGTATTGATGTGCTGTAGTTTCCTGTGATGTATTGATATGATATAGTTTCCTGTGATGTATTGTGATGTATTGATGTGCTGTAGTTTCTTGTGATGTAGTTCCCTGTGATGTATTGATGTGCTGTAGTTTCCTGTGATGCATTGATGTGCTGTAGTTCCCTGTGATGTAGATTCCTGTGATGTATTGATGTGCTGTAGTTCCCTGTGATCTATTAATGTGATGTAGTTTCCTGTGATGTATTGACGTGCTGTAGTTCCTATGATGTATTGATGTGATGTAGATCCCTGTGCTGTAGTTCCCTGTGATGTATTGATGTGCTGTAGTTCCCTGTGATGTATTGATGTGCTGTAGTTTCCTGTAATGTATTGATGTGCTGTTGTTCCATTTAGAGTTCACCAGCCATTTCACTCTGACAAAAATGTATCTCTTATTCCCTGTTTCACTCTGTGTCCTGTCCTCTCGTGTCTGGAGCAGATTGAGAGTGGGTCCGTATGGAAGACTGTCTACCAAGCTCTGGGAATCCCTGTTCTCAACTCTGCCGCCGGCTACAATGTCAAATGTGCTTACCGCAAGTACGTAGTGAGAGCCCATTGATTATCTGTTTACCACTGATACTGTACCTTTTAGGGGGACCCCTCTTGAGTCGCTGTGATGCTTTGATATTGATATAATGATCAGGCTGTGTATGATGTGGTATCCTCAGGTACCTGTATTGTTGTTATGGTGTGGTACTCCTCAGGTACCTGTATTGTTGTTCTGGTGTGGTATCCTCAGGGACCTGTATTGTTGTTATGGTGTGGTACTCCTCAGGTACATGTATTGTTGTTCTGGTGTGGTATCCTCAGGGACCTGTATTGTTGTGCTGGTGTGGTATCCTCAGGGACCTGTATTGTTGTTATGGTGTGGTACTCCTCAGGTACCTGTATTGTTGTTCTGGTGTGGTAATCCTCCTCAGGTACCTGTATTGTTGTTCTGGTGTGGTAAATCTCCTCAGGTACCTGTATTCTTGTTATGGTGTGGTAATCATCCTCAGGTACCTGTATTGTTGTTCTGGTGTGGTAATCCTCCTCAGGTACCTGTATTGTTGTTCTGGTGTGGTAAATCTCCTCAGGTACCTGTATGGGTTTGAGGAGTACTGCACCTCCTGCGCCATCACTTTCCGCATGGACCTTCCCCTGAAGCAGCCCAAGGCAGAGGGGGGCAAGGCTGAGGGGGAGACGGGGGAGGCAGGGGGAGACAGTACCGTCCCCCCTGTAGCCTCTTCAAGCTCAGCAGAGGAGCAGAAACGGAAAGCCTGCCACTCTGAGAGAGAGAACCTGTGCTGCTCAGAGACCAGCAATACTCAGCCCATCGTCTGCAAGGTACTGGACTCTCTTCGTCCCTCTCTCTCGCGCTGTCAGTGTAAGCACCCAGCCCAGTTCCCAACAACATCAGGATCATCTTTAGCATCTTTAGCGTCAGGATCATCTTTAGAGTCAGGATCATCTTTAGCATCAGGATCATCTTTAGCGTCAGGATCATCTTTAGCGTCAGGATCATCTTTAGCATCTTTAGCGTCAGGATCATCTTTAGCGTCAGGATCATCTTTAGCGTCAGGATCATCTTTAGCGTCAGGATCATCTTTAGCGTCAGGATCATCTTTAGCGTCAGGATCATCTTTAGCATCTTTAGCATCAGGATCATCGTTAGCGTCAGGATCATCTTTAGTATCTTTAGCGTCAGGATCATCTTTAGCGTCAGGATGATCTTTAGCATCTTTAGCGTCAGGATCATCTTTAGCATCTTTAGCGTCAGGATCATCTTTAGAGTCAGGATCATGTTTGGCATCAAGGTCATTGTTCGTACAATGGACTTAAATATATAGGAAATGATGTAGTAAAATGATTGATAAACAGGATTATGATGTAGTAAAATGATTGATAAACAGGATATGAAGTAAGGACATCATATCCCTCCCCACAGGAGGAGGCTGAGCTCACCCGGAACAAACCAGAGCTGGAACCTCTGAAAGCTGAGCAGCAGAAGGCTGAGAGAGAAGGTGGTGATGATGATGGTGTTGATGATGAGCAAGGAGACGACCATCACAAGCACGGCTCTGATGATGAAGACGGCCCTTCATTTGCTCGCCTCAGAGAGGAGGGAGTGAAGCTTGAGCCTTACGATGAGGAGCAGGAAGCTGGGAAGGAGGAGGACATCTCTGGGTAGGTGGTTCTCTCCCCCTGGGGCTGGGAAGGAGGAGGATATCTCTGGGTAGGTGGTTCTCTCCCCCTGGGGCTGGGGTAGTAGACTGTGCTGTTGATGGGGGGGGGGTGGTTGCACAATTACGGAAACTTTCCTGAAATCACCAGGAAATCCTGGTTGGGGGAAGGGAATCTTCAGACCAAGATTTCTGGAATTGTTTCTCTGGAATTGTTTCTCTGAGTTTCTGGAATTGTTTCTGGAATTTTGCAACCCTAAGTGGTGATATCCTTAGGATGTGTCTGTATTTGTGGAAGTCTTCAGCTGACAGGGTATGATGCCCAAGGGGTTCTGAAGGTATAGTAGACCCATCTGATCTGATATCATTCAGTCATGTATTCATTAACTAAACTTCCAACTATTGTACAACATTATGAGTAGTAGAAGAGAGGTCCTAAAACGAGCAGAGAACATGTGGTGCACACAAACAATATGCCAGTACTCAGTATCTATACAATAAAATAGCATTTTCCATTTGAAATATACTTATGTTGCCTTAAACGTAATGACATAATACTATAGGCATTCCCTGTCAGCTAAAGAGTTGAGGCTGTGAGTCTGCCAGCTAGCTGTTAACCTGCTGTAGACCAGCAGCTTCCCTCCTGGACCCTGGCTGAGCTCTGCTGTACTGCCCTTCTACCCTCTGTTGTTCTGGCTGAGCTCTGCTGTACTGCCCCCCTACCCTCTATTGTTCTGGCTGATCTCTACTGCCCCTCTATTGTGCTGGCTGATCTCTACTGCCCCTCTATTGTTTTGGCTGATCTCTACTGCCCCTCTATTGTTTTGGCTGATCTCTACTGCCCCTCTATTGTTTTGGCTGAGCTCTACTGCCCCTCTATTGTTCTGGCTGAGCTCTACTGCCCCTCTATTGTTCTGGCTGATCTCTAGTGCCCCTCTATTGTTCTGGCTGATCTCTACTGCCCCTCTATTGTTCTGGCTGATCTCTAGTGCCCCTCTATTGTTCTGGTTGATCTCTACTGCCCCTCTATTGTTTTGGCTGATCTCTACTGCCCCTCTATTGTTCTGGCTGATCTCTAGTGCCCCTCTATTGTTCTGGCTGATCTCTACTGCCCCTCTATTGTTCTGGTTGATCTCTAGTGCCCCTCTATTGTTCTGGCTGAGCTCTACTGCCCTTCTATTATTCTGGCTGAGCTCTACTGACCCTCTATTGTTCTAGCTGAGCTCTACTGCCCCTCTATTGTTCTGGCTGATCTCTACTGCCCCTCTATTGTTCTGGCTGATCTCTACTGCCCCTCTATTGTTCTGGCTGATCTCTACTGCCCCTCTATTGTTCTGGCTGATCTCTACTGCCCCTCTATTGTTCTAGCTGAGCTCTACTGTCCCTCTATTGTTCTAGCTGAGCTCTACTGTCCCTCTATTGTTCTGGCTGAGCTCTACTGCCCTTCTATTGTTCTGGCTGAGATCTACTGCCCCTCTATTGTTCTAGCTGAGATCTACTGCCCCTCTATTGTTCTGGCTGAGATCTACTGCCCCTCTATTGTTCTGGCTGAGCTCTACTGCCCCTCTATTGTTTTGGCTGAGCTCTACTGCCCCTCTATTGTTTTGGCTGAGCTCTACTGCCCCTCTATTGTTTTGGCTGAGCTCTACTGCCCCTCTATTGTTCTGGCTGAGCTCTACTGCCCCTCTATTGTTCTGGCTGATCTCTACTGCCCCTCTATTGTTCTAGCTGATCTCTACTGCCCCTCTACCCTATGTGCCCCACTAGTACAGGTATTGCCCCTCTTCATGTCTCAGCCAGTGCCCGCAGAAGGGACGGCTCTAAGTACTCAAATCTTGACGGCCTCTACTCTATTTAAAGCGCATGCTGTGGTCCATCTCTCTGTCTCTCCATCTCTGTTTTTCCATTTCTCTGTTCATTAGGACTGTTAGGCAGACACATGGCTTTGACTGCTCAGTCAGCCAGTCAACTGCAGAGCTCTGGTTTTGATTCTGACCCTTGTTGTATTCTAGATGATTTTCTACTTGAACAAAAACATCAGGACACTATCCTCTTGCTGTGTTCAGTCCTGCATCTGAGCCAGTTATTTGTAAAGGAAGAGAATGACATTTGTTTTGTTTTGACTGGATTCTTTAAGAAAAACGAGATTTCAGTCTTAGGAGGTGTAGTTCGATGTGGCAGTTACTAATGTTTGTCCCCCATGAGACACCATATGAACAAAGCCATTATCACTTCCTGAAAATAGTCAGAATGAATTTAAGATTACTCAAGATGACTGTAAATTAATTTTGACGTTTTTGCCAAGGAGGTTTTACTCACGCTATTTTACATCTAGCTAAGATGTTCGGTACAGTATGTCTCAAGTAAATGTGTGACGTGTTGTCTAATGCAGGGATTTTTCTGCCATTGAAATCCTTGTGAATAACATTTTTTAAATCAAAACCGGTATGGTTAAACATTCTCAGTGTAAACTTAAATTACTAAAAACCAGATATAAAGTATGAACAAACGATAATGGACCTAAATCTTTTTTATAATATAAACTTTAAGAACGAACAATCACCAAAATACAAGCTAGACAATCAGGGAGAATAAAACATTCCCAAAAACATTGATTTTAGCAGTTTTGATTTTGTTATTATGTTTGAACAAAATAACACAGCATTTGCCGTAGTAAAATGCATGGAATTGCAGGAAATTTGTTTAAAAACTGAAAAAGTTTCTTGCAACTCCGGCAGAATATGTAGAATCACAGGAAATTAGCTTTGAAATTGAAAAATGTGTAGAATTGGAAGAGCTTAGCTTTAAAAATGTAACTCCATGGAGAATATTGTAGAATTGCAGGAAATTGGCTTCAAAATGCTCAAATTTCTCGACTCTACCAAGATGGGTGACCTCTGCCACCTAAGCCTCGTTTTGATCTGGAATAAAATCTGTTATGTATCCTGTGTTAGTGGGCAAGTGATCATTGTCAAAATCAAATCAGTTTTGGATGATACTGACTTGTTTTCACTGGAATAAATGTTTCTGAGTCATATCTATGTCACATATGCCGTTTTCTTCGAGAGAAGTTGGTTCTCCAGTTCAATTCTGTTTTAAATGAGCAAGAGACTGAAGCATGAATGAGTCACCAGGGTTTGTAGAGTCAATATCTGATCCTACTTGAACGAGACATCCAGGGTAGAGCTGGGTTGATAAACCAAAAATGATCGACACCGACCCAACCAATCGAGTACATTTTACTGATATTGATAATGGCGATAAGTAGCTTTTACCAGAGTAATGTGAAGTTTGAAATGAAGTCTGCTAATATGAGCTATTGCTAATGGGACAATTGATGACTACAACATTCAGAATAGTAGTTGTAAGGGTAATATAAAAAAAATTGCCAGTGCACATTTATCGTTCAACTTGTCGTTATCGTGATATGGATTACTGTCCTAATGGCGCTCTACACCGGCGTCTTGTCGCCAGCGGCTCTACACCGGCGTCTTGTCGCAGGGCGCTCTACACCGGCGTCTTGTCGCAGGGCGCTCTACACCGGCGTCTTGTCGCCGGGCGCTCTACACCGGCGTCTTGTCGCCGGGCGCTCTACACCGGCGTCTTGTCGTGGCGCTCTACACCGGCGTCTTGTCGCAGGGCGCTCTACACCGGCGTCTTGTCGCAGGGCGCTCTACACCGGCGTCTTGTCGCAGGGCGCTCTACACCGGCGTCTTGTCGCCGGGCGCTCTACACCGGTGTCTTGTCGCCGGGCGCTCTACACCGGCGTCTTGTCGCGGCACTCTACACCGGCGTCTTGTCGCGGCGCTCTACACCGGCGTCTTGTCGCAGGGCGCTCTACACCGGCGTCTTGTCGCAGGGCGCTCTACACCGGCGTCTTGTCGCAGGGCGCTCTACACCGCCGTCTAGTCGTCAGCGGCTCTACACCGGCGTCTTGTCGGCGACGGCTCTACACCGGCGTCTTGTCGCCGGCGGCTCTACACCGGCCTCTACGCCGGCGTCTTGTAGCGGCGCTCTACACCTGCGTCTTGTCGCCGGCGCTCTATTCCGGCGTCTTGTAGCCGGAGCTCTACACCTGCGTCTTGTAGCGGCGCTCTACACCTGCGTCTTGTCGCCGGCGCTCTATTCCGGCGTCTTGTAGCCGGAGCTCTACACCTGCGTCTTGTCGCCGGTGTCTTGTCAATTTCTCTGCATTTAGGGAGTAGAGGGCAGTTTGTAGATGACCCATTTAGGCATTCATCTTTAGTATCCTTAGAGTGGGAAGTGGGATTTCCTGTTGTGCCAAAGCTGACATGTTTGCTCTGGTGACTAAAATGTACTGAGCATGGTTGTGAAGGTACAGACCCACCTGTCAGTACTGTAGGCATAGTTGTGTTGCTGTAGGTTCACTATAGATAGAGGAGAAGAGAGAAGGCAGTATTTAACAAGTCTCAGTAAGTGTCCTGCTTGGAGCAGAGCAGACCATCTGAGCTAGGACGTCCTGTTGGCTCTCAGTTGATTTGAAATGCTTGAAACGTGGCTACCGGACTTTACTGCCGTACTTCATATGAGAAGACTGCATTTTCATGTGTGGCAACAGTAGTCATTTTTTATTTTCTTCTGTGGAACAAACAGTTGACTGAAGACGTCCGGGGCATTTGTGCGGGTTGTAGTCCGTTTCTGCGGTAACGTGGACTCTTAACAATGTGATGAAACTTTGTTGTAGCAAGCGGCGCACATGAAAATAGAATGAATTGTATGGGAACCTGCTACCTCTGGAAATATGACTGGTAAACTCGCAATGGGCTGCCTGGTATTGTGATGCAATGATTTCCATGGTAACGTAGAATGTAAATAAAAATTATGTTAACTGATGTGGATCATACTTTTTTTATTTTATTTTTGTAATGTCAGTTGAGTTGAATCAATAAATCAGAGGACATATTGAATGGTGTGATATTCTAACAGTTATACCTATAACCGCAGTCATTTGTCTGACCAATAACCATCATCCAAAACTCCATGACAGTCGTTGGGCGTTGACCTGGATTTTGGACATGTTGACTGTACTTCCTGTCTCACGTTACTACTGTGTCTGCACGCTGCAACAGCCTCAACTGCTGTGCCGCTAAGCTGTGCTTTGCTGTGCCAACCTGCATAATCTGCCTCAGTGTGCTGAAACCCTTCGCACCACCCCTCACCCTCTCTCCAGCTCTGACTGTGTACTATAGCACCACCTTGTGGTTGTTATACCTACTACAACTCAACTAAAACCTCAAGTCAATGAGTGTGAATGAGTTGTGATGGGCTTGTGGTGTCTAGATGATGAAGGTTAGCTGTAATGTAAGTCCATATAGGACCAGACCTAGGCTAGATGATGTATGTTTTTTATAAAGGAAGTGTTTGTAGCATAATGGTATTTATTTATTATAACGCTGATACTGTCCCAATTATGAATATTTATTTAAACAGGAAGAAGAGAGGGTTAGGAAGCAGGCTGATGACCACTGGAGACAAGACTGAGGGTTGGGTAGGCTAGGGGGGGGGGTATTTAGTAGTAGTGGCTTGGAGGCTGGGGGGGGGGGGGTATTTAATGGTAGTGGCTTGGAGGCTAGTGGGGTTATTTAGTAGTAGTGGCTTGGAGGCTAGGGGGGTTATTTAGTAGTAGTGGCTTGGAGGCTGAGGGGGGTTATTTAGTAGCAGTGGCTTGGAGGCTCGGGGGTTATTTAGTAGTAGTGGCTTGGAGGCTTGGGGGGTTATTTAGTAGTAGTGGCTTGGAGGCTGAGGGGGGTTATTTAGTAGCAGTGGCTTGGAGGCTAGTGGGGTTATTTAGTAGTAGTGGCTTGGAGGCTAGTGGGGTTATTTAGTAGTAGTATTGGCTTGGAGGCTAGGGGGGTTATTTAGTAGCAGTGGCTTGGAGGCTAGGGGGGTTATTTAGTAGTAGTGGCTTGGAGGCTAGGGGGGTTATTTAGTAGTGGTATTGGCTTGAAGGCTAGGGGGGTTATTTAGTAGTAGTATTGGCTTGGAGGCTAGGGGGGGGGGTTATTTAGTAGTATTGGCTTGGAGGCTGGGGGGTTATTTAGTAGTATTGGCTTGGAGGCTGGGGGGTTATTTAGTAGTAGTGGCTTGGAGGCTAGTGGGGTTATTTAGTAGTAGTAGCTTGGAGGCTGAGGAGGCTGGGAGTGGCCTAGCCAGTCTCCAAACCTTAATCCCATAGAAAATCTGTGGAGGGAGCTGAAGGTTCGAGTTGCCAAACGTCAGCCTCGAAACCTTAATGACTTGGAGAAGATCTGCAAAGAGGAGTGGGACAAAATCCCTCCTGAGGTGTGTGCAAACCTGGTGGCCAACTACAAGAAACGTCTGACCTCTGTGATTGCCAACAAGGGTTTTGTCACCAAATACTAAGTCATGTTTTGCAGAGGGGTCAAATACTTATTTCCCTCATTAAAACGCAAATAAATTTATAACATTTTTGACATGTGTTTTTCTGTTTTTTTGTTGTTGTTATTCTGTCTCTCACTGTTCAAATAAACCTACCATTTAAAAGAATAGACTGATCATGTCTTTGTCAGTGGGCAAACGTACAAAATCAGCAGGGGATCAAATACTTTTTTCCCTCACTGTATTTAGTAGTAGTGGCTTGGAGGCTAGGGGGGGTTATTTAGTAGTAGTAGTGGCTTGGAGGCTAGGGGGGGTTATTTAGTAGTAGTGGCTTGGAGGCTAGGGGGGTTATTTAGTAGTAGTGGCTTGGAGGCTAGCGGGGTTATCTAGTAGTAGTGGCTTGGAGGTTAGCGGGGTTATTTAGTAGTGGTGGCTTGGAGGCTGGGGGGGTTATTTAGTAGTAGTAGTGGCTTGGAGGCTAGTGGGGTTATTTAGTAGTAGTAGTGGCTTGGAGGCTAGTGGGGTTATTTAGTAGTAGTAGTGGCTTGGAGGCTGAGGGGGGTTATTTAGTAGTGGTGGCTTGGAGTCTAGTGGGGTTATTTAGTAGTAGTAGTGGCTTGGAGGCTAGGTGGGTTATTTCGTAGTTGTGGCTTGGAGGCTAGTGGGGTTATTTAGTAGTAGTAGTAGTAGTAGTAGTGGCTTGGAGGCTAGGGGGGTTTAGTAGTAGTGGCTTGGAGGCTGGGGAGTCTAGGGGGTTATTTATTAGTAGTGACTTGGAGGCTAGGGGGTTATTTAGTAGTAGTGGCTTGGAGGCTAATGGGGTTATTTATTAGTAGTGGCTTGGAGACTAGGGGGTTTATTTAGTACTTTTGGCTTGGAGGCTAGTGGGGTTATTTAGTAGTAGTGGCTTGGAGGTTGAGGAGACTAGGGGGGATATTTAGTTGTAGTTGCTTGGAGGCTAGGGGGTTTATTTAGTTGTAGAGGCATGTAGGCTTGGGGGGTTATTTAGTAGTAGTGGCTTGAAGACTAGGGGGGTTATTTAGTAGTAGTATTGGCTTGGAGGCTAGTGGGGTTATTTAGTAGTAGTAGTGGCTTGGAGGCTTGGGGGTTATTTAGTAGTAGTGGCTTGGAGGCTGGGGGGGTTATTTAGTAGTAGTAGTGGCTTGGAGGCTAGTGGGGTTATTTAGTAGTAGTAGTGTCTTGGAGGCTAGTGGGGTTATTTAGTAATAGTGGCTTGGAGGCTAGGGAGGTTATTTAGTAATAGAGTGGCTTGGAGGCTAGGGAGGTTATTTAGTAGTAGTAGTGGCTTGGAGGCTAGGGAGGTTATTTAGTAATAGAGTGGCTTGGAGGCTAGGGAGATTATTTAGTAGTTGTGGCTTGGAGGCTAGGGAGATTATTTAGTGGTAGTGGCTTGGAGGTTGAGGAGGCTAGGGAGGTTATTTAGTAATAGAGTGGCTTGGAGGCTAGGGAGATTATTTAGTAGTTGTGGCTTGGAGGCTAGGGAGGTTATTTAGTAGTAGTGGCTTGGAGGTTGAGGAGGCTAGGGGGGATATTTAGTTGTAGTGGCTTGGAGGCTAGGGGGGGTATTTAGTTGTAGAGGCATGTAGGCTTGGGGGGTTATTTTGTTTATTTTGGAGTAGTGGCTTGGAGGTTGAAGAGGCTATGGGGGGTCATTTAGTAGTAGTGGCTTGGATGCTAGGGGGATGATTTAGTAGTATTGGCTTGGAGGCTAGGGGGGTTATTTAGTAGTAGTATTGGCTTGGAGGCTAGTGGGGTTATTTAGTAGTAGTAGTGGCTTGGGGGTTATTTAGTAGTAGTGGCTTGGAGGCTGGGGGGGTTATTTAGTAGTAGTGGCTTGGAGGCTAGTGGGGTTATTTAGTAGTAGTAGTAGCTTGGAGGCTGAGGAGGCTGGGAGTGGCCTAGCCAGTCTCCAGACCTTAATCCCATCGAAAATCTGTGGAGGGAGCTGAAGGTTCGAGTTGCCAAACGTCAGACTCGAAACCTTAATGACTTGGAGAAGATCTGCAAAGAGTGGGACAAAATCCCTCCTGAGGTGTGTGCAACCCTGGTGGCCAATTACAAGAAACGTCTGACCTCTGTGATTGCCAACAAGGGTTTTGTCACCAAGTACTAAGTCATGTTTTGCAGAGGGGTCAAATACTTATTTCCCTCATTAAAACGCAAATACATTTATAACATTTTTGACATGTGTTCTGTTTTTTTGTTGTTGTTATTCTGTCTCTCACTGTTCAAATAAACCTACCATTAAAATGATAGACTGATCATGTCTTTGTCAGTGGGCAAACGGACAAAATCAGCAGGGGATCAAATACTTTTTTCCCTCACTGTATTTAGCAGTAGTGGCTTGGAGGCTAGGGAGGTTATTTAGTAGTAGTAGTGGCTTGGAGGCTAGTGGGGTTATTTAGTAGTGGTGGCTTGGAGGCTGGGGGGGTTATTTAGTAGTAGTAGTGGCTTGGAGGCTAGTGGGGTTATTTAGTAGTAGTAGTGGCTTGGAGGCTAGTGGGTTTATTTAGTAGTAGTAGTGGCTTGGAGGCTAGTGGGGTTATTTAGTAGTAGTAGTGGCTTGGAGGCTAGTGGGGTTATTTAGTAGTAGTAGTGGCTTGGAGGCTGAGGGGGGTTATTTAGTAGTGGTGGCTTGGAGTCTAGTGGGGTTATTTAGTAGTAGTAGTGGCTTGGAGGCTAGGTGGGTTATTTCGTAGTTGTGGCTTGGAGGCTAGTGGGGTTATTTAGTAGTAGTAGTAGTAGTAGTAGTGGCTTGGAGGCTAGGGGGGTTTAGTAGTAGTGGCTTGGAGGCTGGGGAGTCTAGGGGGTTATTTATTAGTAGTGACTTGGAGGCTAGGGGGTTATTTAGTAGTAGTGGCTTGGAGGCTAATGGGGTTATTTATTAGTAGTGGCTTGGAGACTAGGGGGTTTATTTAGTACTTTTGGCTTGGAGGCTAGTGGGGTTATTTAGTAGTAGTGGCTTGGAGGTTGAGGAGACTAGGGGGGATATTTAGTTGTAGTTTCTTGGAGGCTAGGGGGTTTATTTAGTTGTAGAGGCATGTAGGCTTGGGGGGTTATTTAGTAGTAGTGGCTTGAAGACTAGGGGGGTTATTTAGTAGTAGTATTGGCTTGGAGGCTAGTGGGGTTATTTAGTAGTAGTAGTGGCTTGGAGGCTTGGGGGTTATTTAGTAGTAGTGGCTTGGAGGCTGGGGGGGTTATTTAGTAGTAGTAGTGGCTTGGAGGCTAGTGGGGTTATTTAGTAGTAGTAGTGTCTTGGAGGCTAGTGGGGTTATTTAGTAATAGTGGCTTGGAGGCTAGGGAGGTTATTTAGTAATAGAGTGGCTTGGAGGCTAGGGAGGTTATTTAGTAGTAGTAGTGGCTTGGAGGCTAGGGAGGTTATTTAGTAATAGAGTGGCTTGGAGGCTAGGGAGATTATTTAGTAGTTGTGGCTTGGAGGCTAGGGAGATTATTTAGTGGTAGTGGCTTGGAGGTTGAGGAGGCTAGGGAGGTTATTTAGTAATAGAGTGGCTTGGAGGCTAGGGAGATTATTTAGTAGTTGTGGCTTGGAGGCTAGGGAGGTTATTTAGTAGTAGTGGCTTGGAGGTTGAGGAGGCTAGGGGGGATATTTAGTTGTAGTGGCTTGGAGGCTAGGGGGGGTATTTAGTTGTAGAGGCATGTAGGCTTGGGGGGTTATTTTGTTTATTTTGGAGTAGTGGCTTGGAGGTTGAAGAGGCTATGGGGGGTCATTTAGTAGTAGTGGCTTGGATGCTAGGGGGATGATTTAGTAGTATTGGCTTGGAGGCTAGGGGGGTTATTTAGTAGTAGTATTGGCTTGGAGGCTAGTGGGGTTATTTAGTAGTAGTAGTGGCTTGGGGGTTATTTAGTAGTAGTGGCTTGGAGGCTGGGGGGGTTATTTAGTAGTAGTGGCTTGGAGGCTAGTGGGGTTATTTAGTAGTAGTAGTAGCTTGGAGGCTGAGGAGGCTGGGAGTGGCCTAGCCAGTCTCCAGACCTTAATCCCATCGAAAATCTGTGGAGGGAGCTGAAGGTTCGAGTTGCCAAACGTCAGACTCGAAACCTTAATGACTTGGAGAAGATCTGCAAAGAGTGGGACAAAATCCCTCCTGAGGTGTGTGCAACCCTGGTGGCCAATTACAAGAAACGTCTGACCTCTGTGATTGCCAACAAGGGTTTTGTCACCAAGTACTAAGTCATGTTTTGCAGAGGGGTCAAATACTTATTTCCCTCATTAAAACGCAAATACATTTATAACATTTTTGACATGTGTTCTGTTTTTTTGTTGTTGTTATTCTGTCTCTCACTGTTCAAATAAACCTACCATTAAAATGATAGACTGATCATGTCTTTGTCAGTGGGCAAACGGACAAAATCAGCAGGGGATCAAATACTTTTTTCCCTCACTGTATTTAGCAGTAGTGGCTTGGAGGCTAGGGAGGTTATTTAGTAGTAGTAGTGGCTTGGAGGCTAGTGGGGTTATTTAGTAGTGGTGGCTTGGAGGCTGGGGGGGTTATTTAGTAGTAGTAGTGGCTTGGAGGCTAGTGGGGTTATTTAGTAGTAGTAGTGGCTTGGAGGCTAGTGGGTTTATTTAGTAGTAGTAGTGGCTTGGAGGCTAGTGGGTTTATTTAGTAGTAGTAGTGGCTTGGAGGCTAGTGGGGTTATTTAGTAGTAGTAGTAGTGGCTTGGAGACTCGGGGGTTATTTAGTAGTAGTGGCTTGGAGGCTGGGGGGGTTATTTAGTAGTAGTAGTGGCTTGGAGGCTAATGGGGTTATTTATTAGTAGTGGCTTGGAGGCTAGGGGGGTTATTTAGTAGTAGTGGCTTGGAGGCTAGTGGGGTTATGTAGTAGTATTGGCTTGGAGGCTAGTGGGGTTATTTAGTAGTAGTAGTGGCTTGGAGGCTAGTGGGGTTATTTAGTAGTAGTAGTGGCTTGGAGGCTAGTGGGGTTATTTAGTAGTAGTAGTGGCTTGGAGGCTACGGAGGTTATTTAGTAGTAGTAGTGGCTTGGAGGCTAGGGAGGTTATTTAGTAATAGAGTGGCTTGGAGGCTAGGGAGATTATTTAGTAGTTGTGGCTTGGAGGCTAGGGAGATTATTTAGTAGTAGGGGCTTGGAGGTTGAGGAGGCTAGGGGGATATTTAGTTGTAGTGGCTTGGAGGCTAGGGGGGGTATTTAGTTGTAGAGGCATGTAGGCTTGGGGGGTTATTTTGTTTATTTTGGAGTAGTGGCTTAGAGGTTGAAGAGACTATGGGGGGTCATTTAGTAGTAGTGGCTTGGATGCTAGGGTGATGATTTAGTAGTAGTGGCTTGGAGGCTAGGGAGATTATTTAGTAGTAGTTGCTTGAAGGCTGGGAGATTATTTAGTAGTATTGGCTTGGAGGCTAGGGGGGTTATTTAGTAGTAGTGGCTTGGAGGCTAGTGGGGTTATTTAGTAGTAGTGGCGTGGAGGCTGGGGGGGTTATTTAGTAGTAGTGGCTTGGAGGCTAGGGGGTTATTTGGTAGTAGCTTGGGGGCTGGGGGGGGTTTAGTAGTATTGGCTTGGAGGCTAGTGGGGTTATTTAGTAGTATTGGCTTGGAGGCTAGTGGGGTTATTTTGTAGTAGTGGCTTGGATGCTGGGGGGGTTATTTAGTAGTAGTGGCTTGGAGGCTAGGGGGTTATTTGGTAGTATCTTGGAGGCTGGGGGGGGGGGGGTTAGTAGTATTGGCTTGGAGGCTAGTGGGGTTATTTAGTAGTATTGGCTTGGAGGCTAGTTAGGTTATTTTGTAGTAGTGGCTTGGAGGCTGGGAGGCGTCATTTAGTAGTAGGTGCTTGGAGGCTAGGGGGTTGTTTAGTAGTAGTGGCTTGGAGGCTAGTGGGGTTATTTAGTAGTAGTGACTTGGAGGCTAGGGGGGTTATTTAGTGGTAGTGGCTTGCAGGCTAGTGGGGTTATTTAGTAGCAGTGGCTTGGAGGCTAGGGGGGGTTATTTAGTAGTTGTAGTGGATTGGAAACTAGGGGGGTTATTTAGTAGTAGTAGTGGCATTGATTCTAGGGGAGGTTATTTAGTAGTAGTAGCTTGGAGGCTGGGGGTCGTCATTTAGTAGTAGGTTCTTCGAGGCTATGGGGGTTATTTAGTAGTGGTGGCTTTGAGGCTAGTGGGGTTATTTAGTAGTAGTGGCTTGGAGGCTAGTGGGGTTATTTAGTAGTAGTGGCTTGGAGGCTAGTGGGGTTATTTAGTAGTATTGGCTTGGAGGCTAGTGGGGTTATTTATTAGTAGTAGTAGTGGCTTGGAGGCTCGGGGGTTATTTAGTAGTAGTGGCTTGGAGGCTGGGGGGGTTATTTAGTAGTAGTAGTGGCTTGGAGGCTAATGGGGTTATTTATTAGTAGTGGCTTGGAGGCTAGGGGGGTTATTTAGTAGTAGTGGCTTGGAGGCTAGTGGGGTTATTTAGTAGTATTGGCTTGGAGGCTAGTGGGGTTATTTAGTAGTAGTAGTGGCTTGGAGGCTAGTGGGGTTATTTAGTAGTAGTAGTGGCTTGGAGGCTAGTGGGGTTATTTAGTAGTAGTAGTGGCTTGGAGGCTACGGAGGTTATTTAGTAGTAGTAGTGGCTTGGAGGCTAGGGAGGTTATTTAGTAATAGAGTGGCTTGGAGGCTAGGGAGATTATTTAGTAGTTGTGGCTTGGAGGCTAGGGAGATTATTTAGTAGTAGGGGCTTGGAGGTTGAGGAGGCTAGGGGGATATTTAGTTGTAGTGGCTTGGAGGCTAGGGGGGGTATTTAGTTGTAGAGGCATGTAGGCTTGGGGGGTTATTTTGTTTATTTTGGAGTAGTGGCTTAGAGGTTGAAGAGACTATGGGGGGTCATTTAGTAGTAGTGGCTTGGATGCTAGGGTGATGATTTAGTAGTAGTGGCTTGGAGGCTAGGGAGATTATTTAGTAGTAGTTGCTTGAAGGCTGGGGGGATTATTTAGTAGTATTGGCTTGGAGGCTAGGGGGGTTATTTAGTAGTAGTGGCTTGGAGGCTAGTGGGGTTATTTAGTAGTAGTGGCGTGGAGGCTGGGGGGGTTATTTAGTAGTAGTGGCTTGGAGGCTAGGGGGTTATTTGGTAGTAGCTTGGGGGCTGGGGGGGGTTTAGTAGTATTGGCTTGGAGGCTAGTGGGGTTATTTAGTAGTATTGGCTTGGAGGCTAGTGTGGTTATTTTGTAGTAGTGGCTTGGATGCTGGGGGGGTTATTTAGTAGTAGTGGCTTGGAGGCTAGGGGGTTATTTGGTAGTATCTTGGAGGCTGGGGGGGGGGTTAGTAGTATTGGCTTGGAGGCTAGTGGGGTTATTTAGTAGTATTGGCTTGGAGGCTAGTTAGGTTATTTTGTAGTAGTGGCTTGGAGGCTGGGAGGCGTCATTTAGTAGTAGGTGCTTGGAGGCTAGGGGGTTGTTTAGTAGTAGTGGCTTGGAGGCTAGTGGGGTTATTTAGTAGTAGTGACTTGGAGGCTAGGGGGGTTATTTAGTGGTAGTGGCTTGCAGGCTAGTGGGGTTATTTAGTAGCAGTGGCTTGGAGGCTAGGGGGGGTTATTTAGTAGTTGTAGTGGATTGGAAACTAGGGGGGTTATTTAGTAGTAGTAGTGGCATTGATTCTAGGGGAGGTTATTTTGTAGTAGTAGCTTGGAGGCTGGGGGTCGTCATTTAGTAGTAGGTTCTTCGAGGCTAGGGGGGTTATTTAGTAGTGGTGGCTTTGAGGCTAGTGGGGTTATTTAGTAGTAGTGGCTTGGAGGCTAGTGGGGTTATTTAGTGGTATTGGCTTGGAGGCTAGTGGGGTTATTTAGTAGTAGTAGTGGCTTGGAGGCTAGTGGGGTTATTTAGTAGTAGTAGTGGCTTGGAGGCTAGTGGGGTTATTTAGTAGTAGTGGCTTCGAGGCGACGGAGGTTATTTAGTAGTAGTGGCTTGGAGGCTTGGGGGATATTTAGTAGTAGAGCCTTGGGGACAAGGAGGTTATATGGAAGTAGTGGCTTAGAGGCTTTAATAGCAGTGGCTTGGAGGGAGAGGAGGCTAGGGGGGTTATTCATTAGTTTTGGCTTGGAGGTTTGGTGGGATTATTTAGTAGTAGTGGCTTGGAAGCAAGTCTGGTGATTTACTAGTATTGGCTTGGAGTCTGGGGGGGTTTAGTAGTTGTGACTTGGAGGCTAGGGGGGTTATTTAGTGGTTTTGAGAATTGTGGGATTATTTAGTAGTAGTGGCTTGGAGGCTAGTGGGGTTATTTAATGGTAGTAGTGGCTTGGAGGCTAGGGGGGGTTATTCAGTAGTAGTAGTGGTTTGGAGACTAGGGGGTGTTTAGTGGTTTGGAGGCTAGGGGGGGTTATTTAGTAGTAGTAGTGGCTTGGAGGCTAGTGTGGTTATTTAGTAGTAGTAGTGGCTTGGAGGCTAGGGGGGTTATTTAGTGGTTTGAGGCTAGGGGGGTTATTTAGTATTAGTGGCTTGGAGGCTGAGGAGCCTAGGGGGGTTATTTTGTAGTAGTAGTGGCTTGGAGGCTAGGGGGGGTAACGTAGTAGTAGTAGTGGCTTGGAGGCTAGTGTTTTTTTTTATAGTAGTAGTGGCTTGGAGGCTAGGGGAGGCTGATTTAGTAGTAGTGGCTTGGAAGCTAGGGTGGGCTGATTTAGTAGTAGTGGCTTGGAGGCTTGTGGGGGGGGGGGGGGGGGGGGGGGGGGTTCGTAGTAGTGGCTTTGAGGATATGGGGATGATTTGTTGTAGTGGCTTGGAGGCTGGGGGGGTTATTTAGTAGTAGTGGCTTGGAGGCTGGGGGGGTTATTTAGTAGTTGTGGCTTGTAGGCTGGGAGGGGGCTATTTAGTAGTAGTGGCTTGGAGGCATGGGGGGTTATTTAGTAGTTGTGGCTTGGAGGCTGGGGGGGGTTATTTAGTAGTAGTGGCTTGGAGGCTTGGGGGTTATTTAGTAGTAGTGGCTTGGAGGCTGGGGGGGGGGTTTAGTAGTATTGGCTTGTAGGCTGGGGGGGTTATTTAGTAGTAGTGGCTTGGAAGCAAGGGGGGTGATTTCGAAGTATTGGCTTGGAAGCTAGGGGGGTTATTTAGTACTTTTGGCTTGGAGGCTAGGGGGATTATTTAGTGGTTTTGAGGCTAGTGCTATTATTTAGTAGTAGTGGCTTGGAGGCTAGTGGGGTTATTTAATGGTAGTAGTGGCTTGGAGGCTAGGGGGGGTTATTTAGTAGTAGTAGTGGCTTGGAGACTAGGGGGGGGGGGGGGGGTTAGTGGTTTGGAGGCTAGGGGGGTTATTTAGTAGTAGTAGTGGCTTGGAGGCTAGGGGGGTTATTTAGTGGTTTGAGGCTAGGGGGGTTATTTAGTAGTAGTGGCTTGGAGGCTGAGGAGCCTAGGGGGGTTATTTAGTAGTAGTAGTGGCTTGGAGGCTAGTGGGGTTATTTAGTAGTAGTGGGTTGGAGGGTAGGGGGGGTTATTTAGTTGTAGTGGCTTGGAGGCTGGGGGGGGTTATTTAGTAGTAGTGACTTGGAGGCTAGTGGGGGGGGGGGGGTTAGTAGTAGTGGCTTTGAGGATATGGGGATGATTTGTTGTAGTGGCTTGGAGGCTGGGGGGTTTATTTAGTAGTAGTGGCTTGGAGGCTGGGGGGGTTATTTAGTAGTAGTGGCTTGGAGGCTGGGAGGGTTATTTAGTAGTAGTGGCTTGGAGGCTGGGGGGGTTATTTAGTAGTAGTGGCTTGGAGGCTGGGGGGGGGTTAATTTGGTAGTAGTGGCTTGGAGGCTGGGGGGGATTATTTGGTAGTAGTGGCTTGGAGGCAAGGTGGTTATTTGGAAGTTGTGGCTTGGAGGCTGGGGGGGTTATTTAGTAGTAGTGTCTTGGTGGCTAGGGGGGGCTGATTTAGTAGTAGTGGCTTGGAAGCTCGGGGGGGTTCTTTAGTGGTTTGGAGGCTAGGGGGGGTTATTTAGTAGTAGTGGCTTGGAGGCTAGGGGTGCTGATTTAGTAGTAGTGGCTTGGTAGCTATGGGGGGCTGATTTAGTAGTAGTGGCTTGGCGGCTAGTGGGGGGGTTTAGTAGTAGTGGCTTTGAGACTATGGGGATGATTTGTTGTCGTGGCTTGGAGGCTGGGGGGGTTATTTAGTAGTAGTGGCTTGGAGGCTGGGGGGGGATTATTTAGTAGTAGTGGCTTGGAAGGCAGGGGGGTTATTTAGTAGTAGTGGCTTGGAGGCTGGGGGGGATTATTTAGTAGTAGTGGCTTGGAGGGCAGGGGGGGGGTTATTTAGTAGTAGTGGCTTGGAGGGTAGGGGGGTATTTAGTAGTAGTGGCTTGGAGGCAACGTGGTTATTTGGAAGTTGTGGCTTGGAGGCTGGGGGGGTTATTTAGTTGTAGTGGCTTGGTGGCTAGTGGGGTTATTTAGTTTCCGTAGTTGTTTTCAGGCTAGGGGGTTATTTAGTTGTTTGGAGGCTAGGCGGGTTATTTAGTAGTAGTGGCTTGGAGGCTAGGGGGGTTATTTAGTGGTTTGGAGGCTAGGGGTGTTTTTTAGTAGTTGTGGCTTGCAGGCTGGGGGGGTATTTAGTAGTAGTAGTGGCTTGGAGGCTACGGGGGGTGATTTAGTAGTAGTGGCTTGGGGGCTGTTTGGGGGTTATTTGGTAGTAGTAGTGGCTTGGAAGCTAGGGGGGGGCAAATTTAGTTGTAGTGGCTTGGAGGCTATGGGGGGGGGGGTTAGTATTAGTGGCTTGGAGGCTGTGGGGGGGTTTAGTAGTAATGGCTTGGAGGCTGTGGGGGGTGTTTAGTAGTAGTGGCTTTGGGGATGATTTAGTTTTAGTGGCTTGGTGGCTGGGGGGGTTATTTTGTTGTAGTGGCTTGGAGGCTGGGTGGGATTATTTAGTTGTGGAGGCTAAGGGGGGTTATTTAGTAGTGCTGGCTTGGACGCTAGGGGGGTTATTTAGTGGTAGTTGCTTGGAGGCTAGGGGGGTTATTTAGTAGTAGTGGCTTGGAGGCTGGGGGGGGGGGATTTAGTGGTAGTAGTAGTGGCTTGGAGGCTAAGGGGGTTATTTAGTGGTTTGGAGGCTAGGGGGGTTTATTTAGTAGTAGTGGCTGGGAGGCTATAGAGGTTGTTTAGTCGTAGTAGTTAGTTGGAGGCTAGGGGGGTTAGTTAGTGGTTTGGAGGCTATTGGGGTTATTTAGTGGTAGTAGTGGCTTGGAGGCTAGGGGGTTATTTAGTAGTAGTGGCATGGAGGCTAATGGGGTTATTTCGTTGTAGTAGTGGCTTGGAGGCTAGTGGGGTTATTTAGTAGTAGTAGTGACTTGGAGGCTAGGGGGTTATTTAGTAGTAGTGGCCTGGAGGCTGGGGGGTTTAGTAGTAGTGGCTTGGAGGCTGGGGGGGGGGGGGTTAGTAGTAGTGGCTTGGAGGCTGGGGAGGCTAGGGGGGTTATGTATTTGTAGTGGGGATGGAGGCTAGGGGGTTTATTTAGTTGTAGTAGTGGCTTAGAGGCTAATGGGGTCATTTATTAGTAGTGGCTTGGAGGCTAGGGTGGTTATTTAGTACTTTTGGCTTGAAGGCTAGGGGGGTGATTTAGTAGTAGTGGCTTGGAGGCTAGTGGGGTTATTTAGTAGTAATGACTTGGAGGCTAGGGGGGTTATTCAGTAGTAGTGGCTTGGAGGCTAGGGGGGTTATTTAGTAGTAGTAGTGGCTTGGAGGCTAATGGGGTTATTTATTAGTTGTGGTTTGGAGGCTAGGGGGGTTATTTAGTACTTTTGGCTTGGAGGCTAGGGGGGTGTGATTTAGTAGTAGTGGCTTGGAGGCTAGTGGGGTTATTTAGTAGTAATGGCTTGGAGGCTAGGGGGGTTATTTATTAGTAGTGGCTTGGAGGCTAGTGGGGTTATTTAGTAGTATGGTAGTGGCTTGGAGGCTAGTGGGGTTATTTAGTAGTAGTGGCTTGGAGGCTAGGAGGGTTATTTAGTAGTAGTAGTGACTTGGAGGCTAGGGGGCTATTTAGTAGTAGTAGTGACTTTGAGGCTAGACAAGTTATTTACTAGTAGTGGCGTTGAGACTAGGGGGGTTATTTAGTAGTAATGGCTTAGAGGCTGGGGGGGTATTTAGTAGTAGTGGCTTGGAGGCTAGGGTGGTTATTTAGTAGTAGTAGTGACTTGGAGGCTGGGGTGGTATTTAGTAGTAGCAGTGGCTTGGAGGCTGAGGGGGTTCTTTAATGGTTTGGAGGCTAGTGGGTTTGTTTAGTAGTAGTAGTGGCTTGGAGGCTAGGGGGGTTATTTAGTAGTAGTAGTGGCTTGGAGGCTAAGGGGGTTATTTAGTAGTAGTGGCTTTGAGGCTAGGGGGGTTATTTAGTAGTTGTGGCTTGGAGGCTAGTGGGGTTATTTAGTAGTAGTAGTGGCTTGGAGGCTCGTGGGGTTATTTAGTAGTAGTAGTAGGGGCTTGGAGGCTAGTGGGGTTATTCGGTAGTAGTAGTGGCTCGGAGGCTAGGGGGCTATTTAGTAGTAGTAGTGACTTGGAGGATAGGCGGGTTATTTAGTATTAGTAGTGGCTTGGAGGCTGGAGGGGGTTTGGTAGTTGTGGCTTGGAGGCTGGGGGGGTTAGTAGTAGTGGCTTGGAGGCTGGGGAGGCTAGGGGGGTTATTTATTAGTAGTGGCTTGGAGGCTGGGAGGGTTAGTAGTAGTGGCTTGGAGGCTGGGGAGTCTAGGGGCGTATTTAGTAGTAGTAGTGGCTTTGAGGCTAATCGGGTTATTTATTAGTAGTGGCTTGGAGGCTAGGGGGGTTATTTAGTACTTTTGGCTTGGAGGCTAGGGGGGTGGTGATTTAGTAGTAGTGGCTTGGAGGCTAGTGGTTTTTTTTAGTAGTATTGGCTTGGAGGCTAGTGGGGTTATTTAGTAGTAGTAGTGGCTTGGAGGCTAGTGGGGTTATTTAGTAGTAGTAGTGTCTTGGAGGCTAGTGGGGTTATTTAGTAGTAGTGGCTTGGAGGCTAGGGAGGTTATTTAGTAATAGACTGGCTTGGAGGCTAGGGAGGTTATTTAGTAGTAGTAGTGGCTTGGAGGCTAGGGAGGTTATTTAGTAATAGAGTGGCTTGGAGGCTAGGGAGATTATTTAGTAGTTGTGGCTTGGAGGCTAGGGAGATTATTTAGTAGTAGGGGCTTGGAGGTTGAGGAGGCTAGGGGGATATTTAGTTGTAGTGGCTTGGAGGCTAGGTGGGGTATTTAGTTGTAGAGGCATGTAGGCTTGGGGGGTTATTTTGTTTATTTTGGAGTAGTGGCTTAGAGGTTGAAGAGACTATGGGGGGTCATTTAGTAGTAGTGGCTTGGATGCTAGGGTGATGATTTAGTAGTAGTGGCTTGGAGGCTAGGGAGATTATTTAGTAGTAGTTGCTTGAAGGCTGGGAGATTATTTAGTAGTATTGGCTTGGAGGCTAGGGGGGTTATTTAGTAGTAGTGGCTTGGAGGCTAGTGGGGTTATTTAGTAGTAGTGGCGTGGAGGCTGGGGGGGTTATTTAGTAGTAGTGGCTTGGAGGCTAGGGGGTTATTTGGTAGTAGCTTGGGGGCTGGGGGGGGTTTAGTAGTATTGGCTTGGAGGCTAGTGGGGTTATTTAGTAGTATTGGCTTGGAGTCTAGTGGGGTTATTTTGTAGTAGTGGCTTGGATGCTGGGGGGGTTATTTAGTAGTAGTGGCTTGGAGGCTAGGGGGTTATTTGGTAGTATCTTGGAGGCTGGGGGGGGGGGGGTTAGTAGTATTGGCTTGGAGGCTAGTGGGGTTATTTAGTAGTATTGGCTTGGAGGCTAGTTAGGTTATTTTGTAGTAGTGGCTTGGAGGCTGGGAGGCGTCATTTAGTAGTAGGTGCTTGGAGGCTAGGGGGTTGTTTAGTAGTAGTGGCTTGGAGGCTAGTGGGGTTATTTAGTAGTAGTGACTTGGAGGCTAGGGGGGTTATTTAGTGGTAGTGGCTTGCAGGCTAGTGGGGTTATTTAGTAGCAGTGGCTTGGAGGCTAGGGGGGGTTATTTAGTAGTTGTAGTGGATTGGAAACTAGGGGGGTTATTTAGTAGTAGTAGTGGCATTGATTCTAGGGGAGGTTATTTAGTAGTAGTAGCTTGGAGGCTGGGGGTCGTCATTTAGTAGTAGGTTCTTCGAGGCTAGGGGGGTTATTTAGTAGTGGTGGCTTTGAGGCTAGTGGGGTTATTTAGTAGTAGTGGCTTGGAGGCTAGTGGGGTTATTTAGTGGTATTGGCTTGGAGGCTAGTGGGGTTATTTAGTAGTAGTAGTGGCTTGGAGGCTAGTGGGGTTATTTAGTAGTAGTAGTGGCTTGGAGGCTAGTGGGGTTATTTAGTAGTAGTGGCTTCGAGGCGACGGAGGTTATTTAGTAGTAGTGGCTTGGAGGCTTGGGGGATATTTAGTAGTAGAGCCTTGGGGACAAGGAGGTTATATGGAAGTAGTGGCTTAGAGGCTTTAATAGCAGTGGCTTGGAGGGAGAGGAGGCTAGGGGGGTTATTCATTAGTTTTGGCTTGGAGGTTTGGTGGGATTATTTAGTAGTAGTGGCTTGGAAGCAAGTCTGGTGATTTACTAGTATTGGCTTGGAGTCTGGGGGGGTTTAGTAGTTGTGACTTGGAGGCTAGGGGGGTTATTTAGTGGTTTTGAGAATTGTGGGATTATTTAGTAGTAGTGGCTTGGAGGCTAGTGGGGTTATTTAATGGTAGTAGTGGCTTGGAGGCTAGGGGGGGTTATTCAGTAGTAGTAGTGGTTTGGAGACTAGGGGGGTGTTTAGTGGTTTGGAGGCTAGGGGGGGTTATTTAGTAGTAGTAGTGGCTTGGAGGCTAGTGTGGTTATTTAGTAGTAGTAGTGGCTTGGAGGCTAGGGGGGTTATTTAGTGGTTTGAGGCTAGGGGGGTTATTTAGTATTAGTGGCTTGGAGGCTGAGGAGCCTAGGGGGGTTATTTTGTAGTAGTAGTGGCTTGGAGGCTAGGGGGGGTAACGTAGTAGTAGTAGTGGCTTGGAGGCTAGTGTTTTTTTTTTAGTAGTAGTGGCTTGGAGGCTAGGGGAGGCTGATTTAGTAGTAGTGGCTTGGAAGCTAGGGTGGGCTGATTTAGTAGTAGTGGCTTGGAGGCTTGTGGGGGGGGGGGTTAGTAGTAGTGGCTTTGAGGATATGGGGATGATTTGTTGTAGTGGCTTGGAGGCTGGGGGGGTAATTTAGTAGTAGTGGCTTGGAGGCTGGGGGGTTTATTTAGTAGTAGTGGCTTGGAGGCTGGGGGGGTTATTTAGTAGTAGTGGCTTGGAGGCTGGGAGGGTTATTTAGTAGTAGTGGCTTGGAGGCTGGGGGGGTTATTTAGTAGTAGTGGCTTGGAGGCTGGGGGGGGGTTAATTTGGTAGTAGTGGCTTGGAGGCTGGGGGGGATTATTTGGTAGTAGTGGCTTGGAGGCAAGGTGGTTATTTGGAAGTTGTGGCTTGGAGGCTGGGGGGGTTATTTAGTAGTAGTGTCTTGGTGGCTAGGGGGGGCTGATTTAGTAGTAGTGGCTTGGAAGCTCGGGGGGGTTCTTTAGTGGTTTGGAGGCTAGGGGGGGTTATTTAGTAGTAGTGGCTTGGAGGCTAGGGGTGCTGATTTAGTAGTAGTGGCTTGGTAGCTATGGGGGGCTGATTTAGTAGTAGTGGCTTGGCGGCTAGTGGGGGGGTTTAGTAGTAGTGGCTTTGAGACTATGGGGATGATTTGTTGTCGTGGCTTGGAGGCTGGGGGGGTTATTTAGTAGTAGTGGCTTGGAGGCTGGGGGGGGATTATTTAGTAGTAGTGGCTTGGAAGGCAGGGGGGTTATTTAGTAGTAGTGGCTTGGAGGCTGGGGGGGATTATTTAGTAGTAGTGGCTTGGAGGGCAGGGGGGGGGGTTATTTAGTAGTAGTGGCTTGGAGGGTAGGGGGGTATTTAGTAGTAGTGGCTTGGAGGCAACGTGGTTATTTGGAAGTTGTGGCTTGGAGGCTGGGGGGGTTATTTAGTTGTAGTGGCTTGGTGGCTAGTGGGGTTATTTAGTTTCCGTAGTTGTTTTCAGGCTAGGGGGTTATTTAGTTGTTTGGAGGCTAGGCGGGTTATTTAGTAGTAGTGGCTTGGAGGCTAGGGGGGTTATTTAGTGGTTTGGAGGCTAGGGGTGTTTTTTAGTAGTTGTGGCTTGCAGGCTGGGGGGGTATTTAGTAGTAGTAGTGGCTTGGAGGCTACGGGGGGTGATTTAGTAGTAGTGGCTTGGGGGCTGTTTGGGGGTTATTTGGTAGTAGTAGTGGCTTGGAAGCTAGGGGGGGGCAAATTTAGTTGTAGTGGCTTGGAGGCTATGGGGGGGGGGTTAGTATTAGTGGCTTGGAGGCTGTGGGGGGGTTTAGTAGTAATGGCTTGGAGGCTGTGGGGGGTGTTTAGTAGTAGTGGCTTTGGGGATGATTTAGTTTTAGTGGCTTGGTGGCTGGGGGGGTTATTTTGTTGTAGTGGCTTGGAGGCTGGGTGGGATTATTTAGTTGTGGAGGCTAAGGGGGGTTATTTAGTAGTGCTGGCTTGGACGCTAGGGGGGTTATTTAGTGGTAGTTGCTTGGAGGCTAGGGGGGTTATTTAGTAGTAGTGGCTTGGAGGCTGGGGGGGGGGATTTAGTGGTAGTAGTAGTGGCTTGGAGGCTAAGGGGGTTATTTAGTGGTTTGGAGGCTAGGGGGGTTTATTTAGTAGTAGTGGCTGGGAGGCTATAGAGGTTGTTTAGTCGTAGTAGTTAGTTGGAGGCTAGGGGGGTTAGTTAGTGGTTTGGAGGCTATTGGGGTTATTTAGTGGTAGTAGTGGCTTGGAGGCTAGGGGGTTATTTAGTAGTAGTGGCATGGAGGCTAATGGGGTTATTTCGTTGTAGTAGTGGCTTGGAGGCTAGTGGGGTTATTTAGTAGTAGTAGTGACTTGGAGGCTAGGGGGTTATTTAGTAGTAGTGGCCTGGAGGCTGGGGGGTTTAGTAGTAGTGGCTTGGAGGCTGGGGGGGGGGGGGGGTTAGTAGTAGTGGCTTGGAGGCTGGGGAGGCTAGGGGGGTTATGTATTTGTAGTGGGGATGGAGGCTAGGGGGTTTATTTAGTTGTAGTAGTGGCTTAGAGGCTAGGGTGGTTATTTAGTACTTTTGGCTTGGAGGCTGGGGAGGCTAGGGGGGTTATGTATTTGTAGTGGGGATGGAGGCTAGGGGGTCATTTATTAGTAGTGGCTTGGAGGCTAGGGTGGTTATTTAGTACTTTTGGCTTGAAGGCTAGGGGGGTGATTTAGTAGTAGTGGCTTGGAGGCTAGTGGGGTTATTTAGTAGTAATGACTTGGAGGCTAGGGGGGTTATTCAGTAGTAGTGGCTTGGAGGCTAGTGGGTTTATTTAGTAGTAGTAGTGGCTTGGAGGCTAGTGGGGTTATTTAGTAGTAGTGGCTTGGAGGCTAGGGGGGTTATTTAGTAGTAGTAGTGGCTTGGAGGCTAATGGGGTTATTTATTAGTTGTGGTTTGGAGGCTAGGGGGGTTATTTAGTACTTTTGGCTTGGAGGCTAGGGGGGTGTGATTTAGTAGTAGTGGCTTGGAGGCTAGTGGGGTTATTTAGTAGTAATGGCTTGGAGGCTAGGGGGGTTATTTATTAGTAGTGGCTTGGAGGCTAGTGGGGTTATTTAGTAGTATGGTAGTGGCTTGGAGGCTAGTGGGGTTATTTAGTAGTAGTGGCTTGGAGGCTAGGAGGGTTATTTAGTAGTAGTAGTGACTTGGAGGCTAGGGGGCTATTTAGTAGTAGTAGTGACTTTGAGGCTAGACAAGTTATTTACTAGTAGTGGCGTTGAGACTAGGGGGGTTATTTAGTAGTAATGGCTTAGAGGCTGGGGGGGTATTTAGTAGTAGTGGCTTGGAGGCTAGGGTGGTTATTTAGTAGTAGTAGTGACTTGGAGGCTGGGGTGGTATTTAGTAGTAGCAGTGGCTTGGAGGCTGAGGGGGTTCTTTAATGGTTTGGAGGCTAGTGGGTTTGTTTAGTAGTAGTAGTGGCTTGGAGGCTAGGGGGGTTATTTAGTAGTAGTAGTGGCTTGGAGGCTAAGGGGGTTATTTAGTAGTAGTGGCTTTGAGGCTAGGGGGGTTATTTAGTAGTTGTGGCTTGGAGGCTAGTGGGGTTATTTAGTAGTAGTAGTGGCTTGGAGGCTCGTGGGGTTATTTAGTAGTAGTAGTAGGGGCTTGGAGGCTAGTGGGGTTATTCGGTAGTAGTAGTGGCTCGGAGGCTAGGGGGCTATTTAGTAGTAGTAGTGACTTGGAGGATAGGCGGGTTATTTAGTATTAGTAGTGGCTTGGAGGCTGGAGGGGGTTTGGTAGTTGTGGCTTGGAGGCTGGGGGGGTTAGTAGTAGTGGCTTGGAGGCTGGGGAGGCTAGGGGGGTTATTTATTAGTAGTGGCTTGGAGGCTGGGAGGGTTAGTAGTAGTGGCTTGGAGGCTGGGGAGTCTAGGGGCGTATTTAGTAGTAGTAGTGGCTTGGAGGCTAATCGGGTTATTTATTAGTAGTGGCTTGGAGGCTAGGGGGGTTATTTAGTACTTTTGGCTTGGAGGCTAGGGGGGTGGTGATTTAGTAGTAGTGGCTTGGAGGCTAGTGGTTTTTTTTAGTAGTATTGGCTTGGAGGCTAGTGGGGTTATTTAGTAGTAGTAGTGGCTTGGAGGCTAGTGGGGTTATTTAGTAGTAGTAGTGTCTTGGAGGCTAGTGGGGTTATTTAGTAGTAGTGGCTTGGAGGCTAGGGAGGTTATTTAGTAATAGACTGGCTTGGAGGCTAGGGAGGTTATTTAGTAGTAGTAGTGGCTTGGAGGCTAGGGAGGTTATTTAGTAGTAGTAGTGTCTTGGAGGCTAGTGGGGTTGTTAAGTAGTAGTGGCTTGGAGGCTAGGGAGGTTAATTAGTAATAGAGTGGCTTGGAGGTTATTTAGTAGTATTAGTGACTTCGGAGGCTTGGGAGGTTATTTAGTATAAGTAGTGGCTTGGAGACTAGAGAGATTATTTAGTAGTTGTGGCTTGGAGGCTAGGGGGGTTATTTAGTAGTAGTTGCTTGAATGCTGTGGGGGTTATTTACTAGTATTGGCTTGGAGGCTAGTGGTGTTATTTAGTAGTAGTAGTTGCTTGGAGGCTAGGGGATTATTTAGTAGTAGTGGCTTGGAGGCTAGTGGGGTTATTCGGTAGTAGTAGTGGCTTGGAGGCTAGTGGGGTTATTTAGTAGTAGTAGTGGCTTGGATGCTAATGGGGTTATTTATTAGTAGTGGTTTGGAGGCTAGGGGGGTTATTTAGTACTTTTGGCTTGGAGGCTAGGGTGGGTGATTTAGTAGTAGTGGCTTGGAGGCTAGTGGGGTTTTTTAGTAGTAGTGGCTTGGAGGCTAGTTGGGTTATTTAGTAGTAGTAGTGTCTTGGAGGCTAGTGGGGTTATTTAGTAGTAGTGGCTTGGAGGCTAGGGAGGTTATTTAGTAATAGAGTGGCTTTCAGGCTACGGAGGTTATTTAGTAGTAGTAGTGGCTTGGAGGCTAGTGAGGTTATTAAGTAATAGAGTGGCTTGGAGGTTATTTAGTAGTAGTAGTGGCTTGGAGGCTTGGGAGGCTATTTAGTATTAGTAGTGGCTTGGAGGCTAGAGAGATTATTTAGTAGTTGTGGCTTGGAGGCTAGGGGGGTTATTTAGTAGTAGTTGCTTGAATGCTGGGGGGGTTATTTAGTAGTATTGGCTTGGAGCCTAGTGGGGTTATTTAGTTGTGGTCGTGGCTTGAAGGCTAGGGGGGTTATTTAGTACTAGTGGCTTGGAGGCTTGTGGGGTTATTTAGTAGTAGTTGCTTGAAGGCTGGGGGGGTTATTTACTAGTATTGGCTTGGAGGCTAGTGGTGTTATTTAGTAGTAGTAGTGGCTTGGAGTCTAGAGGGGTTATTTAGTAGTAGTGGCTTGGAGGCTAGTGGGGTTATTCGGTAGTAGTAGTGGCTTGGAGGCTAGGGGGCTATTTAGTAGTAGTAGTGGCTTGGAGGCTAGGGAGATTATTTAGTAGTTGTGGCTTGGAGGCTAGGGATATTATTTAGTAGTAGTGGCTTGGAAGCTAGGGAGTTTAATTAGTAGTAGTTGCTTGGAGGTTAGGGGGGATATTTAGTAGTAGTAGTAGCTTGGAGGCTAATGGGGTTATTTATTAGTAGTGGCTTGGAGGCTAGGGGGGTTATTTAGTACTTTTGGCTAGGGGGTTATTTACTAGTAGTAGCTTGGAGGCTCGTGGGGTTATTTAGTAGTAGTAGTAGTGGCTTGGAGGCTAGTGGGGTTATTCGGTAGTAGTAGTGGCTCGGAGGCTAGGGGGCTATTTAGTAGTAGTAGTGGCTTGGAGGCTAGTGGGGTTATTTAGTAGTAGTAGTGGCTTGGAGGCTAGTGGGGTTATTTAGTAGTAGTAGTGGCTTGGAGACTATTGGGTTTATTTAGTAGTAGTAGTGGCTTGGAGGCTAATGGGGTTATTTATTAGTAGTGGCTTGGAGGCTTTGGGGATTATTTTGTACTTTTGGCTTGGAGGCTGGGGGGGGGGTGATTTAGTAGTAGTGGCTTGGAGGCTATTGGGGTTATTTAGTAGTAGTGGCTTGGAGGCTGGGAGGGTTAGTAGTAGTGGCTTGGAGGCTGGGGAGTCTACGGGGGTTATTTAGTAGTAGTAGTGACTTGGAGACTTATCGGGTTATTTATTAGTAGTGGCTTGGAGGCTAGGGGGGTTATTTAGTACTTTTGGCTTGGAGGCTAGGGGGGGTGATTTAGTAGTAGTGGCTTGGAGGCTATTAGTTTTTTTTAGTAGTATTGGCTTGGAGGCTAGTGGGGTTATTTAGTAGTAGTAGTGGCTTGGAGGCTAGTGGGGTTATTTAGTAGTAGTAGTGTCTTGGAGTCTAGTGGGGTTGTTTAGTAGTAGTGGCTTGGAGGCTAGGGAGGTTATTTAGTAATAGAGTGGCTTGGAGGCTAGGGAGGTTATTTAGTAGTAGTAGTGGCTTGGAGGCTAGGGAGGTTATTTAGTAGTAGTAGTGTCTTGGAGGCTAGTGGGGTTGTTTAGTAGTAGTGGCTTGGAGGCTAGGGAGGTTATTTAGTAATAGAGTGGCTTGGAGGTTATTTAGTATTAGTAGTGGCTTGGAGGCTTGGGAGGTTATTTAGTATTAGTAGTGGCTTGGAGGCTAGAGAGATTATTTAGTAGTTGTTGCTTGGAGGCTAGGGGGGGTATTTAGTAGTAGTAGTGGCTTGGAGACGAATCGGGTTATTTATTAGTAGTGGCTTGGAGGCTAGGGGGGTTATTTAGTACTTTTGGCTTGGAGGCTAGGGTGGGTGATTTAGTAGTAGTGGCTTGGAGGCTAGTGTTTTTTTTTAGTAGTATTGGCTTGGAGGCTAGTGGGGTTATTTAGTAGTAGTAGTGGCTTGGAGGCTAGTGGGGTTATTTAGTAGTAGTAGTGTCTTGGAGGCAAGTGGGGTTATTTAGTAGTAGTGGCTTGGAGGCTAGGGAGGTTATTTAGTAATAGAGTGGCTTTCAGGCTAGGGAGGTTATTTAGTAGTAGTAGTGGCTTGGAGGCTAGGGAGGTTATTTAGTAATAGAGTGGCTTGGAGGTTATTTAGTAGTAGTAGTGGCTTGGAGGCTTGGGAGGCTATTTAGTATTAGTAGTGGCTTGGAGGCTAGAGAGATTATTTAGTAGTTGTGGCTTGGAGGCTAGGGGGGTTATTTAGTAGTAGTTGCTTGAATGCTGGGGGGGTTATTTAGTAGTATTGGCTTGGAGGCTAGTGGGGTTATTTAGTTGTGGTCGTGGCTTGAAGGCTAGGGGGGTTATTTAGTAGTAGTGGCTTGGAGGCTTGTGGGGTTATTTAGTAGTAGTTGCTTGAAGGCTGGGAGGGTTATTTACTAGTATTGGCTTGGAGGCTAGTGGTGTTATTTAGTAGTAGTAGTTGCTTGGAGTCTAGAGGGGTTATTTAGTAGTAGTGGCTTGGAGGCTAGTGGGGTTATTCGGTAGTAGTAGTGGCTTGGAGGCTAGGGGGCTATTTAGTAGTAGTAGTGGCTTGGAGGCTAGGGAGATTATTTAGTAGTTGTGGCTTGGAGGCTAGGGATATTATTTAGTAGTAGTGGCTTGGAAGCTAGGGAGTTTAATTAGTAGTACTTGCTTGGAGGTTGAGGAGGTTAGGGGGGATATTTAGTAGTAGTAGTAGCTTGGAGGCTAATGGGGTTATTTATTAGTAGTGGCTTGGAGGCTAGGGGGGTTATTTAGTACTTTTGGCTAGGGGGGTGATTTAGTAGTAGTGGCTTGGAGGCTAGTGGGGTCATTTAGTAGTAATGGCTTGGAGGCTAGGGGGTTATTTAGTAGTAGTAGCTTGGAGGCTCGTGGGGTTATTTAGTAGTAGTAGTAGTGGCTTGGAGGCTAGTGGGGTTATTCGGTAGTAGTAGTGGCTCGGAGGCTAGGGGGCTATTTAGTAGTAGTAGTGGCTTGGAGGCTAGTGGGGTTATTTAGTAGTACGTGTAGTGGCTTGGAGGCTAGTGGGGTTATTTAGTAGTAGTGGCTTGGAGGCTAGTGGGGTTATTTAGTAGTACGTGTAGTGGCTTGGAGGCTAGTGGGGTTATTTAGTAGTAGTGGCTTGGAGGCTAGGAGGGTTATTTAGTAGTAGTAGTGACTTGGATGCTAGTGGGGTTATTCGGTAGTAGTAGTAGTTGCTTGGAGGCTAGGGGGCTATTTAGTAGTAGTAGTGACTTTGAGGCTAGACAAGTTATTTACTAGTAGTGGCATTGAGGCTAGGGGGGTTATTTAGTAGTAATGGCTTAGAGGCTGGGGGGGTTATTTAGTAGTAGTGGCTTGGAGGCTAGGGTGGTTATTTAGTAGTAGTGGCTTGTAGGCTAGAGGTTTATTTAGTAGTAGTAGTGGCTTGGAGGCTAGGGATGTTATTTAGTAGTAGTTGTGACTTGGAGGCTGGGATGGTATTTAGTAGTAGTAGTAGTGGCTTGGAGGCTGAGGGGGTTCTTTAATGGTTTGGAGGCTAGTGGGTTTGTTTAGTAGTCGTAGTGGCTTGGAGGCTAGGGGGGGGTATTTAGTAGTTGTGGCTTGGAGGCTAGGGGGGTTATTTTGTAGTAGTGGCTTGGAGGCTAGGGGGGTTATTTAGTAGTTGTGGCTTGGAGGCTAGTGGGGTTATTTAGTAGCAGTAGTGGCTTGGAGGCTAGGGGGTTATTTAGTAGAAGTGGCTTGGAGGCTGGGGGGGTTAGTAGTAGTGGCTTGGAGGCTGGGGAGTCTATGGGGGTTATTGATTAGTAGTGGCTTGGAGGCTAGGGGGGTTTTTTAGTAGTTGTAGTAGCTTGGAGGCTAATGGGGTTATTTATTAGTAGTGGCTTGGAGGCTAGGGGGGGTGATTTAGTAGTAGTGGCTTGGAGGCTAGTGGGGTCATTTAGTAGTAATGGCTTGGAGGCTAGGGGGTTATTTAGTAGTAGTAGCTTGGAGGCTCGTGGGGTTATTTAGTAGTAGTAGTAGTGGCTTGGAGGCTAGTGGGGTTATTCGGTAGTAGTAGTGGCTCGGAGGCTAGGGGGCTATTTAGTAGTAGTAGTGGCTTGGAGGCTAGTGGGGTTATTTAGTAGTAGTAGTGGCTTGGAGGCTAATCGGGTTATTTATTAGTAGTGGCTTGGAGGCTAGGGGGGTTATTTAGTACTTTTGGCTTGGAGGCTAGGGGGGTGGTGATTTAGTAGTAGTGGCTTGGAGGCTAGTGGGGTTTTTTAGTAGTATTGGCTTGGAGGCTAGTGGGGTTATTTAGTAGTAGTAGTGGCTTGGAGGCTAGTGGGGTTATTTAGTAGTAGTAGTGTCTTGGAGGCTAGTGGGGTTATTTAGTAGTAGTGGCTTGGAGGCTAGGGAGGTTATTTAGTAATAGACTGGCTTGGAGGCTAGGGAGGTTATTTAGTAGTAGTAGTGGCTTGGAGGCTAGGGAGGTTATTTAGTAGTAGTAGTGTCTTGGAGGCTAATGGGGTTGTTTAGTAGTAGTGCTTGGAGGCTAGGGAGGTTAATTAGTAATAGAGTGGCTTGGAGGTTATTTAGTAGTATTAGTGACTTCGGAGGCTTGGGAGGTTATTTAGTATAAGTAGTGGCTTGGAGACTAGAGAGATTATTTAGTAGTTGTGGCTTGGAGGCTAGGGGGGTTATTTAGTAGTAGTTGCTTGAATGCTGTGGGGGTTATTTACTAGTATTGGCTTGGAGGCTAGTGGTGTTATTTAGTAGTAGTATTTGCTTGGAGGCTAGGGGGGTTATTTAGTAGTAGTGGCTTGGAGGCTAGTGGGGTTATTTAGTAGTAGTTGCTTGAAGGCTGGGGGGGTTATTTACTAGTATTGGCTTGGAGGCTAGTGGTGGTATTTAGTAGTAGTAGTTGCTTGGAGGCTAGGGGATTATTTAGTAGTAGTGGCTTGGAGGCTAGTGGGGTTATTCGGTAGTAGTAGTGGCTTGGAGGCTAGTGGGGTTATTTAGTAGTAGTAGTGGCTTGGAGGCTAATGGGGTTATTTATTAGTAGTGGTTTGGAGGCTAGGGGGGTTATTTAGTACTTTTGGCTTGGAGGCTAGGGTGGGTGATTTAGTAGTAGTGGCTTGGAGGCTAGTGGGGTTATTTAGTAGTAGTAGTGGCTTGGAGGCTAATCGGGTTATTTATTAGTAGTGGCTTGGAGGCTAGGGGGGTTATTTAGTACTTTTGGCTTGGAGGCTAGGGGGGTGGTGATTTAGTAGTAGTGGCTTGGAGGCTAGTGGGTTTTTTTAGTAGTATTGGCTTGGAGGCTAGTGGGGTTATTTAGTAGTAGTAGTGGCTTGGAGGCTAGTGGGGTTATTTAGTAGTAGTAGTGTCTTGGAGGCTAGTGGGGTTATTTAGTAGTAGTGGCTTGGAGGCTAGGGAGGTTATTTAGTAATAGACTGGCTTGGAGGCTAGGGAGGTTATTTAGTAGTAGTAGTGGCTTGGAGGCTAGGGAGGTTATTTAGTAGTAGTAGTGTCTTGGAGGCTAATGGGGTTGTTTAGTAGTAGTGCTTGGAGGCTAGGGAGGTTAATTAGTAATAGAGTGGCTTGGAGGTTATTTAGTAGTATTAGTGACTTCGGAGGCTTGGGAGGTTATTTAGTATAAGTAGTGGCTTGGAGACTAGAGAGATTATTTAGTAGTTGTGGCTTGGAGGCTAGGGGGGTTATTTAGTAGTAGTTGCTTGAATGCTGTGGGGGTTATTTACTAGTATTGGCTTGGAGGCTAGTGGTGTTATTTAGTAGTAGTATTTGCTTGGAGGCTAGGGGGGTTATTTAGTAGTAGTGGCTTGGAGGCTAGTGGGGTTATTTAGTAGTAGTTGCTTGAAGGCTGGGGGGGGTATTTACTAGTATTGGCTTGGAGGCTAGTGGTGGTATTTAGTAGTAGTAGTTGCTTGGAGGCTAGGGGATTATTTAGTAGTAGTGGCTTGGAGGCTAGTGGGGTTATTCGGTAGTAGTAGTGGCTTGGAGGCTAGTGGGGTTATTTAGTAGTAGTAGTGGCTTGGAGGCTAATGGGGTTATTTATTAGTAGTGGTTTGGAGGCTAGGGGGGTTATTTAGTACTTTTGGCTTGGAGGCTAGGGTGGGTGATTTAGTAGTAGTGGCTTGGAGGCTAGTGGGGTTATTTAGTAGTAGTAGTGGCTTGGAGGCTAATCGGGTTATTTATTAGTAGTGGCTTGGAGGCTAGGGGGGTTATTTAGTACTTTTGGCTTGGAGGCTAGGGGGGTGGTGATTTAGTAGTAGTGGCTTGGAGGCTAGTGGGTTTTTTTAGTAGTATTGGCTTGGAGGCTAGTGGGGTTATTTAGTAGTAGTAGTGGCTTGGAGGCTAGTGGGGTTATTTAGTAGTAGTAGTGTCTTGGAGGCTAGTGGGGTTATTTAGTAGTAGTGGCTTGGAGGCTAGGGAGGTTATTTAGTAATAGACTGGCTTGGAGGCTATGGAGGTTATTTAGTAGTAGTAGTGGCTTGGAGGCTAGGGAGGTTATTTAGTAGTAGTAGTGTCTTGGAGGCTAATGGGGTTGTTTAGTAGTAGTGCTTGGAGGCTAGGGAGGTTAATTAGTAATAGAGTGGCTTGGAGGTTATTTAGTAGTATTAGTGACTTCGGAGGCTTGGGAGGTTATTTAGTATAAGTAGTGGCTTGGAGACTAGAGAGATTATTTAGTAGTTGTGGCTTGGAGGCTAGGGGGGTTATTTAGTAGTAGTTGCTTGAATGCTGTGGGGGTTATTTACTAGTATTGGCTTGGAGGGTAGTGGTGTTATTTAGTAGTAGTAGTTGCTTGGAGGCTAGGGGGGTTATTTAGTAGTAGTGGCTTGGAGGCTAGTGGGGTTATTTAGTAGTAGTTGCTTGAAGGCTGGGGGGGTTATTTACTAGTATTGGCTTGGAGGCTAGTGGTGGTATTTAGTAGTAGTAGTTGCTTGGAGGCTAGGGGATTATTTAGTAGTAGTGGCTTGGAGGCTAGTGGGGTTATTCGGTAGTAGTAGTGGCTTGGAGGCTAGTGGGGTTATTTAGTAGTAGTAGTGGCTTGGAGGCTAATGGGGTTATTTATTAGTAGTGGTTTGGAGGCTAGGGGGGTTATTTAGTACTTTTGGCTTGGAGGCTAGGGTGGGTGATTTAGTAGTAGTGGCTTGGAGGCTAGTGGGGTTTTTTAGTAGTATTGGCTTGGAGGCTAGTTGGGTTATTTAGTAGTAGTAGTGTCTTGGAGGCTATGGGGGTTATTTAGTAGTAGTGGCTTGGAGGCTAGGGAGGTTATTTAGTAATAGAGTGGCTTTCAGGCTAGGGAGGTTATTTAGTAGTAGTAGTGGCTTGGAGGCTAGTGAGGTTATTTAGTAATAGAGTGGCTTGGAGGTTATTTAGTAGTAGTAGTGGCTTGAAGGCTTGGGAGGCTATTTAGTATTAGTAGTGGCTTGGAGGCTAGAGAGATTATTTAGTAGTTGTGGCTTGGAGGCTAGGGGGGTTATTTAGTAGTAGTTGCTTGAATGCTGGGGGGGTTATTTAGTAGTATTGGCTTGGAGGCTAGTGGGGTTATTTAGTTGTGGTCGTGGCTTGAAGGCTAGGGGGGTTATTTAGTAGTAGTGGCTTGGAGGCTTGTGGGGTTATTTAGTAGTAGTTGCTTGAAGGCTGGGGGGGTTATTTACTAGTATTGGCTTGGAGGCTAGTGGTGTTATTTAGTAGTAGTAGTGGCTTGGAGTCTAGAGGGGTTATTTAGTAGTAGTGGCTTGGAGGCTAGTGGGGTTATTCGGTAGTAGTAGTGGCTTGGAGGCTAGGGGGCTATTTAGTAGTAGTAGTGGCTTGGAGGCTAGGGAGATTATTTAGTAGTTGTGGCTTGGAGGCTAGGGATATTATTTAGTAGTAGTGGCTTGGAAGCTAGGGAGTTTAATTAGTAGTAGTTGCTTGGAGGTTGAGGAGGTTAGGGGGGATATTTAGTAGTAGTAGTAGCTTGGAGGCTAATGGGGTTATTTATTAGTAGTGGCTTGGAGGCTAGGGGGGTTATTTAGTACTTTTGGCTAGGGGGGTGATTTAGTAGTAGTGGCTTGGAGGCTAGTGGGGTCATTTAGTAGTAATGGCTTGGAGGCTAGGGGGTTATTTAGTAGTAGTAGCTTGGAGGCTCGTGGGGTTATTTAGTAGTAGTAGTAGTGGCTTGGAGGCTAGTGGGGTTATTCGGTAGTAGTAGTGGCTCGGAGGCTAGGGGGCTATTTAGTAGTAGTAGTGGCTTGGAGGCTAGTGGGGTTATTTAGTAGTAGTAGTGGCTTGGAGGCTAGTGGGGTTATTTAGTAGTAGTAGTGGCTTGGAGACTATTGGGTTTATTTAGTAGTAGTAGTGGCTTGGAGGCTAATGGGGTTATTTATTAGTAGTGGCTTGGAGGCTTGGGGGATTATTTTGTACTTTTGGCTTGGAGGCTGGGGGGGGGTGATTTAGTAGTAGTGGCTTGGAGGCTAGTGGGGTTATTTAGTAGTAGTGGCTTGGAGGCTGGGAGGGTTAGTAGTAGTGGCTTGGAGGCCGGGGAGTCTACGGGGGTTATTTAGTAGTAGTAGTGACTTGGAGACTTATCGGGTTATTTATTAGTAGTGGCTTGGAGGCTAGGGGGGTTATTTAGTACTTTTGGCTTGGAGGCTAGGGGGGGTGATTTAGTAGTAGTGGCTTGGAGGCTATTAGTTTTTTTTAGTAGTATTGGCTTGGAGGTTAGTGGGGTTATTTAGTAGTATTAGTGGCTTGGAGGCTATTGTTGTTATTTAGTAGTAGTAGTGTCTTGGAGGCTAGTGGGGTTGTTTAGTAGTAGTGGCTTGGAGGCTAGGGAGGTTATTTAGTAATAGAGTGGCTTGGAGGCTAGGGAGGTTATTTAGTAGTAGTAGTGGCTTGGAGGCTAGGGAGGTTATTTAGTAGTAGTAGTAGTGTCTTGGAGGCTAGTGGGGTTGTTTAGTAGTAGTGGCTTGGAGGCTAGGGAGGTTATTTAGTAATAGAGTGGCTTGGAGGTTATTTAGTATTAGTAGTGGCTTGGAGGCTTGGGAGGTTATTTAGTATTAGTAGTGGCTTGGAGGCTAGAGAGATTATTTAGTAGTTGTTGCTTGGAGGCTAGGGGGGTTATTTAGTAGTAGTAGTGGCTTGGAGACGAATCGGGTTATTTATTAGTAGTGGCTTGGAGGCTAGGGGGGTTATTTAGTACTTTTGGCTTGGAGGCTAGGGTGGGTGATTTAGTAGTAGTGGCTTGGAGGCTAGTGGGGTTATTTAGTAGTAGTAGTGGCTTGGAGGCTAGTGGGGTTATTTAGTAGTAGTAGTGTCTTGGAGGCTAGTGGGGTTATTTAGTAGTAGTGGCTTGGAGGCTAGGGAGGTTATTTAGTAATAGAGTGGCTTTCAGGCTAGGGAGGTTATTTAGTAGTAGTAGTGGCTTGGAGGCTAGGGAGGTTATTTAGTAATAGAGTGGCTTGGAGGTTATTTAGTAGTGGTAGTGGCTTGGAGGCTTGGGAGGCTATTTAGTATTAGTAGTGGCTTGGAGGCTAGAGAGATTATTTAGTAGTTGTGGCTTGGAGGCTAGGGGGGTTATTTAGTAGTAGTTGCTTGAATGCTGGGGGGGTTATTTAGTAGTATTGGCTTGGAGGCTAGTGGGGTTATTTAGTTGTGGTCGTGGCTTGAAGGCTAGGGGGGTTATTTAGTAGTAGTGGCTTGGAGGCTTGTGGGGTTATTTAGTAGTAGTTGCTTGAAGGCTGGGAGGGTTATTTACTAGTATTGGCTTGGAGGCTAGTGGTGTTATTTAGTAGTAGTAGTGGCTTGGAGTCTATTGGGGTTATTTAGTAGTAGTGGTTTGGAGTCTAGTGGGGTTATTCGGTAGTAGTAGTGGCTTGGAGGCTAGGGGGCTATTTAGTAGTAGTAGTGGCTTGGAGGCTAGGGAGATTATTTAGTAGTTGTGGCTTGGAGGCTAGGGATATTATTTAGTAGTAGTGGCTTGGAAGCTAGGGAGTTTAATTAGTAGTAGTTGCTTGGAGGTTGAGGAGGTTAGGGGGGATATTTAGTAGTAGTAGTAGCTTGGAGGCTAATGGGGTTATTTATTAGTAGTGGCTTGGAGGCTAGGGGGGTTATTTAGTACTTTTGGCTAGGGGGGTGATTTAGTAGTAGTGGCTTGGAGGCTAGTGGGGTCATTTAGTAGTAATGGCTTGGAGGCTAGGGGGTTATTTAGTAGTAGTAGCTTGGAGGCTCGTGGGGTTATTTAGTAGTAGTAGTAGTGGCTTGGAGGCTAGTGGGGTTATTCGGTAGTAGTAGTGGCTTGGAGGCTAGGGGGCTATTTAGTAGTAGTAGTGGCTTGGAGGCTAGTGGGGTTATTTAGTAGTAGTAGTGGCTTGGAGGCTAGTGGGGTTATTTAGTAGTAGTAGTGGCTTGGAGACTATTGGGTTTATTTAGTAGTAGTAGTGGCTTGGAGGCTAATGGGGTTATTTATTAGTAGTGGCTTGGAGGCTTGGGGGATTATTTTGTACTTTTGGCTTGGAGGCTGGGGGGGGGTGATTTAGTAGTAGTGGCTTGGAGGCTAGTGGGGTTATTTAGTAGTAGTGGCTTGGAGGCTGGGAGGGTTAGTAGTAGTGGCTTGGAGGCCGGGGAGTCTACGGGGGTTATTTAGTAGTAGTAGTGACTTGGAGACTTATCGGGTTATTTATTAGTAGTGGCTTGGAGGCTAGGGGGGTTATTTAGTACTTTTGGCTTGGAGGCTAGGGGGGGTGATTTAGTAGTAGTGGCTTGGAGGCTATTAGTTTTTTTTAGTAGTATTGGCTTGGAGGTTAGTGGGGTTATTTAGTAGTATTAGTGGCTTGGAGGCTATTGTTGTTATTTAGTAGTAGTAGTGTCTTGGAGGCTAGTGGGGTTGTTTAGTAGTAGTGGCTTGGAGGCTAGGGAGGTTATTTAGTAATAGAGTGGCTTGGAGGCTAGGGAGGTTATTTAGTAGTAGTAGTGGCTTGGAGGCTAGGGAGGTTATTTAGTAGTAGTAGTAGTGTCTTGGAGGCTAGTGGGGTTGTTTAGTAGTAGTGGCTTGGAGGCTAGGGAGGTTATTTAGTAATAGAGTGGCTTGGAGGTTATTTAGTATTAGTAGTGGCTTGGAGGCTTGGGAGGTTATTTAGTATTAGTAGTGGCTTGGAGGCTAGAGAGATTATTTAGTAGTTGTTGCTTGGAGGCTAGGGGGGTTATTTAGTAGTAGTAGTGGCTTGGAGACGAATCGGGTTATTTATTAGTAGTGGCTTGGAGGCTAGGGGGGTTATTTAGTACTTTTGGCTTGGAGGCTAGGGTGGGTGATTTAGTAGTAGTGGCTTGGAGGCTAGTGGGGTTATTTAGTAGTAGTAGTGGCTTGGAGGCTAGTGGGGTTATTTAGTAGTAGTAGTGTCTTGGAGGCTAGTGGGGTTATTTAGTAGTAGTGGCTTGGAGGCTAGGGAGGTTATTTAGTAATAGAGTGGCTTTCAGGCTAGGGAGGTTATTTAGTAGTAGTAGTGGCTTGGAGGCTAGGGAGGTTATTTAGTAATAGAGTGGCTTGGAGGTTATTTAGTAGTGGTAGTGTCTTGGAGGCTTGGGAGGCTATTTAGTATTAGTAGTGGCTTGGAGGCTAGAGAGATTATTTAGTAGTTGTGGCTTGGAGGCTAGGGGGGTTATTTAGTAGTAGTTGCTTGAATGCTGGGGGGGTTATTTAGTAGTATTGGCTTGGAGGCTAGTGGGGTTATTTAGTTGTGGTCGTGGCTTGAAGGCTAGGGGGGTTATTTAGTAGTAGTGGCTTGGAGGCTTGTGGGGTTATTTAGTAGTAGTTGCTTGAAGGCTGGGAGGGTTATTTACTAGTATTGGCTTGGAGGCTAGTGGTGTTATTTAGTAGTAGTAGTGGCTTGGAGTCTATTGGGGTTATTTAGTAGTAGTGGCTTGGAGGCTAGTGGGGTTATTCGGTAGTAGTAGTGGCTTGGAGGCTAGGGGGCTATTTAGTAGTAGTAGTGGCTTGGAGGCTAGGGAGATTATTTAGTAGTTGTGGCTTGGAGGCTAGGGATATTATTTAGTAGTAGTGGCTTGGAAGCTAGGGAGTTTAATTAGTAGTAGTTGCTTGGAGGTTGAGGAGGTTAGGGGGGATATTTAGTAGTAGTAGTAGCTTGGAGGCTAATGGGGTTATTTATTAGTAGTGGCTTGGAGGCTAGGGGGGTTATTTAGTACTTTTGGCTAGGGGGGTGATTTAGTAGTAGTGGCTTGGAGGCTAGTGGGGTCATTTAGTAGTAATGGCTTGGAGGCTAGGGGGTTATTTAGTAGTAGTAGCTTGGAGGCTCGTGGGGTTATTTAGTAGTAGTAGTAGTGGCTTGGAGGCTAGTGGGGTTATTCGGTAGTAGTAGTGGCTTGGAGGCTAGGGGGCTATTTAGTAGTAGTAGTGGCTTGGAGGCTAGTGGGGTTATTTAGTAGTAGTAGTGGCTTGGAGGCTAGTGGGGTTATTTAGTAGTAGTAGTGGCTTGGAGACTATTGGGTTTATTTAGTAGTAGTAGTGGCTTGGAGGCTAATGGGGTTATTTATTAGTAGTGGCTTGGAGGCTTGGGGGATTATTTTGTACTTTTGGCTTGGAGGCTGGGGGGGGTGATTTAGTAGTAGTGGCTTGGAGGCTAGTGGGGTTATTTAGTAGTAGTGGCTTGGAGGCTGGGAGGGTTAGTAGTAGTGGCTTGGAGGCTGGGGAGTCTAGGGGGGTTATTTAGTAGTAGTAGTGGCTTGGAGACTTATCGGGTTATTTATTAGTAGTGGCTTGGAGGCTAGGGGGGTTATTTAGTAGTAGTAGTGGCTTGGAGGCTAGTGGGGTTATTTAGTAGTAGTAGTGTCTTGGAGGCTAGTGGGGTTGTTTAGTAGTAGTGGCTTGGAGGCTAGGGAGGTTATTTAGTAATAGAGTGGGTTGGAGGTTATTTAATAGTAGTAGTGGCTTGGAGGCTTGGGAGGTTATTTAGTATTAGTATTGGTTTGGAGGCTAGAGAGATTATTTAGTAGTTGTGGCTTGGAGGCTAGGGGGGTTATTTAGTAGTAGTTGCTTGAATGCTGGGGGGGTTATTTAGTAGTATTGGCTTGGAGGCTAGTGGGGTTATATAGTTGTAGTAGTGGCTTGGAGGCTAGGGGGGTTATTTAGTAGTAATGTCTTGGAGGCTAGGGGGGTTATTTATTAGTAGTGGCTTGGAGGCTAGTGGGGTTATTTAGTAGTACGTGTAGTGGCTTGGAGGCTAGTGGGGTTATTTAGTAGTAGTGGCTTGGAGGCTAGGAGGGTTATTTAGTAGTAGTAGTGACTTGGATGCTAGTGGGGTTATTCGGTAGTAGTAGTGGCTTGGAGGCTAGGGGGCTATTTAGTAGTAGTAGTGGTTTGGAGGCTAGGGGGCTATTTAGTAGTAGTAGTGGCTTGGAGGCTAGTGGGGTTATTTAGTAGTAGTAGTGGCTTGGAGGCTAGTGGGGTTATTTAGTAGTAGTAGTGGCTTGGAGACTATTGGGTTTATTTAGTAGTAGTAGTGGCTTGGAGGCTAATGCTTGGAGGTTGAGGAGGTTAGGGGGGATATTTAGTTGTAGTGGCTTGGAGGCTAGGGGGGTTATTTAGTAGTAGTTGCTTGAATTCTGGGGGGGTTATTTAGTAGTATTGGCTTGGAGGCTAGTGGTGTTATTTAGTAGTAGTAGTGGCTTGGAGGCTAGGGGGGTTATTTAGTAGTAGTGGTATGGAGGCTAGTGGGGTTATTTAGTATTAATGGCTTAGAGGCTTGGGGGGTTATTTAGTAGTAGTGGCTTGGAGGCTATTGTGGTTATTTAGTAGTAGTGGCTTGGAGGCTAGGGTTTTATTTAGTAGTTGTAGTGGCTTGGAGGCTAGGGGTGTTATTTAGTAGTAGTAGTGGCTTGGAGGCTGGGGTGGTTATTTAGTTGTAGTAGTGGCTTGGAGGCTAGGGGGGTTATTTAGTAGTAGTGGCTTGGAGGCTAGTGGGGTTATTTAGTAGTAGATGCTTGAAGGCTGGGGGGGTTATTTACTAGTATTGGCTTGGAGGCTAGTGGTTTTATTTAGTAGTAGTAGTGGCTTGGAGGCAAGTGGGGTTATTTAGTAGTAGTGGCTTGGAGGCTAGTGGGGTTATTCGGTAGTAGTAGTGGCTTGGAGGCTAGTGGGGTTATTTAGTAGTAGTGGCTTGGAGGCTGGGAGGGTTAGTAGTAGTGGCTTGGAGGCTGGGGAGTCTAGGGGGGTTATTTAGTAGTAGTAGTGGCTTGGAGGCTAATCGGGTTATTTATTAGTAGTGGCTTGGAGGCTAGGGGGGTTATTTAGTACTTTTGGCTCGGAGGCTAGGGTGGGTGATTTAGTAGTAGTGGCTTGGAGTCAAGTGGGGTTTTTTAGTAGTATTGGCTTGGAGGCTAGTGGGGTTATTTAGTAGTAGTAGTGGCTTGGAGGCTAGTGGGGTTTTTTAGTAGTAGTAGTGTCTTGGAGGCTAGTGTGGTTATTTAGTAGTAGTGGCTTGGAGGCTAGGGAGGTTATTTTGTAATAGAGTGGCTTGGAGGCTAGGGAGGTTATTTAGTAGTAGTAGTGGCTTGGAGGCTAGGGAGGTTATTTAGTAGTAGTAGTGTCTTGGAGGCTAGTGGGGTTGTTTAGTAGTAGTTGCTTGGAGGCTAGGGAGGTTATTTAGTAATAGAGTGGGTTGGAGGTTATTTAATAGTAGTAGTGGCTTGGAGGCTTGGGAGGTTATTTAGTATTAGTATTGGCTTGGAGGCTAGAGAGATTATTTAGTAGTTGTGGCTTGGAGGCTAGGGGGGTTATTTAGTAATAGTTGCTTGAATGCTGGGGGGGTTATTTAGTAGTTTTGGCTTGGAGGCTAGTGGGGTTATTTAGTAGTAGTGGCTTGGAGGCTAGTGTGGTTATTTAGTAGTAGTTGCTTGAAGGCTGGGGGGGGTTATTTACTAGTATTGGCTTGGAGGCTAGTGGTGTTATTTAGTAGTAGTAGTGGCTTGGAGTCTAGAGGGGTTATTCAGTTGTAGTGACTTGGAGGCTAGTGGGGTTATTCGGTAGTAGTAGTGGCTTGTAGGCTAGGGGGCTATTTAGTAGTAGTAGTGGCATGGAGGCTATGGAGATTATTTAGTAGTTGTGGCTTGGAGGCTAGGGAGATTATTTAGTAGTAGTGGCTTGGAGGCTAGGGAGTTTAATTAGTAGTAGTTGCTTGGAGGTTGAGGAGGTTAGGGGGATATTTAGTTGTAGTGGCTTGGAGGCTAGGGGGGTTATTTAGTAGTATTGGCTTGGAGGCTAGTGGGGTTATTTAGTAGTAGTAGTGGCTTGGAGGCTAGGGGGGTTATTTAGTAGTAGTGGCTTGGAGGCTAGTGGGGTTATTCGGTAGTAGTAGTGGCTTGGAGGCTAGTGGGGTTATTTAGTAGTAGTGGCTTGGAGGCTGGGAGGGTTAGTAGTAGTGGCTTGGAGGCTGGGGAGTCTAGGGGGTTATTTAGTAGTAGTAGTGGCTTGGAGGCTAATCGGGTTATTTATTAGTAGTGGCTTGGAGGATAGGGGGGTTTTTTAGTAGTATTGGCTTGGAGGCTAGTGGGGTTATTTAGTAGTAGTAGTGTCTTGGAGGCTAGTGGGGTTGTTTAGTAGTAGTGGCTTGGAGGCTAGGGAGGTTATTTAGTAATAGAGTGGGTTGGAGGTTATTTAATAGTAGTAGTGGCTTGGAGGCTTGGGAGGTTATTTAGTATTAGTATTGGCTTGGAGGCTAGAGAGATTATTTAGTAGTTGTGGCTTGGAGGCTAGGGGGGTTATTTAGTAATAGTTGCTTGAATGCTGGGGGGGTTATTTAGTAGTTTTGGCTTGGAGGCTAGTGGGGTTATTTAGTTGTAGTAGTGGCTTGGAGGCTAGGGGGGTTATTTAGTAGTAGTGGCTTGGAGGCTAGTGTGGTTATTTAGTAGTAGTTGCTTGAAGGCTGGGGGGGTTATTTACTAGTATTGGCTTGGAGGCTAGTGGTGTTATTTAGTAGTAGTAGTGGCTTGGAGTCTAGAGGGGTTATTCAGTTGTAGTGACTTGGAGGCTAGTGGGGTTATTCGGTAGTAGTAGTGGCTTGGAGGCTAGGGGGCTATTTAGTAGTAGTAGTGACTCGGAGGCTAGACGGGTTATTTATTAGTAGTTGCGTGGAGGCTAGGGGGTCATTTAGTAGTAATGGCTTAGAGGCTGGGGGGGTTATTTAGTAGTAGTGGCTTGGAGGCTAGGGTGGTTATTTAGTAGTAGTGGCTTGGAGGCTAGGGTTTTATTTAGTAGTAGTGGTTTGGAGGCTAGGGGGGTTATTTAATGGTTTGGAGGCTAGTGGGGTTGTTTAGTTGTCGTAGTGGCTTGGAGGCTAGGGGGGTTATTTAGTAGTACTAGTGGCTTGGAGGCTAGGGTGGTTATTTAGTAGTAGTAGTGGCTTGGAGGCTAATCGGGTTATTTATTAGTAGTGGCTTGGAGGATAGGGTTTTTTTTTAGTAGTATTGGCTTGGAGGCTAGTGGGGTTATTTAGTAGTAGTAGTGGCTTGGAGGCTAGTGGGGTTATTTAATAGTAGTAGTGTCTTGGAGGCTAGTGGGGTTGTTTAGTAGTAGTGGCTTGGAGGCTAGGGAGGTTATTTAGTAATAGAGTGGGTTGGAGGTTATTTAATAGTAGTAGTGGCTTGGAGGCTTGGGAGGTTATTTAGTATTAGTATTGGCTTGGAGGCTAGAGAGATTATTTAGTAGTTGTGGCTTGGAGGCTAGGGGGGTTATTTAGTAATAGTTGCTTGAATGCTGGGGGGGTTATTTAGTAGTTTTGGCTTGGAGGCTAGTGGGGTTATTTAGTTGTAGTAGTGGCTTGGAGGCTAGGGGGGTTATTTAATAGTAGTGGCTTGGAGGCTAGTGTGGTTATTTAGTAGTAGTTGCTTGAAGGCTGGGGGGGTTATTTACTAGTATTGGCTTGGAGGCTAGTGGTGTTATTTAGTAGTAGTAGTGGCTTGGAGTCTAGAGGGGTTATTCAGTTGTAGTGACTTGGAGGCTAGTGGGGTTATTCGGTAGTAGTAGTGGCTTGGAGGCTAGGGGGCTATTTAGTAGTAGTAGTGACTCGGAGGCTAGACGGGTTATTTATTAGTAGTTGCGTGGAGGCTAGGGGGTCATTTAGTAGTAATGGCTTAGAGGCTGGGGGGGTTATTTAGTAGTAGTGGCTTGGAGGCTAGGGTGGTTATTTAGTAGTAGTGGCTTGGAGGCTAGGGTTTTATTTAGTAGTAGTGGTTTGGAGGCTAGGGGGGTTATTTAATGGTTTGGAGGCTAGTGGGGTTGTTTAGTTGTCGTAGTGGCTTGGAGGCTAGGGGGGTTATTTAGTAGTACTAGTGGCTTGGAGGCTAGGGTGGTTATTTAGTAGTAGTAGTGGCTTGGAGGCTAATCGGGTTATTTATTAGTAGTGGCTTGGAGGATAGGGGGGTTTTTTAGTAGTATTGGCTTGGAGGCTAGTGGGGTTATTTAGTAGTAGTAGTGGCTTGGAGGCTAGTGGGGTTATTTAATAGTAGTAGTGTCTTGGAGGCTAGTGGGGTTGTTTAGTAGTAGTGGCTTGGAGGCTAGGGAGGTTATTTAGTAATAGAGTGGGTTGGAGGTTATTTAATAGTAGTAGTGGCTTGGAGGCTTGGGAGGTTATTTAGTATTAGTATTGGCTTGGAGGCTAGAGAGGTTATTTAGTAGTTGTGGCTTGGAGGCTAGGGGGGTTATTTAGTAATAGTTGCTTGAATGCTGGGGGGGTTATTTAGTAGTTTTGGCTTGGAGGCTAGTGGGGTTATTTAGTTGTAGTAGTGGCTTGGAGGCTAGGGGGGTTATTTAGTAGTAGTGGCTTGGAGGCTAGTGTGGTTATTTAGTAGTAGTTGCTTGAAGGCTGGGGGGGTTATTTACTAGTATTGGCTTGGAGGCTAGTGGTGTTATTTAGTAGTAGTAGTGGCTTGGAGTCTAGAGGGGTTATTCAGTTGTAGTGACTTGGAGGCTAGTGGGGTTATTCGGTAGTAATAGTGGCTTGGAGGCTAGGGGGCTATTTAGTAGTAGTAGTGACTCGGAGGCTAGACGGGTTATTTATTAGTAGTTGCGTGGAGGCTAGGGGGTCATTTAGTAGTAATGGCTTAGAGGCTGGGGGGGTTATTTAGTAGTAGTGGCTTGGAGGCTAGGGTGGTTATTTAGTAGTAGTGGCTTGGAGGCTAGGGTTTTATTTAGTAGTAGTGGTTTGGAGGCTAGGGGGGTTATTTAATGGTTTGGAGGCTAGTGGGGTTGTTTAGTTGTCGTAGTGGCTTGGAGGCTAGGGGGGTTATTTAGTAGTACTAGTGGCTTGGAGGCTAGGGTGGTTATTTAGTAGTAGTGGCTTGGAGGCTAGGGGGGTTATTTAGTAGTTGTAGCTTGGAGGCTAGTGGGGTTATTTAGTAGTAGTAGTGGCTTGGAGGCTAAGGGGTTATTTAGTAGTAGTGGTGGTGAGGCTGGGGGGGTTTAGTAGTATTGACTTGGAGACTGGGGGGGTTAGTAGTAGTGGCTTGGAGGCTGGGGAGGCTTGGGGGGTTATTTATTAGTAGTGGCTTGGAGCCTAGGGGGCTATTTAGTAGTAGTAGTGGCTTGGAGGCTAGGGAGATTATTTAGTAGTTGTGGCTTGGAGGCTGGGGTGGTATTTAGTAGTAGTAGTGGCTTGGAGGCTAGGGGGGTTATTTCATGTTTTGGAGGCTAGTGGGGTTGTTTAGTAGTCGTAGTGGCTTGGAGGCTAGGGAGATTATTTAGTAGTTGTGGCCTGGAGGCTAGGGAGATTATTTAGTAGTAGTGGCTTGGAGGCTAGGGAGTTTAATTAGTAGTAGTTGCTTGGAGGTTGAGGAGGTTAGGGGGGATATTTAGTTGTAGTGGCTTGGAGGCTAGGGGGGTTATTTAGTAGTATTGGCTTGGAGGCTAGTGGGGTTATTTAGTAGTAGTAGTGGCTTGGAGGCTAGGGGGGTTATTTAGTAGTAGTGGCATGGAGGCTAGTGGGGTTATTTAGTAGTAGTGGCTTGGAGGCTGGGGGGGTTATTTAGTAGTAGTTGCTTGAAGGCTGGGGGGTTATTTACTAGTATTGGCTTGGAGGCTAGTGGTGTTATTTAGTAGTAGTAGTGGCTTGGAGGCTAGGGGGGTTATTTAGTAGTAGTATCTTGGAGGCTAGTGGGGTTATTCGGTAGTAGTAGTGGCTTGGAGGCTAGGGGGCTATTTAGTAGTAGTGGCTTGGAGGCTAGGGGGGTTATTTAGTAGTTGTAGCTTGGAGGGTATTGGGGTTATTTAGTAGTAGTAGTGGCTTGGAGGCTAAGGGGTTATTTAGTAGTAGTGGCTTGGAGGCTGGGGGGGTTTAGTAGTATTGACTTGGAGGCTGGGGGGGTTAGTAGTAGTGGCTTGGAGGCTGGGGAGTCTTTGGGGGTTATTTATTAGTAGTGGCTTGGAGGCTAGGGGGGTTATTTAGTAGTAGTAGTAGCTTGGAGGCTAATGGGGTTATTTATTAGTAGTGGCTTGGAGGCTAGGGGGGTTATTTAGTACTTTTGGCTTGGAGGCTAGGTGGGGTGATTTAGTAGTAGTGGCTTGGAGGCTAGTGGGGTTATTTAGTAGTAGTGGCTTGGAGGCTAGGGTGGTTATTTAGTAGAATTGGCTTGGAGGCTAGGGGGTTATTTAGTAGTTGTAGCTTGGAGGCTAGTGGGGTTATTTAGTAGTAGTAGTGGCTTGGAGGCTAGGGGGGTTATTTAATGGTTTGGAGGCTATTGGGGTTGTTTTGTAGTCATAGTGGCTTGGAGGCTAGGGGGGTTATTTAGTAGTTGTAGCTTGGAGGCTAGTTGGGTTATTTAGTAGTAGTAGTGGCTTGGAGGCTAGGGGGTTATTTAGTAGTAGTGGCTTGGAGGCTGGGTTGGTTTAGTAGTAGTGGCTTGGAGGCTGGGGGTTAGAATTAGTGGCTTGGATGCTGGGGAGTCTTGGGGGGTTATTTGTTAGTAGTGGCTTGGAGGCTAGGGGGTTATTTAGTAGTAGTAGTAGCTTGGAGGCTAGTGGTGTTATTTAGTAGTAGTGGCTTGGAGGCTAGGGAGTTTAATTAGTAGTAGTGGCTTGGAGGTTAAGGAGGTTAGGGGGGATATTTAGTTGTAGTGGCTTGGAGGCTAGGGGGGGTTATTTAGGCGTAGTGGCTTGGAGGTTGAGGAGGTTAGGGGGGATATTTAGTTGTAGTGGCTTGGAGGCTAGGGGGGTTATTTAGTAGTAGTTGCTTGAATGCTGGGTGGGGTTATTTAGTAGTATTGGCTTGGAGGCTAGTGGGGATATTTAGTTGTAGTAGTGGCTTGGAGGCTAGGGGGGTTATTTAGTAGTAGTGGCTTGGAGGCTAGTGGGGTTATTTAGTAGTAGTTGCTTGAAGGCTGGGGGGGTTATTTACTAGTATTGGCTTGGAGGCTAGTGGTGTTATTTAGTAGTAGTAGTAGTGGCTTGGAGGCTAGGGGGGTTATTTAGTAGTAGTGGCTTGGAGGCTAGTGGGGTTATTCGGTAGTAGTAGTGGCTTGGAGGCTGGGAGGGTTAGTAGTAGTGGCTTGGAGGCTGGGGAGTCTAGGGGGGTTATTTAGTAGTAGTAGTGGCTTGGAGGCTAATCGGGTTATTTATTAGTAGTGGCTTGGAGGCTAGGGGGTTATTTAGTACTTTTGGCTTGGAGGCTAGGGTGGGTGATTTAGTAGTAGTGGCTTGGAGGCTAGTGGGGTTTTTTAGTAGTATTGGCTTGGAGGCTAGTGGGGTTATTTAGTAGTAGTAGTGGCTTGGAGGCTAGTGGGGTTATTTAGTAGTAGTAGTGTCTTGGAGGCTAGTTGGGTTATTTAGTAGTAGTGGCTTGGAGGCTAGGGAGGTTATTTAGTAATAGAGTGGCTTGGAGGCTAGGGAGGTTATTTAGTAGTAGTAGTAGTGGCTTGGAGGCTAGTGAGGTTATTTAGTAGTAGTAGTGTCTTGGAGGCTAGTGGGGTTGTTTAGTAGTAGTGGCTTGGAGGCTAGGGACGTTATTTAGTAATAGAGTGGCTTGGAGGTTATTTAGTAGTAGTAGTGGCTTGGAGGCTAGGGGGGTTATTTAGTAGTAGTTGCTTGAATGCTGGGGGGGTTATTTAGTAGTATTGGCTTGGAGGCTAGTGGGGTTATTTAGTTGTAGTAGTGGCTTGGAGGCTAGGGGGGTTATTTAGTAGTAGTGGCTTGGAGGCTAGTGGGGTTATTTAGTAGTAGTTGCTTGAAGGCTGGGGGGGTTATTTACTAGTATTGGCTTGGAGGCTAGTGGTGTTATTTAGTAGTAGTAGTGGCTTGGAGTCTAGAGGGGTTATTTAGTAGTAGTGGCTTGGATGCTAGTGGGGTTATTCGGTAGTAGTAGTGGCTTGGAGGCTAGGGGGCTATTTAGTAGTAGTAGTGGCTTGGAGGCTAGGGAGATTATTTAGTAGTTGTGGCTTGGAGGCTGGGGAGATTATTTAGTAGTAGTGGCTTGGAGGCTAGGGAGTTTAATTAGTAGTAGTTGCTTGGAGGTTGAGAAGGTTAGGGGGGATATTTAGTTGTAGTGGCTTGGAGGCTAGGGGGTTATTTAGTAGTAGTTGCTTGAAGGCTGGGGGGGTTATTTAGTAGTATTGGCTTGGAGGCTAGTGGGATTATTTAGTAGTAGTAGTGGCTTGGAGGCTAGGGGGGTTATTTAGTAGTAGTGGTATGGAGGCTAGTGTGGTTATTTAGTAGTAGTGGCTTGGAGGCTTGGGGGGTTATTTAGTAGTAGTTGCTTGAAGGCTGGGGGGGTTATTTACTAGTATTGGCTTGGAGGATAGTTGTGTTATTTAGTAGTAGTAGTGGCTTGGAGGCTAGGGGGGTTATTTAGTAGTAATGGCTTGGAGGCTAGGGGGGTTATTTAGTAGTAGTTGTTTGAAGGCTGGGGGGGGTATTTAGTAGTATTGGCTTGGAGGCTAGTGGGGTTATTTAGTAGTAGTAGTGGCTTGGAGGCTAGGGGGGTTATTTAGTAGTAGTGGCTTGGTGGCTAGTGGGGTTATTCGGTAGTAGTAGTGGCTTGGAGGCTAGTGGGGTTATTTAGTAGTAGTGGCTTGGAGGCTGGGAGGGTTAGTAGTAGTGGCTTGGAGGCTGGGGAGTCTAGGGGGTTATTTAGTAGTAGTAGTGGCTTGGAGGCTAATCGGGTTATTTATTAGTAGTGGCTTGGAGGCTATGTGGGTTATTTAGTACTTTTGGCTTGGAGGCTAGGGTGGGTGATTTAGTAGTAGTGGCTTGGAGGCTAGTGGGGTTTTTTAGTAGTATTGGCTTGGAGGCTAGTGGGGTTATTTAGTAGTAGTAGTGTCTTGGAGGCTAGTGTGGTTATTTAGTAGTAGTGGCTTGGAGGCTAGGGAGGTTATTTAGTAATAGAGTGGCTTGGAGGCTAGGGAGGTTATTTAGTAGTAGTAGTGGCTTGGAGGCTAGGGAGGTTATTTAGTAGTAGTAGTGTCTTGGAGGCTAGTGGGGTTGTTTAGTAGTAGTGGCTTGGAGGCTAGGGAGGTTATTTAGTAATAGAGTGGGTTGGAGGTTATTTAATAGTAGTAGTGGCTTGGAGGCTTGGGAGGTTATTTAGTATTAGTATTGGCTTGGAGGCTAGAGAGATATTTAGTAGTTGTGGCTTGGAGGCTAGGGGGGTTATTTAGTAGTAGTTGCTTGAATGCTGGGGGGGTTATTTAGTAGTATTGGCTTGGAGGCTAGTGGGGTTATTTAGTAGTAGTAGTGGCTTGGAGGCTAGGCGGGTTATTTAGTAGTAGTGGTATGGAGGCTAGTGGGGTTATTTAGTAGTAGTGGCTTGGAGGCTGGGGGGGTTATTTAGTAGTAGTTGCTTGAATGCTGGGGGCTGTTATTTAGTAGTATTGGCTTGGAGGCTAGTGGGGTTATTTAGTTGTAGTAGTGGCTTGGAGGCTAGGGGGGTTATTTAGTAGTAGTGGCTTGGAGGCTAGTGGGGTTATTTAGTAGTAGTTGCTTGAAGGCTGGGGGGGTGATTTACTAGTATTGTCTTGGAGGCTAGTGGTGTTATTTAGTAGTAGTAGTGGCTTGGAGGCTAGTGGTGTTATTTAGTAGTAGTAGTGGCTTGGAGTCTAGAGGGGTTATTTAGTAGTAGTGTCTTGGAGGCTAGGGGGCTATTTAGTAGTAGTAGTGGCTTGGAGGCTAGGGAGATTATTTAGTAGTTGTGGCTTGGAGGCTAGGGAGATTATTTAGTAGTAGTGGCTTGGAGGCTAGGGAGTTTAATTAGTAGTAGTTGCTTGGAGGTTGAGGAGGTTAGGGGGGATATTTAGTTGTAGTGGCTTGGAGGCTAGGGGGGTTATTTAGTAGTAGTTGCTTGAAGGCTGGGGGGGTTATTTAGTAGTATTGGCTTGGAGGCTAGTGGGGTTATTTAGTAGAAGTAGTGGCTTGGAGGCTAGGGGGATTATTTAGTAGTAGTGGTATGGAGGCTAGTGGGGTTATTTAGTAGTAGTGGCTTGGAGGCTGGGGGGGTTATTTAGTAGTAGTTGCTTGAAGGCTGGGGGGGTTATTTACTAGTATTGGCTTGGAGGCTAGTGGTGTTATTTAGTAGTAGTAGTGGCTTGGAGGCTAGTGGGGTTATTCGGTAGTAGTAGTGGCTTGGAGGCTAGGGGGCTATTTAGTAGTAGTAGTGACTTGGAGGCTAGACGGGTTATTTATTAGTAGTTGCGTGGAGGCTAGGGGGGTTATTTAGTAGTAATGGCTTAAAGGCTGGGGGGGTTATTTAGTAGTAGTGGCTTGGAGGCTAGGGGGGTTATTTACTAGTAGTGGCTTGGAGGCTAGGGGGTTATTTAGTAGTAGTGGCTTGGAGGCTAGGGGGGTTATTTAGTAGTAATGGCTTGGAGGCTAGGGGGGTTATTTAGTAGTAGTGGCTTGGAGGCTAGGGGTTTATTTAGTAGTAGTAGTGGCTTGGAGGCTAGGGGAGTTATTTAGTAGTCGTAGTGGCTTGGAGGCTAGGGGGGTTATTTAGTAGTAGTAGTGGCTTGGAGGCTAGAGAGGTGATTTAGTAGTAGTGGCTTGGAGGCTAGGGGGGTTATTTAGTAGTTTTGGCTTGGAGGCTAGGGGGTTATTTAGTAGCAGTAGTGGCTTGGAGCCTAGGGGGTTATTTAGTAGTAGTGGCTTGGAGGCTGGGGGGGTTTAGTAGTAGTGGCTTGGAGCCTGGGGGGGTTAGTAGTAGTGGGTTGGAGGTTGGGGAGTCTAGGGGGGTTATTTATTAGTAGTGGCTTGGAGGCTAGGGGGGTTATTTAGTACGTTTGGCTTGTTGGCTAGGGTGGGTGATTTAGTAGTAGTGGCTTGGAGGCTAGTGGGGTTATTTAGTAGTAATGGCTTGGAGGCTAGGGGTTTATTTAGTAGTATAGGTTTGGAGGCTGGTGGAGTTATTTAGTAGTATTGGCTTGGAGTCTGAGGATGCTGGGGGGGTTATTTAGTAGTAAGTGCTTGGAGGCTAGGGTTGTTATTTAGTTGTATTGGCTTGAAGGTTGAGGAGGCTAGAGGGGGGTATTTATTAGTAGTGGCTTGGAGGCTAGGGGGGTGTTATTTAGTAGTAGGTGCTTGGAGGCTAGGCGGGTTATTTAGTAGTAGTGGCTTGGAGGCTGGGGGGTTATTTAGTATTAGTGGCTTGGAGGCTGAGGAGGGTTATTTAGTAGGAGAGGCTGGGGGGGTTATTTAGTAGTAGTAGCTTGGAGGCTAAGGGGGTTATTTAGTAGTAGTGGCTTGGCGGCTATAGAGGTTGTTTAGTCGTAGTATTTAGTTGGAGGCTAGGGGGGTTAGTTAGTGGTTTGGAGGCTAGGAGGGTTATTTAGTAGTAGTAGTTGCTTGGAGGCTAGGGGGTTATTTAGTAGTAGTAGCATGGAGGCTAGGGGGGTTGTTTAGTAGTAGTAGTAGCTTGGAGGCTAGTGGGGTTATTTAGTAGTAGTAGGTGCTTGGAGACTAGGGGGGTTATTTAATGGTTTGGAGAGTAGTGGGGTTGTTTAGTAGTCGTAGTGGCTTGGAGGATAGGGGGGTTATTTAGTAGTAGTAGTGGCTTGGAGGCTAAGGGGGTTATTTAGTAGTAGTGGCTTGGAGGCTAGGTGGGTTATTTAGTAGTTGTGGCTTGGAGGCTAGTGGTGTTATTTAGTAGTAGTAGCGGCTTGGAGGCTAGGGGGATAATTTAGTAGTAGGTGCTTGGAGGCTAGGGGGGTTATTTAGTAGTAGTGGCTTGGAGGCTAGGGGGGTTATTTAGTAGTATTGGCTTGGAGGCTAGGGGGGGTTTTAAGTAATAGTAGTAGTGGCTTGGAGGCTAGGGCTGTTATTTATTAGTAGTGGCTTGGAGGCTAGGGTGTTATTTAGTAGTATAGGCTTGGAGGCTGGTGGAGTTATTTAGTAGTACGTGCTTGGAGGCTAGGGTTGTTATTTAGTAGTATTGGCTTGAAGGTTGAGGAGGCTAGAGGGGGGTATTTATTAGTAGTGGCTTGGAGGCTAGGGGGGTGTTATTTAGTAGTAAGTGCTTGGAGGCTGGGGGTGTTATTTAGTAGTAGGTGCTTGGAGGCTAGGGGGGGTTATTTAGTAGTAGTGGCTTGGAGGCTGGGGGGGTTATTTAGTAGTAGTGGCTTGGAGGCTGAGGAGGGTTATTTAGTAGTATTGGCTTGGAGGTTGAGGAGGCTGGGGGGGTTATTTAGTAGTAAGTGCTTGGAGGCTGGGGGTGTTATTTAGTAGTAGTGGCTTGGAGGCTGGGGGGTTATTTAGTAGTAGTAGTGGCTTGGAGTCTAGAGGGTTTATTTAGTAGTAGTGGCTTGGAGGCTAGTGGGGTTATTCGGTAGTAGTAGTGGCTTGGAGGCTAGGGGGCTATTTAGTAGTAGTAGTGGCTTGGAGGCTAGGGAGATTATTTAGTAGTTGTGGCTTGGAGGCTGGGGAGATTATTTAGTAGTAGTGGCTTGGAGGCTAGGGAGTTTAATTAGTAGTAGTTGTTTGGAGGTTGAGGAGGTTAGGGGGGATATTTAGTTGTAGTGGCTTGGACGCTAGGGGGTTATTTAGTAGTAGTTGCTTGAAGGCTGGGGGGGTTATTTAGTAGTATTGGCTTGGAGGCTAGTGGGGTTATTTAGTAGTAGTAGTGGCTTGGAGGCTAGGGGGGTTATTTAGTAGTAGTGGTATGGAGGCTAGTGTGGTTATTTAGTAGTAGTGGCTTGGAGGCTTGGGGGGTTTTTATTTATTTTATTTATTTATTTATTTCACCTTTATTTAACCAGGTAGGCAAGTTGAGAACAAGTTCTCATTTACAATTGCGACCTGGCCAAGATAAAGCAAAGCAGTTCGACAACATACAAAAACACAGAGTTACACATGGAGTAAAACAACATACAATCAATGATGCGGTAGAAAAAAAAAAAAAAATAATAATAATAATAATAATAATAATAATAATACAAAAAAAAAAAATAATAATAATAATAATAATAATAATAAAAAAAGTAGTAGTGGCTTGGAGGCTAGGGTGGTTATTTAGTAGTAGTGGCTTGGAGGCTAGGGTTTTATTTAGTAGTAGTAGTGGCTTGGAGGCTAGGGGTGTTATTTAGTAGTAGTAGTGGCTTGGAGGCTGGGGTGGTATTTAGTAGTAGTGGTGGCTTGGAGGCTAGGGGGGTTATTTAATGGTTTGGAGGCTAGTGGGGTTGTTTAGTAGTCGTAGTGGCTTGGAGGCTAGGGGGGTTATTTAGTAGTACTAGTGGCTTGGAGGCTAGGGTGGTTATTTAGTAGTAGTGGCTTGGATGCAAGGGTGGTTATTTAGTAGTTGTAGCTTGGAGGCTAGTGGGGTTTTTTAGTAGTAGTAGTGGCTTGGAGGCTAAGGGGTTATTTAGTAGTAGTGGCTTGGAGGCTGGGGGGGTTTAGTAGTATTGACTTGGAGGCTGGGGGGGTTAGTAGTAGTGGCTTGGAGGCTGGGGAGTCTTGGTGGGTTATTTATTAGTAGTGGCTTGGAGGCTAGGGGGCTATTTATTAGTAGTAGTGGCTTGGAGGCTAGGGAGATTATTTAGTAGTTGTGGCTTGGAGGCTAGGGAGATAATTTAGTAGTAGTGGCTTGGAGGCTAGGGAGTTTAATTAGTAGTAGTTGCTTGGAGGTTGAGGAGGTTAGGGGGCATATTTAGTTGTAGTGGCTTGGAGGCTAGGGGGGTTATTTAGTAGTAGTTGCTTGAAGGCTGGGGGGGTTATTTAGTAGTATTGGCTTGGAGGCTAGTGGGGTTATTTAGTAGTAGTAGTGGCTTGGAGGCTAGGGGGGTTATTTAGTAGTAGTGGCATGGAGGCTAGTGGGGTTATTTAGTAGTAGTGGCTTGGAGGCTGGGGGGGTTATTTAGTAGTAGTTGCTTGAAAACTGGGGGGGTTATTTACTAGTATTGGCTTGGAGGCTAGTGGTGTTATTTAGTAGTAGTAGTGGCTTGGAGGCTAGGGGGGTTATTTAGTAGTAGTGGCTTGGAGGCTAGTGGGGTTATTCGGTAGTTGTGGCTTGGAGGCTAGTGGTGTTATTTAGTAGTAGTAGCGGCTTGGAGGCTAGGGGGATAATTTAGTAGTAGGTGCTTGGAGGCTAGGGGGGTTATTTAGTAGTAGTGGCTTGGAGGCTAGGGGGGTTATTTAGTAGTATTGGCTTGGAGGCTAGGGGGGGTTTTAAGTAATAGTAGTAGTGGCTTGGAGGCTATGGGTGTTATTTATTAGTAGTGGCTTGGAGGCTAGGGTGTTATTTAGTAGTATAGGCTTGGAGGCTGGTGGAGTTATTTAGTAGTAAGTGCTTGGAGGCTAGGGTTGTTATTTAGTAGTATTGGCTTGAAGGTTGAGGAGGCTAGAGGGGGGTATTTATTAGTAGTGGCTTGGAGGCTAGGGGGGTGTTATTTAGTAGTAAGTGCTTGGAGGCTGGGGGTGTTATTTAGTAGTAGGTGCTTGGAGGCTAGGGGGGGTTATTTAGTAGTAGTGGCTTGGAGGCTGGGGGGGTTATTTAGTAGTAGTGGCTTGGAGGCTGAGGAGGGTTATTTAGTAGTATTGGCTTGGAGGTTGAGGAGGCTGGGGGGGTTATTTAGTAGTAAGTGCTTGGAGGCTAGGGGTGTTATTTAGTAGTTTTGGCTTGGAGGTTGAGGAGGCTGGCGGGGTATTTATTAGTAGTGGCTTTGAGGCTAGGGGGGGTGTTATTTAGTAGTAAGTGCTTGGAGGCTAGGGGGGTTATTTATTAGTAGGTGCTTGGAGGCTAGGGGGTTATTTAGTAGTATAGGCTTGGAGGCTGGTGGGGTTATTTAGTAGTAGTGGCTTGGAGGCTAGGGGGTTTTATTTAGTAGTAGTGGCTTGGAGGCTAGGGGGGGGTTATTTAGTAGTAGTGGCTTGGAGGCTGGGGGGGTGTTATTTAGTAGTAAGTGCTTGGAGGTTAGGGGTGTTATTTAGTAGTAGTGTCTTGGAGGCTGGGGGGGTTATTTAGTAGTAGTGGCTTGGAGGCTAGGGGTGTTATTTATTAGTAGTGGCTTGGAGGCTAGTGGGGTTATTTAGTAGTAGTGTCTTGGAGACTAGGGGGGGTTATTTGGTAGTGGTAGTGGCTTGGAGGCTTGGGGGGGTTATTTAGTTGTATTGGCTTGGAGGCTAGTGGGGTTATTTAGTAGTATATGCTTTGAGGCTAGTGTTGTTATTTAGTAGTATTGGCTTTGAGGTTGAGGAGGCTGGGGGGGTTATTTAGTAGTAGTGGCTTGGAGGCTAGGGGGGTTATTTAGTAGTATTGGCTTGTAGGCTAGGGGGTTATTTAGTAGTTGTTGCTTGGAGGCTAGGGGGGTTATTTAGTAGTAGTAGTGGCTTGGAGGCTAGTGGGGTTATTTAGTAGTATATGCTTTGAGGCTAGTGTTGTTATTTAGTAGTAGTGGCTTGGAGGCTAGGGGGGTTATTTAGTAGTTGTTGCTTGGAGGGTAGGGGGGTTATTTAGTAGTAGTAGTGGCTTGGAGGCTAGTGGGGTTATTTAGTAGTAGTAGTGGCTTGGAGGCTAGGGGGGGTTATTTAGTAGTAGGTGCTTGGAGGCTGGGGGGGTATTTAGTAGTAGTGGCTTTGAGGCTTGTGGGGTTATTTATTAGTTGTGTTTTGGAGGCTAGGTTTTTTTTTTTGTAGTTGTAGCTTGGAGGTTGGCGGTTGACACAGGCCAATGGTGGGTTTGGTCTACCTAGTGCTAGGTAGTGAGAGCTGGGTTTGGGTGGGTTTGGGGTTGTGGTTGTGGTGCATTATGGGAAGCCTAGGACCAGGAAGTGAACAGGAAGCTGAACTGTGTTTCATTGATTTCAGGGATGAGAGCTGCAGTCAGGAGGGCGATGGTGGTGATGAGGATCTGGGGGAGGAAGGGGAGGAGTTTGAGTGTTACCCCCCGGGGATGAAGGTGCAGGTGAGGTATGGGCGTGGTCGCAGCCTGAAGACGTACCAGGCCACTGTGAAAGAGGCTGACGTGGAGGGGGGAGAGGTGCTCTACCTGGTTCACTACTGTGGCTGGAACGTCAGGTAAGATTAGCAGGACACACAGCCCTGGGGAATATGACCGACCACCTTCCTAGCCACCACTAGTATTACAGCTATATTATTCGCTCTCCTCAAATAGACCCAGCTGTAAATGTAAAGATCTTACCTTTTAAATGGAGATCCCTATAGCAACAACATGGATATCACTTCCTCTCTGTTATGATACAAGGTCACATATATTTTATTTATATATCATTGATTATATCTTACCATCATCTATAGATAATGTAATGGTCCCTCTTGTGACACGACAAATTAATTATCATTTGTTATTTCTTACCATCCCCTGTAGATAATGTAATGGTTTTTCTGTGTCAGGACTAATTAATTATCATTGCACTGTGGACATCTAGTGGTTAAAATTGAGAACTGGGGCAATCAGTAATGACTTTGGTTTGTTGACGTTTTAAAGTATTGACTGACAGTTTGTCTCCTCGTCCGTCCGTCTGTCTGTCCTCCCACTGTCATCTAGAGACGTGCTGAGTTTGACCATAAAATGAAGCTCTTTCACAGAGCCTTCTCATTGAAGAATAGAGCTATTTTATTTAGCCCTAAGCCACTTTAAAATGCCATTTAATCCTCATTCACATTATAGGGCCAAACCTACCCAAGCCAAGCTGAGAAACTGAGCTTGCCTGGTTAAACATCCACTATAATTGCTGGAACCATACTGGAAAGGACCACAGGCAGCAGGGTACGGTTCGGGTGGGCCCTATCGTGTGGATCTGGTATTAAAATGCTGCTATACTCACTTCTACCTTTCTCCCCCCTGGGCCAGAGACAGGGTAATAAATACAGTGTTACTATGTAGAAGTAGAGTTAGCATAGAGAAGAGCTTTTCACAGTGAGACCAATGTTCGAGATGTCATTGTCTTACGTTGTGTAGTGGTTGAGCGGATGTTCTTTCTCTCTGCGTTACTGTGTCTTGTGGTGTGACGTTGGAAGACTTTCATTCCTTTCTGTAGATCCAAGTAGACTGACTACCTTTGGGTAGTTAACATTCTGTAATTCATTTCAATGGTTGTTGGTATTATCATAATGTTGATTTATCTTAATTAAGGTTGTTTTATTCCATAATTATAATGTGGATTTGTCTTCATTAAGGTTATTTTATTCCATAATTATGATGTGGATTTGTCTTCATTAAGGTTGTTTTATTCCATAATTATAATGTGGATTTGTCTTCATTAAGGTTGTTTTATTCCATAATTATAATGTGGATTTGTCTTCATTAAGGCTGTTTTATTCCATAATTATAATGTGGATTTGTCTTCATTAAGGCTGTTTTATTCCATAATATAATGTGGATTTGTCTTCATTAAGGCTGTCTTATTCCATGTAATAATTTTGATTTATCTTAATTATGGTTGTTTTATTCCATTATATAATTATGGGGCGGCAGGTAGCCTAGTGGTTAGAGCGTTGGACTAGTAACCGAAAGGTTGCAAGATCAAATCCCTGAGCTGACAAGGTACAAATCTGTCATTCTGCCCCTGAACAAGGCAGTTAACCCACTGTTCCTAGGTCATCATTGAAAATAAGAATTTGTTCTTAACTGACTTTCCTAGTTAAATAAAGGTAAAAAAAATGTTTTAATAATGTTGATATACAGTACCAGTCAAAAGTTTGGACACACCAACTCATTCCTGGATTTTTCTTTATTTTTACTATTTTCTACATTGTAGAATAATAGTGAAGACAACAAAACTATGTAATAAAACATATGGATTCATGTAGTAACCAAAAAAGTGTTAAACAAATCTAAATATATTTTAGATTTTAGATTCTTCAAAGTAACCACCCTTTGCCTTGATGACAGCTTTGCACACTCTTGGCATTATCTCAAACAGCTTCACCTGGAATGCTTTTCCATCAGTCTTGAAGGAGTTCCCACATATGTTGAGCACTTGTTGGCTGCTTTTCCTTCACTCTGCGATCCAACTCATCCCAAACCATCTCAATTGGGTTGAGGTCGGGTGATTGTGGAGGCCAGGTCATCTGATGCAGCACTCCATCTCTCTCCTTCTTGGTCAAACAGCCCTTAAACAGCCTGGAGGTGTGTTGGGTCATTGTCCTGTTGAGAAACAAATGATAGTCCCACTAAGCGCAAACCATATGGGATGGCGTATCGCTGCAGAATGCTGTGATAACCATGCTGGTTAACTCTGCCTTGAATTCTAAATAAATCATTGACAGTGTCACCAGCAAAGCACCCCTACACCATCACACCTCCTCCTCCATGCTTCACGATGGGAACCACACATGCAGAGATCATCTGTTCACCTACTCTGCGTCTCACAAAGACACGGCCGTTGGAACCAAAATTTCTAATTTGGACTCATCAGACCATCGGTCAGATATCCACCGGTCTAATGCCCATTGCTCATGTTTCTTGGCCGAAGCAAGTCTCGTCTTCTTATTGGTGTCGTTTAGTAGTGGTTTCTTGCCAGCAATTCGACCATGAAGGCCTGATTTTTTTAAAATTGTATTTCATTTTACCTTTTTAACTAGGCAAGTCAGTTAAGAACAAATTCTTATTTACAATGACGGCCTACCCTAGCCAAACCCTAAGTCGGACGACACTGGGTCAATTGCGCGCCGCCCTATGGGACTCCCAATTGTGGCCGGTTGTGATACAGCCTGGAATCGAACCAGGGTCTGTAGTGTCACCTCTAGCACTGAGACCGCTGCGCCACTCGGTGGTCTCTGAACAGTTTACGTTGAGATGTGTACATTGATTGTACTCTAACAGTATACAGGTAGTCACTGCTCTACCTGGCGTTGTACTCTGAAGCATTTATTTTGTCAGCAATTTCTGAGGCTGTTATCTCTAATGAACTTATCCTCTACAGCAGAGGTAACTCTGGGTCTTCCTTTCCTGTGGCGGTCCTCATGAGAGCCAGTTTCATCATAGCGCTTGATGGTTTTTGCAACTGCACTTTAAGAAACTTTCAAAGTTGTTGACATTTTCCGTATTGACTGACCTTCATGTCTTAAAGTAACGATGGACTGTCATTTCTCTTTGCTTATTTGAGCTGTTCTTGCCATAATATTGAGTTGGTCTTATACCAAATAGGGCTATCTTCTGTATACCACCCCTACCTTGTCACAACACAACTGGTTGTCTCAAACGCATTAAGAAGGAAAGAAATAATAACAAATTAACATTTAACAAGGCACACCTGTTAATTAAAATGCATTCCATGCACCTCATGAAGCTTGGTGAGAGAATGCCAAGATTGTGCAAAGCTGTCATCAAGGCAAAGGGTGGTAACTGAAGAATCTCAAATATAATCTTACCTTGCGTTCCAAATGGCACCCTATTTCCTATATAGTGCACTAGTTTTGACCAGGGCCAATAGGGAATCCCATAGGTAGTACACTACTTTTGACCAGGGCCAATATGGAATCCCATAGGTAGTACACTACTTTTGATCAGGGCCAATAGGGAATCCCATAGGTAGTACACTACTTTTGACCAGGACCAATAGGGAATCCCATAGGTAGTACACTACTTTTGACCAGGGCCAATAGGGAATCCCATAGATAGTACACTACTTTTGACCAGGACCAATAGGGAATCCCATAGGTAGTACACTACTTTTGACCAGGGCCCATATTGAATCCCATAGGGCTCTGGACAAAAGTAGTACACTATAAAAGGAATAGGGTGCCATTTGGGGCATAGGCTTTATAACTGACCTTTGACCTGTGATTGACTCTCTGTCTCTGTCTCTCCCGTCAGATATGATGAGTGGGTCAAAGCTGACAAGATTGTACGTCCGGCCAATAAGAATGTTCAGAAGATTAAACACCGCAAGAAAATAAAGGTAGGAGAAATAAATGTTGTTTTTTTATTATATTTTGCATATTAGCAATTTCAATTGAATATACAGAATACATAGTTGTTTCTGTCTATGAAGATGACATGAGGTTACCACAAGATGCACAACATTAATCTGGAGCCCTAAACATGGTTTTCCTGCCCTCCCAGAACAAAGCGGAGAGAGAGCGTAACCGTCTGGAGCGACTGAACGAGGACCTGGGGAGTCCGTCCCCCAACAGACTACGTGTCCCCCGCCCCTCCTCCAAATCCCTCGGCCCCTGCTCTGGCTCCGGTCCCTGCTCAGCCCATGAGCGCCATGTTTTCTCCAAGATGGAGGACGGTGAGAACCAAAGGACTCTGACTCTGCAGTCTCCAGTCAAGTCTATTGAAATCACTTCTATCCTCAATGGCCTGCAAGGTAGTCACTGCTCTACCTGGCGTTGTAATCTAACAGTATACAGGTAGTCACTGCTCTACCTGGCGTTGTACTCTAACAGTATACAGGTAGTCACTGCTCTACCTGGCGTTGTACTCTAACAGTATACAGGTAGTCACTGCTCTACCTGGCGTTGTACTCTAACAGTATACAGGTAGTCACTGCTCTACCTGGCGTTGTACTCTAACAGTATACAGGTAGTCACTGCTCTACCTGGCGTTGTACTCTAACAGTATACAGGTAGTCACTGCTCTACCTGGCGTTGTACTCTAACAGTATACAGGTAGTCACAACTCTATCTGGTGTTGTACTTTAACAGTATACAGGCAGTCAAATGGATAGGATATGTCATTCAAATTACATTTTGTTTCATGACTTTTAGCAGATTTTAAGGCAATATTTTTTACTCAATATTATGCGTTTTGAGTGTTGAACAATTAACTTATTTAGTTTTAGAGTTCAGTAGATTGTATTTCACTCTATAGAACTATGATACATTGATTGGGAGTGCTGTTGTGCTGCCTAAGCCATTGTAGTGGAAGTTTGTGGTGCCAAAATCATTGTCAAGGTACTAAAATGTTGTTTTTCTTTGCTTCCTTCAGCCTCAGAAAGTTCAACAGATGAGTCTGATCAGGATGGTGGGCGTGAGGACGAAGATGACCATCCGGGTTCAGGAGGTCGCGACGGTCTCAGAAAGGGGGGTCCCCCCAAACCCCTTCACGCATTAGACCGCTGGGAGGGTACCGACTCTACCGATGTCCCCAAACCACCATTGGTCACAGGGAAGAGCCAAGAACCAATCAGTGTCGAGATCCCGGAGCCTGGGAAACGGCGTAGCCAACCAGAGTTTGAGGCTGAGAGGGAGGGGCCAGGTAGCTCCGCCTCCAGGAAGAGGAAGTCAGAAGGAGTGGCAGGGGAGCAACAGACCTCTAAAGGACCCCCGTCCAAAACCAAGCTCCCAACCAGGAGCACCAGGAGCGCAGACTGGCTGCCGGGAGGCTCCAACAGGAGGGCCCAGGAGAGAGCAGGAGGTCTAGGGGAAGACAGAGGAGGAGCAGGAGGTTCTTCTAGCAGCAGCTCAGATGATGGAGGTGCACCTCCCACTGAGCCCCACCAGGCCGATGGAGACCGACCCAGCTCCCGTCCCAAACCTCCCCCCTCTAAGAAGTACAACGGCATGAAGGACAAGGCAGCCAAGAGTGGCACCGGTGGTGGAGGCGGCGCCCGCCCTGCGCGATTCTGGGAGATCCCTGAGAAGAGGGCTAAGATGGCAGCCAGCAGCGTGGAGGAGAGAGAGAGAGCGAGACCGGCGGGTGGCAGTCGTACCAAGGGACAGAAGGATGTATGGTCCAGTATTCAGGCCCAGTGGCCGAAGAAGACCCTGAAGGAGCTGTTCTCTGACTCTGACACAGAGGCTGCTAACTCCCCTCCTCCGCCTGGACCGGCCCAGTCCTCATCATCATGCCACGAGGAGAGGGAGAGCAGGGGGGAGCGGGATGGGGACGAGACAGGAGGAGGAGGCCCGGAGAGGGAGATCAGGGGGGAGCGGGATGGGGAGGGAGACGAGACAGGAGGAGGAGGCCCGGAGAGGGAGAGCACGGGGGAGCGGGACCGGGTGGTAGATGAGGAAGGAGGAGGCCCGGAGAGGAAGGACCATGACCCTTCAGAGGAGAACCAGGGGCAGGAGAAGAGGAGGAGTGAGCAGGAGTTCCCCTCCAGTGGATCTAACTCAGTTCTCAACACCCCTCCCACCACCCCAGAGTCCCCATCCATGGGACATAGCGGTAGCGGGGCCATGGAGCAAGGGGCTGGAACTGGCTCTAACCGGACTCAGCCCTCCTGTCCTCCCCTGTCTGTAACCCCTGCTCTGGGTACAACGCCCTCCTCTGACCCCCTGGCTCCGGGGCGCCCCAACACCCTGGCAGAGGAAGGCGGTTGTGGTCACAGTGAGACAGACAGCAGTACAGTGGAGGTGGAAAGTCTTGGAGGGGAGCTGCAGGACCAGGACTTACCCCAAGGTAAGTGTTGACTAGCCAAATGGTTGCTGGCATCAGTGTCCTAGATACCGTCACCTGCCGTTGTGCCCTTGAGCAAGACACTTAACCTGCTCACAGGGCACTACACTAGTAGCTGCCCACTGCTCCAGCCTTTCCCACCAAAATTTGTATTTGTGTGTATAGTGCCTGCAGAAAGTATTCAAACCCCTTGATTTTGTTTTATTTAATTCATGCTTTCAGTCGATGAGATTGAATTTTGCAGAATGCACAGTTACATTTAGACAACTGCTTAAAAACACAGAGGATACTACATTCAATGAAACAAGTCCTAACCGGCCTACCGACTGGCGCAGCATCACAGTGCTACAGGCATCACTACAGACCCGGGTTCGATCCCGGGCTGTATCATAACCGGCCGTGATCGGGAGTCCCATAGGGTGGCGCACAATTGTCCCAGCATCGTTCAGGGTTTGGCCGGGGGGGCTTTACTTGGCTCATCGCGCTCTAGCGACTCCTTGTGGCGGGTCGGGCGCCTGCAGGCTGACACCGTCATCAGTTGACCGGTGTTTCCTCTGACACGTTGGTGCGGCTGGCTTCCGGGTTAAGCTGGCAGGTGTTAAAAGCTCGGTTTGCCGGGTCATGTTTCGGGGGACGCATGACTCGACCTTCACTTCCCGAGGCCGTTGGGGAGTTGCAGCGATGAGACAAGATCAAAATTGGGGAGAAAAATGTATTAAGTCTGATCGCAGTGGCTATGATTGGATCTTTCTGTATATTTGTTCTTACATTGATGCTGGACAGTTGGCTCTGTTTGCAGAGGACTCTGCCAGTACCGTCTCCTCTTCTCTGTGGTAGTAGATCATGTAGAGGGTCCAGTACGATCCGTGACTGTCTCTGTTTTGTGTTATTATCCTGCTTGGCCTTTTCTGTACACTCTCCAGTGCAGCATCCTGCTTCTTTGTGCAGCCCACCAGCAACACACTTTCCTCCTGACTTTACGTTCATTAATCTGATGACTGTTATTTATCTAATCAACTAACTATATTTAATTGTTACCCAATTAAATGAATCATGGTAACTCTAAATAACTGCTCTCGTGGTGCCTCAAATCCTAATGACTTAATTTTTACATCACCTCAATTAAACTCTAAAGGTCTTGACCTATCACATCCATAAACAGTCAACTTATTCATCATAACCTCGTATCATATCATGTCGTAAACCTGTCGTAACCTTGCATCTGCAAAAACCCGAGCCTTACTTATGATTCAGTACTACACAAATTGGTTTACTTATTTATTTACTAGCTAACTAAATGGTAACACAGGATAAACATACACACTTAATACATGAGAAATAGGTCACTAGCGGACTGACAACGATATGACTGCTTGTTACGAAAGACATGGAGAGGGACAGAGACACTTAACGTTGCTACATTTAGAAACTACTCTCACTTATACTTTACACACAAACTGCCGCCCGGTTGGAGTAAGAAAATCCTTGGTTTCTCTCGGTGGACAGGGACTTCTAGGAAAAGGGTGTTGGGCCTTTTCGCGGCATGCTTGTAAAGCTCTGATTGTCCAAAAGGGGGACCCCCACCCGTCTTCTACTGTTAGCCTATCTTCAAAGAAGCATCTTCTAGAGAAAATGGAAGGAAAATACCCGTCCCCACCCGTCTTCTACTGTTGTTCTCCTCTGCAGTTGTCTGGTATCCGGTAACTTATCGTGTAGTCCTGAACAGGACTACAGAGTTTATTTTCCTTCTATTTTCTCTAGAAGATGCTTCTTTGAAGATAGGCTAGCCAGCCATGTCGATGGTTCCCAGTGGGGTGATGAGAGTAGCATAATACGATGGTTTGAAGATAGGCTAGTTAGCTGTGTTGATGGTTCCCACTGGGGTGATGAGAGTAGCAGAATACGATGGTTTGAGCAGAATGGTCCCAATTTAATTTGCTTTTCTAGATACTTTACTTAGGATCAGCCGTACCAGTGATTGTCCGTGAGGTGACTTTATCGTCTCTACCTCGTGTTGAGATTCACAGTTCAAACCACTTTAAATGTGAGCTGCAGCTCTACGTCTCTCTGGTCTAATACTTTAAATGTGAGCTGCAGCTCTACGTCTCTCTCTGGTCTAATACTTTAAACGTGAGCTGCAGCTCTACTTCTCTCTGGTGTAATATGTTAATTCTTAAACCATAATTTTATACAATTAGTTCAAAAGGGCGGTTCCGACAGCCTGACACGCTCTCTGACCTCACTCAAGGGGGCGGTGACTACTTACTTGTACAAAGTTATAGAAACAATTTCCTTTTATAGTTTCTAAAATCACATCCCTCTCTTAACCAAAACACTTTAATCATTTTTCATATAGCATGCAGAACGTAGAGGATGTAGTGTGTTACAGTATTTCCTCTATAACATTGTTAATGACATCACAAAATAACAACCATACCGACATCAATGTTCTTTTAGATCGCCTCTGACCATTCCCCACGTTCTATGTTAGAAATATTGTTCCAGAATTCGCTTTACAACGTGTTAAGACTTTCGGCGGGGAAAATCTGTCAAACAAAGGCAAATTCCTCTGGTGAATTTGGAGAGTGAGAGAACTGAATGTTCTTGTCCTTGATTTACAACAGGGTGTGATCTGTCAACCCCCCACCAGTTCCCCCCGTGGGTGAGTGGGGGTCTGGTTGAAGTTATTTATTGCAAAGCTGATCTGCCCAATTTGGATCCTCAGAGAACAGTCATGACACCTGTCATTATCCCGGCATGGTCGGATCAGAGTGGTGTAGGCGTCATCAGTGGAAAGGCTGTTTCTTGCCATCACAGTCAGGAAGTGGAGACGCCTTGAAGTATTTTTCAATGCCTGGTTAATGTGTTGGCCCCCACTGAGTTAGTTGTCCAAGTGGAAGCCAAGGTATTTTGTGCATGTTCCAACTGGAACAGCCTGACCACCCAGTATTAGTGGAGCTGGTTCCAACTGGAACAGCCTGACCACCCAGTATTAGTGGAGCTGGTTTCAACTGGAACAGCCTGACCACCCAGTATTAGTGGAGCTGGTTCCAACTGGAACAGCCTGACCACCCAGTATTAATGGAGCTGGTTCCAACTGGAACAGCCTGACCACCCAGTATTAGTGGAGCTGGTTTCAACTGGAACAGCCTGACCACCCAGTATTAGTGGAGCTGGTTCCAACTGGAACAGCCTGACCACCCAGTATTAATGGAGCTGGTTCCAACTGGAACAGCCTGACCACCCAGTATTAATGGAGCTGGTTCCAACTGGAACAGCCTGACCACCCAGTATTAGTGGAGCTGGTTCCAACTGGAACAGCCTGACCACCCAGTATTCCACACCGTCAATCTGTATCTTCTTCCAGAGGATTTTTATAGACCAAGCTCTTTGTTGATGAAGTCCCACCAGTCTTCTGGGTTCTTCTTTCGGAGTTCTTGAATTTAATTTGTCTACAAGTTATCTTTGGCCATGAGATGAGCTTTTTTCCATTTCTCAGTTTTCCCCCCATGTGTCAAATATTTTTTGCCTTTTCTTTGGTGTCCGCTTGAGGTTGTTCCGTCATCGATGGCTTATCCCGGGCTGATGTTTTAAAATTTTGTATGGGCATACTTACATTAAGGACCATTTGTATGTTGATGTTGAAGATATCCAACTTTTCATCCAATTTTCTCTGCATGGTAGACAGCTGACCAGCCTGTGATGGTCAGACACCAGGCTAGGGCCTCCGTTCTCTCTTGAGACATCGTCGCCCTGCTCTGGATTCCATTTCCTTCCGCCTTGCTCGGTTCACTGGTGGTCACCAGATCCCAGCAGGGCCAATACAGTAGGGGAGCTGTAGTAGGTGTTGAGGTCTGTTCTGATCAGATCCATCATGGAGTCTCCATGTAGTAGGTGTTGAGGTCTGTTCTCATCAGATTCCCTCCATGTACAGTGAGGGAAAAAAGTATTTGATCCCCTGCTGATTTTGTACGTTTGCCCACTGACAAAGAAATGGTCAGTCTATAATTTTAATGGTAGGTTTATTTGAACAGTGAGAGACAGAATAACAACAAAAAAATCCAGAAAAACGCATGTCAAAAATGTCATAAATTGATTTGCATTTTAATGAGGGAAATAAGTATTTGACCCCCTCTCAATCAGAAAGATTTCTGGCTCCCAGGTGTCTTTTATACAGGTAACGAGCTGAGATTAGGAGCACACTCTTAAAGGGAGTACATATTTAATTGGTCACTGGAAAAGGGGACATTTCCAAATGTATGGAAGCATGCGAAACTGTGTCCAATCCCAAAAGATCCTGCAAAAAACCCATTATTTCTGCCAATATTTGACCAATCAGTCTACTCCCTTCACTCAGTCAGATATTGGAGGGTATTGTGAGTAGACAAATATAGGAGTATATGGAAAATAATTATCTGATTACAGCCAATCAGCATGCTTATCGCAAAAACCATTCCACTACGACTGCATTGGTTGACATGACTGACCAGTGGCTCAATGCTATGGATAATGGCAGGTTTGTGGGGGTAGTATTTTTAGATTTTTGTGCAGCATTTGATTTGACCTCTATGGGCTAGCGTCCCACCTACTCAACAGCCAGTGTAATCCCGTGGCGCGTTATTCAAATACCTCAAAAATGCAAAAACTTCAATTTTTCAAACATATGACTATTTTACACCATTTTAAAGACAAGACTCTCGTTAATCTAACCACACTGTCCGATTTCAAAAAGGCTTTACAACGAAAGCAAAACATTAGATTATGTCAGCAGAGTACCCAGCCAGAAATAATCAGACACCCATTTTTCAAGCTAGCATATAATGTCACAAAAACCCAGAAGACAGCTAAATGCAGCACTAACCTTTGATGATCTTCATCATATGACACACCTAGGACATTATGTTATACAATACATGCATGTTTTGTTCAATCAAGTTCATATTTATATCAAAAACCAGCTTTTTACATTAGCATGTGACGTTCAGAACTAGCATACCCCCCGCAAACTTCCGGTGAATTTACTAAATTACTCACGATAAACGTTCACAAAAAGCATAACAATTATTTTAAGAATTATAGATACAGAACTCCTCTATGCACTCGATATGTCTGATTTTAAAATAGCTTTTCGGTGAAAGCACATTTTGCAATATTCTAAGTAGATAGCCCGGCATCACAGGGCTAGCTATTTAGACACCCAGCTATTTAGCACTCACCAAAGTCAGATTTACTATAAGAAAAATGTTATTACCTTTGGTGTTCTTCGTCAGAATGCACTCCCAGGACTTCTACTTCAATAACAAATGTTGGTTTGGTCCCAAATAATCCATAGTTATATCCAAATAGCGGCGTTTTGTTCGTGCGTTCAAGACACTATCCGAAAGGGTAAATAAGGGTTACGAGCATGGCGCATATCGTGACAAAAAAATTCTAAATATTCCATTACCATACTTCGAAGCATGTCAACCGCTGTTTAAAATCCATTTTTATGCCATTTTTCTCATAAAAAAGCGATAATATTCCGACCGGGAATCTGCATTTAGGTAAACAGACGAAAGAAAATAACGCATGGGGTCGACTCGGGCACGCGCCTAAGCCCATAGTACTCTGATCGGCCACTTGCCAAAAGCGATAATGTGTTTCAGCCAGAGGCTGCCTCGATATCGTTCAGCTTTTTCCCGGGCTCTGAGAGCCTATGGGAGCCGTAGGAAGTGTCACGTTAGAGCAAAGATCCTCAGTCTTCAATAAAAAGAGCCAAGATGAACAACAACTTGTCAGACAGGCCACTTCCCATATAGAATCCTCTCAGGTTTTTGCCTGCCATATGAGTTCTGTTATACTCACAGACACCATTCAAACAGTTTTAGAAACTTTAGGGTGTTTTCTATCCAAAGCCAATAATTATATGCATATTCTAGTTACTGGGCAGGTGTAGTAACCAGATTAAATCGGGTACGTTTTTTATCCGGCCGTGTCAATACTGCCCCCTAGCCCTAACAGGTTAATGGATCATGAAATCATTTTGACAAAATTAATGCATTATGGTTTTAAGGAGGTAGCATTGAATTGGATACAGTCATATCTAACTGACAGGAAACAGTCCACCTATATCAATGGTTAATTTTCTTCCCCTCATGTGTTAAACTGTGGAATACCGCAGGGCAGCTGCCTTGGACCACTTCTTTATTTAATATATACCAACGACCGTCCTTATGCCTTATCTGAAACTCAAGCTACTATATTTGCAGATGATACTACAAGTTATACTGCAAGACAAATCGGTTCAACAGGTACAGCAAGCTATACAAGTAGAACTGGGAAATGTCAGGGAGTGGGTTTGCCGGAACAAACTTGTTTTGAACGCCAAGAAAACCAAGGTTATGTTGGTCTGTTCAAGTAGGAAAAGGCCAACACAACATGGGATACAATTAAGTATGGGGGGGGGGGTACAAATTGAGGAAGTGTCAGAAACCAAACTACTAGGAGTGCAGCTAGACAACTGCTTATCATGGTTGTCTCAAATAACTAATCTATGGAGAAAAAAATATTTACCGGGAAAGATTCTTAAGCAAATAACACAAGTATTAATTTATAGTCAGGTGAACTACTGTTCTGTGGTCTGGGAAAATGCAACAGATTGGACAGAACAAAGCAGCGAGGATTGTTTTAAGGTGTAGTTATGATTCTTCTGATGTCGTCATGCACAATGATCTTGGGTGGTCATTAATCAACAAGATAATTGAAGAAAAAAAAACATGCTTATTTTATTTCACACTGTACACCATTTAGAACGGCCAAACTCCATTCACAACAGTATTCAGTTGGTAAGAGACAGACATTCAGTCAATACTAGGAATGGATTGTCCACCATCTATGTGTTATCCAGACAGAAAAGAGAAATAAGGCAATGCAATGCAGGATGCATGTTTTCAAATATTTGTATTCTGTTCAGGCTTCCTTCTTTTTACTCTGTCATTTATGTTACTATTGTGGAGTAACTACAATGTTGTTGATCCATCCTCAGTTTTCTCCTATCACAGCCATTAACTTCTATGGGCTAGCGTCCCACCTGCGGGACACACTATTCAACAGCCAGTGAAATAGCATGGCACGAAATACAAAACAGCAAAAATCGCATAATTTCATTTTCTCAAACAATCAACTATTTTATACCATTTTAAAGATAAACTTCTCGTTAATCGAACCACATTGTCCGATTTCAAAAAGGCTTTACGGTGAAAGCATAAAATTAGATTATGTTAGGACATAAACTTCACAAGAAAAACCACACAGCCATTTTCCAAGCAAGGACATGCATCACAAAAACCAAAAATACAGCTAAAATATTCACTAACCTTTGATGATCTTCATCAGATGGCACTCATAGGACTTCATGTTACACAATGCATGTATGTTTTGCTCGATAAAGTTCATATTTATATCCAAAAACCCCATTTTACATTGGTCCGTGATGTTCAGAAAATGTATTCCCACCAAAACTTCCAGTGAATGAGGACATCAATTTACAAAAATACTCATCATAAACGTTGATAAAATTTACAACAGTTATTGAAAGAATTATAGATATACTTCTCCCTAATGCAACCGCTGTGTCAGATTTTAAAATAGCTTTACGGAGAAAGCACATTTTTCAATATTCTGAGTACATAGCTCAGCTATCAAAGCAAGCTATACAGATACCCGCCAAGTTCTGGGGTTAACTAAACTCAGAATTAGTATTATAAGTATTCTCTTACCTTTGCTGATCTTCGTCAGAATGCACTCCCAGGACTCCTACTTCCACAAGAAATGTTATTTTTGTTCGAAATACTCCATATTTATGTCCAAATACCTCCGTTTTGTTCGTGCGTTCAGATCACTCTCCAAAGGCATAACGCGCGAGCGTAAATCCAGACGCGAAAAGTCAAATAGTTCCATTACCGTTCGTAGAAACATGTCAAACGTTGTTTACAATCAACCCTTAGGGTATTTTTAACATAAAACATCGATAATATTCCAACCAGACAATAGCGTATTCATTACAGAGGAAAAAGAAGGAGCGGCGTGCAAAATGTGCGCAGTAAACAACTCACTGGTCCCAGGCAGTCCACTCATTGACTGAGCTCCTATTTTCTGCCCAGTAACAGGAGAAGGATGAAACACGTTTCTAAAGGCTGTTGACAGCTAATGGAAGCCTTAGGAAGTGCAACGTGACCCCACAGACACTGTAGTTTCGATAGGGATTCAAAAGAAGAACTACAATTCTCAGATTTCCCACTTCCTGGTTGGATTTTTCTCAGGTTTTTGCCTGTCATATGAGTTCTGTTATACTCACAGACATCATTCAAACAGTTTTAGAAACTTCTGAGTGTTTTCTATCCAAATCTACTAATAATATGCAAATATTTGACTCTGGGCCCGAGTATTAGGCAGTTTACTCTGGGCACGCTTTTCATCCGAAAATGAAAATACTGCCCCCTATACCTTAAAAAGTTAAACTCTGTAACTGTTTTAAAGTCACCATTGGCCTCATGGCGAAATCCCTGAGCAGTTTCCTTCCTGTCCGGCAACTGAGTTAGGAAGGACGCCTGTATCTTTGTAGTGACTGGGTGTATTGATACACCAGTGTAATTAATAACTTCACCATGCTCAAAGGGATATTCAATGTCTGCTTTTATTTTTTTACCCATCTACCAATAAGTGCCCTTCTTTGTGAGTCATTGGAAAACCTCCCTGTTCTTTGTGGTTGAATCTGTGTTTGAAATTCACTGCTCAACTGAGTGAGCAGTGAATTACAGATAATTGTATGCGTGGGGTATAGAGATGAGGTAGTCATTCAAAAATCATGTTAAACACAAATATTACACACAGAGTGAGTTTTTATGTGACTTGTTTGTACTCCTGAACTTATTTAGGTTTGTCATAACGAAGGGGTTGAATACTCCTGAACTTATTTAGGCTCGTCATAACGAAGGGGTTGTGTGTGTGTGTGTGTGTGTGTGTGTGTGTGTGTGTGTGTGTGTGTGTGTGTGTATTGGAGGGGTTCGGCATTGCAGAAGACCCAACTTCCATCTCGTATGGATAAATACAATACAACTTTATTGTCCATTGGTTAGAACGGCCTTTCCCAACACCCCCAGACACACACACACACGTTGAGAGGAACAGGGTCAGCAGCGGTGGAAAGCAATTGTGAGGGGTTTTGGTCAGAAGACTGATTTCTGTCTCGTATGGATCAATGAAGTTGTTTTTCTCCAGACCAGGAGCAGGGAGAGCCCCACCACCATGGAGGGGCAGGATCCCCCTCCTCCCAGAGTAAAGCCTCACTCCTAGACGGTCCAGGTAGCCTGTCCTCCTCTCACAGCCACTCCAACTCTACCTGCAGTCTGGAGCTCAGTAGTAGCAGTCGGCATGACAACACTGAACACAAAGCCAAAGGTAAGGAACCTCAACTACCACTGAACACAAAGCCAAAGGTACAGAACCTCAACTATCACTGAACACAAAGCCAAAGGTACAGAACCTCAACTAACACTGAACACAAAGCCAAAGGTTCAGAACCTCAACTAACACTGAACACAAAGCCAAAGGTACAGAACCTCAACTAACACTGAACACAAAGCCAAAGGTACAGAACCTCAACTAACACTGAACACAAAGCCAAAGGTACAGAACCTCAACTAACACTGAACACAAAGCCAAAGGTACAGAACCTCAACTAACACTGAACACAAAGCCAAAGGTACAGAACCTCAACTAACACTGAACACAAAGCCAAAGGTAAGGACGGAAATGCCTGACAGATATAATTAGCAAAATAAATACAGTTTGTTCCTGTTACAATATTTTAAAGCTTTCTGTTAGCCTTGTATGGTACTAGTATAGGTAAGGACTTCTGTCCAATAGCCTAAATTAGACAATTTACATTGTAGATGTGCTAAGAAATGCCTGTTCATATGATGGTTATATGCAATTTTGAACCAAAGCAGGGCAATTCAAATGGGTACATAGGTGATAGCTTTACAGAGGACTTCTTCTACATCTAGTTTTATTTCAAAAGATTACAGGAAGTTACTGAAGTGCTTGGGGATTCAGATACACATCAGGCACCGTCTGTGACTGAGCCCACATACTCTCCTGTTCCTCTCTCTTCTCTCTTTGACAAAACTAGCATCATGTTCTCACTGTCCTCCTGTCTTCTCCTTCCAGTGTCTGCCAGTCACAAGCGTCAGAAGGAACAGCAGGCAGGTGGAGCAGCAAAGAAACCCAAGCCAAACAGAAAGAGCTCAGTGCCTCCCAAGAAGAACAATAACAGAAAAACGGGTAAGGAAGAGAGTGACAATACCCACTAGTTTACTGAGGCCTACACTAGGACTGGTGAATCTGAGGCCTACACTAGGGCTGGTGAATCTGAGGCCTACACTAGGACTGGTGAATCTGATGCCTACACTAGGACTGGTGAATCTGAGGCCTACACTAGGGCTGGTGAATCTGACGCCTACACTAGGGCTGGTGAATCTGAGGCCTACACTAGGACTGGTGAATCTGAGGCCTACACTAGGGCTGGTGAATCTGAGGCCTACACTAGGGCTGGTGAATCTGAGGCCTACACTAGGGCTGGTGAATCTGAGGCGTACTCTAGGGCTGGTGAATCTGAGGCCTACACTAGGGCTGGTGAATCTGAGGCCTACACTAGGGCTGGTGAATCTGAGGCCTACACTAGGACTGGTGAATCTGAGGCCTACACTAGGGCTGGTGAATCTGAGGTCTACTCTAGTGCTGGTGAATCTGAGGCCTACACTAGGGCTGGTGAATCTGAGGCCTACACTAGGGCTGGTGAATCTGAGGCCTACACTAGGGCTGGTGAATCTGAGGCCTACACTAGGACTGGTGAATCTGAGGCCTACACTAGGGCTGGTGAATCTGAGGCCTACACTAGGGCTGGTGAATCTGAGGCCTACACTAGGGTTGGTGAATCTGAGGCCTACTCTAGGGCTGGTGAATTTGAGGCCTACACTAGGACTGGTGAATCTGAGGCCTACTCTAGGGCTGGTGAATCTGGCCAGTATGTATCATGCGTCTTAGAGTAGGAGTTGAATAAGTTTATATTGATAGGGGTGGACCTGATCCTGGATCAGCACTCTGAGATGCATGTATGAATAAGATTATATTGATAGGGAGGGACCTGATCCTGGATCAGCACTCTGAGATGCATGATACATATGGCCCCTGACTGGCTTCCTACCTCTCCTATTGCTCTCTCCTTCTGGCATCTGAAATGATCAGAGCCACAGTAAGATCAGCTGTAGAACCAGTTGTGTTTTTATAGAAGTTGTAGAACCAGTTGTGCTTTTATAGAAGTTGTAGAACCAGTTGTGTTTTTATAGAAGCTGTAGAACCAGTTGTGTTTTTATAGAAGCTGTAGAACCAGTTGTGTTTTTATAGAAGCTGTAGAACCAGTTGTGTTTTTATAGAAGCTGTAGAACCAGTTATGCTTTTATAGAAGTACGTCTTCTGTTCGTTCTAACAAACTCTCCAAGCACAAGCAATTGATCTACTTGTATGAGTTGTTGAAATGACAGTTACACTTGTAGCTAATTAATATCTTCCTTCTGTTCGGTCTCCTCATCCTCCCCCCCTACAGCCCACAGCAGTGACAGTGAAGACCAGTCATTGGGCGAGAGCACAGCCAAGTCTTCAGCCTCCAAGACCCATGTTGCAGCAGACATGAAGGGGTCCATCTCGCCCAAGTGTCCCGGCCTGGGACAGGGATGCACCCCTCCATCCAGCCAGAAGTACCACAAGCAACATGGTGACCCCGACCACCATCACCATCTTCACAATCGGGAACATCACCGGGAGCGTGAGCACCATCACCTTCACCATAGAGAGGACCCTCACCATAGAGAGGACCCTCACCATAGAGAGCACCATAGAGAGGACCCTCACCATAGAGGGGGCCCTCACCATAGAGAGCACCATAGAGAGGACCCTCACCATAGAGAGGACCCTCACCATAGAGAGCACCATAGAGAGCACCATAGGGGGTGCTTTGCAACCCCCCCCCCCCCCCCCCCCCCATGCAAACTTTTCAACTTTGTGCAACTAGTTGCAAGCAACAGCCAATCAAAATGAGTACTTTTGTCACATGATTCATTAGAAGGTTTCCGAATTGGGACCCAGTTGTCATGTCAACACAGTTGAGCTGTTACAGCCAGTAGGCAACCTGCGATCAGGGCTGACCGAAGAGACCTTAGCACAACGGGAGATGTAACCAAATGGTTGGCATCATGGCTAGTCATGGTGTATGTACATGGTTTGGCCATCAACACATTATTGAAGTGAACCCAAACCTCTGCCTGAATAGTTTCAACTAAAATTGTTCACCGTGAACTGTGCGAGCTAGCTAGCTAGCTAGCTAACGTTTGTTTAATTACTTGCTAGCTCATTTAGCTGTGTTGGTGTTTGGCTAGCTAGCTAAATTGTACAGGCTGCGTTTAGTCTATATCCATGCTGTTACAATAACCAAACGGGTGGATAAACAAATAATTAGTGAAATCACGATGTAATGCAGCACAACAACATGGGGTGAGTTTAGAATTCTCAAACATGACAGAATCCGTTTCAATTTGATTGGCTGTTGCATGCCATTTTAATCGCGTTTGAGTTGCTTCATGTAAAAGCAAAGTTGCTTCATGTAAAAGCAAAGTTGCTTGTGATGTCACTTGCAAACTGCAACTAAAATTGCATGACAGTTTCTTCGTTTAACTCCAGTGTGTCTGGATAATTTGATTTGATTTGATACCAACTACAGTTTACACAGCCTCACCAACCCCTCCAGATATACGCTAGCTACAGGAATTCTCATGTACCTTCCCATTTACGTCCGGCTGTACAAGTAGACTTGCTTACTAGATGTAACGCCCTGTGTGACCTCACAGAGAGAATTGACATGCGGCACACTGTGTTGTTTAGCGTTGTAGTCAGAATCACCCCACCGAGTCCTCTCCTTTAAATGATGTTCCTCTCCATCCCACTGAGTCCGGTCCTTTAAATGGTGTTCCCCTCCATCCCACTGAGCCCTCTCCTTTAAATGTTGTTCCTCTCCATCCCACTGAGTCCTCTCCTTTAAAGGGTGTTCCCCTCCATCCCACTGAGTCCTCTCCTTTAACTGTTGTTCCTCTCATCCCACTGAGTCCTCTCCTTTAAATGTTGTTCCTCTCCATCCCACTGAGTCCTCTCCTTTAAATGTTGTTCCTCTCCATCCCACTGAGTCCTCTCCTTTAAATGTTGTTCCTCTCCATCCCACTGAGTCCTCTCCTTTAAATGATGTTCCTCTCCATCCCACTGAGTCCTCTCCTTTAACTGTTGTTCCTCTCCATCCCACTGAGTCCTCTCATTTAAATGTTGTTCCTCTCCATCCCACTGAGTCCTGAATTTTAAATGTTGTTTCTCAAGCAAGAATTTAGCTAGGTCTTTCGGGAAGTGGTCTGATTGAGGAGGGGAAGACTAGCTGTTATTGGCAGAAAGATTTTGGAACTCTGGGTGTATTAACACATTTATTGCAAGGTGATGTCACCAGGCAGGACAAAACACCATCCGACAAAACACCATCCCACCATCCCGTCTTTTCAAACCACACTTACACTTATTATCATCATGTTCACCATTTCACCGTATTATTCCAACCTCATAGTGTGGAAATATATATAAAACACTGGAAAATCTCGTTTTTGACTGCGCTGGGCCTTTATAACATGTTCTCACTCTAACTCCCACTGAAACCGGTCTTCATATCTCTTCTTCTCTCCTCCCCTAGCGGACCTGGACAAGATGTCTAGTCTGGAGAGGATCTCCTTCCTCCAGGAGAAGCTGCAGGACATCAGGAACCACTACCTGTCCCTCAAGTCTGAGGTGGCCTCCATCGACCGACGACGCAAACGCATCAAGAAGAAGGAGAGAGAGAGTGAGTCATTCCACAATTAAACAAAATGTACCATGTACTGTAACTCCGGACTGAGGACCACGACAGAGCTTTTTGAGTATATCCCTGTATGTCTAGTGGCTGTAGATGTACAGTGCCATCAGAAAGTATTCATACTCCTTGACTTATTCCACATTTTACAGCCTGAATTTTAAACGCATTTAAAGAATTATAATCTCACCCATGCTCTGGATAAGAGCGTCTGCTAAATGACTTAAATGTAAATGTAAATGACATCACAATACCCCATCATGACATCACAATACTCCCATCATGACATCACAACACCCCATCATGACATCACAACACTCCATCATGACATCACAATACTCCATCATGACATCACAATACTCCATCATGACATCACAATACACCATCATGACATCACAATACTCCATCATGACATCACAACACCCCATCATGACATCACAATACTCCATCATGACATCACAATACTCCATCATGACATCACAATACCCCATCATGACAAAGTGAAAACAGGTTTTTATTGAAAATTAAATACAGAAATCTAATTTACGTAAGTATTCAGACCCCTTTGCTATTATAGTCCTTGAGCATTTCACCAATCTGGGCTTCATGGGCTAGTGGTGAGACGGAAGCCACTCCCTAAGAAAAAAGGCACATGACCGCACGCCTGGAGTTTGCACGTGAAAGACTGAGATCATAAGGGAAAAGATTCTGTGGTCTGATGAGACAAATGTAACTATTTGCCCTGAATGCAAAGCACTACGTCTGGAGAAAACCAGGCATAGCTCATCACCTGTCTAACATTACGGTGAAGCATGGTGGTGGCAGCATCATGCTATGGGGATGCTTTCCAGCGGCAGGGACTGGGAGACTGGTAAGGATAGAGGGAACAATGAAAGGAGACAAATAAAGGCAAATCGTTGATGAGAACCTGCTTCAGAGTGAAAATGAACTTAGACGGGGGTGAAGATTTACGTTCCATCAGGACAATGACCCCAATCATACAGCCAAAGCAACGCTGGAATGGCTTCAGAACAAGAATGTTAAAGTCCTTGAATGGCCCAGCCAAAGCCCAGACTTGAATCCCATTGAAAATCCTTGGAAAAACTTGAAGATTGCTGTTCACCGCCGCACCCCATCTGACTTAACAGAGCAAAAATGTATAAAAACATGTTTTCACGTTGTCGTTATGGGCTATTGTGTGTTGATTGGTGCGAATTTTTTATACATTTTGAATTCAGGATGTTACACAACAAAATGTGGAATAAGTCAAGGGGTATGAATACTTTCTGAAGGCAATGTGTCTAGTGGCTGTAGATGGCTGTCTAGTGGCTGTAGATGGCTGTCTAGTGGCTGTAGATGGCTGTGTACATGGCTGTGTACATGGCTGTGTAGTGGCAGTAAGTGGCTGTGTAGTGGCAGTAAGTAGCTGTCTAGTGGCAGTAGGTGGCTGCCTAGTGGCTGTCTAGTGGCTGTACATGGCTGTCTAGTGGCTGAACACGGCTCTCTAGTGGCTGTACACGGCTGTCTAGTGGCTGTACATAGCTGTCTAGTGGCTGTCTAATGGCTGTACATGGCTGTCTGGTGGCATAGATGGCTGTCTGGTGGCATAGATGGCTGTCTAGTGGCTGTACATGGCTGTCTAGTGGCTGTACATGGCTGTCCGGTGGCATAGATGGCTGTCTGGTGGCTGTACATGGCTGTCCGGTGGCATAGATGGCTGTCTGGTGGCTGTACACAAGCAACTCCAGTGTATATTTGGCCTTGTTTTAGGTTATTGTCTTCTCTGTTGGAAAGCAGACTGAACCAGGTTTTCCTCTAGGATTTTTCCAGTGTTTAGCTCTATTCTGTTTCTTTTTATCCTAAAAAAGACTCCCTAGTCCTTGCTGATGACAAGCATACCCATAACATGTTGCAGCCACCACCATGCTTGAAAATATGGAGAGTGGTACTCAGTGATGTGTTGTGTATTCATTCACTTCGTATTCATGACAAAAAATGAATTGCTTTGCCAAATATTTTGTAGTTTTACTTTAGTGTCTTGTTGCAAACAGGAAGCATGTTTTCAAATATTTGTATTCTGTACAGGCTTCCTTCTTTTCACTCTGTCATTTAGGTTAGTATTGTGGAGTAACTACAATGTTGTTGATCCATCCTCAGTTCTCTCTTATCACAGTCATTAAACTCTGTAACTGTTTTAAAGTCACCATTGGCCTCATGGTTAAATCCCTGAGAGGTTTCCTTCCTCTCCGGCAACTGAGTTAGGAAGGACACCTGTATCGTTGTAGTGACTGGGTGTATTGATACACCATAAAATGTGTAATTAATAACTTCACCATGCTCAATGGGATATTTAATGTCTGCTTTTTACATTTTTACCCATCTACCAATAGGTGCCCTTTGCGAGGCACTCGAAAACCTCCCTGGTCATTGTGGTTGAATCTTTGTTTGAAATTCATTGCTCGACTGAGAGCCCTTACATATAATTGAATGTGTTGTGTACATACATGTTAAACACTATTATTGTCCATGCAACTTATTATGTGACTTGTTAAGCATATTTCTACTCCGAAATGTATTTAGGCTTGCCATAACAAAGGAGTTGAATACTTATTGACTCAAAAAATTTCAGCTTTTGATTTTTTTGAAAAGCAGCCTACCCCCAGTTTTACATCATCTGGCCACCATGTTGTTTCTGCATCATCTGGCCACCATGTTGTTTCTGCATCATCTGACCACCATGTTGTGTCTGCATCATCTGGCCACCATGTTGTGTCTGCATCATCTGACCACCATGTTGTTTTTGCATCATCTGACCACCATGTTGTTTCTGCATCATCTGACCACCATGTTGTCTCTGCATCATCTGACCACCATGTTGTTTCTGCATCATCTGACCACCATGTTGTGTCTGCATCATCTGACCACCATGTTGTTTCTGCATCATCTGGCCACCATGTTGTTTCTGCATCATCTGGCCACCATGTTGTGTCTGCATCATCTGGCCACCATGTTGTTTCTGCATCATCTGACCACCATGTTGTTTCTGCATCATCTGACCACCATGTTGTTTCTGCTCCGTCTGACCACCATGTTGTTTCTGCATCATCTGGCCACCATGTTGTTTCTGCATCATCTGACCACCATGTTGTTTCTGCATCATCTGACCACCATGTTGTTTCTGCTCCGTCTGACCACCATGTTGTTTCTGCTCCGTCTGACCACCATGTTGTTTCTGCTCCGTCTGACCACCATGTTGTTTCTGCATCATCTGACCACCATGTTGTTTCTGCATCATCTGGCCACCATGTTGTGTCTGCATCATCTGACCACCATGTTGTGTCTGCATCATCTGACCACCATGTTGTTTCTGCATCATCTGACCACCATGTTGTTTCTGCATCATCTGACCACCATGTTGTTTCTGCTCCGTCTGACCACCATGTTGTTTCTCCTCCCCAGGTACGGTGGCTGCATCTTCCTCCTCCTCTTCCTCGTCCCCGTCCTCCAGCTCTCTAACAGCAGCGGTGATGTTGACACTGGCCGACACTCCTGTGTCGTCCTCTTCCTCCTCTCAGAACTCTGTGGTGTCTGTAGAGTGTAGGTGACAGGACAACCCCTCACTCCTCCCAACCTTCTGAGGCCCAGGACACAGCACTGAGCACTTAGCCAGCACCACCCTGGTCCCCATCCCAAAATACCCCCAACACCCACCAAGGCCCCGTCCCTACCACTAACGCCTCCACTCCAAAGCCTCAGTACATCCCCCACCTCAAACCGGAGAGCACCCAGGCCTCAATGCCCCCACTTAAACTTCCACCCTTATCCATGCCTCTCCACCCCAGAACCCCTTTCCAAAAGCTTGGCCTCATCACCCCTACTCCCAACTCCCTCCCAACAGAACAGACAAGTCAATCTCCATACTGGAACAACAACAGGAACGCAACAACACAGACAACCAGACCAACAAGACAAAACAAACACTATTTTCTATCCACAGCTGTTTCATTGGCAAGCTAATTGCACTTAAGTGCACTTTTATGAAGATTGGGGGGAGGAATACAACGACAACCAAAAAAGTACAAAAGTATGTTTTTCTTTCAATTGATTGATAAACAATTTATAAGAGTTGTTTTCTTCAAGCAATAGTGATTCTTTCCATCTCGAGGTAGTTTAGATTGGGTTGACGATGGTGTGTAGTGTCATCAAGGTCCTTGTCCTATGTAGCCCTATGTAGCCCTGTGTATGTAGAGCTTGTCAAAGGAAATGAACAAGGTTCAGAGCCACGTGATGAATTACATACTAAACATAACCTTGTAGTGCGTGTACTCATAGAAACCATGCATTTCTCCCTCTGTCTGTCTTCACTTCTTAAGCTACCACACCCTCAAATGGTACTCTTATCTTGACTCAATACCGTGACCGTGGTCTATAAGCGCTGTGTGGAGGAGAGAGAGAGGTTACGTATGTAGGCCTACTGTAGAGATCCAGAGAAGTGAAGCTGAAGCCGTGAAGCTAATGAACGTAAAAGCTACTGTTAGGGCCTTGTTATTGTCTTAACCCTAAGACACCTCTTAAGAGGGAACATTCCCCCCTTCCTGTCTGACTCTCTTAGTCCTGATGGTTCTTAGAAATGAAAACGGTCCGTCTTTCAGAGGACTGTATGAATGACAGACTGCACAGGCCAGGCCTGTGACTGTGTACATGGCAGATATCGATCGTTTCTAGTGAGATATTCATGTGTTTATATTGATATTCAGGATGATTGTAGAGGTTGATGTGGAGAGGACTGAAACTCTTTCTGGCAGCCAGGATCTAATGTATATAGGAATGAGTCCCAAAATGGAACCCTTTTACCTATATCGTGCACTACATTCTATGGGCTCTGGTCTAAAGTAGTGCACAATATAGGGAATAGGGTTCCATTTGGAACCTCTGTCTGCTACTGAATAAGGTTACCAGTTAATGTGGCAGTATATACATACATGTGTAACGATGGAGATGTCTGGCAGGTTTAAGGAAACCTAATGGAAGGCATTGTATCTTGTCGGTTTATCAGTCTTTTCAACTCATGGCTCTTGGATTTCTATCAGAGTGTTTTTATCACGCCGTTCAGATTATCTATGTTAGACTTTCCAGATTGAGAAGAAATTTAATTAAATGACAAACTGCCAAGGGGACTACACAGCATTCTGCATCCCCCCCAAAAAATATATATACTGAACAAAAATAGAAATGCAACGCGCAACAATTTCAAACATTTTACAGAGTTACAGTTCAAATAAGGAAATCGGTCAATTTAAATAAATAAATTAGGCCCTAATCTATGGATTTCACATGACTGGGAATACAGATATGCATCTGTTGGTTACAGATACCTTAAAAACAAAAGGTAGGGGCGTGGATCAGAAAATCAGTCAGTATCTGGTGTGACCATTTGCCTCATGCAGCACGACATGTCCTTCTCATAGAGTTGATCAGCCTGTTGATTGTCGCCTGTGGAATGTTGTCCCACTCCTCTTCAATGGCTGTGTGAAGTTGCTGGATATTAGCGGGAACTGGAATACGTTGATCCAGAGCATACCAAACTTGCTCAATGGGTGACATGTCTGGTGAGTATGCAGGCCATGGAAGAACTGGGACATTTTCAGCTTCCAGGAACTGTGCACAGATCCTTGCGACATGGGGTCGTGCATTATCATGCTGAAGAAACATGAGGTGATGGCGGAGGATGAATGGCACAACAACGGGCCTCAGGATCTCGTCACGGTAATGCTGTGCATTCGAATTGCCATCGATAAAATGCAATTGCATTTGTTGTCCGTAGCTTATGCCTGCCCCATACCATAACCCCACCTCCACCATGGGGCACTCTGTTCACAACGTTGATATCAGCAAACCGCTCGCCCACACAACGCCATTCACATGGTCTGCGGTTGTGAGGCCGGTTGGACATACTGCCACATTCTGTAAAACAACGTTGGAGGCAGTTTATGATAGAGGAATGAACATTCAATTCTCTGGCAACAGCTCTGGTGGACATTCTTACAGTCAGCATGCCAATTGTATTCTCCCTCAAAACTTGAGGAATCTGTGGCATTGTGCTGTGTGACAAAACATTTTAGAGTGGCCTTTTATTGTCCCCCAGCACAAGGTGCACCTGTGTAATGATCATGATGTTTAATCTCCTTGAAATGCCACACTTGTCAGGTGGATGGATTATCTTGGCAAAGGAGAAATACTAACAGGGATGTAAACATTTGAGAGAAATAAGTATTTCTGGGATCTTTTATTTCAGATCATGAAACGTGGGACCAACACTTTACATGTTGCGTTTTATATTTTTGTTCAGTGTAATTCCCAAGTTTGTAATTGATTATCCCAAGAGAAATATACTGAGACAGTAGGTGTTCTACCAGTATGTTTCCAACTCCTCATCAGTCCTGTGTTCTTCTATAACCTGTAGGGATGAGATTTGATGAGTATACAGATTTTGCATTCTTATCAAATCTCACCCCTACAGATTATAGGAGTCTGTACAGATTATAGTAGTCTGTACAGATTATAGTAGTCTGCACAGATTATAGTAGTCTGCACAGATTATAGTAGTCTGTACAGATTATAGGAGTCTGCACAGATTATAGTAGTCTGTACAGATTATAGGAGTCTGTACAGATTATAGGGGTCTGTACAGATTAAAGGAGCCTGTACAGATTATAGTAGTCTGTTATGCTGCAGAAGACATTTAGAAATCTAATAAGAATGTGTCCCAGATTTGTAATGGATTGTTCCAAGATTATTATATAGACAATATAAAGCGAAATAGATTGACAGTAAAGTTAAAGATCATCGATGGTGTTTCCAAATCCTCACCAGTTCTCGTTTTAATCAACTCTTCACCCCCCCACCCCCCCACCACCACCACCAACAAATAATCATGTTGTTTTAACCTCCCCACCACCACCAACAAATAATCATGTTGTTTTACCCCCCCCACCAACAAATAATCATGTTGTTTTAACCCCCCCCACCACCAACAAATAATCATGTTGTTTTAACCCCCCCACCAACGAATAATCCTGTTGATTTAACCCCCCCACCAACAAATAATCATGTTGTTTTAACCCCCCCACCAACAAATAATCATGTTGTTTTAACCCCCCCACCAACAAATAATCTTGTTGTTTTAACCCCCCCACCAACAAATAATCCTGTTGTTTTAACCCCCCCACCAACAAATAATCCTGTTGTTTTAACCCCCCCACCAACTAATAATCCTGTTGTTCTAACCCCCCCACCAACAAATAATCATGTTGTTTTAACCCCCCCCACCAACAAATAATCCTGTTGTTTTAACCCCCCCACCAACAAATAATCCTGTTGTTTTAACCCCCCACCAACTAATAATCCTGTTGTTTTAACCCCCCCACCACCAATAAATAATCATGTTGTTTTAACCCCCCCACCAACAAATAATCATGTTGTTTTAACCCCCCCACCAACAGATAATCATGTTGTTTTAACCCCCCCACCACCAACAAATAATCATGTTGTTTTAACCCCCACCACCAACAAATAATCCTGTTGTTTTAACCCCCCCACCAACAAATAATCCTGTTGTTTTAAAACCCCCCCACCAACAAATAATCATGTAGTTTTAACCCCCCCACCAAACCCCCCCCCCCACACCACCAACAGATAATCATGTTGTTTTAACCCCCACCACCAACAAATAATCATGTTGTTTTAACCCCCACCACCAACAAATAATCATTGTAATGGATTGTTCCAAGATTATTATATAGACAATATAAAGCGAAATAGATTGACAGTAAAGTTAAAGATCATCGATGGTGTTTCCAAATCCTCACCAGTTCTCGTTTTAATCAACTCTTCACCCCCCCCCCACCACCACCACCAACAAATAATCATGTTGTTTTAACCTCCCCACCACCACCAACAAATAATCATGTTGTTTTACCCCCCCACCAACAAATAATCATGTTGTTTTAACCCCCCCCACCACCAACAAATAATCATGTTGATTTAACCCCCCCACCAACAAATAATCATGTTGTTTTAACCCCCCCACCAACAAATAATCATGTTGTTTTAACCCCCCCACCAACTAATAATCCTGTTGTTCTAACCCCCCCACCAACAAATAATCATGTTGTTTTAACCCCCCCACCAACAAATAATCCTGTTGTTTTAACCCCCCCACCAACAAATAATCCTGTTGTTTTAACCCCCCCACCAACTAATAATCCTGTTGTTTTAACCCCCCCACCACCAATAAATAATCATGTTGTTTTAACCCCCCCACCAACAAATAATCATGTTGTTTTAACCCCCCCACCAACAGATAATCATGTTGTTTTAACCCCCCCACCACCAACAAATAATCATGTTGTTTTAACCCCCCCACCAACAAATAATCCTGTTGTTTAAAAAAAAAACACCAACAAATAATCATGTAGTTTTAACCCCCCCACCAAACCCCCCCCCCACACCACCAACAGATAATCATGTTGTTTTAACCCCCACCACCAACAAATAATCATGTTGTTTTAACCCCCACCACCAACAAATAATCATGTTGTTTTAACCCCCCCACCAACAAATAATCATGTTGTTTTAACCCCCCCACCACCAACAAATAATCATGTTGTTTTAACCCCCCACCAACAAATAATCCTGTTGTTTTAAAAAAAAAACACCAACAAATAATCATGTAGTTTTAACCCCCCCACCAAACCCCCCCCCACACCACCAACAGATAATCATGTTGTTTTAACCCCCACCACCAACAAATAATCATGTTGTTTTAACCCCCACCACCAACAAATAATCATGTTGTTTTAACCCCCCCACCAACAAATAATCATGTTGTTTTAACCCCCCCACCACCAACAAATAATCATGTTGTTTTAACCCCCCCACCAACAAATAATCATGTTGTTTTAACCCCCCCACCAACAAATAATCCTGTTGTTTTAACCCCCCCACCAACAAATAATCATGTTGTTTTACCCCCCCCACCAACAAATAATCATGTTGTTTTAACCCCCCCACCAACAAATAATCCTGTTGTTTTAACCCCCCCACCAACAAATAATCATGTTGTTTTAACCCCCACCACCAACAAATAATCATGTTGTTTTAACCCCCCCACCAACAAATAATCATGTTGTTTTAACCCCTCCACCACCAAATAATCATGTTATTTTAACCCCCACCACCAACAAGTAATCATGTTGTTTTAACCCCACCACCAACAAATAATCCTGTAGTTTTAACCCCCCCACCAACAAATAATCATGTTGTTTTAACCCCCCCCACCACCAACAAATAATCATGTTGTTTTAACCCCCCCCACCACCAACAAATAATCATGTTGTTTTAACCCCCCCCCACCACCAACAAATAATCATGTTGTTTTAACCCCCCCACCACCAACAAATAATCATGTTGTTTTAACCCCACCACCAACAAATAATCATGTTGTTTTAACCCCCCCACCACCAATAAATAATCATGTTGTTTTAACCCCCCCACCACCAATAAATAATCATGTTGTTTTAACCCCCCCACCAACAAATAATCATGTTGTTTTAACCCCCCCACCAACAAATAATCATGTTGTTTTAACCCCCCCACCAACAAATAATCATTTTGTTTTAACCCTTAACCCCCCCACCAACAAATAATCATGTTGTTTTAACCCCCCCACCAACAAATAATCATGTTGTTTTAACCCTTAACCCCCCCACCAACAAATAATCATGTTGTTTTAACCCCCCCACCACCAACAAATAATCATGTTGTTTTAACCCCCACCACCACCAACAAATAATCGTGTTGTTTTAACCCCCACCACCACCAACAAATAATCAAGTTGTTTTAACCCCCCCACCACCAACAAATAATCATGTTGTTTTAACCCCCCCACCACCAACAACAAATAATCATGTTGTTTTAACCCCTCCACCAACAAATAATCATGTTGTTTTAACCCCCCCACCAACAAATAATCATGTTGTTTTAACCCCCCCACCAACAAATTATCATGTTGTTTTAACCCCCCACCAACAAATAATCCTGTTGTTTTAACCCCCCCACCAACAAATAATCCTGTTGTTTTAACCCCCCCACCAACAAATAATCCTGTTGTTTTAACCCCCCCACCAACAAATAATCCTGTTGTTTTAACCCCCCCACCAACAAATAATCCTGTTGTTTTAACCCCCCCCCACCAACAAATAATCCTGTTGTTTTAACCCCCCCACCACCAAATAATGTTGTTGTTTTAAACCCCCCCACCAACAAATAATCCTGTTGTTTTAACCCCCCCACCAACAAATAATCCTGTTGTTTTAACCCCCCCCCACCAACAAATAATCCTGTTGTTTTAACCCCTCCACCACCAAATAATGTTGTTGTTTTAAACCCCCCCACCAACAAATAATGTTGTTGTTTTAAACCCCCCCCCCACCACCAACAGATAATCATGTTTTAGTTCTGTTATCTATAATCTGACCAGGATAATGGTGAAAACAATATTGTAGTTGTGCATTTATGACAACAAAGTGTTGTATGTGTATACAGCCATTATTTCAGACTCCAGTGTTTGCTCCCTTTGGTTGCATCTGAAAAAAAGCACCCTATTACATTTATAGTGCACTACCTATGGGATTCCCTATGGGTCCTGGTCAAAAGTAGTGCACTACCTATGGGATTCCCTATGGGCCCAGGTCAAAACTAGTCCACTACCAATGGGATTCCCTATTGGCCCTGGTCAAAAGTAGTGCACTACCTATGGGCCCTGGTCAAAACTAGTGCACTACCTATGGGATTCCCTATGGGTCCTGGTCAAAAGTAGTGCACTACCTATGGGCCCTGGTCAAAAGTAGTGCACTGCCTATGGGATTCCCTATGGGCCCTGGTCAAAAGTAGTGCACTATAAAAGGAAAAATTTTCCATTTGGAATGCATAGTTTGTATAGATCCCTACTGTATGATATTATGTCTGTTGTTGTTTGGCACTTGTATGTAATTGTATGCCTTTGTTATACATTTGTATATTGAGAAGAAGAGTGATTTGAGTCAAGCTATTGAATATCTTGCACTGTTCATAGTGATAACATGTACTTTTGTGTACAGGCAGTTGTACTGTTTTAACTTGTAGTTTCATTAGTGTACATACTGAGGAGGGTCGAAGCATGTATGTTGTTTTCCCTCGTTCATTTCTCATTCTGGTCCTCACTGGGGGGACAAAGGCCTGCATCCCAAATGGAACCCTATGGGCCCTGGTCGAAAGAAGTGCACTATATAGGGAATAGGGTGCCATTTGGGTGCAAGGTTTATTTGGTTTATTTGTTTTTTGTTTACTTTTTTGTTCTGAGGTTTTCAGAATATATATATTTTTTTCCTAGACTGGTTATTTGCTTTGTACTCTGTCTTGGCTTGTTCATTTGTTTTTTTGTGTTGTTTTTACGTTAGCTTGTGCTTGTATCAGAAGCATACCCTATGAGCACAAGATGTTGAAAATACTTTTTTTTTTTTTTTGGTTGATGTATTTTCAACCCGATTTTTGCTCACTGGGTTTAGCGGGTTTTGAAAAGACGGTTATGGTATTTCCCAACCTGTACAGTTTCACGGACCTCTATGGAATGGTCTGAGAGAGAGAGAGAGAGAGAGAGAGAGAGAGAGAGTGTGATAAAGCTTATGACAAAAAAAACTATAGTATTTATTAGGCCCGTCAGAAAATGGGCATTCATACATGTGTAATTTATTGTACAAATGTAAGCAAAAAAAAGAAGAAAAGAAGCCTCTGTTTGAAATAAATGCCATAGTTTGAACTTCGTTGTATTGTCTTTGGTCTGGTGGAAATTTCACATGCCATGATAGCTGCTCAACACACATCTCTAGATGTGCTTGTAATGGCTGTAATCTGTGGATAATGTGGTTGCCTTATCTATCTTAGTTGAACGCACTGGCTCTGGAGAGTTTCCTAAAGCTAGATCACCGAAATGTGCCCAGCTGGTCAACTCTGACATTGAGAAGGAATGATTTGATGACTGTACTTGATAGTAGTGTACTTGTACTACAGTAATAACAAAATAATTAATTTCAGTAACTCAAAATAAATGGCAAAACCACTTGACTTCTGTAAAGTAAGCCCTTGAACTCTAGGGTGTAGCGATTCCTGTTGCAAAACGTTTTGCAACAGAAACCATTAACACCGAACGGAAAACGTTTTGCAACAGAAACCATTAACACCGAACGGAAAACGTTTTGCAATTAAAAACGAGAGTTTCTATTGGACAAATTAAGGTAGGTTCATCCCCGTTTTCTTTTTCTTTCATTTGGTTGTTACACGGTAAACCGTTTTTACCGGAACGACGGTTCTGCTCACTGTTTCAACTATCAGCAGTATGTAATAAAACGACTAAATATTCAATCAGCTGCTCACTGTTTCAACTATCAGCAGTATGTAATAAAACGACTAAATATTCAATCAGCTGCTCACTGTTTCAACTATCAGCTGTATGTAATAAAACGACTAAATATTCAATCAGCTGCTCACTGTTTCAACTATCAGCTGTATGTAATAAAACGACTAAATATTCAATCAGCTGCTCACTGTTTCAACTATCAGCTGTATGTAATAAAACGACTAAATATTAATACAGCTGGAGTCACTGTTTCAACTATCAGCCATATGTAATAAAACGACTAAATATTCATACAGCTGGAGTCACTGCGCATGTGTGAGTCCTGTGACGCTAAGACGTGATCATGCGCAGTCCGTCTCATTGACAGGAAGCGTCAGTAGTTAGCATGCTGGCTAGTTAGTGGTGTGTCTACTGTGCTCTCCGGACATGATGGGGGCTAAAACCAGCACCGTGGTCGCTGGGGTGGCTGGAGCTCTGTTCATTGGATACTGCGTTTATTTCGACAGAAAACGACGAAGTGATCCGAACTTCAAGAGAAGGCTGCAAGAACGTAAGTCATGTTAGCAAACTGTCAAGACACGTGTTTTTTTTACCTTGCAACAAATGGCTAGCTAGTTTACAAATGTTTGGCTAACTATCCAGCGTGATTATAACTGCATTAAAAGCATACGCTTAGCATTGTATTTGGTTTATGTTATTGCTAACAAGTTACGAGTTGGTTAACTAGTCAATATTTAACTAGCGAAGTGCCACCATATCCGCTTAGCCATTTAGCTAGCTAGCGTTGGATAACATTGATTCATCAGCAATCAGGTCAATCCAATGTTAATGATGTTTTGTCAACAGTTATAGTAAGCAAGTCAGTGGTGGTGTATAGATATGTTTAGTTAGTGTAGATAGTTAGCAAAGTCAACCACGTCTCCTACATGGACTAGTAACGTTAGGGTTAACTGTATAATTATATGTTTATGGTTTAACCTGCCCCCTATTCCAAACAGGTTAAGCCGACTCCTTTAAAAAAAAGTTATTTCATGTAACTGACTTTTCTCTCTGCAAGTCACCCTTTCTTTAGCATACCAGTCATCAAATATGACATTGTTTCAACAGGCAGAAGTAAACAGAAGTCTTCCCAAGAGAAGACTGGACTAACAAGGGTAAGAAACTTTACAAACAATGGACAGACCAGGGTGTAAATGTACTTTTATTTAACTAGGTTAGTCCAATTAAGAACAAATTCGTATTTTACAATAACGGCCTACCCAGGCCAAACCCTCCCTTAACCCGGATGAGACTGGGCCAAATGTGTGCCGCCTCATGGGACTCCGAATCACAGCCAGTTGGGATACATTACGGGATTGAACCAGGGTCTGTTGTGATGCCTCTAGCACTGAGATGGAGTGCCTTAGACCGCTGCGCCACTCAGGAGCCTCTAGCACAGATGTAGTGCCTTAGATAACTGCGCCACTCAGGAGCCTCTAGTACTGAGATGCAGTGCCTTAGACAACTGTGCCACTCAGGATCCTCAGGAGCTTTTAGAAGGCTCTTTGTCTTCTCTGTACTGACTGTCTGCTAACCTGTCTGCCATTTAGCTACCTGACCTGAAGGATGCAGAAGCTGTACAGAAGTTCTTCCTGGAGGAGATCCAACTGGGAGAGGAGCTGCTAGCACAAGGTGAGCTGTCACCCTCTGTCTCCATGGCCATCACCTGGTCATACACACCCGAACACTACTAAGAGACTATAACTTACTATCTGGTCCTGAATAACAGGATGGTCACTTGAACTCAGATTGACCCCTTCTGGAATAGCTGTGGAGTTAGTGTCTGGTCCAATGTTCAACTGTACATTCTCATAAACCTCCTGGTTGCTAATGTTAGCTTCTGGAACAAGGAAGGGTGCTCTATCAAACTAGAGATCTGTAGCCCAGGGACTTGTGTCGGGGCCTCTGGGTATTTCAGCTCTACGACATCAATTAGGCGTCCTTCCTAACTTATTTTTTCTTGACGGATGAGAATGTATTAGACCACGTGACCTAATTATGTCTACCAGCCCTTGTTTTATGACGTTACAACCGGAAGTACCTTAAATGTCTCTTACCCAAGTGAGGGAGAGTGATGATCGGAGAGGCAACGTCTTTGGTGGAAATCTGGAAGTTGAGCTTAAAAACAACCAACCTAAAGCTATTAACCTCTATGGGCTAGGTGGGACGCAAGCATCCCACCCGTGGTGCACTCCATCAACAGCAGGTGCATTTCAAGAGCGGCAAATTTGAATCCAAATAAATGTCAAAATTCAAATTTTTCAAACATACAACTATTTTACACCCTTTGAAAGATAAACATCTCCTTAATCTAACCACGTTTTACGATTTCAAAAAGGTTTTACGGCGAAAGCATAAATTTAGAGTATGTTAGGACAGTACATTTACAAGAGTTGTGTGTAATGTTTTGTCAATTCAAAGACAGGGTCACCAAAACCATAAAACCAGCTAAAATGATGCACTAACCTTTTACAATCTCCATCAGATGACACTCCTAGGACATTGTTAGACAATGCATGCATTTTTAGTTCTATCAAGTTCATATTTATATCCAAAAACAGCGTTTTACTATGGCATTGATGTTGAGGAAATCGTTTCCCTCCAATAACCGGCAGTCAAGTCAGCGTCACAAATTAAATAATTAAAATTAGAAAACATTGGTAAAATATTATATTGTCATTTAAAGAATTATAGATTTACATCTTTTGAACGCAATCAACTTGCCAGATTTAAAAATAACCTTACTGGGAAATCACACTTTGCAATAATCTGAGCACTGTGCCCAGAAAAATACGCGTTGCGATACAGACTAGACGTCATGTTGGGGAGATCTAAAATCGAAAATACTATGTAAATAATCCATTACCTTTGATTCTCTTCATCAGATGTCACTTCCAGGTATCACAGGTCCATAACGAATGTAGTTTTGTTCAAAAAAGCTCATCATTTATGTCCAAAAATCTCAGTCTTGTTAGCACATGATCTAAGCCCGCCGGACTTCACTTCATGAACGAGGGGAAAACATATATTTACGTTCGTTCAAACATGTCAAACGTTGTATAGCATAAATCATTAGGGCCTTTTTTAACCAGAACATGAATAATATTCAAGGTGGACGAATGCATTCTCTTTTATAATGTATTGGAACGAGGGTACCCAACATGAACTCGCGCGCCAGGTGTCTAATGGGCCATCATCGTTCCATGGCTCTTGTTCGGTCAGATCTCCCTCCAGAAGACTCAAAACACTTTGTAAAGGCTGGTGACATCTAGTGGAAGCAATAGGAAGTGCCAAAATATTCCTCAGCCCCTGTGTTTTTCAATGGCATAGGTTTAAAGGTAATACAACACATCAGGTATCCACTTCCTGTCAGAAAATGTCTCAGGGTTTTGCCTGCCAAATGAGTTCTGTTATACTCACAGACACCATTCAAACAGTTTTAGAAACTTTAGAGTGTTTTCTATCCATATATAATAAGTATATGCATATTCTAGTTACTGGGTAGGATTAGTAACCAGATTAAATCGGGTACATTTTTTTATCCAGCCATGCAAATACTGCCCCCTAGCCCTAACAGGTTAATGTACCTAGTAAGCTAACGTATCTAGCTAGCACTCCTGTCAGCTAGCTAGCTACACTATTAATGTACCTAGTAAGCTAACGTATCTAGCTAGCACTCCTGTCAGCTAGCTAGCTATAGTATTAATGTACCTAGTAAGCTAACGTATCTAGCTAACACTTCTGTCAGGTATCTAGCAAACGTATTAATGTACCTAGTAAGCTTACGTATCTAGCTAACGTATTAATGTACCTAGTAAGCTAACGTATCTAGCTAGCACTCCTGTCAGCTAGCTAGCTACAGTTACCCATAATTGCCTAGCTAGTTTTATAGTGTGGTCATTTATTCCAATACATTTCAGAATTGCAAAAAAAATGTCTAGCAATGTTTAATAGGGTCCTCACTATGAGACTAAGCCAATTTGCCAACGCGGAAATCTATATACATGCATACACACTGTACCGGTCTAAAGTTTTAGAACACCTACTCATTCAAGGGTTTTTCTTTATTTTTACTATTTTCTACAGGCATCAAAACTATGAAGTAACACATACGGAATCATGTAGTTACCAAAAGTGTTAAACACATTTTATACACATTTTATAGTCTCTTCTTATTGGTGTCCTTTAGAAGTGATTTCTTTGCCCCAATTGAACCATGGAGGCCTAATTCACAGTCTCCTGAACAGTTGATGTTGAGATGTCTGTTACTTGAACTCTGAAGCATTTATTTGGGCTGCAATTTCTGAGGCTGGTATCTCTAATGAACTTATCCACTGCAGCAGAGGTAACTCTGGGTCTTCCATTCCTGTGGCGGTCCTCATGAGAGCCAGTTTCATCATAGTGCTTGATGGTTTTTGCGACTGCACTTGAAGAAACATTCAAAGTTCATGACATTTTCTGTATTGACTGACCTTCATGTCTTAAAGTAATGATGGACTGTTGTTTCTCTTTGCTTATTTGAGCAGTTCTTGCCATAATATGGACTTGGTATTGTACCAAATAGGGATATCTTCTGTATACCACCCCTACCTTGTCACAACACAACTGATTCCTTCTTAATGCGTTTGAGCCAAGAAATTCCACAAATTAATGTTTATCAAGGCACACCTGTTAATTGAAATGCATTCCAGGTGACTCCCTCATGAAGCTGGTTGAGTGCCAAGAGTGTGCAAAGCTGTCACCAAGACAAAGGGTGGCTTTTCTGAAAAATCTCAAATATAAATTATTTTTTGATTTGTTTAACACTTAAAAACAAAACAAAATTGGTTACTACATGATTCCATATGTGTTATTTCATAGTTTTGATGTCTTCACTATTATTCTACAATGTAGAGAATAGTACAAATGAAAATAACCCTTGAATGAGTCCAAACTTTTGACTGGTAGTGTATCTTAAAAAAAAAAGTACTTGTTAGCTTCATACTACTTATTTTTTTTTACATGCTGAAAATGCAGCCTTGTTGAATTAAATTTGACACTTCTCATCCACCAGAGTTTAACATGCAACTACAGTTTGTGTTGAATTGTGGGTCATATCAACCCTGCAAGTGACCGTGGTTGTTCAGTTGCTCCCTCGAGCTAAATTGAGGGCCGAGGAGGCAAAGTTTGTGAATTGGACCTCCACTTAAGATGGCAATCAAACTGCATCCGGTTTCTATCGGCGAAAGTGGCTAGTGCTAGAGCTGAGGTGGTATAAATAACTTGTTTGGACTGCAGCTTGAGAAGGAAGTAGACCACCTGACCTAATCATGTCGACCACCCCAACAGGAGACTCTGAGACGGGAGTAGACCATCTAACCAATGCCATAGCGGTGTGTGGTCAGCCCCAGCAGCTGCTCCAGGTGCTACAGCAGACTCTGCCTCCTCCTGTGTTCCAGATGCTGCTCACCAAACTGCCCACCATCAGCCAGGTGAGTGGCTGATGTCTTCCTCTCACACGGAAGACGCTACGTCTCTATTACGATATTCACACTTAGAATGAAGCAGTGTATTTGGCATGCTTTTGCATTATTAATTTTTTTGTATGCTGATCTGGACAAGGGAACTTTGGCCAAGGGTTGGGTTGGAGTGTCACCAAAATGGCTTAAAGATTTACCTATTCTTTCAGCTCTAGGACATTAATCTTGTCAGTTGTTTTCTTGAAAGACAGTTTCATTGTCATGTCACTTATTAGACTGACAGGATTTAGGTCTGACAGTGGCTGAGGAGTTCAGTGAAGTTTCTCTCTATTTTTCAGAGAATCGTGAGTGCTCAGAGTTTGGCAGAAGATGACGTTGAGTGAATGAGGTGTGTGTGTGAAACAGTGTGCAACTGCATGTGTGGCTGTTCACTGGCTGTGTGGCCTAGTCAAGATGGCTGCCATTGGATGTCTTTCTCACCAACCAGGACTTCAGCTGACTGTACCCCCTCCCCTCAAGCCTCACTGCTATAGATCTGTCCTTGTCCCCTCTTTCAGTCAACTGTAAAACATTCCCAATGCAGTAGCCCTCATCTCAGATTGTAATATCTTGACGAACTAAATGAATGTGTTTATATTATTTAGCCTAAACAAAGTGAGTTATTTTTTTAACTAATACTCTAGATTCTGTAGAGGTTAAGCATAATTTCAGAATGTGGTGCCGCAGGGGAAATTTTCCCTATTGTACATGAGACACTAGAAAGAGGTTGGCTCTGTTTGTCCCTGTCATGTTCACTGTGAGGTGGAGTGGATGCTCTCTATACTAGGTTGATTGTTTTCCTAAGATGTCAGTAGAATATGTAATTTTTTGGTTGTATTTCTTAAATCAAGTCATGAAATAAAAATGTGATGTGTGTTTAAAGTCTGTTTCTGTTGTCATCCACTAGATGGTAGTAGCAATGCATGAAGAAATGAGGGCCAGAATGGTCATGTTTACAGATTGAATTGGGTACGACACCATCTTGCCAGTAATCAGTATTTCCCCAGAGCCACTGGATCAAGGCAGCACGAGCAGATTTGGAGCCTCAGCCTGAACAGCACAGTGTGGGGGTAGTAGACTGACAGCCAGGGAATCTCAAAAGGCCTGAAAGTTGAGGCTGCACACAGGGCCATCTCATGTTCATACTAGTGAATAGAGCAGCTTTCTACAATGGGGATGGAGTAATGTAGGAGGGAGTTGCTCTGCTGTGGTTAGACATGTTGGAAGACTAAGGTAGCATTCCAAATGGAACCCTATTCCCTACATGGTGCACTACGTTAGACCAGAGACCTATGGCTCCTTATATAGTGCACTACTTTAGACCAGAGCCTTATGGCACCATATTCCCTACATAGTGCACTACTTTAGACAAGAGCCATATGGCTCCCTATATAGTGCACTACTTTAGACCAGAGCCCTATGACACTCTATTCCCTACATAGTGTAACACTTTAGGGCCCCATAGGGCTGTAGACAAAATGATTTTAATCAGTCTGTTTCTTTATTACACACACACACAGTAGGTCTCTGGGTTTGCCAGGAGACTAGAACTGGGAAATGGTTATTATACAGTAGGATGGTCGGAGGAATTTAATGCAGGCCCAGAAATGTCCTATGAAAGGTAGTGCCTTCAGAGTGTATTTATACTAGTCTGTTTCTACATTTTGTAATTAGAGGCTGAATTCAAAATGGATTAAATGTAGATTTTTGTGGCACCGATCTACACACAACACCCCATAATGTCACACTGGAATTGTTTTTCGAAATGTACAAATTAATAAAAAATGAAAAGCTGAAAATGTGTTGAATCAAGTATTCAATCCTTTTTTTGTTATGATAAACCTAAAACTCAGGAATTAATGTGTTTAACAAGTCACATAAGTTGTGTGCAATAATCGTGTTTAACATACAATTATCTGTAAGGTTTCTCAGTTGAGCAGTGAATTTCAAGCTACAAAGTCCAGGGAGGTTTTCCAATGCCTTGCAAAGAAGGGCACCTATTGATAGATGGGGGGGGGGAAAAAGTAAACATTGAATTTCCCTTTGAGCATGGTGAAGTTATTAATTACATTTTGGATGGTGTATCAAATAAATAAGAATTTGTAATTAACTGACTTGCGCAGTTAAATTAAGAAATATATATATTTTTAAATCAATACACCCGGTCACTACAAAGATGAAGGCGTCCTTCCTAACTTAGTTGCCGGAGAGGAAGGAAACCGCTCAGGGATTTCACCTTGAGGCCAATGGTGACTTTAAAACCGTTAGATTTTAATGGCTGTGGTAGAAGAGAACTGAGGATGGATCACCAACATTGTAGTTACTCCACAATACTAACCTAAATGACAGTGAAAAGAAGAAAGCTTGTACAGAATACAAATATTCCAAAACATGCATCCTGTTTGCAAAAAGGCATTAAAGTAAAACTGCAGAAAATGTGGCAAAGACATTAACTTTATGTCCTGAATACAAAGTGTTATGTTTGGGGCAAATTCAACACATCACTGAGTACCACTTCGTATCTTCTGCATCATGTTATGGGTATGCTTGTCATTGGCAAGAACTAGGGAGTTTTTGAGGATGAAAAATACTGAATAGCGCTAAGCACAGGCAAAATCCTAAAGGAAACCCTGTTGGTCTGCTTTCCAGTAGACACTGGGAGACCAATTTGCTGCTATAACAGCCTCCACTCTTCTAGGAAGGCTTTCCACTAGATGTTGGAACATTGCTGCGGGGACTTTCTTCCATTCATCCACGAGCATTAGTGAGGTCGGCCACTGATAGTGGACAATTAAGCCTGGCTCGCAGTCCACGTTCCAATTCACTCCCAAAGGTGTTTGATGGGGTTGAGGTCAGGGCTCTGTGCAGGCCAGTCAAGTTCTTCCACACCGATCTCGACAAACCATTTCTGTATGGACCTCTGTGCACAGGGGCATTGTCATGCTGAAACAGGAAGGGCCTTCCCCAAACTGTTGCACCAAAGTTGGAAGCAAAGAATTGTCTTGAATGTCATTGTGTGCTGTAGTGTTAATATTTCCCTTCACTGGAACTAAGGGGCCTAGCCCCAAACCATTATAACTCATCCACCAAATTTTACAGTTAGCACTATGTATTCGGGCATGTAGAGTTCTCCTGGCATCCGCCAAATCCAGATTCGTCTGTCCGACTGCCAGATGCTGAAGCATGATGTTTCCACCTCTCCAGCCAACGCTTGGCATTACACATGGTGATCTTAGGCTTGTGTGCGGCTGCTCGGCCATGGAAACCCATTTCATGAAGCTCCCGACAAACAGTTATTGTGCTTATGTTGCTTCCAGAGGCAGTTTGGAACTCAGTAGTGAGTGTGAGGGTTGCAACAGAGGACAGCTTCGTGCTTCAGCACTCGGTGGTCCCGTTCTGTGAGCTTGTGTGGCCTACCACTTCCTAGCTGAGCTGTTGCTGCTCCTAGACGTTTCCACTTCACAATAACAGCACTTACAGTTGACCGGGGAAGCTCTAGCAGGGCAGAAATTTTTCCAACTGCCTTGTTGGAAAGGTGGCATCCTATGGCAGTGCCATGTTGAAAGTGTGTGTCAAGCTTGTAGCATCATACCCAAGAAGACTAGAGGCTGTAATTGCAGCCAAAGGTGCTTCAACAAAGTACTGAGTAAAGGGTCTGAATACTTATTTAAATGTCATATTTCAGTTTTTTATATTTAACACATTTGTAAAAATGTCTAAAAACAGTTTTTGCTTTGTCATTATGGGGTATTGTGTGTAGACTAAGTGGAAAAAAAACTATTTAATCCATTTTAGAATAAGCCTGTAACGTAACAAAATGTGGAAAAAAACCAAGGGGTCTGAATACTTTCCGAATGCACTGTAAGTAACCTAGTTGTGTTGTTTGGCTACTTGAAGAGAACTAGGTCCTATCACTTGCAGCCCACCTCTTCCAATGCATTGTGGAAAAATGTGCATCCAATTCTACTAGATGAAGTGCTGAAATAAGTATAACATCCTGGCATTTAAACCATACCAAATTCACATCCTGTAACACATTCCGTCTTCAAGAGAGCGAGAGTTGCACCCCTTCTCAAAAAACCTACACTCGATCCCTCCGATGTCAAAAACTACAGACCAGTATCCCTTCTTTCTTTTCTCTCCAAAACTCTTGTGCGTGCTGTCCTTGGCCAGCTCTCTTGCTATCTCTCTCAGAATTACCTTCTTGATCCAAATCAGTCAGGTTTCAAGACTGGTCATTCAACTGAGACTGCTCTTCTCTGTGTCATGGAGGCTCTCCGCACTGCTAAAGCTAACTCTCTCTCTGCTCTCATCCTTCTAGACCTATCTGCTGCCTTTGATACTGTGAACCATCAGATCCTCCTCTCCACCCTCTCCGAGTTGGGCATCTCCGGTGCGGCTCACTCTTGGATTGCGTCCTACCTGACAGGTCGCTCCTATCAGGTGGCGTGGCGAGAATCCGTCTCCGCACCACGTGCTCTCACCACTGGTGTCCCCCAGGGCTCAGTTCTAGGCCCTCTCCTATTCTCGCTATACACCAAGTCACTTGGCTCTGTCATATCCTCACATGGTCTCTCCTATCATTGCTACGCAGACGACACACAATTAATATTCTCCTTTCCCCCTTCTGATAACCAGGTGGCAAATTGCATCTCTGCATGTCTGGCAGACATATCAGTGTGGATGACGGATCACCACCTCAAGCTGAACCTCGGCAAGACGGAGCTGCTCTTCTTCCCGGGGAAGGACTGCCCGTTCCATGATCTCGCCATCACGGTTGACAACTCCATTGTGTCCTCCCAGAGTGCTAAGAGCCTTGGCGTGACCCTGGACAACACCCTGTCATTCTCCGCTAACATTAAGGCGGTGACCCGATCCTGTAGGTTCATGCTCTACAACATTCACAGAGTATGACCCTGCCTTACACAGGAAGCGGCGCAGGTCCTAATCCAGGCACTTGTCATCTCCCGTCTGGATTACTGCAACTTGCTGCTGGCGAGGCTCCCTGCCTGTGCCATTAAACCCCTACAACTCATCCAGAACGCCGCAGCCCGTCTGGTGTTCAACAGTCCCAAGTTCTCTCACGTCACCCCGCTCCTCCGCACACTCCACTGGCTTCCAGTTGAAGCTCGCATCTGCTACAAGACCATGGTGCTTGCCTACGGAGCTGTGAGGGGAACGGCACCTCCGTACCTTCAGGCTCTGATCAGTCCCTACACCCAAAGAAGGGCACTGTGTTTATCCACCTCTGGCCTGCTCGCCTCCCTACCTCTGTGGAAGCACACTTCCCGCTCAGCCCAGTCAAAACGGTTCGCTGCTCTGTCACCCCAATGGTGGAACAAGCTCCCTCACGATGCCAGGACAGCGGAGTCAATCACCACCTTCCAGAGACACCTGAAACCCCACCTCTTTAAGGAATACCTGGGGTAGGATAAAGTAATCCTTCTAACCACCCCCCCCCCAAAAAAAAAAGATATTGATGCACTATTGTAAAGTGGTTGTTCCACTGGATATCATAAGGTGAATGCACCAATTTGTAAGTCGCTCTGGATAAGAGCGTCTGCTAAATGACGTAAATGTAAAATGTAAACATTCTATGTTAACATACTGAGAATGCGTCATGCATGATTGTGCTGTTTCCCGATATTTGTTAATTTGTGGATGCCGGTAGCATCATATCTTCTTGATCAGCTGTTGTCAACGTCGAAAAAACGATGACACCCGGGCATTTAAAGTATACTAGACTTAAAGTGTACTAGATTTAAATATAGTATACTACATTTAAAGTATACTAGACTTAAAGTGTACTAGATTTAAATATAGTATACTACATTTAAAGTATACTAGACTTAAAGTGTACTAGATTTAAAGTATACTACATTTAAAGTATACTAGACTTAAATATAGTATACTAGATTTAAAGTGTACTAGACTAAAAGTATACTAGATTTAAAGTATACTAGATTTTCAAAATGTTGCATACTATTAAAAAATAGTTTTCGTAAACTCAAACGGCCTACTATTTAGGACGCAAGTATGGGTTTTTGGACACGGCCAGTGTGTATATACTCTGGGTGTACTCTTGTATAGAAGAAGTGAGTGTCCTTTAGAAGACAGAGGAGATTAGAACTGTGTTTCTGTTTTGAGGTCAGCCTGGAACTCTGGCTGGTTGTGTGTGTACATTTTACAGTGTGTGACTGTGTGTTATGAGGTCAGGTTGGAGTTCTAGCTGGAACTCTGGTCCGCTTCAGGCCTGGCGCTGTGTTTTGGACAGAGCTCTAGTCAGAACCCTATGCCAGATCCCCCTAGTTTGGACAGGGCTGCAGATCCCACACCAGACCCCGGTAGGCCGTGTACAGCTGCCCTTTTTCTATGGTAAATAAACAGCCTCTCTCCTCCTCCTCCCTTTCAGCCTCCACTGCATTTGGCAGGGTGACACAGCAGCTGCTGTAGTTCAAACGTATCTCTCTGACTGGGTAGATATGGGGTTACTGCAGGATAACGCCTTCAACTGCTTGCTGTATTGGGTTACTGCAGGATAACCCCTTCAACTGACTTCTACACGGGGTTACTGCAGGATAACGCCTTCAACTGCCTGCTATATGGGGTTACTACAGGATAACGCCTTCAACTGCTTGCAATTTGAGGTTACTACAGGATAACTCATTCAACTACCTGCTAAATGGGGTTACTGCAGGATAACTCATTCAACTGCCTGCTATATGGGGTTACTGCAGGATAACTCATTCAACTGCCTGCTATATGGGGTTACTGCAGGATAATGCCTTCAACTGCCTGCTATATGGGATTACTGCAGGATAACGCATTCAACTGCCTGCTATATGGGGTTACTGCAGGATAATGCCTTCAACTGCCTGCTATATGGGGTTACTGCAGGATAATGCATTCAACTGCCTGCTATATGGGGTTACTGCAGGATAACGCATTCAACTGCCTGCTATATGGGGTTACTGCAGGATGACGCCTTCAACTGCTTGCTAGGATAGAACAGCGGCGTCTGGGGGGGGGGGGGGAGGGGGACTATGCATATATGTAAACAACAGCTGGTGCATGATATCTAAGGAAGTCTCGAGGTTTTGCCCGCCTGAGGTAGAGTATCTCATGATAAGCTGTAGACCACACTATCTACCAAGAGAGTTCTCATCTATATTATTCGTAGCTGTCTATTTACCACCACAAACCGATGCTGGCACTAAGACCGCACTCAATGAGCTGTATAAGGACATAAGCAAACAGGAAAACGCTCATCCAGAGGCGGCACTCCTAGTGGCCGAGGACTTTAATACAGTGAAACTTAAATCTGTTTTAGCTCATTTCTACCAGCATGTTAAATGTGGAACCAGAGGGGGAAAAACACTCAAGACCACCTTTACTCCACAAACAGAGACGTACAAAGCTCTCCCTCGCCCTCCATTTAGCAGATCTCACCATAATTCTATCCTCCTGATTGCTGCTTACAAGCAAAAATTAAAGCAGGAAGCACCAGTGACTCGGTCAATAAAAAGCGGTCAGATGAAGCAGATGCTAAGCTACAGGACTGTTTTGCTAGCACAGACTGGAATATTTTCCAGGATTCTTCCGATGGCATTGAGGAGTACACCACATCAGTCATTGGCTTCATCAATAAGTACATCGATGACGTCGTCCCCACAGTGACCGTACGTACATACCCCAACCAGAAGCCATGGATTACAGGCAACATCCACACTGAGCTAAAGGCAAGAGCTGTCGCTTTCAAGGAGCAGGACTCCAACACGGAAGCTTATAAGAAATCCCGCTATGGCCTCAGATAAACCGTCAAACAGGCAAAGTGTCAATACAGGACTAAGATTGAATCGTCCTACACCGGCTCTAACGCTCGTTGGATGTGGCAGGGCTTGCAAACTATTACAGACTATAAAGGGAAGCACAGTCGCGAGCTACCCAGTGACACGAGCCTACCAGACAAGCTAAATGACTTCTATGCTCACTTCGAGGAAAATAACACTGAAACGTGTGGTATACCGTGGGGTGTTGGGTTGAGCATGCAGAGATTGACACAGAGACAGGGAGGCTTTAGTCCACAAAACAACTTTACTTAGACGGAAAATAAATATATAAAAGAAATCACTTCGGTTTGGTTGGTCTTTCTTCTCTCTCTTAACTGGTGTCTGTCTCTCTCCCTTCTCTCTCGCGGTGTGCCATCGTGCTCCTTTTATTTAGCCTCCACGGCTGGTTGGCACTTTCCTCTAATTACCTCCATTTATAGCTGCCCATGTCGGGGTGCCCAGCTCCCGTATCCCCAGCAGAGGGAGCCAACGTCGTCTCACGTACCTCCCCTCTATTACCATCCCCCGGGGTAGACCTCACTGGGATACCACACATGCATGAGAGCACCAGCTGTTCCGGACGACTGTGTGATCACGCTCTCCCTGCAGCCAATGTGAGTAAGACCTTTAAACAGGTCAACATTCAAAAGGCCACAGGGCCAAACGAAATTACCAGGACGCGTTCTCAGTGCATGCGCTGACCAACTGGCAAGTGTCTTCACTGACATTTTCAACCTCTCCCTGACCCAGTCTGTAATACCTATGTGTTTCAAGCAGACCACCATAGTGCCCAAGAACACCACCGGTAACCTGTCTAAATTACTATTACATCTGTAGCCATGAAGTGCTTTGAAAGGCTGGTCATAGCTCACATCAACACCATTATCCCAGAAACCCTAGGCCCACTCCAATTTGCATACATCCCCAACAGATCCACAGATGATGCAATCTCTATTGCACTCCACACTGCCCTTTCCCACCTGGACAAAAGGAACACCTATGTGAGAAGGCTGTTCATTGACTACAGCTCAGCGTTCAACACCATAGTGCCCCCAAAGCTCATCACTAAGCTAAGGATCCTGGGACTAAACACCTCCCTCTGCAACTGGATCTTGGACTTCCTGACGGGCCGCCCCCAGATGGTGAGGGTAGGCAACAACACATCCGCCACGCTGACCCTCAACACGGGGGCCCCTTAGGGGTGCGTGCTCAGTCCCCTCCTGTACTCCCTGTTCACCCACAACTGCACGGCCAGGCACGACTCCAACACCATCATTAAGTTTGCCAATGACACAACAGTGGAAGGCCTGATCACCGACAACGATGAGACAGCCTAGAGCGAGGAGGTCAGAGACCTGGTAGTGTGGTGCCAGGACAGCAACCTCTTCCTCAACATCAGCAAGACAAAGGAGCTGATCGTGGACTACAGGAAATAGAGGGCCGAACACGCCCTCATTCACATCGACGGGGCTGTAGTGGAGCGGGTCGAGATCTTCAAGTTCCTCTGTGTCCACATCACTAATGATCTATCGTGGTCCAAACCCACCAACACAGTTGTGAAGAGGGCACCACAACACCTCTTCCTCCTCAGGAGGCTTCGGCCCTCAGATCCACATTGACTCGGTACTGATACTCCTTGTATATAGCCTTGTTATTGTTTTTATTCTGTTACTATTTAGTTTTTTTTATTTTGCAAATATTTGTCTTACTTATTAACTCTGCACTGTTGGGAATGGGCTCGTAATTAATCATTTCACTATAAAGTCTACACCTGTTGTTTTCGGCGCATGTGACCAATAACATTTGATTTGATTTGAATTTGTTCGTAGCTATTTCTTGAGAAACGAAATCTGTTTTCAATTTAAACAAACAAATCCTGCAAAGCCGCCACACAGACCAGATGACTGGTTTGTCTGAGTGTCTTGTGTATTTGTGTGACGTTCCTCTCCTTTTCAATAGGGGGCACTGTGGCACTGTTGCTCCAGTGTGTAGACTTCAATATCCTCTAGTCTTCAAAGTTCCCATGAAGGGCAACTGAACTAAAAAGGACCGACTTCAAAACATCATTGTTCTACTGAGAAGAGAAGCGGTAAGAATAGCAAAACAATAGGGGGAACATTGTGCCTGTGTGAAATGTGATTGAAGTTTTTTTTCATGGTTCTTTTGTGGTCTCCTAGGAGTTCTTATTATGTAGAGGGTAATCCTGACAGATGAGCCCTCATCATCCATTAACAACCCCTGTGTGTTCACTGTGGGGTAATAACATATTAACGGATGGCTGACTTGTCATAAATACCAGCAAGGCACACTCACCTGAACACACGACGCCTCAGTATAGCTCCAACCTGCCGTTTTGCTGACTGTATCTACCATACACCAGGCCACTAGGCTATTTAGCACCTGTTATTCATCCTTCCCTTCTCCTAATGCCATGCTGACAGTTACAGCTACTATGTTCTGTTGGTAATGCCAGCCTGCGGGTGGGTAGCAGTTAGTAGGTACGGTGCCAGGAGAGACGGGTTTGCGCTAGAGAGAGAAAGAGAGGGAGGGTATGGTGCTATGGGAGACAGACAGGTTACTCTGCAGAGAGAGGGAGGGTGGAGAGAGAGAGAGGGAGGGAGGAGACAGAGGGGGAGGGTACTGGGTTTGATGCCAGGGGAGACAGACAGGTTACTCTGCAGAGAGAGGGAGGGTGGAGAGAGAGAGAGGGAGGGAGGAGACAGAGGGGGAGGGTACTGGGTTTGATGCCAGGGGAGACAGACAGGTTACTCTGCAGAGAGAGGGAGGGTGGAGAGAAAGAGAGGGAGGGAGGGAGGGAGGAGACAGAGGGGGAGGGTACTGGGTTTGATGCCAGGGGAGACAGACAGGTTACTCTGCAGAGAGAGAAAGAGGCTACTGTGGTGTGTTGCCAGGAGAGACAGACAGGTTACTCTGCACAGAGAGACTACTGTGGTGTGTTGTCATGGAGAGGGCAGGCAGACAGGCTGGCTGGGGGAATATGAAACATGTTGAGAGACTTAGGTTGTTAACAGCACTAAGAATGGCTACTCTATTTCTCTCTCCGTCCCTCTCTGTTCTCTTTCTCGATGTGTCTCTCCCTCCATCTCTCCACCCTCTCTGTTCTCTCTCTCTCTCCCTCCATCCCTCCTCCCTCTCTCCGTCCCTTTCTGTTCTCTTTCTCGATGTGTCTCTCCCTCCATCTCTCCTCCCTCTCTGTTCTCTCTGTCTCTCCCTCCAACTCCCCTCCCTCCCTCCCTCCCTCCCTCCCTCCCTCCCTCCCTCCCTCCCTCCCTCCCTCCCTCCCTCCCTCCCTCCATCTCTCCTCCCTCCCTCCATCCCTCTCTGTTCTCTCTGTCTCTCCCGCCATATCTCCCTCCATCTTTCCATCCCTCTCTGTTCTCTCTATGTATCTCTCCCTCCATCTCTCCTCCCTCCCTCCCTCCCTCTCTGTCTCTCCCTCCATCTCTCCTCCATCTTTCCATCCCTCTCTGTTCTCTCTCTATGTATCTCTCCATCCATCTCTCCTCCCTCCCTCCATCCCTCTCTGTTCTCTCTTTCTATGTGTCTCTCCCTCCATCTCTCCTCCCTCCTCCATCCCTCTCTGTTCTCTCACTCTATGTATCTCTCCCTCCATCTCTCCTCCCTCCCTCCATCCCTCTCTGTTTTCTCTCTCTATGTATCTCTCCTCCATCTCTCTCCTCTCCAGCAGCTCAGTGATTTAATTTTCCATCAGGCTGTTTCAGAATCAGATTCACAGCTGAAAAGAGGAAGAAAAAAAAAAGAAAAATCCATTCCAAGGCACGTCCTAAAAATAAAGCCGTTCTGTACGTGCTCAGTGTACCAACTTCCTCTCAGTAACAGATGACCCATTTTCCATCCCAAGCACTCGAAGGGAGAATCAAGGGATGGAAACCAGGGGGAAACAGACTGCAGGGGAGCCAATCACATGACTGTAGAGCAGGATACAGACTGCAGGGGAGCCAATCACGTGAATGAAGAGCAGGATACAGACTGCAGGGGAGCCAATCACGTGACTGTAGAGCAGGATACAGACTGCAGGGGAGCCAATCACGTGACTGTAGAGCAGGATACAGACTGCAGGGGAGCCAATCACGTGAATGAAGAGCAGGATACAGACTGCAGGGGAGCCAATCACGTGACTGTAGAGCAGGCTACAGACTGCATGGGAGCCGATCACGTGCCTGTAGAGCAGGCTACAGACTGCATGAGTTTCTTCTTCTCCTCTGTGGAGTAATGTAACGCTCCCTCCATCCCTCCCTCCTTTCATCTGTCACATGGTTGCTTGTGTTGTTCCATCCCTTTCCTGATTTAACTTGTTTAGTCCCCCTTCTTTCCCTCTCCCCTCTCTGTATGTAACCTAGTCACAGCCTGTCTCCCCTCTCTGTATGTAACCTAGTCACAGCCTGTCTTCCCTCTCTGTATGTAACCTAGTCACAGCCTGTCTTCCCTCTCTGTATGTAACCTAGTCACAGCCTGTCTTCCCTCTCTGTATGTAACCTAGTCACAGCCTGTCTTCCCTCTCTGTATGTAACCTAGTCACAGCCTGTCTTCCCTCTCTGTATGTAACCTAGTCACAGCCTGTCTTCCCTCTCTGTATGTAACCTAGTCACAGCCTGTCTTCCCTCTCTGTATGTAACCTAGTCACAGCCTGTCTTCCCTCTCTGTATGTAACCTAGTCACAGCCTGTCTTCCCTCTCTGTATGTAACCTAGTCACAGCCTGTCTTCCCTCTCTGTATGTAACCTAGTCACAGCCTGTCTTCCCTCTCTGTATGTAACCTAGTCACAGCCTGTCTTCCCTCTCTGTATGTAACCTAGTCACAGCCTGTCTTCCCTCTCTGTATGTAACCTAGTCACAGCCTGTCTTCCCTCTCTGTATGTAACCTAGTCACAGCCTGTCTCCCCTCTCTGTATGTAACCTAGTCACAGCCTGTCTTCCCTCTCTGTATGTAACCTAGTCACAGCCTGTCTTCCCTCTCTGTATGTAACCTAGTCACAGCCTGTCTTCCCTCTCTGTATGTAACCTAGTCACAGCCTGTCTTCCCTCTCTGTATGTAACCTAGTCACAGCCTGTCTTCCCTCTCTGTATGTAACCTAGTCACAGCCTGTCTTCCCTCTCTGTATGTAACCTAGTCACAGCCTGTCTCCCCTCTCTGTATGTAACCTAGTCACAGTCTGTCTTCCCTCTCTGTATGTGACCTAGTCACAGCCTGTCTTCCCTCTCTGTATGTAACCTAGTCACAGCCTGTCTTCCCTCTCTGTATGTAACCTAGTCACAGCTTGTCTCCCCTCTCTATTTGTGAATAGTCAGTCAGTATGTGTAGTCACAGCCTGTCAGTCATTGCTCTTTTCTTTACATTCCCTTTTCTACATTGTGATGCCTATCTCTCTATCTCTCTTTCCAATGTCACCCTGCCGCTGTCAGTCACAGTCACACCCCACCCACCTTAGGGTAGGCTGACTGTATTTAGATACAGTTTTAACTCAATGAATCCATAAATATACAGATTTCCTGAGAAACAACATCATGATAATGTTGGCTATATCGATTTCAATTCAATTTTAATTCAAGGGGCTTTATTGTCATGGGAAACATATGTTAACTTTGCCAAAGCAAGTGAGGTTGATAATATATAAAAGTCAAATAAACAATAAAAATGAGCAGTAAACATTACACTCACATTTACATCTCTCTCCCTATAAGGTGAGAAACAGGATGGTAATACTATATGAGAACAGCTTTCAAGATGAATCACTACAGATTTGTCTGTCTGTCTGTCCAGTCGGTCCTGTCGTTCCAGTCTGCCTGCCTGCCTGCCTGCCTGCCTGCCTGCCTGCCTGCCTGCCTGCCTGCCTGCCTGCCTGCCTGCCTGCCTGCCTGCCTGCCTGCCTGCCTGCCTGCCTGCCTGCCTGCCTGCCTGCCTGCCTGCCTGCCTGCCTACCTACCTACCTTCCAGAAGGACAACCATCTCTGCAGAACTCCACCAATCAGGCCTTTATGGTAGATTGGCCAGACGGAATCAACTCCTCAGTAAAAGGCACCTAAAGGACTCTCAGACCATGAGAAACAAGATTCTCTGATCTGATGAAACCAAGATTGAATTCTTTGGCCTAAATGCCAAGCGTCACGTCTGGAGGAAACCTGGCACCATCCTTATGGTGAAGCATGGTGGTGATTGCATTATGCTGTGGGGATGTTTTTCAGCAGCAGGGACTGGGAGACTAGTCAGGATCGAGGGAAAGATGAACAGAGAAAAGTACAGAGAGATCCTTGAAAAAAACCTGCAAAGATTCCCCATCCAACAGGACAACGACCCTAAGCACACAACCAAGATAACACAGGAGTGGCTTCGGGTCTCTGAATGTCCTTGAGTGGCCCAGCCAGAGCCCGGACTTGAACCTGATCTAACATCTCTGGAGAGACCTGAAAATAGCTGTGCAGCGAAGCTCCCCATCCAACCTGTAAGAGCTTGAGATGATCTGCAGAGAAGAATGGGAGAAACTCCCCAAATACAGGTGTGCCAAGTTTGTAGGGTCATACCCAAGAAGACTCAAGGCTGTAATCACTGCCAAAGGTGCTTCAAACAAAGTACTGAGTAAAGGGTCTGAATACTTATGTATCAACTTATGTATCAACTTGGATTAGCTAACACAACGTGCCATTGGAACACAGGAGTGATGGTTGCTGATAATAGGCCTCTGTACGCCTATGTAGATATTCCATAAAAAATCTGCCGTTTCCAGCTACAATAGTCATTTACAACATTAACAATGTCTACACTGTATTTCTGATCAATTTGATGTTATTTTAATGGACAAACAAATTAGCTTTTCTATCAAAAACAAGGACATTTCTAAGTGACCGCAAACTTTTGAACAGTAGTGTATATAGTGAGTTTAACCTTCAATATGTTAGCCCATAGTATCCAGATGTTCCATATATCAAAATATACACTACCTTTCAAAAGTTTGGGGTCACTTAGAAATGTCCTTGTTTCTGAAAGAAAAGCACATTTTTTGTCCATTCAAATAACTGGAGTTTAAACCACTGTAGTAAATATATGACACAAATGAAACAGGCTTTTTCCTCTTGCTCTCAGCCTGTCTGGGTATTATTATAGAGGCTGTTTCCTCCAGCTCTCAGCCTGTCTGGTTATTATTATAGGAAGAGGCTGTTTCCTCTAGCTCTCAGCCTGTCTGGGTATTATTATAGGAAGAGGCTGTTTCCTCTAGCTCTCAGCCTGTCTGGGTATTATTATAGGAAGAGGCTTGTTTCCTCTAGCTCTCAGCCTGTCTGGGTATTATTATAGAGGCTGTTTCCTCTAGCTCTCAGCCTGTCTGGTTATTATTATAGGAAGAGGCTGTTTCCTCTAGCTCTCAGCCTGTCTGGGTATTATTATAGGAAGAGGCTGTTTCCTCTAGCTCTCAGCCTGTCTGGGTATTATTATAGGAAGAGGCTGTTTCCTCTAGCTCTCAGCCTGTCTGGTTATTATTATAGAGGCTGTTTCCTCTAGCTCTCAGACCGTCTGGGTATTATTATAGGAAGAGGCTGTTTCCTCTAGCTCTCAGCCTGTCTGGGTATTATTATAGGAAGAGGCAGTTTCCTCCAGCTCTCAGCCTGTCTGGGTATTATTATAGGAAGAGGCAGTTTCCTCCAGCTCTCAGCCTGTCTGGGTATTATTAGGAAGAGGCTGTTTCCTCTAGCTCTCAGCCTGCCTGGGTATTATTAGGAAAAGGCTGTTTCCTCCAGCTCTCAGCCTGTCTGGGTATTATTATAGGAAGAGGCTGTTTCCTCTAGCTCTCAGCCTGTCTGGGTATTATTAGGAAGAGGCTGTTTCCTCTAGCTCTCAGCCTGTCTGGGTATTATTATAGAGGCTGTTTCCTCTAGCTCTCAGCCTGTCTGGGGATTATTATAGGAAGAGGCTGTTTCCTCTAGCTCTCAGCCTGTCTGGGTATTATTATAGGAAGAGGCTGTTTCCTCTAGCTCTCAGCCTGTCTGGGTTTTATTATAGGAAGAGGCTGTTTCCTCTAGCTCTCAGCCTGTCTGGGTATTATTATAGAGGCTGTTTCCTCTAGCTCTCAGCCTGTCTGGGTATTATTAGGAAGAGGCTGTTTCCTCTAGCTCTCAGCCTGTCTGGGTATTATTAGGAAGAGGCTGTTTCCTCCAGCTCTCAGCCTGTCTGGGTATTATTATAGGAAGAGGCTGTTTCCTCCAGCTCTCAGCCTGTCTGGGTATTATTAAAGGAAGAGGCTGTTTCCTCTAGCTCTCAGCCTGTCTGGGTATTATTATAAAGGCTGTTTCCTCTAGCTCTCAGCCTGTCTGGGTATTATTAGGAAGAGGCTGTTTCCTCTAGCTCTCAGCCTGTCTGGGTATTATTAGGAAGAGGCTGTTTCCTCCAGCTCTCAGCCTGTCTGGGTATTATTATAGGAAGAGGCTGTTTCCTCCAGCTCTCAGCCTGTCTGGGTATTATTAGGAAGAGGCTGTTTCCTCCAGCTCTCAGCCTGTCTGGGTATTATTATAGGAAGAGGCTGTTTCCTCCAGCTCTCAGCCTGTCTGGGTATTATTATAGGAAGAGGCTGTTTCCTCTAGCTCTCAGCCTGTCTGGGTATTATTATAGGAAGAGGCTGTTTCCTCTAGCTCTCAGCCTGTCTGGGTATTATTATAGGAAGAGGCTGTTTCCTCTAGCTCTCAGCCTGTTTGGGTATTATTATAGGAAGAGGCTGTTTCCTCTAGCTCTCAGCCTGTTTGGGTATTATTATAGAGGCTGTTTCCTTTAGCGCTCAGCCTGTCTGGGTATTATTATAGAGACTGATTCCTCCAGCTCTCAGCCTGTCTGGGTATTATTATAGGAAGTGGTTGTTTCCTCCAGCTCTCAGTCTGTCTGGGTATTATTATAGGAAGAGGTTGTTTCCTCCAGCTCTCAGCCTGTCTGGGTATTATTATAGGAAGAGGTTGTTTCTTCCAGCTCTCAGCCTGTCTGGGTATTATTATAGGAAGAGGTTGTTTCCTCCAGCTCTCAGTCTGTCTGGGTATTATTATAGGAAGAGGTTGTTTCCTCCAGCTCTCAGTCTGTCTGGGTATTATTAGAGTCATGAATTGTATTTATTTATTTATTTTTTATTTCACCTTTATTTAACCAGGTAGGCAAGTTGAGAACAAGTTCTCATTTACAATTGCGACCTGGCCAAGATAAAGCAAAGCAGTTCGACAACATACAAAAACACAGAGTTACACATGGAGTAAAACAACATACAATCAATGATGCAGTAGAGAAAAAAAATAAATAAGACTATATACAATGTGAGCAAATGATGTGAGATAAGGGAGGTAAAGGCAAAAAAATGCCATGGTGGCAAAGTAAATAAAGTATAGCAAGAAAAACACTGGAATGGTAGATTTGTAGTTTGAAGAAAGTTCAGAGATAAAATATAAATAATATGGTGCAAAGGAGCAAAATAAATAAAATAAATAAATACAGTAGGGGAAGCGGTAGTAGTTTGGGCTAAATTATAGATGGGCTATGTACAGGTGCAGTGATCTGTGAGCTGCTCTGACAGCTGGTGCTTAAAGCTAGTGAGGGAGATAAGTGTTTCCAGTTTCAGAGATTTTTGTAGTTCGTTCCAGTCATTGGCAGCAGAGAACTGGAAGGAGAGACGACCAAAGGAGGAGTTGGCTTTAGGGGTGACCAGAGAGATATACCTGCTGGAGCGCGTGCTACAGGTGGGTGCTGCTATGGTGACCAGTGAGCGGAGATAAGGGGGGACTTTACCTAGCAGGGTCTTGTAGATGACCTGGAGCCAATGTGTTTGGCGACGATTATGAAGCGAAGGCCAGCCAACGAGAGCGTACAGGTCGCAGTGGTGGGTAGTATATGGGGCTTTGGTGACAAAACGGATGGCACTGTGATAGACTGCATCCAGCTTGTTGAGTAGGGTATTGGAAGCTATTTTGTAAATGACATCGCCGAAGTCGAGGATTGGTAGGATGGTCAGTTTTACGAGGGTATGTTTGGCAGCATGAGTGAAGGATGCTTTGTTGCGAAATAGGAAGCCAATTCGAGATTTCACTTTGGATTGGAGATGATTGATGTGAGTCTGGAAGGAGAGTTTACAGTCTAACCAGACACCTAGGTATTTGTAGTTGTCCACAAATTCTAAGTTAGAACCGTCCAGAGAAGTGATGCTGGACAGGCGGGCAGGTGCAGGCAGCGATCGGTTGAAGAGCATGCATTTAGTTTTACTTGTGTTTAGGAGCAGTTGGAGACCACGGAAGGAGAGTTGAATGGCATTGAAGCTCGTCTGGAGGGTTGTTAACACAGTGTCCAAAGAAGGGCCAGAAGTGTACAGAATGGTGTCGTCTGCGTAGAGGTGGATCAGAGATTCACCAGCAGCAAGAGCGACATCATTTATGTATACAGAGAAAAGAGTTGGCCCAAGAATTGAACCCTGTGGTACCCCCATAGAGACTGCCAGAGGTCCAGACAGTAGGCCCTCCGATTTGACACACTGAACTCTGTCAGAGAAGTAGTTGGTGAACCAGGCGACGCAATCGTTTGAGAAACCAAGGCTACTGAGTCTGCCGATGAGGATGTGGTGATTAACAGAGTCAAAAGCTTTGGCCAGGTCAATGAATACGGCAGCACAGTATTGTTTCTTATCGATGGCGGTTACGATGTCGTTTAGGACCTTGAGCGTGGCTGAGGTGCACCCATGACCAGCTCTGAAACCAGATTGCATAGCGGAGAGGGTGCGGTGGGATTCGAAATGGTCGGTAATCTGTTTGTTGACTTGGCTTTCGAAGACCTTAGAAAGGCAGGGTAGGATGGATATAGGTCTGTAGCAATTTGGGTCAAGAGTGTCACCTCCTTTGAAGAGGGGGATGACAGCAGCTGCTTTCCAATCTATGGGAATCTCAGACGACACGAAAGAGAGGTTGAACAGCTAGTAATAGGGGTTGCAATAATTTCGGCAGATAATTTTAGAAAGAAAGGGTCCAGATTGTCAAGCCCAGCTGATTTGTAGGGGTCCAGATTTTGCAGCTCTTTCAGAACATCAGCTGAATGGATTTGGGAGAAGGAGAAATGGGGGAGGCTTGGGCGAGTAGCTGTGGGGGGTGCAGTGCTGTTGAATGCAGTAGGGGTAGTTAGGTGGAAAGCATGGCCAGCCGTAGAAAAATGCTTATTGAAATTCTCAATTATAGTGGGCTTATCGGTGGTGACAGAGTTTCCTATCCTCAGTGCAGTGGGCAGTTGGGAGGAGGTGTTCTTATTCTCCATGGACTTTACAATGTCCCAGAACTTTTTAGAGTTGGAGTTGCACGAAGCAAATTTCTGTTTGAAAAAGCTAGCCTTGGCGTTTCTAACTGCCTGTGTGTATTGGTTTCTAACTTCCCAAAAAGTTGCATATCGCGGGGGCAGTTCGATGCTAATGCAGAACGCCACAGGATATTTTTGTGTTGGTTAAGGGCAGTCAGGTCTGGGGAGAACCAAGGGCTATATCTGTTTCTGGTTCTAAATTTCTTGAAAGGGGCATGCTTATTTAAGATGGAGAGGAAGGCATTTAAAAAAAATAACCAGGCATCCTCTACTGACGGGATGAGGTCAATATCCTTCCAGGATACCAGGGCCAGGTCGAATAGAAAGGCTTGCTCGTTGAAATGTTTCAGGGAGCGTTTGACAGTGATGAGTGGAGGTCGTTTGACCGCTGACCCATTACGGGTGCAGGCAATGAGGCAGTGATCGCTGAGATCTTGGTTGAAAACAGCAGAGGTGTATTTAGAGGGCACGTTGGTTAGGATGATATCTATGAGGGTGCCAGTGTTTGCGGCTATGGGGTTGTACCTGGTGGGTTCATTAATAATTTGTGTGAGATTGAGGGCATCAAGCTTGGATTGTAGGATGGCTGGGGTGTTAAGCATGTCCCAGTTTAGGTCACCTAGTAGCACGAGCTCTGAAGATAGATGGGGGGCAATCAGTTCACATATGGTGTCCAGAGCACAACTAGGGGCCGAGGGGGGTCTATAGCAGGCGGCAACGGTGAGAGACTTGTTTTTGGAGAGGTGGATTTTTAAAAGTAGAAGTTCAAATTGTTTGGGTACAGACCTGGATAGCAGGACAGAACTCTGCAGGCTATCTCTGCAGTAGATTGCAACACCGCCCCCTTTGGTCATTCTATCTTGTCTGAAAACGTTGTAGTTAGGGATGAAGATTTCAGAGTTTTTGGTGGACTTCCTAAGCCAAGATTCAGACACAGCTAGGACATCCGGGTTGGCAGAGTGTGCTAAAGCAGTGAATAAAACAAACTTAGGGAGGAGGCTTCTAATGTTAACATGCATGAAACCAAGGTTATTACGGTTACAGAAGTCATCAAAAGAGAGCGCCTGGGGAGTAGGAGTGGAGCCAGGCACTGCAGGGCCTGGATTCACCTCTACATCCCCAGAGGAGCAGAGAAGAATAAGTATGAGGGTACGGCTAAAAGCTATAAGAATTGGTCGTCTGTGACGTCCAGAATAGAGAGAAAAAGGAGCAGGTTTCTGGGGGCGATAAAATAGCTTCAAGGTATAATGTACAGACAAAGGTATGGTGGGATGTGAGTACAGAGGAGGTAAACCTAGGCATTTAGTGATTATGAGAGAGATATTGTCTCTAGAAACATCATTGAAACCAGAAGATGTCATAGCATGTGTGGGTGGAGGAACTGAGAGGTTGGATAAGGTATAATGAGCAGGGCTAGAGGCTCTACAGTGAAATAAGGCAATAAACACTAACCAGAACAGCAATGGAGAAGGCATATTGACATTAAGGAGAGGCATGCTTAGCCGAGTGATCAAAGGGTCCAGTGAGATTCAGACAGCTAGCCGGGCCATAGGTAGCAAGCTGGTGGAAGATGGGAGGTCTGTTTTTAGCCACCTCGTGCGTTTCCGTCTGTGGGTTAGTGGGGTTCCGTGTGGAAGGGGGGACCAGTCCAAGTTGGCAAAATAGTTAGTTATAGTGGCCCAAGAAAAGTGTCCGATAGACCTATTCAGATCGCAGCCGAAAAGACAGCTAACGATTAGCGGGCCGCAGATGGGCGATCAGGTTACGTCGCGACGGAGGGGCCAGTTGGATAACTCCCTCGGGCAGATAACGTCGGTGGTCCAGTCGTGAAGACCCGATGGGGCTCCGCATCGGCAGTAAAACGGGTCAGGATAGGTGAGTTGTAGCCCAGGAGACACTTCAGCTGGCTAGCTCAGGAATAGCCCAGGAGTGGCTGACGGAACTCTCCAGCTGGCTAGCTGGCTAGCTCCGTAATAATGTGTGTTAATTCCGTGACCGACGTTGCCAATAGTCACTCAGGTAGCAGCTAGTTAGCTGCAAGATCCAGGTGTAAATGTCCAGAGCCTGCGGTAGAAATCGGTGAAAGGAGAGAGAATAGGTCCGGTATGCTCTGGTCTGAGTCGCGCTGTACAAAAACTGGCGATAGCTCTTCGAGCTAATGGATAGCTGAGGACAGCTAACCGTGGCTAGCTGAACTTCAACGTTAGCCAGTGAAAATGGCTAAACACTTGCTAGCTTCTGTTGAGGAATTCAGATGAGGTAAATAATACTTTCTTTTTTTTAAATTGGTGAGGCGGGTTGCAGGAGAGTGCTTTGAGGTTGAGTTTTTAGAATTAAAAAAAATATATATATATAAAAAGATAAGTGAAGAAAAAAAAAAAAGATGTAAATATATATATACACGGGACACGACAAGAGGAGGGTAGAGGACGTCTGAACTGCTACGCCATCTTGGAAAAAAAAAATACATGAATGTGGCTTAGTACACCTCATGTAGATGATAAGTTATAGAGCTGGGTTCATGTTGCAGCTAAAGTCACACAGATCGCTGCGCTCATTACTCCAATTGTCTTTTCATCCAGTGGAATTATCTGCCGTCCGATACAAAGCATTCAGCATCAGGTCAGGCAGTGTCAGTTATGGTGATGTTGTTGGACTGCCTCATTTGTTTGTGTGCCTGCCTGCTTCCAGAGCCCAGAGGTAGAGCTTTGAGAGAGAGAGAGACAGAGAGAGGGACAGAGAGAGAGGGAGCACGAGAGAGAGAAAGAAAGAGCGGGTGGGAGTGAGAGAGAGGGAGTGAGAGAGAGGGGGAGAAAGAGAGAGAGGTAGAGAAAGAGAGAGCGGGTGGGAGTGAGAGAGAGGGAGTGAGAGAGAGGGGGAGAAAGAGAGAGCGGGTGGGAGTGAGAGAGGGGGAGAAAGAGAGAGAGAGAGGGAGAGAAAGAGAGAGCGGGTGGGAGAGAGAGAGAGGGAGTGAGTGAGAGAGAGAGGGGGAGGGGGAGAAAGAGGGAGAGAGAGAGAGAGGGAGTGAGAGAGAGGGGGAGGGGGAGAGAGAGAGAAAGAGAGCGGGAGTGAGAGAGAGGGAGTGAGAGAGAGAGAGTGAGAGAGAGAGGAGGGGGGGAAAGAGGGAGCGAGTGAGAGAGAGAGAGAGGGGGGAGTGAGAAAGAGAGGGGGGGGAGGGGGAGAGAGCAAGGGGGTGAGAGAGAGATGGAGTGAGAGAGAGAGATGGAGTGAAAGAGAGGGGGGAGGGGGAGTGAGAGAGAGGGGGGGAGTGAGAGAGAGAGAGAGAGCGTGATATCAAACACTAACATGTATTTTCTACCCAGAGAAACTCTTATCCATGTATTTTCTACCCTGCATATGAGATGTTTTGTCCTACAGCGTTTCCACCCTTTAACTGACAGGGCTGGCTGTGTCTATCTTTATAATAACAATTAATATTCATCCCTCTCTTCCCTCCCTCCCCCCCACATTCCTCTCTGCTCATCAGAACTCAGCTGTTACTTGGCAACATGGTCCCAGCTGGTCGTTACCACGGCAACGCAATGCAGGCATGTCGTGTGAGGATGGTGGCACATCCTCACTAAGACGGAGCATTCCCCAGTTTGTGTGTGAATTATGTGTTAGTGTTTGTTAAAGGGCCCTGTTTTACATATTTCATATCCCGCCATAGTTAAAATGTACACTAAATAAAAATAGAAATGAATTTTTTTTTTTAACAATTTCTAAGATTTTACTGAGTTACTATTCAAATGAGGAAATCAGTCAATTGAAATAAATAAATTAGGTCCTAATCTATGGATTTCACAGGACTGGGAATACAGATGTGCATCCGTTGGTCACAGATACCTTAAAAACAAAAGGTAGGGGCGTGGATCAGAAAACTAGTCAGTATCTGGTGTGACCACCATTTGCCTCATGCAGCACGACACATCTCCTTCACATAGAGTTGATCAGGCTGTTGATTGTGGCCTGTGGAATGTTGTCCCACTCCTCTTCAATGACTGGGCGAAGTTGCTGGATATTGGCAGGAAATGGAACACACTGTCGTACACATCGATCCAGAGCATCCCAAACATGCTCAATAGGTGACATGTCTGGTGAGTATGCAGGCCATGGACGAACTGGGACATTTTCAGCTTCCAGGAATTGTGTACAGATCCTTACGACATGGGGCAGTGCATTATCATGATGAAACATGAGGTGATGGCGACGGATGAATGGTACGACAATGGGCCTTAGGATCTCGTCATGGTATCTCTGTGCATTCAAGTTGCCATCAATAAAATGCAATTGTGTTCATTGTGGGTAGCTTATGCCTGCCCATACCATAACCCCACTGCCACCATGGGGCACTCTGTTCACAACGTTGACATCAGCAAACCACTCGCCCACACAACGCCATACATGCTGTCTGCCATCTGCCTGGTACAGTTGAAACCAGGATTCATCCGTGAAGAGCACACTTCTCCAGCGTGCCAGTGGCCATCGACAGGTGACTATTTGCCCATTTGAAGTCAGTTAAGACGTCAAACTGCAGTCAGGTCAAGACCCTGGTGAGGACAATGAGCACGCAGATGAGCTTCCCTGAGACGGTTTCTGACAGTTTGTGCAGAAATTCTTTGGTTGTGCATACCTACAGTTTCATGTAATTGAATGTGCAAAGTCAGGATTGTTAACCTCTACGTGATCGGTCCCTCCCCCACTGGACGGTTGAGCTAAAGTAGGCTAATGAGATTAGCATGAGGTTGTAAGTAACAAAAAATTATTGTTCATGTAACTGCACTGTCCAATTTACAGTAGCTATTACAGTGAAAGAATACCATGCTATTGTTTGAAGAGAGTGCACAGTTTTGAACTTGAAAATGTATTAATAAACAGTCATGATACAACATTTTGAACAGATATGCAATGGTTCATTGGATCAGTCTAAAACTTTGCACATACACTGCTGCCATCTAGTGGCCAAAATCTTAAATTGCGCCTGGGCTGGAATAACACATTATGGCCTTTCAATTGCATTTCAACGATGGTACAAAAAAAGTACACTTTTTTTCATTGTATTATCTTTTACTAGATCTAATGTGTTATATTCTCCTACATTAATTTCACATTTCCACACACTTCAAAGTGTTTACTTTCAAATGGTATCAAGAATATGCAAAGCCTTGCTTCAGGTCCTGGGCTACAGGCAGTTAGATTTCGGTATGTCATTTTAGGCAAAAATTGAAAAATATTGGTCCTATCCTTATTTAAGTCAGGTCAGCCTCTCCCACCATTTGATTTGATTGAATACAGGTGTATATGTGTTTGTGGGAGTGACGCAGTTGGAAGCAAGGCTAGAGGATGTTTGCTCAAATTTTGAACTTTTAATTATTGTTTTAGCCTTTCAGCTCTTAGACTGATTTTAACCTGTCATTTTATTTATCTATTTATTGACAAATTCCGATTTTTTTTTGTAAAACTTTTTCAGAAACTGAAACAGACCCCTTGACGGTTTCCACATTTTGTTACATTACAGCTTTATTCTAAAATTGATGAAATTGTTTTTTTTTGCAAATGTTTCAAAATAAAAAACTTAAATATCACATTTATATAGGTATTCAGACCCTTTACTCAGTACTTTGTTGAAGCACCTTTGGCAGTGATTACAGCCTCGAGTCTTATTGGGTATGATGCTAGAAGCTTGGCACACCTGTATTTGGAAAATTTCTCCCATCCTTTTCTGCAGATCCTCTCAAGCTCTGTCAGGTTGGATGGGGAGCGTCGCTGCACAGCTATTTTCAGTTCTCTCCAGAGATGTTCGATCAGGTTCAAGTCCGGGCTCTGGCTGGGCCACTCAGAGACTTGTCCCGAAGCCACTCCTGTGTTGTCTTGGCTGTGTGCTTAGGGTCGTTGTCCTGTTGGAAGGTGAACCTTTGCAGGTTTTCATCTGTACTTTGCTCTGTTCATCTTTCCCTTGATCCTGACTAGTCTCCCAGTCTCTGCTGCTAAAAAACATCCCCACAGCATGATGCTGTCACCACCACGCTTCACCATAGGGATGGTGCCAGGTTTCTTCCAGACGTGACGCTTGGCATTCAGGCAGCCGTCTTGCAAAAATTCAAAAAACATGTTTTTGCTTTGTCATTATGGGGTATTGTGTGTAGATTGATGACATTTGGATTTTATTTAATCCATTTTAGAATAAGTCTGTAACGTAACAAAATGTGTAAAATGTCAAGGGGTCTGAATACTTTCAGAATGCACTGTGAGTGCACGAGGTAACTGCCAACTTCGTCAAACGGTGAACATGATGTCTAGGTTTTTCTATAGGAAGTAGCAGACCTGTAGGCTAATCTCTCCCTAAAGCCAGCTGCAAGCATGCTTAGTATAACCCTGTTGTGTTCAGTATTTATACAGGCCCAGTATGACCCTGTTGTGTTCAGTATTTATACAGGCCCAGTATAACCCTGTTGTGTTCAGTATTTATACAGGCCCAGTATAACCCTGTTGTGTTCAGTATTTATACAGGCCCAGTATAACCCTGTTGTGCTCAGTATTTATACATGCTTATTAGACATCCTCAGCATAATCACTTCCTGTAGTTTATCTTTGCTGGTTCAAAAACAATAAACTGTCTATCAGTACATTATAAACATATGTATTCATTTACATTCAGGAAAATGTAGTATTGCTGTTTTTTGGCAATGTGATACAATATTGTCATTGTGTAATGTTATGACGTGTTGTTGTTGATCAGATCAGAAAGTCTTCTTAAACCTGTCAACACTGTCCTCACCTCTTGATGCTTTCCACTCCGGCTGCCTAACATGCAGTTAGACGGACCCTTATTCAATCAATGCACCTCTCCTCTTTCAGAACAAATAGAAATCTCTCCTACTCCCTGGCTGCCTGTCTTTGGTAGCAGAGCTCTGCAACTGTTGTCATGGCAACTTGATCCCTCATCGCCCGCAGAGGGATCAATTGATTCATTATTGAATGAGACGCTACCCTCTCTTCTCTCTTCTCTCCGCTCTTCTTTCTCTCCTTTGTCCTCCCTCCCTCCCTCCCTCCCTCCCTCCCTCCCTCCCTCCCTCCCTCCCTCCCTCCCTCCCTCCCTCCCTCCCTCCCTCTGTTCTCCTCCCTACCCCCTCTCTCCTCTCCCCTTCCTCTCCTCTGTTCTCCTCCCTACCCCCTCTCTCCTCTCTCCTTCCTCTCCTCTGTTCTCCTCCCTACCCCCTCTCCTCTCCCTTTTCTCTCCTCTGTTCTCCTCCCTATCCCTCTCTCCTCTCCCCTTCCTCTCCTCTGTTCTCCTCCATACCCCCTCTCTCCTCTCCCCTTTCTCTCCTCTGTTCTCCTCCCTACCCCCTCTCCTGTCCCCTTTCTCTCCTCTGTTCTCCTCCCAACCCCATCTCCTCTCCCCTTTCTCTCTTCTGTTCTCTTCCCAACCCCCTCTCTTCTCCCCTTTCTCTCCTCTGTTCTCCTCCCTAACCCCTTTCTCCTTTCTCTCTTCTGTTCTCCTCCCAACCCCCTCAAAACCTCTCTTCTTCCAGCTCACTTCCTCCCTCTCTTCCCTCTCTCTCTCTAGCTTCAAGCATCCATCGTTTACGTCCACCCTACCTCCATCATTTACGTCTAATCCTACGTCCATTATTTATGTCTAATCCTACCTCCATTATTTACGTCTAATCCCACCTCCATCATTTACGTCTAATCCTACCTCCATTATTTACGTCCAATCCTACCTCCATTATTTACGTCCAATCCTACCTCCATTATTTACGTCTAATCCTACCTCCATTATTTACGTCTAATCCTACCTCCATTATTTACGTCCAATCCTACCTCCATTATTTACGTCTAATCCTACCTCCATTATTTACGTCTAATCCTACCTCCATTATTTATGTCTAATCCTACCTCCATTATTTACGTCTAATCCTACCTTCATTATTTACGTCTAATCCTACCTCCATTATTTACGTCTAATCCTACCTTCATTATTTACGTCTAATCCTACCTCCATTATTTACGTCTAATCCTACCTCCATTATTTACGTCCAATCCTACCTCCATTATTTACGTCCAATCCTACCCCCAATATTTACGTCCAATCTTACCTCCATTATTTACGTCTAATCCTAATCCTCTGGGTGAGGGAGAATATAAAATAAATGGTACATTTAGACGCCAACCTGTCACACAGTAACAGAACAGAAAGAGCTCTCATGTAGTGTGAGTCTGTTGGAGACGTCCTGCTGTTGGAGACGTCCATCCTGCTGTTGGAGACGTCCGTCCTGCTGTTGGAGACGTCCATCCTGCTGTTGGAGACGTCCATCCTGCTGTTGGAGACGTCCATCCTGCTGTTGGAGACGTCCGTCCTGCTGTTGGAGACGTCCATCCTGCTGTTGGAGACGTCCATCCATCCTGCTGTTGGAGACGTCCATCCTCCTGCTGTTGGAGACGTCCATCCATCCTGCTGTTGGAGACGTCCATCCATCCTGCTGTTGGAGACGTCCATCCTGCTGTTGGAGACGTCCGTCCTGCTGTTGGAGACGTCCGATCCTGCTGTTGGAGACGTCCATCCTGCTGTTGGAGACGTCCATCCTGCTGTTGGAGACGTCCGTCCTGCTGTTGGAGACGTCCGTCCTGCTGTTGGAGACGTCCGTCCTGCTGTTGGAGACGTCCGTCCTGCTGTTGGAGACGTCCGTCCTGCTGTTGGAGACGTCCGTCCTGCTGTTGGAGACGTCCGTCCTGCTGTTGGAGACGTCCGTCCTGCTGTTGGAGACGTCCATCCTGCTGTTGGAGACGTCCATCCTGCTGTTGGAGACGTCCATCCATCCTGCTGTTGGAGACGTCCATCCATCCTGCTGTTGGAGACGTCCATCCATCCTGCTGTTGGAGACGTCCATCCTGCTGTTGGAGACGTCCATCCTGCTGTTGGAGACGTCCATCCTGCTGTTGGAGACGTCCATCCTGCTGTTGGAGACGTCCATCCTGCTGTTGGAGACGTCCATCCATCCTGCTGTTGGAGACGTCCATCCTGCTGTTGGAGACGTCCATCCTGCTGTTGGAGACGTCCATCCTGCTGTTGGAGACGTCCGTCCTGCTGTTGGAGACGTCCGTCCTGCTGTTGGAGACGTCCGTCCTGCTGTTGGAGACGTCCGTCCTGCTGTTGGAGACGTCCGTCCTGCTGTTGGAGACGTCCATCCTGCTGTTGGAGACGTCCATCCTGCTGTTGGAGACGTCCATCCTGCTGTTGGAGACGTCCATCCATCCTGCTGTTGGAGACGTCCATCCTGCTGTTGGAGACGTCCATCCTGCTGTTGGAGACGTCCATCCATCCTGCTGTTGGAGACGTCCATCCTGCTGTTGGAGACGTCCATCCTGCTGTTGGAGACGTCCATCCTGCTGTTGGAGACGTCCATCCTGCTGTTGGAGACGTCCATCATCCTGCTGTTGGAGACGTCCATCCATCCTGCTGTTGGAGACGTCCATCCATCCTGCTGTTGGAGACGTCCATCCATCCTGCTGTTGGAGACGTCCATCCTGCTGTTGGAGACGTCCATCCTGCTGTTGGAGACGTCCATCCTGCTGTTGGAGACGTCCATCCTGCTGTTGGAGACGTCCATCCTGCTGTTGGAGACGTCCATCCTGCTGTTGGAGACGTCCGTCCTGCTGTTGGAGACGTCCATCCTGCTGTTGGAGACGTCCATCCTGCTGTTGGAGACGTCCATCCTGCTGTTGGAGACGTCCATCCTGCTGTTGGAGACGTCCATCCTGCTGTTGGAGACGTCCATCCTGCTGTTGGAGACGTCCGTCCTGCTGTTGGAGACGTCCGTCCTGCTGTTGGAGACGTCCGTCCTGCTGTTGGAGACGTCCGTCCTGCTGTTGGAGACGTCCGTCCTGCTGTTGGAGACGTCCGTCCTGCTGTTGGAGACGTCCGTCCTGCTGTTGGAGACGTCCGTCCTGCTGTTGGAGACGTCCGTCCTGCTGTTGGAGACGTCCATCCTGCTGTTGGAGACGTCCATCCTGCTGTTGGAGACGTCCATCCATCCTGCTGTTGGAGACGTCCATCCTGCTGTTGGAGACGTCCATCCTGCTGTTGGAGACGTCCATCCTGCTGTTGGAGACGTCCATCCTGCTGTTGGAGACGTCCATCCTGCTGTTGGAGACGTCCATCCTGCTGTTGGAGACGTCCATCCTGCTGTTGGAGACGTCCATCCATCCTGCTGTTGGAGACGTCCATCCATCCTGCTGTTGGAGACGTCCATCCATCCTGCTGTTGGAGACGTCCATCCATCCTGCTGTTGGAGACGTCCATCCATCCTGCTGTTGGAGACGTCCATCCATCCTGCTGTTGGAGACGTCCATCCATCCTGCTGTTGGAGACGTCCATCCATCCTGCTGTTGGAGACGTCCATCCATCCTGCTGTTGGAGACGTCCATCCATCCTGCTGTTGGAGACGTCCATCCTGCTGTTGGAGACGTCCATCCTGCTGTTGGAGACGTCCATCCATCCTGCTGTTGGAGACGTCCATCCATCCTGCTGTTGGAGACGTCCGTCCTGCTGTTGGAGACGTCCGTCCTGCTGTTGGAGACGTCCGTCCTGCTGTTGGAGACGTCCATCCATCCTGCTGTTGGAGACGTCCATCCATCCTGCTGTTGGAGACGTCCATCCTGCTGTTGGAGACGTCCATCCTGCTGTTGGAGACGTCCATCCTGCTGTTGGAGACGTCCATCCTGCTGTTGGAGACGTCCTGCTGTTGGAGACGTCCGTCCTGCTGTTGGAGACGTCCGTCCTGCTGTTGGAGACGTCCGTCCTGCTGTTGGAGACGTCCGTCCTGCTGTTGGAGACGTCCGTCCTGCTGTTGGAGACGTCCATCCTGCTGTTGGAGACGTCCATCCTGCTGTTGGAGACGTCCATCCTGCTGTTGGAGACGTCCATCCTGCTGTTGGAGACGTCCATCCTGCTGTTGGAGACGTCCGTCCTGCTGTTGGAGACGTCCATCCTGCTGTTGGAGACGTCCATCCTGCTGTTGGAGACGTCCGTCCTGCTGTTGGAGACGTCCGTCCTGCTGTTGGAGACGTCCGTCCTGCTGTTGGAGACGTCCATCCTGCTGTTGGAGACGTCCATCCTGCTGTTGGAGACGTCCATCCTGCTGTTGGAGACGTCCATCCTGCTGTTGGAGACGTCCATCCTGCTGTTGGAGACGTCCATCCTGCTGTTGGAGACGTCCATCCTGCTGTTGGAGACGTCCATCCTGCTGTTGGAGACGTCCATCATCCTGCTGTTGGAGACGTCCATCCATCCTGCTGTTGGAGACGTCCATCCATCCTGCTGTTGGAGACGTCCATCCATCCTGCTGTTGGAGACGTCCATCCATCCTGCTGTTGGAGACGTCCATCCTGCTGTTGGAGACGTCCATCCATCCTGCTGTTGGAGACGTCCATCCTGCTGTTGGAGACGTCCATCCTGCTGTTGGAGACGTCCATCCTGCTGTTGGAGACGTCCATCCATCCTGCTGTTGGAGACGTCCATCCTGCTGTTGGAGACGTCCATCCTGCTGTTGGAGACGTCCGTCCTGCTGTTGGAGACGTCCATCCTGCTGTTGGAGACGTCCATCCTGCTGTTGGAGACGTCCGTCCTGCTGTTGGAGACGTCCGTCCTGCTGTTGGAGACGTCCGTCCTGCTGTTGGAGACGTCCATCCTGCTGTTGGAGACGTCCATCCTGCTGTTGGAGACGTCCATCCTGCTGTTGGAGACGTCCATCCATCCTGCTGTTGGAGACGTCCATCCTGCTGTTGGAGACGTCCATCCTGCTGTTGGAGACGTCCATCCTGCTGTTGGAGACGTCCATCCTGCTGTTGGAGACGTCCATCCATCCTGCTGTTGGAGACGTCCATCCTGCTGTTGGAGACGTCCATCCATCCTGCTGTTGGAGACGTCCTCATCCTGCTGTTGGAGACGTCCTCCATCCTGCTGTTGGAGACGTCCATCCTGCTGTTGGAGACGTCCATCCTGCTGTTGGAGACGTCCATCCTGCTGTTGGAGACGTCCATCCTGCTGTTGGAGACGTCCATCCTGCTGTTGGAGACGTCCATCCTGCTGTTGGAGACGTCCTCCATCCTGCTGTTGGAGACGTCCCATCCTGCTGTTGGAGACGTCCATCCTGCTGTTGGAGACGTCCATCCTGCTGTTGGAGACGTCCGTCCTGCTGTTGGAGACGTCCGTCCTGCTGTTGGAGACGTCCATCCTGCTGTTGGAGACGTCCATCCTGCTGTTGGAGACGTCCATCCTGCTGTTGGAGACGTCCATCCTGCTGTTGGAGACGTCCGTCCTGCTGTTGGAGACGTCCGTCCTGCTGTTGGAGACGTCCGTCCTGCTGTTGGAGACGTCCATCCTGCTGTTGGAGACGTCCATCCTGCTGTTGGAGACGTCCATCCTGCTGTTGGAGACGTCCATCCATCCTGCTGTTGGAGACGTCCATCCATCCTGCTGTTGGAGACGTCCATCCATCCTGCTGTTGGAGACGTCCATCCTGCTGTTGGAGACGTCCATCCTGCTGTTGGAGACGTCCATCCTGCTGTTGGAGACGTCCATCCTGCTGTTGGAGACGTCCATCCTGCTGTTGGAGACGTCCATCCTGCTGTTGGAGACGTCCATCCTGCTGTTGGAGACGTCCATCCTGCTGTTGGAGACGTCCATCCTGCTGTTGGAGACGTCCATCCTGCTGTTGGAGACGTCCATCCTGCTGTTGGAGACGTCCATCCTGCTGTTGGAGACGTCCATCCTGCTGTTGGAGACGTCCATCCTGCTGTTGGAGACGTCCATCCTGCTGTTGGAGACGTCCGTCCTGCTGTTGGAGACGTCCGTCCTGCTGTTGGAGACGTCCGTCCTGCTGTTGGAGACGTCCATCCATCCTGCTGTTGGAGACGTCCATCCATCCTGCTGTTGGAGACGTCCATCCTGCTGTTGGAGACGTCCATCCATCCTGCTGTTGGAGACGTCCATCCATCCTGCTGTTGGAGACGTCCATCCATCCTGCTGTTGGAGACGTCCATCCATCCTGCTGTTGGAGACGTCCATCCTGCTGTTGGAGACGTCCATCCTGCTGTTGGAGACGTCCATCCTGCTGTTGGAGACGTCCATCCTGCTGTTGGAGACGTCCATCCTGCTGTTGGAGACGTCCATCCTGCTGTTGGAGACGTCCGTCCTGCTGTTGGAGACGTCCATCCTGCTGTTGGAGACGTCCGTCCTGCTGTTGGAGACGTCCATCCTGCTGTTGGAGACGTCCATCCTGCTGTTGGAGACGTCCATCCTGCTGTTGGAGACGTCCATCCTGCTGTTGGAGACGTCCATCCTGCTGTTGGAGACGCTCCATCCTGCTGTTGGAGACGTCCATCCTGCTGTTGGAGACGTCCGTCCTGCTGTTGGAGACGTCCATCCTGCTGTTGGAGACGTCCGTCCTGCTGTTGGAGACGTCCGTCCTGCTGTTGGAGACGTCCGTCCTGCTGTTGGAGACGTCCGTCCTGCTGTTGGAGACGTCCGTCCTGCTGTTGGAGACGTCCTGCTGTTGGAGACGTCCATCCTGCTGTTGGAGACGTCCATCCTGTTGTTGGAGACGTCCATCCATCCTGCTGTTGGAGACGTCCTGCTGTTGGAGACGTCCATCCTGCTGTTGGAGACGTCCATCCTGCTGTTGGAGACGTCCATCCTGCTGTTGGAGACGTCCATCCTGCTGTTGGAGACGTCCATCCTGCTGTTGGAGACGTCCATCCTGCTGTTGGAGACGTCCATTCATCCTGCTGTTGGAGACGTCCATCCATCCTGCTGTTGGAGACGTCCATCCATCCTGCTGTTGGAGACGTCCATCCATCCTGCTGTTGGAGACGTCCTCCATCCTGCTGTTGGAGACGTCCATCCTGCTGTTGGAGACGTCCATCCTGCTGTTGGAGACGTCCATCCTGCTGTTGGAGACGTCCATCCTGCTGTTGGAGACGTCCATCCTGCTGTTGGAGACGTCCATCCTGCTGTTGGAGACGTCCGTCCTGCTGTTGGAGACGTCCGTCCTGCTGTTGGAGACGTCCATCCTGCTGTTGGAGACGTCCATCCATCCTGCTGTTGGAGACGTCCATCCTGCTGTTGGAGACGTCCGTCCTGCTGTTGGAGACGTCCGTCCTGCTGTTGGAGACGTCCGTCCTGCTGTTGGAGACGTCCATCCTGCTGTTGGAGACGTCCATCCATCCTGCTGTTGGAGACGTCCATCCATCCTGCTGTTGGAGACGTCCATCCATCCTGCTGTTGGAGACGTCCATCCTGCTGTTGGAGACGTCCATCCTGCTGTTGGAGACGTCCCATCCTGCTGTTGGAGACGTCCATCCATCCTGCTGTTGGAGACGTCCATCCTGCTGTTGGAGACGTCCATCCTGCTGTTGGAGACGTCCGTCCTGCTGTTGGAGACGTCCGTCCTGCTGTTGGAGACGTCCATCCTGCTGTTGGAGACGTCCATCCTGCTGTTGGAGACGTCCGTCCTGCTGTTGGAGACGTCCATCCTGCTGTTGGAGACGTCCGTCCTGCTGTTGGAGACGTCCGTCCTGCTGTTGGAGACGTCCGTCCTGCTGTTGGAGACGTCCATCCTGCTGTTGGAGACGTCCATCCTGCTGTTGGAGACGTCCATCCTGCTGTTGGAGACGTCCATCCTGCTGTTGGAGACGTCCATCCTGCTGTTGGAGACGTCCATCCTGCTGTTGGAGACGTCCATCCTGCTGTTGGAGACGTCCATCCATCCTGCTGTTGGAGACGTCCATCCATCCTGCTGTTGGAGACGTCCATCCTGCTGTTGGAGACGTCCATCCTGCTGTTGGAGACGTCCATCCTGCTGTTGGAGACGTCCATCCTGCTGTTGGAGACGTCCATCCTGCTGTTGGAGACGTCCATCCTGCTGTTGGAGACGTCCGTCCTGCTGTTGGAGACGTCCGTCCTGCTGTTGGAGACGTCCGTCCTGCTGTTGGAGACGTCCGTCCTGCTGTTGGAGACGTCCGTCCTGCTGTTGGAGACGTCCATCCTGCTGTTGGAGACGTCCATCCTGCTGTTGGAGACGTCCATCCTGCTGTTGGAGACGTCCATCCTGCTGTTGGAGACGTCCTGCTGTTGGAGACGTCCATCCTGCTGTTGGAGACGTCCTGCTGTTGGAGACGTCCATCCTGCTGTTGGAGACGTCCATCCTGCTGTTGGAGACGTCCATCCATCCTGCTGTTGGAGACGTCCTCATCCTGCTGTTGGAGACGTCCATCCATCCTGCTGTTGGAGACGTCCATCCATCCTGCTGTTGGAGACGTCCATCCATCCTGCTGTTGGAGACGTCCATCCATCCTGCTGTTGGAGACGTCCATCCTGCTGTTGGAGACGTCCATCCTGCTGTTGGAGACGTCCATCCTGCTGTTGGAGACGTCCATCCTGCTGTTGGAGACGTCCATCCTGCTGTTGGAGACGTCCATCCTGCTGTTGGAGACGTCCATCCTGCTGTTGGAGACGTCCTGCATCCTGCTGTTGGAGACGTCCATCCATCCTGCTGTTGGAGACGTCCATCCATCCTGCTGTTGGAGACGTCCATCCATCCTGCTGTTGGAGACGTCCATCCATCCTGCTGTTGGAGACGTCCATCCATCCTGCTGTTGGAGACGTCCATCCATCCTGCTGTTGGAGACGTCCATCCGTCCTGCTGTTGGAGACGTCCTCATCCTGCTGTTGGAGACGTCCGTCCTGCTGTTGGAGACGTCCGTCCTGCTGTTGGAGACGTCCGTCCTGCTGTTGGAGACGTCCATCCTGCTGTTGGAGACGTCCATCCTGCTGTTGGAGACGTCCATCCTGCTGTTGGAGACGTCCATCCTGCTGTTGGAGACGTCCGTCCTGCTGTTGGAGACGTCCGTCCTGCTGTTGGAGACGTCCGTCCTGCTGTTGGAGACGTCCGTCCTGCTGTTGGAGACGTCCGTCCTGCTGTTGGAGACGTCCATCCTGCTGTTGGAGACGTCCATCCTGCTGTTGGAGACGTCCATCCTGCTGTTGGAGACGTCCATCCATCCTGCTGTTGGAGACGTCCTGCTGTTGGAGACGTCCATCCTGCTGTTGGAGACGTCCTCCTGCTGTTGGAGACGTCCATCCTGCTGTTGGAGACGTCCATCCTGCTGTTGGAGACGTCCATCATCCTGCTGTTGGAGACGTCCATTCATCCTGCTGTTGGAGACGTCCATCCATCCTGCTGTTGGAGACGTCCTTCCATCCTGCTGTTGGAGACGTCCATCCATCCTGCTGTTGGAGACGTCCATCCTGCTGTTGGAGACGTCCATCCTGCTGTTGGAGACGTCCATCCTGCTGTTGGAGACGTCCATCCTGCTGTTGGAGACGTCCATCCTGCTGTTGGAGACGTCCGTCCTGCTGTTGGAGACGTCCTCGATCCTGCTGTTGGAGACGTCCATCCATCCTGCTGTTGGAGACGTCCATCCATCCTGCTGTTGGAGACGTCCATCCATCCTGCTGTTGGAGACGTCCATCCATCCTGCTGTTGGAGACGTCCATCCGTCCTGCTGTTGGAGACGTCCGTCCTGCTGTTGGAGACGTCCATCCTGCTGTTGGAGACGTCCATCCATCCTGCTGTTGGAGACGTCCATCCTGCTGTTGGAGACGTCCATCCTGCTGTTGGAGACGTCCATCCATCCTGCTGTTGGAGACGTCCTCGATCCTGCTGTTGGAGACGTCCATCCTGCTGTTGGAGACGTCCATCCATCCTGCTGTTGGAGACGTCCGTCCATCCTGCTGTTGGAGACGTCCATCCTGCTGTTGGAGACGTCCGTCCTGCTGTTGGAGACGTCCATCCTGCTGTTGGAGACGTCCATCCTGCTGTTGGAGACGTCCATCCTGCTGTTGGAGACGTCCATCCGTCCTGCTGTTGGAGACGTCCATCCTGCTGTTGGAGACGTCCATCCTGCTGTTGGAGACGTCCATCCTGCTGTTGGAGACGTCCATCCTGCTGTTGGAGACGTCCGTCCTGCTGTTGGAGACGTCCGTCCTGCTGTTGGAGACGTCCGTCCTGCTGTTGGAGACGTCCATCCATCCTGCTGTTGGAGACGTCCATCCATCCTGCTGTTGGAGACGTCCATCCATCCTGCTGTTGGAGACGTCCATCCATCCTGCTGTTGGAGACGTCCATCCATCCTGCTGTTGGAGACGTCCATCCTGCTGTTGGAGACGTCCATCCTGCTGTTGGAGACGTCCATCCTGCTGTTGGAGACGTCCATCCTGCTGTTGGAGACGTCCATCCTGCTGTTGGAGACGTCCATCCTGCTGTTGGAGACGTCCATCCTGCTGTTGGAGACGTCCGTCCTGCTGTTGGAGACGTCCGTCCTGCTGTTGGAGACGTCCGTCCTGCTGTTGGAGACGTCCGTCCTGCTGTTGGAGACGTCCGTCCTGCTGTTGGAGACGTCCGTCCTGCTGTTGGAGACGTCCGTCCTGCTGTTGGAGACGTCCGTCCTGCTGTTGGAGACGTCCATCCTGCTGTTGGAGACGTCCATCCTGCTGTTGGAGACGTCCATCCTGCTGTTGGAGACGTCCATCCTGCTGTTGGAGACGTCCATCCTGCTGTTGGAGACGTCCTCCTGCTGTTGGAGACGTCCATCCTGCTGTTGGAGACGTCCATCCTGCTGTTGGAGACGTCCATCCTGCTGTTGGAGACGTCCATCTGCATCCTGCTGTTGGAGACGTCCATCCATCCTGCTGTTGGAGACGTCCATCCATCCTGCTGTTGGAGACGTCCTCCATCCTGCTGTTGGAGACGTCCATCCTGCTGTTGGAGACGTCCATCCTGCTGTTGGAGACGTCCATCCTGCTGTTGGAGACGTCCATCCATCCTGCTGTTGGAGACGTCCATCCTGCTGTTGGAGACGTCCATCCATCCTGCTGTTGGAGACGTCCATCCTGCTGTTGGAGACGTCCATCCTGCTGTTGGAGACGTCCGTCCTGCTGTTGGAGACGTCCGTCCTGCTGTTGGAGACGTCCGTCCTGCTGTTGGAGACGTCCATCCATCCTGCTGTTGGAGACGTCCATCCATCCTGCTGTTGGAGACGTCCATCCATCCTGCTGTTGGAGACGTCCATCCATCCTGCTGTTGGAGACGTCCATCCATCCTGCTGTTGGAGACGTCCATCCATCCTGCTGTTGGAGACGTCCATCCATCCTGCTGTTGGAGACGTCCATCCTGCTGTTGGAGACGTCCGTCCTGCTGTTGGAGACGTCCGTCCTGCTGTTGGAGACGTCTCCATCCTGCTGTTGGAGACGTCATCCATCCTGCTGTTGGAGACGTCCATCCTGCTGTTGGAGACGTCATCCATCCTGCTGTTGGAGACGTCCATCCTGCTGTTGGAGACGTCCATCCTGCTGTTGGAGACGTCCGTCCTGCTGTTGGAGACGTCCGTCCTGCTGTTGGAGACGTCCGTCCTGCTGTTGGAGACGTCCGTCCTGCTGTTGGAGACGTCCATCCTGCTGTTGGAGACGTCCATCCTGCTGTTGGAGACGTCCATCCTGCTGTTGGAGACGTTGTTGTTGTTTTGTCTCTGTTCACCAGACAAGTGATGGCTGTTGTTATTTAGTGGTAGTCTGTTGACCCAGACAGACATATGTAACAAGACAACATGGAGGAGATCATTCCTATTCTGTCAGTGAACGTGAGGCCTTCCCACCCAGGGCTGTGTATGTCGGCTGGGGGTGGAGGAACGAGGGGGTTGAGGGGGTGTGCGTTCACGCGGTGTGTAATGTGGTGTGTTTGTTGGCTTGGGGTGTGTCAACAACAAATCAAATCACATTTTGTTGGTCACACATACACATATTTAGCAGATGTTATTGCGGGTGTAGTGAAATGCTTGTCGAAGGCTTTGTAGTAACAGACCGGATGAATTAGCATCAGTCGACGCTTAAAATAGAGAGAAAATGTATGCTGACACACATAGCCACATACTGTAGCCCCTGGGAAGCTGACTGATGGTCTCCCCTATATTCATGGCTGTCTGTAGTCATGTTGCTGTCTGTCTGTAGTCCGGTGGCTGTCTGTCTGTAGTCATGTTGCTGTCTGTCTGTAGTCCTGTGGCTGTCTGTCTGTGGTCATGTTGCTGTCTATCTGTAGTCATATTGCTGTCTGTCTGTAGTCATGTTGCTGTCTGTCTGTAGTCATGTTGCTGTCTGTCTCTAGTCACGTTGCTGTCTGTCTGAAGTCCGGTGCCTGTCTGTCTGTAGTCATGTTGCTGTCTGTCTGTAGTCCTGTGGCTGTCTGTCTGTGGTCATGTTGCTGTCTGTCTGTAGTCATATTGCTGTCTGTCTGTAGTCATGTTGCTGTCTGTCTGTAGTCATGTTGCTGTCTGTCTGTAGTCATGTTGCTGTCTGTCTCTAGTCACGTTGCTGTCTGTCTGTAGTCCGGTGGCTGTATGTCTGTAGTCATGTTGCTGTCTGTCTGTAGTCCTGTGGCTGTCTGTCTGTAGTCATGTTGCTGTCTATCTGTAGTCATGTTGCTGTCTGTCTGTAGTCATGTTGCTGTCTGTCTGTAGTCATGTTGCTGTCTGTCTCTAGTGACGTTGCTGTCTGTCTGTAGTCCGGTGGTTGTCTGTCTGTAGTCATGTTGCTGTCTATCTGTAGTCATGTTTCTGTCTGTCTGTAGTCATGTTGCTGTCTATCTCTAGTCCTCTGGCTGTCTGTCTGTAGTCATGTTGCTGTCTGTCTGTAGTCACGTTGCTGTCTGTCTGTAGTCACGTTGATGTCTGTCTCTAGTCACGTTGCTGTCTGTCTGTATACATGTTGCTGTCTATCTGTAGTCATGTTGCTGTCTATCTGTAGTCATGTTTCTGTCTATCTGTAGTCATGTTGCTGTCTGTCTGTAGTCATGTTGCTGTCTGTCTGTAGTCATGTTGCTGTCTGTCTCTAGTCCTCTGGCTGTCTGTCTGTAGTCATGTTGCTGTCTATCTTGTGGTCATGTTGCTGTTTATCTGTAGTCATGTTGCTGTCTGTCTGTAGTCACTTTGCTGTCTATCTCTAGTCCTCTGGCTGTCTGTCTGTAGTCATGTTGCTGTCTGTCTGTAGTCAGGTTGCTGTCTGTCTGTAGTCTGGTGGCAGTCTGTCTGTAGTCACATTGCTGTCTATCTCTAGTCCTCTGGCTGTCTGTCTGTAGTCATGTTGCTGTCTGTCTGTAGTCCAGTGGCTGTCTGTCTGTAGTCATGTTGCTGTCTGTCTGTAGTCACGTTGCTGTCTATCTCTAGTCCTCTGGCTGTCTGTCTGTAGTCATGTTGCTGTCTGTCTGTAGTCACGTTGCTGTCTATCTCTAGTCCTCTGGCTGTCTGTCTGTAGTCATGTTGCTGTCTGTCTGTAGTCCAGTGGCTGTCTGTCTGTAGTCATGTTGCTGTCTGTCTGTAGTCATGTTGCTGTCTGTCTGTAGTCATGTTGCTGTCTATCTCTAGTCATGTTGCTGTCTGTCTGTAGTCCGGTGGCTGTCTGTCTGTAGTCATGTTGCTGTCTATCTGTAGTCATGTTGCTGTCTGTCTGTAGTCCTGTGGCTGTCTACCTGTAGTCATGTTGCTGTCTGTCTGTAGTCCAGTGGCTGTCTATCTGTAGTCATGTGGCTGTCTGTCTGTAGTCCGGTGGCTGTCTGTCTGTAGTCACGTTGCTGTCTATCTCTAGTCCTCTGGCTGTCTGTCTGTAGTCATGTTGCTGTCTGTCTGTAGTCATGTTGCTGTCTGTCTGTAGTCATGTTGCTGTCTGTCTGTAGTCATGTTGCTGTCTGTCTGTAGTCATGTTGCTGTCTGTCTGTAGTCATGTTGCTGTCTGTCTGTAGTCATGTTGCTGTCTATCTGTAGTCATGTTGCTGTCTGTCTGTAGTCCTGTGGCTGTCTACCTGTAGTCATGTTGCTGTCTGTCTGTAGTCCGGTGGCTGTCTATCTGTAGTCATGTGGCTGTCTCTCTGTAGTCATGTGGCTGTCTGTCTGTAGTCCAGTGGCTGTCTGTCTGTAGTCCAGTGGCTGTCTGTCTGTAGTCATGTTGCTCTCTGTCTGTTGTCATGTTGCTGTCTGTCTGTAGTCATGTTGCTGTCTGTCTGTAGTCATGTTGCCTTCTATCTCTAGTCCTCTGGCTGTCTGTCTGTAGTCCTGTAGCTGTCTGTCTGTTGTCCTGTAGCTGTCTGCCTGTAGTCCTGTGGCTGTAGACCAGATTTGGTGTACGCCCCAAATGGAACCTGGTCAAACGTAGTGCACTAAATATGGAATAGAGTGCCAATTTGGATGTGAACCTGACCAAGGCCTATTGCCCAGAGGCACAGAGAGATGGGAGGAGGAGGGCTATTTCAGAAAGACGGTGGGATGGAGGAGGGCTATTTCATAGAAACAGAAAGACAGGGGGATGGAGGAGGGCTATTTCATAGAAACAGAAAGACAGTGGGATGGAGAAGGGCTATTTCATAGAAACAGAAAGACAGGAGAATGGGGAGGTCTATTTCATAGAGACAGAAAGACAGGGGGATCGGGAGGTCTATTTCACTGAGACAGAAAGACAGGGGGATGAGGAGAAAAGGAAAAAGGCAGATAAATAGGTATGATGGTCAAATGTTTTCTGGTTAAAAGGATGACGTTAGCTGGTTTGGGGGGTTGGACATTTTAATGTTCGTCTCCCTGGTGATGACATGTTGACATCATTAGGCTGACTTCCTGGTCTGGCCCAGTGGCATACTGGGAGACCTCCTAATGGATGTCAACAAGCTGCTGGAGGGAGGATGGCATTCTCTCTCCCCCCATATCTTTCTCTCTCTCTCTCTCTCTCTCCCTCCTTCTCTCTCTCTCTCTTTCTCTCTCCCACACTTCTCTCTCTACTTTTGATGGCATAGAGGGCCATTCTTGCCTTGTCTCTCGCTCATTTACAGCTTTGTGAAAGTTACCTGAGGCGCTGATGTTTAGGCCAAGGTATGTATTGTTTTTTGTGTACTCAAGGGCAACAGTGTCTAGATGGAATTTGTATTTATGGTCCTGGCAACTGGACCTTTTGTGGAACACCATTATTTTTGTCTTACTGAGATTTACAGTCAGGGCCCAGGTCTGACAGAATCTGTGCAGAAGATCTAGGTGCTGCTGTAGGCCCTCCTTGGTTTGGGACAGAAGCACCAGATCATCAGGAAACAGTAGACATTTGACTTAAGATTCTAGTAGGGTGAGGCCGGGTGCTGCGGACTGTTCTAGTGCCCGCACCAATTTGTTGATGTATATGTTGAATAGGGTGGGGCTTAAGCTGCATCCCTGTCTCACCCCACGGCCCTGTGGAAAGAAATGTGCGTGTTTTTTGCCAATTTTAACCACACACAATTTGTATAGCAGACCCTCATGCCAAATTGATTCAAAAGCTTTTTTGAAATCAACAATTAGGGTGTGAATACGTGGTCTGTCGTACGGCAATTTGGTAAAAAGCCAATTTGACATTTGCTCAGTACATTGTTTTCATTTAGGAAATGTACGAGTCTGCTGTTAATGATAATGCAGAGGATTTTTTAAAGGTTGCTGTTGATGCATCGCACGGTAGTTATTGGGGTGAAATTTGTCAAAATGTTTGTGTATTGGGGTGAACAGTTGTTGGCTCCAAATATTGGGGAAGATGCCAGAGCCAAGGATGATGTTAAAGAGTTTATGTATAGCAACTGAAATTTGTGGTCTGTATATTTTATCATTTAACTGAGGATAACATCAAATCCACAGGCCTTTTCGGGTTGGAGGGTTGGTATTTTGTCCTGTAGTTCATTCAATGTAATTGGAGAATCCAGTGGGTTCTGGTAGTCTTTAGTCATGTGGGTTGGCCTGCTGAGCATCTGGTACATGCCAGTGACTTGGGCTAGTGTAAGAGTGGGGGTTGGGCCTGTTTGCCTGCACACAGCCTGGGCGTATGTGTGACTTTCATGTTGAGGCCCTCTTTGCCGGAGTGGGGGGCATGGGGTGGGAAGGAGGGGCATAGGTCTGATCCGAGGGGGCCTAAATGGGGTGTGGGCATGGTTGACTTGGGGGGTGTTGATTGGTTGGGGTGGGGATGTGGCTGGTGGTGCTGTAATCTGGATGTAGGTCCTCTCAGCATGGGTCCTCAATGTGCAGGTCTGGGAGAGTGTCTCGCTGGTCTGGCCGGGGTGTTTATTGATCTGTTGCTCCTGTGTGAGGTGTTGGAGCTGCGGTTGACGGCGATGTCTTTTATGGTCCTGGCTAAGGTGAGAACTGCTGCCTTCAAATCAAAGTTTATTTGTCACATGCGCCGAATACAACAGGTGTAGACCTTACAGTGAAATGCTTACTTATAGGCTCTAACCAATAGTGCGGAAAAAAGACACAATGCAAATAGTCCGGGTAGCCATTTGGTTACCTGTTCAGGATTCTTATGGCTTGGGGGTAAAAACTGTTGAGAAGCCTTTTTGTCCTAGACTTGGCACTCCGGTACCGCTTGCCATGCGGTAGTAGAGAGAACAGTCTATGACTGGGGTGGCTGGGGTCTTTGACAATTTTCAGGGCCTTCCTCTGACACCACCTGGTGTAGAGGTCCTGGATGGCAGGCAGCTTTGCCCCAGTGATGTACTGGGCCGTACGCACTACCCTCTGAAGTGCCTTGCGGTCGTAGGCCGAGCAATTGCCGTACCAGGCAGTGATGCAACCGGTCAGGATGCTCTCGATGTTGCAGCTGTAGAACCTTGTGAGGATCTCAGGACCCATGCCAAATCTTTTTAGTTTCCTGAGAGGGAATAGGCTTTGTCATGCCCTCTTCACGACTGTCTTGGTGTGTTTGGACCATTCTAATTTGTTGTTGATGTGGACACCAAGGAATTTGAAGCTCTCAACCTGCTCCACTACAGCCCCGTCGATGAGAATGGGGATGTGCTCGGTGCTCCTTTTCCTGTAGTCCACAATCATCTCCTTAGTCTTGGTTACGTTGAGGGATAGGTTGTTATTCTGGCACCACACGGCCAGGTCTCTGACCTCCTCCCTATAGGCTGTCTCGTCGTTGTCGGTGATCAGGCCTACCACTGTTGTGTCGTCAGCAAACTTAATGATGGTGTTGGAGTCGTGCCTGGCCATGCAGTCGTGGGTGAACAGGGAGTACAGGATGGGACTGAGCACGCACCCCTGGGGAGCTCCAGTGTTGAGGATCAGCATGGCAGATGTGTTGCTACCTACCCTCACCACCTGGGGGCGGCCCGTCAGGAAGTCCAGGATCCAGTTGCAGAGGGAGGTGTTTAGTCCCAGGGTCCTTAGCTTAGTGATGAGCTTTGAGTGCACTATGGTGTTGAACGCTGAGCTGTAGTGAATGAATGGCATTCTCACATAGGTGTTCCTTTTGTCCAGGTGGGAAAGGGCAGTGTTGAGTGCAAGAGATATTGCATCATCTGTGGATCTGTTTGGGCGGTATGCAAATTGGAGTGGGTCTAGGGTTTCTGGGATAATGGTGTTGATGTGAGCCATTACCAGCCTTTCAAAGCACTTCATGGCTACGGGCGTGAGTGCTACGGGTCTGTAGTCATTTAGGCAGGTTGCCTTTGTGTTCTTGGCCACAGGGACTATGGTGGTCTGCTTGAAGCATGTTGGTATTACAGACTCAATCAGGGACATGTTGAAAATGTCAGTGAAGACACCTGCCAGTTGGTCAGCACATGCCCAGAGCACACATCCTGGTAATCCATCTGGCCCCGCAGCCTTGTGAATGTTGACCTGTTTATAGGTCTTACTCACGTCGGCTATGGAGAGCGTGATCACACAGTCGTCCGGAACAGCTGATGCCCTCATGCATGCCTCAGTGTTGCTTGCCTCGAAGCGAGCATAGAAGTGATTTAGCTCGTCTGGTAGACTCATGTCACTGGGCAGCTCGCGGCTGTGCTTCCCTTTGTAGTCTGTAATAGTTTGCAAGCCCTGCCACATCCGACGAGTGTCGAAGCCGGTGTAGTATGATTCAATCTTAGCTCTATATTGTTTGATGGTTTGTTGCAGGGCATAGCGGTTGGGGTGTGTAGGTGGACCTGGTCATAAAGGCTGTTCAAGTCCAGGGTGGAGTGGTGGGCCAGGTAAATATTTGGTTTTGAGGCACAGTCACGAGAAATACCTACATTTACCCACTGTATGGTAGCAGGGTAGGGATAACCACTTTTGCATTGGTGAAAGTAGAAGAAGCTTTTTCAATCACTCCCTTGAGTGCTGTGGCCACCCTTTCCTGCTGTGTTCTCAGGTCGTTTGTGCCTGTGTGTATTATTATGTGGCTGGGTGACCCTAGTTGGTCCTCGGACAGAAGGTCTAGGGCACGCTTGGTGTTTGGAAAAAGTTTATTTTCTTGTATATATTTCCCATTTGAGTCCATAAGGAGTACAATCTGTGTCTTGTGTATGTCCTCAGTGGGTGTGGCGGGGTTGTCAGGAGGGCTATTAGGGTGGCTGACAGGGGGTGGGATCCCCTGGGCTTGGGGTTCTTCATTTATCTGTCCTGCTTTGATGTCGAGAATATGGTCAGGGTCTGAGGTGGACTGTTCTGCTGGCTTCTCTGCGGGAGGGGGGGCACCTCTCTAATGGGTTGTTCTCTGTCACACATCATCCCCCTCACCCTCTCCTCCAGCAGTCTGATCCTCTCCTCTAGTGCTCTGTTCTTTCTCCTGTTGATGCCGTCTCACCACAGTCCAGAGTGCAGATATGTCTCACTCTACCTCCAGCTCTCTGGGTCTGGTTGAGGGGGTGTTGCTGGGCTGGACAATTTTTTTGTGCTGACTGGAGTGTGTTCACCTGCTGTTCCATCTTCACCTGCCTTACCTCCAGCTGGGTGAATGTATCCTTAATTTCAATGAGAGAGTAGTACTCTGTGCTGGGAGGTTGACTTTCCGCTGGGGGGGTGGCTCGTCTGTGGGGTTATATAACGAAGAGGTCTTGGGGTTGCTCATCTGTGGGGTTGTATCATGAGGAGGTTAGGTCTGACACACTTGGGGTGCGGGCATCTTTCTTAAGAGAGAGCTTATCCTGCTGAGCTATCTCTTTGACTATGTGAAAGTCCAGCTGAAACTGTTTGGGGCTGCCCTGTACCATTACTGTTCCAGACTTGTACAGGTTAGCATTGGCTGACTCAGAGTCCTCGTTGTCTAATATCCTGAGTTTCCACCCATTTTAACAGAGGGGTGGTGTGTTAATATAGCACTGTGCCATGGGAAGATGAAGTTGCTTATGTTTCCATTTATATAGTAGTCTGCAAAAAGTGTCTCTGATTTTCCATAAGGATCTTCTCTTTTACGCGTTTTGTGTCTTCTCATTTTTTACATCCAGAGGGTACAGACCTCAGCATTTGGGCGGGGTAGGCTGTGAAACTCTCCTGCCATTATTGGGCCCAAGGGCTTAGACACCTCTCACTTCACACCTCAGTGATTATTAAAGTTGCAGTCAGATATGTTCTGTCCTAGTAGCCTTAACTTAGCATTCAGTCCTTATAAAGTAAAATATATAATTGTAATGTATTTTTATTCTTTGCGTTAAAGGTAGCTTCAGACTTAACATGACTCACTCAGTTCCAGGTTGGATGGTGTTTTCTGGTTTCTGTTTGTTTGCCAGAGCATTTGCTGTATATCTTGGAAATACGAATCTTTGGTAGTAGGAATCCTTCCCGGTAGTTTTGTCCAAAATCAGGTTGTAGGTTTGGAGTTTTGATTTGAAGTGAAAGTTATGTTCTTGAGGGTAGTATCCTGTATACGTCCTTGCCGAAAAATCCAAGTTGCTCTATCTTTTTGTAAAAACATTCTGAAAAAATGCAGGAACTCATCTCTCTCTACAGTATATCATAAGAGGATGTACGATGCCTTCAGAAAGTATTCACACCCATTCACTTTTTCCACATTTCGTTGTTGTTATAGCCTGAATTAAAAATGGATTAAATGTAGATTGTTTTTGTCACCCATCTTTACCCAATACCCCATAATGACAAAGCTAAAACATATTTATAATGTCAGAGTGGAATTATGTTTCCCCCAAAATGTACATATTAATAAAAAATGAAAAGCTAAAATGTCTTTATTCAAGTATTCAATCAATCAATTTTTATTTGTCACATGCTCCAAATATTACATGAAATGCTTACAAGCCCTTTAACCAACAATGCAGTTCAGAAAATATTTACTGAATAAACTAAAGTAAAAAAAGAAAGAAAAAAGGAATAATATATAATATATATATATAATATATTTAATATATACAATACAATATCAGTACAGAGTCAATGTGGTTAGTCAAGGTAATTTGTACATGTAGGTGGGGTAAAAAGTGACTATGCATAGATAATAAACAGTGTGGGGGGGGTGTTGTCAATACAAATAGTCTGGGTTTGTTTAATGGTTTCAGCTGTCTTATGGCTCGGAGGTAGAAGCTGTTAAGGAGCCTTTTGGACCTAGACTTGGAGCTCCGGTACCGCTTGCCGTGCGTTAGCAGAGAGAACAGTCTATGACTTGGGTGACTGGAGAATTATATATTTTTTTATGGCAAGCATAAATAAATTCACGAGTAAAAATGTGCTTAACATGTCACATAAGTTTCCCCACACATACAATTACCTCTAAGGTCCCTCAGTCGAGCAGTGAATTTCAAACACAGATTCAACCACAGTCCAGGGAGGTTTTCCAATGCCTCGCAAAGAGGGGTACCTATTGGTAGATGGGTAAAAATACAAAACAAATCTGACATTAAATATCCCTTTGAGATATTAATTACACATATCAATACACCCAGTCACTACAAAGATACAGGCGTCCTTTGTAACTCAGTTGCTGGAGAGGAACGATACCGCTCAGGGATTTCACCATGATGCCAATGGTGACTTTAAAACAGTTACAGAATTGAATGGCTGTGATAGGAGTTAACTCAGGATGGATCTACAACATTGTGCAACACTGTTTGCAACAAGGCACTAAAGCAATATTGCAAAAAATTTAAGAATACATCTTTTGTCCCTGAATACAAAGTGTTATTTTTGGGGCAAAGTCAACACATTACTGAGTACCACTCTCCATATTTTCAAGCAAAGCGGTGGCTGCATCATGTTATGGGTATGCTTGTAATAGTTTTTCAGGAGCAGGCAAAATCCTAGAGGAAAACCTGGTTCAGTCTGCTTTCCACCAGACACAGATTAATCCACCTTTCAGCAGGACAATAATCTAAAACAAAAGTCCAAATCTACACTGGAGCTGCTTACCAAGAAGACAGTCAATTTCCTGAGTGGCCGAGTTACAGTTTTGACTTAAATCGACTTGAAAATCTATGGCAAGACCTGAAAATAGTTGTCTAGCAATGATCAACAACCAATTTGACAAAGTTTTAAGAATTTTGAAAATAATAGGCAAATGATGCACAATCCAGGTGTGGAAAGCTCTTAGAGATTTACCCAGAAAGACTCACAGCTGTAATCACTGCCAAAGGTGCCTCTACAAAGTATTGACTCAGGGTTGTGAATACTTATGTAAATTAGATTTCTGTATTTCATTTTCAATAAATTTGCTAAAATTTCAACAAACATCTTTCACTTTGTCACTACGGGGTATTGTCTGTAGATGGGTGAGGAAAAAAAGTAATCCATTTTGAATTCAGGCTGCCTGTAACACAATGTGGAATAAATCAAGGGGTATGAATACCTTCTGAAGGTGCCCACACACACCGACGTTCCTTAGAGACCTACTTCATATGACCTGATAAAGTAGTTTAATTATTCCATGCATTTATAGTTAAACTCTCACAGCTACACAGGGCGCCAATGTGCTTCTCCGTTTCGGAGCTTAGCTGTCAACATTTTGCTGATGTCACCCATAGATGAAATGTAGTATCCAATAATTGATTAATTAATCATCTATAAGAACATGAAATTCAGACAGTATGTCAGGTATGCAGATCAAGTCATCGAACGTTCTGTAACTGCACTGTAAGCTGTCTATTTCAGAGGCTGCGTCCCGATTGGCACACTAGTCTCTTTATAGGGCCCTACTTTTGACCAGGGCCCATAGAGCTCTGGTAAAATGTAATGCAGTGGACAGGGAGCCATTTGGGATGTATACTGAGATTCCATCCACAACATCATTAACATGAACGTATCAAAAGACACACACACACACACCTCAGACTAGATAAAGGCATCAAAAAGCCTTCTATATGCAAATGAGTACAGTTTAGAAAGGAAAGGAGTCTGTCATTTTTTAGGCAACAGCATCATCAGCTTCATCATCACAAACTATCCCATTGCTGACCAGTTAGTTAAACCTTGAAGATACCCAAACCAATACATCACTCTAGTTAGTATCAGGTATGAAGGTAAGACCAAGATGCAGACAATGGTTTAATAATCCAACAGGGGCAAGCAATAGACAAGTCAAGGCAGGCAGGGGTCACTAAACCAGAGGTGGGGCAACGGTACCAGACGGCAAGCAAGCTCAGGGTTGGCAGAGGTAAATAATCCAGAGGTGGGGCAAAGGTACAGGTCGGCAGGCAGGCTCAGTGTCAGGCAGAGTGGTCACGCAGGTGGGTTTAGAGTTAGGACAGGCAAGGGTCAAAACCAGGAGGGTGAGAAAAAGAGAGACTGGGAAAAGCAGGAGCTGAGAACAAAAATGCTGGTTGACTTGACAAACAAGACAAACTGGCAACAGACAAACAGAGAACACAGGTATAAATACACAGGTGATAATTGGGGAAGACAGGTGACACCTGGAGGGGGTTGGAGACAATCACACAGACAGGGGAAAAAGATCAGGCTGTGAAAGTATACCCCCTCTAGGGGCACCACCTGGCATCCTTCCTGGGAGCATACCTGGTTGACCGGGGTGCAGGTGGTGGAAGTCGGCAATGAGTGCTGGGTCCAGGATCAAATCAAATGTATTTATATAGCCCTTCTTACATCAGCTGATACAGCGAGGGGGAAAAGTATTTGATCCCCTGCTGATTTTGTACGTTTGCCCACTTACAAAGAAATTATCAGTCTATAATTTTAATGGTAGGTTTATATGAACAGTGAGAGACAGAATAACAACAAAAAAATCCAGAAAAACACATGTCAAAAATGTTAGAAATTGATTTGCATTTTAATGAGGGAAATAAATATTTGACCCCTCTGCAAAACATGACTTAGTACTTGGTGGCAAAACCCTTGTTGGCAATCACAGAGGTCAGACGTTTCTTGTAGTTGGTCACCAGGTTTGCACACATTTCAGGAGGGATTTTGTCCCACTCCTCTTTGCAGATCTTCTCCGAGTCATTAAGGTTTAGAGGCTGACGTTTGGCAACTCGAACCTTCAGCTCCCTCCACAGATTTTCTATGGGGTTAAGGTCTGGAGACTGGCTAGGCCACTCCAGGACCTTAATGTGCTTCTTCTTGAGCCACTCCTTTGTTGCCTTGGCCGTGTGTTTTGGGTCATTGTCATGCTGGAATACCCATCCACGACCCATTTCCAATGCCCTGGCTTAGGGAAGGAGGTTCTCACCCAAGATTTGACAGTACATGGCCCCGTCAAATGATGCAGTGAAGTTGTCCTGTCCCCTTAGCAGAAAAACACCCCCAAAGCATAATGTTTCCACCTCCATGTTTGACGGTGGAGATGGTGTTCTTGGGGTCATAGGCAGCATTCCTCCTCCTCCTCCAAACACGGCGAGTTGAGTTGATGCCAAAGAGCTCCATTTTGGTCTCATCTGACCACAACACTTTCACCAGTTGTCCTCTGAATCATTCAGAAGTTCATTGGCAAACTTCAGACGGGCATGCATATGTATTCTTGAGCAGGGGGACCTTGCGGGCGCTGCAGGATTACAGTCCTTCACGGCGAAGTGTGTTACCAATTGTTTTCTTGGTGACTATGGTCCCAGCTGCCTTGAGATCATTGACAAGATCCTCCTGTGTAGTTCTGGGCTGATTCCTGGGCTGATTGGGCTGATTCCTCACCGTTCTCATGATCATTGCAACTCCACGAGGAGAGATCTTGCATGGAGCCCCAGGCCGAGGGAGATTGACAGTTCTTTTGTGTTTCTTCCATTTGCGAATAATCACACCAAATGTTGTCACCTTCTCACCAAGCTGCTTGGCAATGGTCTTGTAGCCCATTCCAGCCTTGTGTAGGTCTACAATCTTGTCCCTGGCATCCTTGGAGAGCTCTTTGGTCTTGGCCATGGTGGAGAGTTTGGAATCTGATTTATTGATTGCTTCTGTGGACAGGTGTCTTTTATACAGGTAACAAGCTGCGGTTAGGAGCACTCCCTTTAAGAGTGTGCTCCTAATCTCATCTCGTTACCTGTATAAAAGACACCTGGGAGCCAGAAATCCTTTTGATTGAGATGGGGTCAAATACTTATTTCCCTCATTAAAATGCAAATCAATTTATAACATTTTTGACATGTGTTTTTCTCGATATTTTTGTTGTTATTCTGTCTCTCACTGTTCAAATAAACCTACCATTAAAATTATAGACTGATCATTTCTTTGTCAGTGGGCAAACATACAAAATCAGCAGGGGATCAAATACTTTTTTCCCCCACTGTATATCAAAGTGCTGTACAGAAACACAGCCTAAAACCCCAAACAGCAAGCAATGCAGGTGTAGAAGCACGGTGGCTAGGAAAACTCCCTAGAAAGGCCAAAACCTAGGAAGAAACCTAGAGAGCAACCAGGCTATGAGGGGTGGCCAGTCTACTTCTGGCTGTGCCGGGTGGAGATTATAACAGAACATGGCCAAGATGTTCAAATGTTCATAAATGACCAGTATGGTCAAATAATAGTAATGACAGTGAACAGGTCAGGCTTCCATAGCCGCAGGCAGAACAGTTGAAACTGGAGCAGCAGCACGGCCAGGTGGACTGGGGACAACAAGGAGTCATCGGGCCAGGTAGTCCTGAGGCATGGTCCTAGGGCTCAGGTCCTCCGAAAGAGAGAATTAAAGAGAGCATACTTAAGTTCCCACAGGACACCGGTTAAGACAGGAGAAATACTCCAGATATAACAGACTGACCCTAGCCCCCTGACACATAAACTACTGCAGCATAAATACTGGAGACTGAGACAGGAGAGGTCAGGAGACACTGTGGCCCCATCTGATGATACCCCCGGACAGGGCCAAACAGGCAGGATATAACCCCACCCACTTTGCCAAAGCACAGCCCCCACACCACTTTGGCGATATCTTCAACCACCAACCTACCATCCTGAGACAAGGCCGAGTATAGCCCACAAAGATCTCCGCCACGGCACAATCCAAGGGGGGGCGCCAACCCAGACAGGAAGACCACGTCAGTGACTCGACCCACTCAAGTGACGCACCCCTCCTAGGGACAGCATGGAAGAGCACCAGTAAGCCAGTGACTCAGTCCCTGTAATAGGGTTAGAGGCAGAGAATCCCAGTGGAGAAGAGGGGAACCGGCCAGGCAGAGACAGCAAGGGCGGTTCGTTGCTGCAGTGCCTTTCCGTTCACCTTCACACTCCTTAGCCAGACTACACTCAATCATAGGACCTACTGAAGAGATTAGTCTTCAATAAAGACTTAACCTCTTCGAGTTCGCCTAGGATAGGGGGCGCTACAGCGCGTTTTGGAAAAGATTTGTGCCCATTTTCAACGGCCTCCTACTCAAACTCAGAAGCTAGGATATGCATGTAATTAATATATGTGGATAGAAAACGTAATAAAATGGTGGTCCGATAGTCCAGGATTATGAAGAAAAACATTAAAATCCACAACATTTATTCCATGGGACAAAACTAGGTCCAGAGTATGACTGTGGCAGTGAGTAGGTCCGGAGACATGTTGGACAAAACCCACTGAGTCGATGATGGCTCCAAAAGCCTTTTGGAGTGGGTCTGTGGACTTTTCCATGTAAATATTAAAGTCACCAAAAATTAGAATATTATCTGCTATGACTACAAGGTCCGATAGGAATTCAGGGAACTCAGTGAGGAACGCTGTATATGGCCCAGGAGGATTGTAAACAGTAGCTATGAAAAGTGATTGAGAAGGCTGCATAGATTTCATGCCTAGAAGCTCATAAGACGAAAATGTCATTTTATTTTTTTTAAATTGAAATTTGCTATCGTAAATGTTAGCAACACCTCCACCTTTGTGGGATGAGTGGGGGATAGGGTCACTAGTGTAACCAGGAGGTGAGGCCTCATTTAACACAGTAAATTCATCAGGCTTAAGCCATGTTTCAGTCAGGCCAATCACATCAAGATTAGGATCAGTGATTAGTTCATTGACGATAACTGCCTTGGAAGTGAGGGATCTAACATTAAGTAGCCCTATTTTGCGATGTGAGGTATCACGATCTCTTTCAATAATGGCAGGAATGGAGGAGGTCTTTATTCTAGTGAGATTGCTAAGGCGAACACCGCCATGTTTAGTTTTGCCCAACCTAGGTCGAGGCACAGACACAGTCTCAATGGGGATAGCTGAGCTGACTACACTGACTGTGCTAGTGGCAGACTCCACTAAGCTGGCAGGCTGGCTAACAGCCTGCTCCCTGGCCTGCACCCTATTTCATTGTGGAGCTAGGGGAGTTAGAGCCCTGTCTATGTCCGTAGATAAGATGAGAGCACTCCTCCAGCTAGGGTGGAGTCCGTCACTCCTCAACAGGCCAGGCTTGGTCCTGTTTGTGGGTGAGTCCCAGAAAGAGGGCCAATTATCAACAAATTCTATCTTTTGGGAGGGGCAGAAAACAGTTTTCAACCAGCGATTGAGTTGTGAGACTCTGCTGTAGAGCTCATCACTCCCCCTAACTGGGAGGGGGCCAGAGACAATTACTCGATGCCAACACATCTTTCTTGCTGATTTACACGCTGAAGCTATGTTGCGCTTGTTGACCTCTGACTGTTTCATCCTAACATCGTCGGTGCCGACGTGGATAACAATATCCCTATTCTTTCTACACTCGCCAGTTTTAGCTTTAGCCAGCACCGCATTCAGATTAGCCTTAACGTCGGTAGCCCTGCCCCCTGGTAAACAGTGAATGATCGCTGGATGATTCGTTTTAAGTTTAATACTGCGGGTAATGGAGTTGTCAATGACTAGGGTTTTCAATTTGTCAGAGCTAATGGTGGGAGGCTTCGGCATCTCAGACCCTGTAACGGGAGGAGCAGAGACCAGAGAAGGCTCGGCCTCTGACTCTGGCTCGCTGCTTAATGGGGAAAACCGGTTGAAAGTGCTGCTGTGCGTTTTGTTGCCGATCTTACTTTGCTACCTGACTACTTCACGGTTTTTACTTTTACTTTTTCATTACCGTATATTTTTAGTTTTTCCCTCACTCAACTTTTTTCATTCAACTTTTTCACCCCGGAGGTTTTATCTGGACATGGTTCGTCAGGACTTCAAACAGCCGAAGCTAAGTAACATTAACATGATGCCTTCTAATTGCAGTCGTTGTACTTATAATATACAGGAGAACAATCGCCTTACGGCGAGGATAGCTGTGCTGCAAGCCCAGCTTCAGACGCAATCGTTAGGCAAGGGCAATTTCAGTGTAGGAAAGGATGAAACAGCGTCTGTGGCACCAATAAGTACAGATAGTAACGTTAGTATAAACCCCCTCGCAAGGTCCCCGCAGCCGGACAACTTTCTCATGGCTTCTGGAGGGAAATGCTGTAGGAATGCTCAACCGGTGTCGCTTATTCAGCCAACAGAAACTTTCAACCGGTTCTCCCCATTAAGCGAGTCGGAGGCCGAAACTTCTCTGCTCTCTGCTCCTCCCGTTGTGGGGTCTGAGCCGCCGAAGCCTCTCACCATTAGCTCTGACAAATTGAAAACCCTAGTCATTGGCGACTCCATTACCCGCAGTATTAGACAAAAAACGAATCATCCAGCGATCATACACTGTTTACCAGGGGGCAGGGCTACCGACGTTAAGGCTAATCTAAAGACTGTGCTGGCTAAAGCTAAAACTGGTGAGTGTAGAGAGTATAGAGATATTGTAATCCACGTCGGCACCAACGATGTTAGGATGAAACAGATAATATTCTAATTTTTGGTGACTTTAATATTCACATGGTAAAGTCCACAGACCCACTCCAAAAGGCTTTCGGAGCCATCATCGACTCAGTGGGTTTTGTCCAACATGTCTCTGGACCTACTCACTGCCACAGTCATACTCTGGACCTAGTTTTGTCCCATGGAATAAATGTTGTGGATCTTAATGTTTTTCCTCATAACCCTGGACTATCGGACCACCATTTTATTACATTCGCAATCGCAACAAATAATCTGCTCAGACCCCAACCAAGAAGCATTAAAAGTCGTGCTATAAATTCTCAGACAACCCAAAGATTCCTTGATGCCCTTCCAGAATCCCTCTGCCTACCCAAGGACGTCAGAGGACAAAAATCAGTTAACTTGTTATGGATAGGGGCCAGTATTTTCACGGCCGGATAAAAAACGTACCCGATTTAATCTGGTTACTACTCCTGCCCAGAAACTAGAATATGCATATAATTAGTAGCTTTGGATAGAAAACACTCCAAAGTTTATAAAACTGTTTGAATGGTGTCTGTGAGTATAACAGAACTCAAATGGCAGGCCAAAACCTGAGAAGATTCTGTACAGGAAGTACCCTGTCTGACCATTTCTTGGCCTTCTTTGTCATCTCTATCCAAAACAGAGGATCTCTGCTGTAACGTGACACTTTCTAAGGCTCCCATAGGCTCTCAGAAGGCGCCAGAATGTTGAATGATGACTCTGCAGTCTCTGGCTGAAAAACAGTAGCGCATTTGGATAGTGGTCGATCTGAGAACAATGAGACGGGTGTGCGCATGCACGTGAAGAGGCCATTTTACATTTTCAGTCTTTGAATGAAAACAACGACTCCCGGTTGGAATATTATCGCTATTTTACGAGAATAATCGCATAAAAATTGATTTTAAACAGCGTTTGACATGCTTCGAAGTACAGTAATGGAATATTTTGAATTTTTTGTCACGAATCGCGCCGGCGCGTCACCCTTCGTTACCCTTCGGATAGTGTCTTGAACGCACGAACAAAACGCCGCTATTTGGATATAACTATGGATTATTTGGAACCAAACCAACATTTGTTGTTGAAGTAGAAGTCCTGGGAGTGCATTCTGACGAAGAACAGCAAAGGTAATCCAGTTTTTCTTATAGTAAATCTGAGTTTGGTGAGTACCAAACTTGGTGGGTGTCAAAATAGCTAGCCTGTGATGGCCGGGCTATGTACTCAGAATATTGCAAAATGTGCTTTCACCGAAAAGCTTTTTTAACCTCTATGGGCTAGGTGGGACGCTTGCGTCCCACCTACGTAACAGCCACTGCCAGCCTGTGGCGCGATTTTCAAAACCTTAAAAATCCTATTACTTCAATTTCTCAAACATATGACTATTTTACAGCTATTTAAAGACAAGACTCTCATTAATCTAACCACACTGTCCGATTTCAAAAAGGCTTTACAACGAAAGCAAAAAATTAGATTATGTCAGCAGAGTACCAAGCCAGAAATAATCAGACACCCATTTTTCAAGCCAGCATATAATGTCACCAAAACCCAGAAGACAGCTAAATGCAGCACTCACCTTTGATGATCTTCATCAGATGACAACCCTAGGACATTATGTTATACAATACATGCATGTTTTGTTCAATCAAGTTCATATTTATATCAAAAACCAGGTTTTTACATTAGCATGTGACGTTCAGAACTAGCATACCCCCCGCAAACTTCCGGGGAATTCGCTAACATTTTACTAAATTACTCACGATAAACGTTCACAAAAAGCATAACAATTATTTTAAGAATTATAGATACAGACCTCCTCTATGCACTCGATATGTCCGATTTTAAAATAGCTTTTTGATGAAAGCACATTTTGCAATATTCTAAGTACATAGCCCAGGCATCACGGGCTCGCTATTTAGACACACGGCAAGTTTAGCACTCACCATAATCATATTTACTATTATAAAAGTTTGATTACCTTTTGTTGTCTTCGTCAGAATGCACACCCAGGACTGCTACTTCAATAACAAATGTTGGTTTGGTCCAAAATAATCCATCGTTATATCCGAATGGCGGCATTTTGTTTGTGCGTTCCAGACACTATCCGAAATAGTAAAGAAGTGTCGCGCGCATGGCGCAATTCGTGACAATAAAATTCTAAATATTCCATTACCGTACTTCGAAGCATGTCAACCGCTGTTTAAAATCAATTTTTACGACATTTTTCTCGTAGAAAAGCGATAATATTCCGACAGGGAATCTCCTTTTCGGCAAACAGAGGAAAAAATCCCAAAGGCGGGGGCGGTCGGGTCACGCGCATAAGCCCAGTGTCCCTTGATCGGCCACTTGAGAAAGGCGATAATGTGTTTCAGCCTGGGGCTGGAATGACGACATTCTGTTTTTTCCCGGGCTCTGAGCGCCTATGGACGACGTGGGAAGTGTCACGTTAGAGCAGAGATCCTTAGTAAATGATAGAGATGGAAAAGAAGTTCAAGAAATGGTCAGACAGGCCACTTCCTGTAAAGGAATCTCTCAGGTTTTGACCTGCCATTTGAGTTCTGTTATACTCACAGACACCATTCAAACAGTTTTAGAAAATTTAGGGTGTTTTCTATCCATATGTAATAAGTATATGCATATTCTAGTTACTGGGTAGGAGTGGTAACCAGATTAAATCGGGTATGTTTTTTATCCAGCCGTGTCAATACTGTCCCCTAGCCCTAACAGGTTAAAATCGGACACCGCGATTGCATAAAGGAGTTCTGTATCTATAATTCTTAAAATAATTGTTATGTTTTTTGTGAATGTTTATCGTGAGTAATTTAGTAAATTCACCGGAAGTGTTCGGTGGGAATGCTAGTTCTGAACGTCACATGCTAATGTAAAAACTGTTTTTTGATATAAATATGAACTTGATTGAACAAAACATGCATGTATTGTATAACATAATGTCCTAGGAGTGTCATCTCATGAAGATCATCAAAGGTTAGTGCTGCATTTAGCTGTGGTTTTGGTTTTTGTGACATTATATGCTAGCTTGAAAAATGGGTGTCTGATTATTTCTGGCTGGGTACTCTCCTGACATAATCTAATGTTTTGCTTTCGTTGTAAAGCCTTTTTGAAATCGGACAGTGTGGTTAGATAAAGGAGAGTCCTGTCTTTAAAATGGTGTAAAATAGTTATATGTTTGAAAAATTGAAGTTTTCGGATTTTCGAGGAGTTTGTATTTCGCGCCACGCCCTATCATTAGATATTGGAGCGGTGTTCCGCTAGCGGAACGTCTAGATGTAAGAGTTAACCACCTAACCGAGGAACTCAATTTAACCTTGCGCAATACCCTAGATGCAGTTGCACCCCTAAAAACTAAAAACATTTGTCATAAGAAACTAGCTCCCTGGTATACAGAAAATACACGAGCTCTGAAGCAAGCTTCCAGAAAATTGGAACGGAAATGGCGCCACACCAAACTGGAAGTCTTCCGACTAGCTTGGAAAGACAGTACCGTGCAGTATCGAAGAGCCCTCACTGCTGCTCGATCATCTTATTTTTCCAACTTAATTGAGGAAAATAAGAACAATCCGAAATTTCTTTTTGATACTGTCGCAAAGTTAACTAAAAAGCAGCATTCCCCAAGAGAGGATGGCTCTCACTTCAGCAGTGATGAATTCATGAACTTCTTTGAGGAAAAGATCATGATCATTAGAAAGCAAATTACGGACTCCTCTTTAAATCTGCGTATTCCTCCAAAGCTCCGTTGTCCTGAGTCTGCACAACCCTGCCAGGACCTAGGATCAAGGGAGACACTAAAGTGCTTTAGTACTATATCTCTTGACACAATGATGAAAATAATCATGGCCTCTAAACCTTCAAGCTGCATACTGGACCCTATTCCAACTAAACTACTGAAAGAGCTGCTTTCTGTGCTTGGCCCTCCTATGTTGAACATAATAAACGGCTCTCTATCCACTGGATGTGTACCAAACTCACTAAAAGTGGCAGTAATCAAGCCTCACTTGAAAAAGCCAAATCTTGACTGAGAAATTATAAAAAACTATCGGTCTATATCGAATCTTCCATTCCTCTCAATTTTTTTTGAAAAAGCTGTTGCGCAGCAACTCACTGCCTTCCTGAAGACAAACAATGTACACGAAACGCTTCAGTCTGGTTTTAGACCCCATCATATCACTGAGACTGCACTTGTGAAGGTGGTAAATGACCTTTTAATGACGTCAGACCGAGGTTCTGCGTCTGTCCTCGTGCTCCTAGATCTTAGTGCTGCTTTTGATACCATCGATCACCACATTCTTTTGGAGAGATTGGAAACCCAAATTGTTCTACATGGACAAGTTCTGGCCTGGTTTAGGTCTTATCTGTCGGAAAGATATCAGTTTGTCTCTGTGAATGGTTTGTCCTCTGACAAATCAACTGTAAATGTCGGTGTTCCTCAAGGTTTCGTTTTAGGACCACTATTGTTTTCACTATATATTTTACCTCTTGGGGATGTCATTCGAAAACATAATGTTAAATTTCACTGCTATGCGGATGACACACAGCTGTACATTTCAATGAAACATGGTGAAGCCCCAAAATTGCCCTCGCTAGAAGCCTGTGTCTCAGACATAAGGAAGTGGATGGCTGCAAACTTTCTACTCAAACTCGGACAAAACAGAGATGCTTGTTCTAGGTCCCAAGAAACAAAGAGATCTTCTGTTGAATCTGACAACTAATCTGGATGGTTGTACAGTCGTCTCAAATAAAACTGTGAAGGACCTTGGCGTTACTCTGGACCCTGATATCTCTTTTGAAGAACATATCAAGACTGTTTCAAGGATACCTTTTTTCCATCTACGTAACATTGCAAAAATCAGAAATGTTCTGTCCAAAAATGACGCAGAAAAATTAATCCATGCCTTTGTTACTTCTAGGTTCGACTACTGCAATGCTCTACTTTCCGGCTACCCGGATTAAGCACTAAATAAACTTCAGTTAGTGCTATATACGGCTTCTAGAATCCTGACTAGAACCAAAAAATGTGATCATATTACTCCAGTGCTAGCCTCCCTACACTGGCTTCCTGTTAAGGCAAGGGCTGATTTCAAGGTTTTACTGCTAACCTACAAAGCATTACATGGGCTTGCTCCTACCTATCTTTCCGATTTGGTCCTGCCGTACATACCTACACGTACGCTACGGTCACAAGACGCGGGCCTCCTAATTGTTCCTAGAATTTCTTAGCAAACAGCTGGAGGCAGGGCTTTCTCCTATAGAGCTCCATTTTTATGGAATAGTCTGCCTACCAATGTGAGAGACGCAGACTCAGTCTCAACCTTTAAGTCTTTACTGAAGACACATCTCTTCAGTAGGTCCTATGATTAAGTGTAGTCTGGCCCAGGGGTGTGAAGGTGAACAGAAAGGCTGGAGCAACGAACCGCCCCTGCTGTCTCTGCCTGGCCGGTTTCCCCTCTTTCCACTGGGATTCTCTGCCTCTACCCCTATTACGGGGGCTGAGTCACTGGCTTACTGGTGTTCTTCCATGCCGTCCCTAGGAGGGATGCGTCAATTGAGTGGGTTGAGTCACTGACGTGGTCTTCCTGTCTGGGTTGGTGCCCCCCCTTGGGCTGTGCCGTGGCGGAGATCTTTGTGGGCTATACTCGGCCTTGTCCCGGGATGGTATGTTGGTGGTTGGAGATATCCCTCCAGTGGTGTGGAGGCTGTGCTTTGGCAAAGTGGGTGGGGTTATATCCTACCTGTTTGGCCCTGTCCGGGGGTTTCATCGGATGGGGCCACAGTGTCTCCTGACACCTCCTGTCTCAGCCTCCAGTATTTATGCTGCAGTAGTTTATGTGTCGGGGGGCTAGGGTCAGTCTGTCACATCTGGAGTATTTCTCTTGTCTTTTCCGGTGTCCTGTGTGAATTTAAATATGCTCTCTCTAATTCTCTCTTTCTCTTTCTTTCTTTCTCTCTCTCGGAGGACCTGAGCCCTAGGACCATGCCTCAGGACTACCTGGCTTGATGACTCCTTGCTGTCCCCAGTTCACCTGGCCATGCTGCTGCTCCAGTTCCAACTGTTCTGCCTGCAGCTATGGAACCCTGACCTGTTCACCGGACGTGCCACCTGTCCCAGACCTGTTGTCCCAGACCTGCTGGAACCCTGACCTATTCACCGGACGTGCTACCTGTCCCAGACCTGCTGTTTTCAATTCTCTAGAGACAGCAGGAGCGGTAGAGATACTCTCAAAGATCGGCTATGATAAAGCCAACTGACACTTACTCTTGTGTTACTGACTTGTTGCACCCTCGACAACTACTATGATTATTATTATTTGACAATGCTGGTCATTTATGAACATTTGAACATCTTGGCCATGTGCTGTTATAATCTCCACCCGGCACAGCCAGAAGAGGACTGGCCACCCCTCATTGCCTGGTTCCTCTCTAGGTTTCTTCCTAGGTTTTGGCCTTTCTAGGGAGTTTTTCCTAGCCACCGTGCTTCTACACCTGCATTGCTTGCTGTTTGGGGTTTTAGGCTGTGTTTCTGTACAGCACTTTGAGATATCAGCTGATGTAAGAAGGGCCATATAAATACATTTGATTTGATTTTGATTTGATGTTACTACTTAGCTTCGGCTTGTGGAGGTCCTGACGAACCACGTCCAGATAAAGCGTCCGGAGTGAAAAAGTTGAATGAAAAAAAAGTTGAATGAGGGAAAAACGAAAAATATAAACGGTAATTAAAAAGTAAAAAACCGTAAAGTTGTCAGGTTGCAAAGTAAGGTTAGCAACAAAACTCACAGCAGCACGTAAACAAGTCTGTAAGTTGTGACCGGGTTATGGCCTGGATTCTCTGGGCGTCTCACTGTGAATGTCGGAAGGCCATCGATGACATGGGGAGGAGGGGTGGGCCTGGAAACAGAAGACAAAGGGCTGTGAGACACGGGCTTAATCCTAGACACATGGAAAGAAGGGTGAATACGGAGGGTACGGGGTAACAAAAGACAAACAGCAGTGGGGCTAATGACTCTAGAGATGGGGAACGGGCCGATGAAACGGGGGGGATTTTACGGGACTCCACCTGGAGGGGCAGGTCCCAGGTGGAGAGCCATTCCCTCTGCCTGAGCCGATATCGTGGAGCAGGGGTCAGGTGACGATCAGCTTGTTGCCGATACCTGGAAGTGGTCTTCAACACAGCAGCCCGGGGCTCTCTTCCAGGTACGGCGACAGCGGCAGATGAACATCTGGGCAGAGGGATTGCTGACTTCCTCCTCTTGCTCGGGGAAGAGCAGAGTCTGATATCCCAAAGCACACTCGAAGGGCGAGAGGCTCGTGGCAGAGCAAGGAAGGGTGTTGCGAGCGTACTCAACCCATACCAGTTGCTGACTCCAGGTGGTAGGGTTGGCGGAGACTAGGCAGCGAAGAGTCGTCTTTAAGTCCTGGTTGGCTTGCTCCGACTGGCTGTTGAATTGGGGGTGGAATCCGGAGGACAGGCTGGCCGATGACCCAATGAGCGTGCAGAACGCATTCCAGAACCGGGACGAGAACTACGGACCCCGGTCAGAGACCATGTCCACCGGGAGTCCGTGTATCCGGAAGACGTTCTGTACCATAAGCTGGGTCGTCTCCTTGAGCGAGGATCATTTGGGGAGAGGAATGAAGTGGGCGGCTTTGGAAAACCGGTCGACCACAGTCAGGATGGCAATGTTTCACTCAAACGGGGGGAGACCCGTGACGAAATCCAGGGATATGGGACCAGGGACAGTGAGGGACAGGCAGTGGTTGGAGAAGACCAGCCGGAGCTTGCTGTGGAGTCTTGTTCTGTGCGCAGACCATGCAGGCGGCAACAAACAAGGCAACATCCGGAGCCATAGTAGGCCACCAAAAGCGTTGTCGCACGAAGGCCAGGGTCCGACGAGAGCCCTGGTGACAGTAACGAGGTGGGAAGGATGGTCTCGGGCTCCGGGGTGGTAACCGTGGGGTTATAGTGGCAAGACAGGGAATCCGGCTTGACGTATTGGACCCCGGCCGGTAGGCGAGGGAAAAGTTGAACCGGGTAAACAGCAGGGCCCATCTCGCCTGCCTGGAGTTGAAGCGCATGGCAGTGTGGAGATACTCGAGGTCTTTGTGATCGGTCCACAGAATGAACGGATGTTCCGCCCCTTCTAACCAGTGCCTCCATTCCTCCAACACCATCTTCAACGCAAGAAGCTCCAGATTCCCCACATCGTAATTCCTCTCCGTGGCATTGAGGCGGTGGGAGAAGAAGGCGCAGGACCAGGGCAGAACGTTGGGACAGAACAGCCCCCAATCCGACATCTGAAGCGTTGGCCTCCACCACAAACTGACGGGATGGGTCAGAATGATCCAGGATAGGAGCAGTGGTGAAGCGTTGTTTAAGGAACGCCTGGTCAGTGGCAGAGGACCACGTGAACGGAACCTTGGTAGAAGTGAGTGCAGACAGGGGGAGGCAAGGATGCTGTAACCTCGGATAAAGCGGCGATAAAAGCTGGCGAACCACAGGAAGCGTTGCAGCTGCACCCTGGATGTAGGCTGAGGCCAATCCACCACCACTCTCACCTACACGGGATCCATCTGGACACTCCAAGCAGAGATGATGTAGCCCAGAAAGGGAATAGTGCAGCGATGGAACTCGCACATTTCCACCTTAACTGGTTCCCCAGAAGGCGCAGGAGAACCTGCCGGACGTGGAGCATGTGTTCTTGTGGGGAGAGGCAGAAGATGAGGATGTCATCAATGTAAAGCCCATCTCTGTAACCCTCTAATTCTCTTTTTCTCTCTCTTCTCTCGGAGAACCTGAGCCCTAGGACCCCATGTCTCAGGACTACCTGGCCTGATGACTCCTTGCTGTCCCCAGTCCACCTGGTCGTGCTGCTGCTCCAGTTTCAACTGTTGAGCCTGCGGCTATGGAACCCTGACCTGTGCACCGGACGTGCTACCTTGTCCCGGACGTGCTGTTTTCGACTCTCCCTCCCTTACCGCACCTACTCTCTCGAACTCGGCTATGAAAAGCCAACTGACATTTACTCCTGAGGTGCTGACCTGTTGCACCCTCTACAACCCCTGTGATGATTATTATTTGACCCTGCTGGTCATCTATGAACATTTGAACATCTTGGCCATGTACTGTTATAATTTCCACCCAGCACAGCCAAAAGAGGATTGGCTACCCCTTTCTTCATACGTTCCTGCCTTTCGAAGGAGTTTTACAAGCCACCATGCTTCTACATCTGCATTGCTTGCTGTTTGGAGTATTAGGCTGGGTAACTGTACAGCACTTTATTACATCAGCTGATGTAATATATTCATTTGATTGAGTGATTAACTAATATCCCTACAGGCGTAGACTAGAATAGAACTAATATACCTACAGGTGTAGACTGGATGAACTAATATCCCTACAGGTGTCGACTAGAACAGAACTAATATCCCTACAGGTGTAGACTAGATGAACTAATATCCCTACAGGTGTAGACTAGATTAACTAATAGATTAACTAATATCCCTACAGGTGTAGACTAGAACAGAACTAATATCCCTACAGGTGTAGACTAAAACATAACTAATATCCCTACAGGTGTAGACTAGAACAGAACTAATATCCCTACAGGTGTAGACTAGAACAGAACTAATATCCCTACAGGTGTAGACTAAAACATAACTAATATCCCTACAGGTGTAGACTAGAACAGAACTAATATCCCTACAGGTGTAGGCTAGATGACCTAATATCCCTACAGGTGTCGACTAGAACAGAACTAATATCCCTACAGGAGTAGACTAGAATAATTAATATCCCTACAGGTGTAGACTAGATGAACTAATATCCCTACAGGTGTAGACTGGAACAGAACTAATATCCCTACAGGTGTAGACTAGAACATAACTAATATCCCTACAGGTGTATTCTAGAAGAACTAATATGCCTACAGGTGTAGACTAGAACATAACTAATATCCCAACAGGTGTAGACTAGAACAGAACTAATATCCCTACAGGTGTATTCTAGATGAACTAATATCCCTACAGGTGTAGACTAGATGAACTAATATCCCTACAGGTGTAGACAAGAACAGAACTAATATCCCTACAGGTGTAGACTAGAACATAACTCATATCCCTACAGGTGTAGGCTAGAACAGAACTAATATCCCTACAGGTGTAGACTAGAACAGAACTAATATCCCTACAGGTGTAGACTAGATGACCTAATATCCCTACAGGTGTAGACTAGAACAGAACTAATATCCCTACAGGTGTATTCTAAATGAACTAATATCCCTACAAGTGTAGACAAGAACAGAACTAATATCCCTACAGGTGTAGACTAGATGAACTAATATCCCTACAGGTGTAGACTAGAAGAACTAATATCCCTACAGGCGTAGACTAGAACGGAACTAATATCCCTACAGGTGTAGACAAGAACAGAACTAATATCCCTACAGGTGTAGACTAGAACATAACTCATATCCCTACAGGTGTAGGCTAGAACAGAACTAATATCCCTACAGGTGTAGACTAGAACAGAACTAATATCCCTACAGGTGTAGACTAGATTAACTAATATCCCTACAGGTGTAGGCTAGAACAGAACTAATATCCCTACAGGTGTAGACAAGAAAATAACTAATATCCCTACAGGTGTAGACTAGATGACCTAATATCCCTACAGGTGTAGACTAGAACAGAACTAATATCACTACAGGTGTAGACTAGATTAACTAATATCCCTACAGGTGTATTCTAGATGAACTAATATCCCTACAGGTGTAGACTAGATTAACTCCTATCCCTACAGGTGTAGACTAGAACAGTACTAATATCCCTACAGGTGTGGACTAGAACAGAACTAATATCCCTACAGGTGTAGACTAGAACAGAACTAATATCCCTACAGGTGTAGACTAAAACATAACTAATATCCCTACAGGTGTAGACTAGAACAGAACTAATATCCCTACAGATGTAGGCTAGATGACCTAATATCCCTACAGGTGTCGACTAGAACAGAACTAATATCCCTACAGGTGTAGACTAGAAGAACTAATATCCCTACAGGTGTAGACTAGATGAACTAATATCCCTACAGGTGTAGACTGGAACAGAACTAATATCCCTACAGGTGTAGACTAGAACAGTACTAATATCCCTACAGGTGTAGACTAGAACAGAACTAATATCCCTACAGGTGTATTCTAAATGAACTAATATCCCTACAAGTGTAGACTAGATAAACTAATATCCCTACAGGTGTAGACTAGAAGAACTAATATCCCTACAGGTGTAGACTAGAACGGAACTAATATCCCTACAGGTGTAGACAAGAACAGAACTAATATCCCTACAGGTGTAGACTAGAACAGAACTAATATCCCGACAGGTGTGGACTAGATGACCTAATATCCCTACAGGTGTACACTAGAAGAACTAATATCCCTACAGGTGTAGACTAGAACGGAACTAATATCCCTACAGGTGTAGACAAGAACAGAACTCATATCCCTACAGGTGTAGACTAGAACATAACTCATATCCCTACAGGTGTAGGCTAGAACATAACGAATATCCCTACAGGTGTAGACTAGAACAGAACTAATATCCCTACAGGTGTAGACTAGATTAACTAATATCCCTACAGGTGTAGGCTAGAACAGAACTAATATCCCTACAGGTGTAGAATAGAACAGAATTAATATCCCTACAGGTGTAGACTAGATTAACTAATATCCCTACAGCTGTAGGCTAGAACAGAACTAATATCCCTACAGGTGTAGACAAGAAAATAACTAATATCCCTACAGGTGTAGACTAGATGACCTAATATCCCTACAGGTGTAGACTAGATTAACTAATATCCCTACAGGTGTATTCTAGATGAACTAATATCCCTACAGGTGTAGACTAGATTAACTCCTATCCCTACAGGTGTAGACTAGAACAGTACTAATATCCCTACAGGTGTGGACTAGAACCGAACTAATATCCATACAGGTGTAGACTAGAACAGAACTAATATCCCTACAGGTGTAGACTAAAACATAACTAATATCCCTACAGGTGTAGACTAGAACAGAACTAATATCCCTACAGGTGTAGTCTAGATGACCTAATATCCCTACAGGTGTCGACTAGAACAGAACTAATATCCCTACAGGAGTAGACTAGAATAATTAATATCCCTACAGGTGTAGACTAGATTAACTAATATCCCTACAGGTGTAGACTGGAACAGAACTAATATCGCTACAGGTGTAGACTAGAACATAACTAATATCCCTACAGGTGTATTCTAGAAGAACTAATATCCCTACAGGTGTAGACTAGAACAGAACTAATATCCCAACAGGTGTAGACTAGAACAGAACTAATATCCCTACAGGTGTATTCTAGATGAACTAATATCCCTACAGGTGTAGACTAGATGAACTAATATCACTACAGGTGTAGACAAGAACAGAACTAATATCCCTACAGGTGTAGACTAGAACATAACTAATATCCCAACAGGTGTAGACTAGAACAGAACTAATATCCCTACAGGTGTATTCTAGATGAACTAATATCCCTACAGGTGTAGACTAGATGAACTAATATCCCTACAGGTGTAGACAAGAACAGAACTAATATCCCTACAGGTGTAGACTAGAACATAACTCATATCCCTACAGGTGTAGGCTAGAACAGAACTAATATCCCTACAGGTGTAGACTAGAACAGAACAAATATCCCTACAGGTGTAGACTAGATGACCTAATATCCCTACAGGTGTAGACTAGAACAGAACTAATATCCCTACAGGGTATTCTAAATGAACTAATATCCCTACAAGTGTAGACAAGAACAGAACTAATATCCCTACAGGTGTAGACTAGATGAACTAATATCCCTACAGGTGTAGACTAGAAGAACTAATATCCCTACAGGCGTAGACTAGAACGGAACTAATATCCCTACAGGTGTAGACAAGAACAGAACTAATATCCCTACAGGTGTAGACTAGAACATAACTCATATCCCTACAGGTGTAGGCTAGAACAGAACTAATATCCCTACAGGTGTAGACTAGAACAGAACTAATATCCCTACAGGTGTAGACTAGATTAACTAATATCCCTACAGGTGTAGGCTAGAACAGAACTAATATCCCTACAGGTGTAGACAAGAAAATAACTAATATCCCTACAGGTGTAGACTAGATGACCTAATATCCCTACAGGTGTAGACTAGAACAGAACTAATATCACTACAGGTGTAGACTAGATTAACTAATATCCCTACAGGTGTATTCTAGATGAACTAATATCCCTACAGGTGTAGACTAGATTAACTCCTATCCCTACAGGTGTAGACTAGAACAGTACTAATATCCCTACAGGTGTGGACTAGAACAGAACTAATATCCCTACAGGTGTAGACTAGATTAACTAATATCCCTACAGGTGTAGGCTAGAACAGAACTAATATCCCTACAGGTGTAGAATAGAACAGAATTAATATCCCTACAGGTGTAGACTAGATTAACTAATATCCCTACAGCTGTAGGCTAGAACAGAACTAATATCCCTACAGGTGTAGACAAGAAAATAACTAATATCCCTACAGGTGTAGACTAGATGACCTAATATCCCTACAGGTGTAGACTAGATTAACTAATATCCCTACAGGTGTATTCTAGATGAACTAATATCCCTACAGGTGTAGACTAGATTAACTCCTATCCCTACAGGTGTAGACTAGAACAGTACTAATATCCCTACAGGTGTGGACTAGAACCGAACTAATATCCATACAGGTGTAGACTAGAACAGAACTAATATCCCTACAGGTGTAGACTAAAACATAACTAATATCCCTACAGGTGTAGACTAGAACAGAACTAATATCCCTACAGGTGTAGTCTAGATGACCTAATATCCCTACAGGTGTCGACTAGAACAGAACTAATATCCCTACAGGAGTAGACTAGAATAATTAATATCCCTACAGGTGTAGACTAGATGAACTAATATCCCTACAGGTGTAGACTGGAACAGAACTAATATCGCTACAGGTGTAGACTAGAACATAACTAATATCCCTACAGGTGTATTCTAGAAGAACTAATATCCCTACAGGTGTAGACTAGAACAGAACTAATATCCCAACAGGTGTAGACTAGAACAGAACTAATATCCCTACAGGTGTATTCTAGATGAACTAATATCCCTACAGGTGTAGACTAGATGAACTAATATCACTACAGGTGTAGACAAGAACAGAACTAATATCCCTACAGGTGTAGACTAGAACATAACTCATATCCCTACAGGTGTAGGCTAGAACAGAACTAATATCCCTACAGGTGTAGACTAGAACAGAACTAATATCCCTACAGGTGTAGACTAGATTACCTAATATCCCTACAGGTGTAGACTAGAACAGAACTAATATCCCTACAGGTGTATTCTAAATGAACTAATATCCCTACAAGTGTAGACTAGATGAACTAATATCCCTACAGGTGTAGACTAGAAGAACTAATATCCCTACAGGCGTAGACTAGAACGGAACTAATATCCCTACAGGTGTAGACAAGAACAGAACTAATATCCCTACAGGTGTAGACTAGAACATAACTCATATCCCTACAGGTGTAGGCTAGAACAGAACTAATATCCCTACAGGTTTAGACTAGAACATAACTAATATCCCTACAGGTGTAGACTAGATTAACTAATATCCCTACAGGTGTAGGCTAGAACAGAACAAATATCCCTACAGGTGTAGACTAGAACAGAACTAATATCCCTACAGGTGTAGACTAGATGAACTAATATCCCTACAGGTGTAGGCTAGAACAGAACTAATATCCCTACAGGTGTAGACAAGAAAATAACTAATATCCCTACAGGTGTAGACTAGATGACCTAATATCCCTACAGGTGTAGACTAGAACAGAACTAATATCCCTACAGGTGTAGACTAGATTAACTAATATCCCTACAGGTGTATTCTAGATGAACTAATATCCCTACAGGTGTAGACTAGATTAACTCCTATCCCTACAGGTGTAGACTAGAACAGTACTAATATCCCTCCAGGTGTGGACTAGAACAGAACTAATATCCCTACAGGTGTAGACTAGAACAGAACTAATATCCCTACAGGTGTAGACTAAAACATAACTAATATCCCTACAGGTGTAGACTAGAACAGAACTAATATCCCTACAGATGTAGGCTAGATGACCTAATATCCCTACAGGTGTCGACTAGAACAGAACTAATATCCCTACAGGTGTAGACTAGAAGAACTAATATCCCTACAGGTGTAGACTAGATGAACTAATATCCCTACAGGTGTAGACTGGAACAGAACTAATATCCCTACAGGTGTAGACTAGAAAATAACTAATATCCCTACAGGTGTAGACTAGAACAGTACTAATATCCCTTCAGGTGTAGACTAGAACAGTACTAATATCCCTACATGTGTAGACTAGAACAGAACTAATATCCCAACAGGTGTAGACAAGAACAGAACTAATACCCTTACAGGTGTAGACTAGAAGAAGTAATATCCCTACAGGTGTTTTCTAGATGAACTAATATCCCTACAGGTATAGACTAGAACAGAACTAATATCCCCACAGGTGTAGACTAGAAAATAACTAATATCCCTACAGGTGTAGACTGGATTAACTAATATCCCTACAGTTGTAGACTAGAACAGAACTAATATCCCTAGAGGTGTAGACTAGAACATAACTAATATCCCAACAGGTGTAGACTGGATTAACTAATATCCCTACAGGTGTATTCTAGATGAAATAATGTCCCTACAGGTGTAGACTAGAATAACTAATATCCCTACAGGTGTAGACTAGATGAACTAATTTCCCTACAGGTGTATTCTAGATGAACTAATGTCCCTACAGGTGTAGACTAGAATAACTAATATCCCTACAGGTGTAGACTAGATGAACTAATTTCCCTACAGGTGTATTCTAGATGAACTAATATCCCTACAGGTGTAGACTAGAACATAACTAATATCCCTACAGGTGTATTCTAGAAGAACTAATATCCCTACAGGTGTAGACTAGAACAGAACTAATATCCTAACAGGTGTAGACTAGAACAGAACTAATTTTCCTAAAGGTGTATTCTAGATGAACTAAAATCCAAACAGGTGTAGACTAGATTAACTAATATCCCTACAGGTGTAGACAAGAACAGAACTAATATCCCTACAGGTGTAGACTAGAACATAACTCATATCCCTACAGGTGTAGGCTAGAACAGAACTAATATCCCTACAGGTGTAGACTAGAACAGAACTAATATCCCTACAGGTGTAGACTAGATTAACTAATATCCCTACAGGTGTAGGCTAGAACAGAACTAATATCCCTACAGGTGTAGACTAGAACAGAACTAATATCCCTACAGGTGTAGACTAGATGAACTAATATCCCTAAAGGTGTAGGCTAGAACAGAACTAATATCCCTACAGTTGTAGACTAGAAAATCTCTTATATCCCTACAGGTGTAGACTAGATGACCTAATATCCCTACAGGTGTAGACTAGAACAGAACTAATATCCCTACAGGTGTAGACTAGATTAACTAATATCCCTTCAGGTGTATTCTAGATGAACTAATTTCCCGACAGGTGTAGACTAGATTAACTATTATCCCTACAGGTGTAGGCTAGAACAGAACTAATATCCCTACAGGTGTAGACTAGAACAGAACTAATATCCCTACAGGTGTAGACTTGATGACCTAATGTCCCTACAGGTGTAGACTAGAACAGAACTAATATCCCTACAGGTGTAGACTAGATGAACTAATATCCCTACAGGTGTATTCTAGATGAACTAATATCCCTACAGGTGTAAACTAGAACAGAACTAATATCCCTACAGGTGTAGACTAGAACAGAACTAATATCCCTACAGGTGTAGACTTGATGACCTAATATCCCTACAGGTGTAGACTAGAACAGAACTAATATCCCTACAGGTGTAGACTAGATGAACTAATATCCCTACAGGTTTATTCTAGATGAACTAATATCCCTACTGGTGTAAACTAGAACAGAACTAATATCCCTACAGGTGTAGACTAGAACATAACTAATATCCCTACAGGTGTAGACTAGAACAGAACTAATATCCCTACAGGTTTATTCTAGATGAACTAATATCCCTACAGGTGTAAACTAGAACAGAACTAATATCCCTACAGGTGTAGACTAGAACAGAACTAATATCCCTACAGGTGTAGACTAGAAAATCACTTATATCCCTTCAGGTGTATTCTAGATTAACTAATATCCCTACAGGTGTAGACTAGATTAACTATTATCCCTACAGATGTAGACTAGAACAGTACTAATATCCCTACAGGTGTGGACTAGAACATAACTAATATCCCTACAGGTGTAGACTAGATGAACTAATATCCCTACAGGTGTAGACTAGAAAAGAACTAATATCCCTACAGGTGGAGACTAAAACAGAACTAATAACCCTACAGGTGTAGACTAGAACAGAACTAATTTCCCGACAGGTGTAGACTAGATGTACTATTTTCCCTACAGGTGTAGGCTAGAACAGTCTTAATATCCCTACAGGTGTAGACTAGAACAGAACTAATATCCCTACAGGTGTAGACTTGATGACCTAATATCCCTACAGGTGTAGACTAGAACAGAACTAATATCCCTACAGGTGTAGACTAGATGAACTAATATCCCTACAGGTGTATTCTAGATGAACTAATATCCCTACAGGTTTAAACTAGAACAGAACTAATATCCCTACAGGTGTAGTCAAGAACAGAACTAATATCCCTACAGGTGTAGACTAGAATAACTAATATCCCTACAGGTGTAGACTAGATGAACTAATATCCCTACAGGTGTAGACTAGATGAACTAATATCCCTACAGGTGTAGACTAGAAAATAACTAATATCCCTACAGGTGTAGACTAGAACAGTACTAATATCCCTACAGGTGTAGACTAGAACAGTACTAATATCCCTACAGGTGTAGACTAGAACATAACTAATATCCCTACAGGTGTATTCTAGAAGAACTAATATCCCTACAGGTGTAGACTAGATGACCTAATATCCCTACAGGTGTAGACTAGATTAACTAATATCCCTACAGGTGTATTCTAGATGAACTAATATCCCTACAGGTGTAGACTAGATTAACTCCTATCCCTACAGGTGTAGACTAGAACAGTACTAATATCCCTACAGGTGTGGACTAGAACAGAACTAATATCCATACAGGTGTAGACTAGAACAGAACTAATATCCCTACAGGTGTAGACTAAAACATAACTAATATCCCTACAGGTGTAGACTAGAACAGAACTAATATCCCTACAGGTGTAGGCTAGATGACCTAATATCCCTACAGGTGTCGACTAGAACAGAACTAATATCCCTACAGGAGTAGACTAGAATAATTAATATCCCTACAGGTGTAGACTAGATGAACTAATATCCCTACAGGTGTAGACTGGAACAGAACTAATATCCCTACAGGTGTAGACTAGAACATAACTAATATCCCTACAGGTGTATTCTAGAAGAACTAATATCCCTACAGGTGTAGACTAGAACAGAACTAATATCCCAACAGGTGTAGACTAGAACAGAACTAATATCCCTACAGGTGTATTCTAGATGAACTAATATCCCTACAGGTGTAGACTAGATGAACTAATATCCCTACAGGTGTAGACAAGAACAGAACTAATATCCCTACAGGTGTAGACTAGAACATAACTCATATCCCTACAGGTGTAGGCTAGAACAGAACTAATATCCCTACAGGTGTAGACTAGAACAGAACTAATATCCCTACAGGTGTAGACTAGATGACCTAATATCCCTACAGGTGTAGACTAGAACAGAACTAATATCCCTACAGGTGTATTCTAAATGAACTAATATCCCTACAAGTGTAGACTAGATGAACTAATATCCCTACAGGTGTAGACTAGAAGAACTAATATCCCTACAGGTGTAGACTAGAACGGAACTAATATCCCTACAGGTGTAGACAAGAACAGAACTAATATCCCTACAGGTGTAGACTAGAACATAACTCATATCCCTACAGGTGTAGGCTAGAACAGAACTAATATCCCTACAGGTGTAGACTAGATTAACTAATATCCCTACAGGTGTATTCTAGATGAACTAATACCCTACAGGTGTAGACTAGATTAACTCCTATCCCTACAGGTGTAGACTAGAACAGTACTAATATCCCTACAGGTGTGGACTAGAACAGAACTAATATCCCTACAGGTGTAGACTAGAACAGAACTAATATCCCTACAGGTGTAGACTAAAACATAACTAATATCCCTACAGGTGTAGACTAGAACAGAACTAATATCCCTACAGATGTAGGCTAGATGACCTAATATCTATACAGGTGTCGACTAGAACAGAACTAATATCCCTACAGGTGTAGACTAGAAGAACTAATATCCCTACAGGTGTAGACTAGATGAACTAATATCCCTACAGGTGTAGACTGGAACAGAACTAATATCCCTACAGGTGTAGACTAGAAAATAACTAATATCCCTACAGGTGTAAAATAGAACAGTACTAATATCCCTTCAGGTGTAGACTAGAACAGTACTAATATCCCTACAGGTGTAGACTAGAACAGAACTAATATCCCTACAGGTGTAGACTAGATGACCTAATATCCCTACAGGTGTAGACTAGAACAGAACTAATATCCCTACAGGTGTATTCTAAATGAACTAATATCCCTACAGGTGTAGACTAGAAGAACTAATATCCCTACAGGTGTAGACTAGAACGGAACTAATATCCCTACAGGTGTAGACAAGAACAGAACTAATATCCCTACAGGTGTAGACTAGAACATAACTCATATCCCTACAGGTGTAGGCTAGAACAGAACTAATATCCCTACAGGTGTAGACTAGAACAGAACTAATATCCCTACAGGTGTAGACTAGATTAACTAATATCCCTACAGGTGTATTCTAGATGAACTAATATCCCTACAGGTGTAGACTAGATTAACTCCTATCCCTACAGGTGTAGATTAGAACAGTACTAATATCCCTACAGGTGTGGACTAGAACAGAACTAATATCCCTACAGGTGTAGACTAGAACAGAACTAATATCCCTACAGGTGTAGACTAAAACATAACTAATATCCCTACAGGTGTAGACTAGAACAGAACTAATATCCCTACAGATGTAGGCTAGATGACCTAATATCCCTACAGGTGTCGACTAGAACAGAACTAATATCCCTACAGGTGTAGACTAGAAGAACTAATATCCCTACAGGTGTAGACTAGATGAACTAATATCCCTACAGGTGTAGACTGGAACAGAACTAATATCCCTACAGGTGTAGACTAGAAAATAACTAATATCCCTACAGGTTTAGACTAGAACAGTACTAATATCCCTTCAGGTGTAGACTAGAACAGTACTAATATCCCTACAGGTGTAGACTAGAACAGAACTAATATCCCTACAGGTGTATTCTAAATGAACTAATATCCCTACAAGTGTAGACTAGATAAACTAATATCCCTACAGGTGTAGACTAGAAGAACTAATATCCCTACAGGTGTAGACTAGAACGGAACTAATATCCCTACAGGTGTAGACAAGAACAGAACTAATATCCCTACAGGTGTAGACTAGAACAGAACTAATATCCCGACAGGTGTGGACTAGATGACCTAATATCCCTACAGGTGTACACTAGAAGAACTAATATCCCTACAGGTGTAGACTAGAACGGAACTAATATCCCTACAGGTGTAGACAAAAACAGAACTCATATCCCTACAGGTGTAGACTAGAACATAACTCATATCCCTACAGGTGTAGGCTAGAACATAACGAATATCCCTACAGGTGTAGACTAGAACAGAACTAATATCCCTACAGGTGTAGACTAGATTAACTAATATCCCTACAGGTGTAGGCTAGAACAGAACTAATATCCCTACAGGTGTAGAATAGAACAGAATTAATATCCCTACAGGTGTAGACTAGATTATCTAATATCCCTACAGCTGTAGGCTAGAACAGAACTAATATCCCTACAGGTGTAGACAAGAAAATAACTAATATCCCTACAGGTGTAGACTAGATGACCTAATATCCCTACAGGTGTAGACTAGATGAACTAATATCCCTACAGTTGTATTCTAGATGAACTAATATCCCTACAGGTGTAAACTAGAACAGAACTAATATCCCTACAGGTGTAGTCTAGAACAGAACTAATATCCCTACAGGTGTAGACTAGAAGAACTAATATCCCTACAGGTGTAGACTAGAACAGAACTAATATCCCTACAGATGTAGGCTAGATGACCTAATATCCCTACAGGTGTCGACTAGAACAGAACTAATATCCCTACAGGTGTAGACTAGAAGAACTAATATCCCTACAGGTGTAGACTAGATGAAGTAATATCCCTACAGGTGTAGACTGGAACAGAACTAATATCCCTACAGGTGTAGACTAGAAAATAAATAATATCCCTACAGGTGTAGACTAGAACAGTACTAATATCCCTACAGGTGTAGACTAGAACATAACTAATATCCCTACAGGTGTATTCTAGAAGAACTAATATCCCTACAGGTGTAGACTAGATTAACTAATATCCCTTCAGGTGTATTCTAGATGAACTAATTTCCCGACAGGTGTAGACTAGAACAGAACTAATATCCCTACAGGTGTAGACTTGATGACCTAATATCCCTACAGGTGTAGACTAGAACAGAACTAATATCCCTACAGGTGTAGACTAGATGAACTAATATCCCTACAGGTGTATTCTAGATGAACTAATATCCCTACAGGTGTAAACTAGAAAAGAACTAATATCCCTACAGGTGTAGACTAGAACAGAACTAATATCCCTACAGGTGTAGACTTGATGACCTAATATCCCTACAGGTGTAGACTAGAACAGAACTAATATCCCTACAGGTGTAGACTAGATGAACTAATATCCCTACAGGTTTATTCTAGATGAACTAATATCCCTACAGGTGTAGACTAGATTAACTATTATCCCTACAGATGTAGACTAGAACAGTACTAATATCCCTACAGGTGTGGACTAGAACAGAACTAATATCCCTACAGGTGTAGACTAGATGAACTAATATCCCTACAGGTGTAGACTAGAACAGAACTAATATCCCTACAGGTGGAGACTAAAACAGAACTAATAACCCTACAGGTGTAGACTAGAACAGAACTAATATCCCTACAGGTGTAGACGAGAACAGAACTAATTTCCCGACAGGTGTAGACTAGATGAACTATTATCCCTACAGGTGTAGGCTAGAACAGAACTAATATCCCTACAGGTGTAGACAAGAACAGAACTAATATCCCTACAGGTGTAGACTTGATGACCTAATATCCCTACAGGTGTAGACTAGAACAGAACTAATATCCCTACAGGTGTAGACTAGATGAACTAATATCCCTACGGGTGTATTCTAGATGAACTAATATCCCAACAGGTGTAAACTAGAACAGAACTAATATCCCTACAGGTGTAGACTAGATTAACTAATATCCCTACAGGTGTAGACAAGAACAGAACTAATATCCCTACAGGTGTAGACTAGAACAGAACTAATATCCCGACAGGTGTGGACTAGATGACCTAATATCCCTACAGGTGTACACTAGAAGAACTAATATCCCTACAGGTGTAGACTAGAACGGAACTAATATCCCTACAGGTGTAGACAAAAACAGAACTCATATCCCTACAGGTGTAGACTAGAACATAACTCATATCCCTACAGGTGTAGGCTAGAACATAACGAATATCCCTACAGGTGTAGACTAGAACAGAACTAATATCCCTACAGGTGTAGACTAGATTAACTAATATCCCTACAGGTGTAGGCTAGAACAGAACTAATATCCCTACAGGTGTAGACAAGAAAATAACTAATATCCCTACAGGTGTAGACTAGATGACCTAATATCCCTACAGGTGTAGACTAGATGAACTAATATCCCTACAGGTGTATTCTAGATGAACTAATATCCCTACAGGTGTAAACTAGAACAGAACTAATATCCCTACAGGTGTAGTCTAGAACAGAACTAATATCCCTACAGGTGTAGACTAGAAGAACTAATATCCCTACAGGTGTAGACTAGAACAGAACTAATATCCCTACAGATGTAGGCTAGATGACCTAATATCCCTACAGGTGTCGACTAGAACAGAACTAATATCCCTACAGGTGTAGACTAGAAGAACTAATATCCCTACAGGTGTAGACTAGATGAACTAATATCCCTACAGGTGTAGACTGGAACAGAACTAATATCCCTACAGGTGTAGACTAGAAAATAAATAATATCCCTACAGGTGTAGACTAGAACAGTACTAATATCCCTACAGGTGTAGACTAGAACATAACTAATATCCCTACAGGTGTATTCTAGAAGAACTAATATCCCTACAGGTGTAGACTAGAACAGAACTAATATCCTAACAGGTGTAGACTAGAACAGAACTAATATCCCTACAGGTGTATTCTAGATGAACTAAAATCCCTACAGGTGTAGACTAGATTAACTAATATCCCTACAGGTGTAGACAAGAACAGAACTAATATCCCTACAGGTGTAGACTAGAACATAACTCATATCCCTACAGGTGTAGACTAGATGAACTAATATCCCTAAAGGTGTAGGCTAGAACAGAACTAATATCCCTACAGGTGTAGACTAGAAAATAACTTATATCCCTACAGGTGTAGACTAGATTAACTAATATCCCTTCAGGTGTATTCTAGATGAACTAATTTCCCGACACGTGTAGACTAGAACAGAACTAATATCCCTACAGGTGTAGACTTGATGACCTAATATCCCTACAGGTGTAGACTAGAACAGAACTAATATCCCTACAGGTGTAGACTAGATGAACTAATATCCCTACAGGTGTATTCTAGATGAACTAATATCCCTACAGGTGTAAACTAGAACAGAACTAATATCCCTACAGGTGTAGACTAGAACAGAACTAATATCCCTACAGGTGTAGACTTGATGACCTTATATCCCTACAGGTGTAGACTAGAACAGAACTAATATCCCTACAGGTGTAGACTAGATGAACTAATATCCCTACAGGTTTATTCTAGATGAACTAATATCCCTACAGGTGTAAACTAGAACAGAACTAATATCCCTACAGGTGTAGACTAGAACATAACTCATATCCCTACAGGTGTAGGCTAGAACAGAACTAATATCCGTACAGGTGTAGACTAGAACAGAACTAATATCCCTACAGGTTTATTCTAGATGAACTATTATCCTTACAGGTGTAAACTAGAACAGAACTAATATCCCTACAGGTGTAGACTAGAACAGAACTAATATCCCTACAGGTGTAGACTAGATGAACTAATATCCCTAAAGGTGTAGGCTAGAACAGAACTAATATCCCTACAGGTGTAGACTAGAAATCACTTATATCCCTTCAGGTGTATTCTAGATTAACTAATATCCCTACAGGTGTAGACTAGATTAACTATTATCCCTACAGATGTAGACTAGAACAGTACTAATATCCCAACAGGTGTGGACTAGAACAGAACTAATATCCCTACAGGTGTAGACTAGATGAACTAATATCCCTACAGGTGTAGACTAGAACAGAACTAATATCCCTACAGGTGGAGACTAAAACAGAACTAATAACCCTACAGGTGTAGACTAGAACAGAACTAATATCCCTACAGGTGTAGACTAGAACAGAACTAATATCCCGACAGGTGTAGACTAGATGAACTATTTTCCCTACAGGTGTAGGCTAGAACAGAACTAATATCCCTACAGGTGTAGACTAAAACAGAACTAATATCCCTACAGGTGTAGACTTGATGACCTAATATCCCTACAGGTGTAGACTAGAACATAACTAATATCCCTACAGGTGTAGACTAGATGAACTAATATCCCTACAGGTGTATTCTAGATGAACTAATATCCCTACAGGTGTAAACTAGAACAGAACTAATATCCCTACAGGTGTAGTCTAGAACAGAACTAATATCCCTACAGGTGTAGACTAGAAGAACTAATATCCCTACAGGTGTAAACTAGATGAACTAATATCCCTACAGGTGTAGACTCGAACAGAACTAATATCCCTACAGGTGTAGACTAGAAAATAACTAATATCCCTACAGGTGTAGACTAGAACATAACTAATATCCCTACAGGTGTATTCTAGAATAACTAATATCCCTACAGGTGTAGACTAGAACAGAACTAATATCCTAAGAGGTGTAGACTAGAACAGAACTAATATCCCTACAGGTGTATTCTAGATGAACTAAAATCCCTACAGGTGTAGACTAGATTAACTAATAACCCTACAGGTGTAGACAAGAACAGAACTAATATCCCTACAGGTGTAGACTAGATTAACTAATATCCCTACAGGTGTAGGCTAGAACAGAACTAATATCCCTACAGGTGTAGACTAGAACAGAACTAATATCCCTACAGGTGTAGACTAGATGAACTAATATCCCTAAAGGTGTAGGCTAGAACAGAACTAATATCCCTACAGTTGTAGACTAGAAAATCTCTTATATCCCTACAGGTGTAGACTAGATGACCTAATATCCCTACAGGTGTAGACTAGAACAGAACTAATATCCCTACAGGTGTAGACTAGATTAACTAATATCCCTTCAGGTGTATTCTAGATGAACTAATTTCCCGACAGGTGTAGACTAGATTAACTATTATCCCTACAGGTGTAGGCTAGAACAGAACTAATATCCCTACAGGTGTAGACTAGAACAGAACTAATATCCCTACAGGTGTAGAGTTGATGACCTAATGTCCCTACAGGTGTAGACTAGAACAGAACTAATATCCCTACAGGTGTAGACTAGATGAACTAATATCCCTACAGGTGTATTCTAGATGAACTAATATCCCTACAGGTGTAAACTAGAACAGAACTAATATCCCTACAGGTGTAGACTAGAACAGAACTAATATCCCTACAGGTGTAGACTTGATGACCTAATATCCCTACAGGTGTAGACTAGAACAGAACTAATATCCCTACAGGTGTAGACTAGATGAACTAATATCCCTACAGGTTTATTCTAGATGAACTAATATCCCTACAGGTGTAAACTAGAACAGAACTAATATCCCTACAGGTGTAGACTAGAACATAACTAATATCCCTACAGGTGTAGACTAGAACAGAACTAATATCCCTACAGGTGTAGACTAGATGAACTAATATCCCTACAGGTGTAAACTAGAACAGAACTAATATCCCTACAGGTGTAGACTAGAACAGAACTAATATCCCTACAGGTGTAGACTAGAACAGAACTAATATCCCTACAGGTGTAGACTAGATGAACTAATATCCCTACAGGTGTAGACTAGAACAGAACTAATATCCCTACAGGTGTAGACTAGAACATAACTAATATCCCTACAGGTGTAGACTAGAACATAACTAATATCCCTACAGGTGTAGACTAGAATGAACTAATATCCCTACAGGTGTAGACTAGAAAAGAACTAATATCCCTACAGGTGGAGACTAAAACAGAACTAATAACCCTACAGGTGTAGACTAGAACAGAACTAATTTCCCGACAGGTGTAGACTAGATGTACTATTTTCCCTACAGGTGTAGGCTAGAACAGTCTTAATATCCCTACAGGTGTAGACTAGAACAGAACTAATATCCCTACAGGTGTAGACTTGATGACCTAATATCCCTACAGGTGTAGACTAGAACAGAACTAATATCCCTACAGGTGTAGACTAGATGAACTAATATCCCTACAGGTGTATTCTAGATGAACTAATATCCCTACAGGTTTAAACTAGAACAGAACTAATATCCCTACAGGTGTAGTCAAGAACAGAACTAATATCCCTACAGGTGTAGACTAGAATAACTAATATCCCTACAGGTGTATTCTAAATGAACTAATATCCCTACAGGTGTAGACTAGATGAACTAATATCCCTACAGGTGTAGACTAGAAAGAACTAATATCCCTACAGGTGTAGACTAGAACGGAACTAATATCCCTACAGGTGTAGACAAGAACAGAACTAATATCCCTACAGGTGTAGACTAGAACATAACTCATATCCCTACAGGTGTAGGCTAGAACAGAACTAATATCCCTACAGGTGTAGACTAGATGAACTAATATCCCTACAGGTGTAGACTAGATGAACTAATATCCCTACAGGTGTAGACTAGATGAACTCCTATCCCTACAGGTGTAGACTAGAACAGTACTAATATCCCTACAGGTGTGGACTAGAACAGAACTAATATCCCTACAGGTGTAGACTAGAACAGAACTAATATCCCTACAGGTGTAGACTAGAACATAACTAATATCCCTACAGGTGTAGACTAGAACAGAACTAATATCCCTACAGATGTAGGCTAGATGACCTAATATCTATACAGGTGTCGACTAGAACAGAACTAATATCCCTACAGGTGTAGACTAGAAGAACTAATATCCCTACAGGTGTAGACTAGATGAACTAATATCCCTACAGGTGTAGACTGGAACAGAACTAATATCCCTACAGGTGTAGACTAGAAAATAACTAATATCCCTACAGGTGTAAAATAGAACAGTACTAATATCCCTTCAGGTGTAGACTAGAACAGTACTAATATCCCTACAGGTGTAGACTAGAACAGAACTAATATCCCTACAGGTGTAGACTAGATGACCTAATATCCCTACAGGTGTAGACTAGAACAGAACTAATATCCCTACAGGTGTATTCTAAATGAACTAATATCCCTACAGGTGTAGACTAGAAGAACTAATATCCCTACAGGTGTAGACTAGAACGGAACTAATATCCCTACAGGTGTAGACAAGAACAGAACTAATATCCCTACAGGTGTAGACTAGAACATAACTCATATCCCTACAGGTGTAGGCTAGAACAGAACTAATATCCCTACAGGTGTAGACTAGAACAGAACTAATATCCCTACAGGTGTAGACTAGATTAACTAATATCCCTACAGGTGTATTCTAGATGAACTAATATCCCTACAGGTGTAGACTAGATTAACTCCTATCCCTACAGGTGTAGATTAGAACAGTACTAATATCCCTACAGGTGTGGACTAGAACAGAACTAATATCCCTACAGGTGTAGACTAGAACAGAACTAATATCCCTACAGGTGTAGACTAAAACATAACTAATATCCCTACAGGTGTAGACTAGAACAGAACTAATATCCCTACAGATGTAGGCTAGATGACCTAATATCCCTACAGGTGTCGACTAGAACAGAACTAATATCCCTACAGGTGTAGACTAGAAGAACTAATATCCCTACAGGTGTAGACTAGATGAACTAATATCCCTACAGGTGTAGACTGGAACAGAACTAATATCCCTAGGTGTAGACTAGATGAACTAATATCCCTACAGGTGTAGACTGGAACAGAACTAATATCCCTACAGGTGTAGACTAGAAAATAACTAATATCCCTACAGGTTTAGACTAGAACAGTACTAATATCCCTTCAGGTGTAGACTAGAACAGTACTAATATCCCTACAGGTGTAGACTAGAACAGAACTAATATCCCTACAGGTGTATTCTAAATGAACTAATATCCCTACAAGTGTAGACTAGATAAACTAATATCCCTACAGGTGTAGACTAGAAGAACTAATATCCCTACAGGTGTAGACTAGAACGGAACTAATATCCCTACAGGTGTAGACAAGAACAGAACTAATATCCCTACAGGTGTAGACTAGAACAGAACTAATATCCCGACAGGTGTGGACTAGATGACCTAATATCCCTACAGGTGTACACTAGAAGAACTAATATCCCTACAGGTGTAGACTAGAACGGAACTAATATCCCTACAGGTGTAGACAAAAACAGAACTCATATCCCTACAGGTGTAGACTAGAACATAACTCATATCCCTACAGGTGTAGGCTAGAACATAACGAATATCCCTACAGGTGTAGACTAGAACACTACAGGTGTAGACAAGAAAATAACTAATATCCCTACAGGTGTAGACTAGATGACCTAATATCCCTACAGGTGTAGACTAGATTAGATTAACTAATATCCCTACAGGTGTAGACTAGATTAACTATTATCCCTACAGATGTAGACTAGAACAGTACTAATATCCCAACAGGTGTGGACTAGAACAGAACTAATATCCCTACAGGTGTAGACTAGATGAACTAATATCCCTACAGGTGTAGACTAGAACAGAACTAATATCCCTACAGGTGGAGACTAAAACAGAACTAATAACCCTACAGGTGTAGACTAGAACAGAACTAATATCCCTACAGGTGTAGACTAGAACAGAACTAATATCCCGACAGGTGTAGACTAGATGAACTATTATCCCTACAGGTGTAGGCTAGAACAGAACTAATATCCCTACAGGTGTAGACTAGAACAGAACTAATATCCCTACAGGTGTAGACTAGATGAACTAATATCCCTACAGGTGTAGACTGGAACAGAACTAATATCCCTACAGGTGTAGACTAGAAAATAAATAATATCCCTACAGGTGTAGACTAGAACAGTACTAATATCCCTACAGGTGTAGACTAGAACATAACTAATATCCCTACAGGTGTATTCTAGAAGAACTAATATCCCTACAGGTGTAGACTAGAACAGAACTAATATCCTAACAGGTGTAGACTAGAACAGAACTAATATCCCTACAGGTGTATTCTAGATGAACTAAAATCCCTACAGGTGTAGACTAGATTAACTAATATCCCTACAGGTGTAGACAAGAACAGAACTAATATCCCTACAGGTGTAGACTAGAACATAACTCATATCCCTACAGGTGTAGACTAGATGAACTAATATCCCTAAAGGTGTAGGCTAGAACAGAACTAATATCCCTACAGGTGTAGACTAGAAAATAACTTATATCCCTACAGGTGTAGACTAGATTAACTAATATCCCTTCAGGTGTATTCTAGATGAACTAATTTCCCGACACGTGTAGACTAGAACAGAACTAATATCCCTACAGGTGTAGACTTGATGACCTAATATCCCTATAGGTGTAGACTAGAACAGAACTAATATCCCTACAGGTGTAGACTAGATGAACTAATATCCCTACAGGTGTATTCTAGATGAACTAATATCCCTACAGGTGTAAACTAGAACAGAACTAATATCCCTACAGGTGTAGACTAGAACAGAACTAATATCCCTACAGGTGTAGACTTGATGACCTTATATCCCTACAGGTGTAGACTAGAACAGAACTAATATCCCTACAGGTGTAGACTAGATGAACTAATATCCCTACAGGTTTATTCTAGATGAACTAATATCCCTACAGGTGTAAACTAGAACAGAACTAATATCCCTACAGGTGTAGACTAGCATGAACTAATATCCCTACAGGTGTAGACTAGAACAGAACTAATATCCCTACAGGTGTAGACTAGACAGAACTAAACCCTCAGGACTGATGCCCTACAGGTGTAAACTAGAACAGAACTAATATCCCTACAGGTGTAGACTAGAACAGAACTAATATCCCTACAGGTGTAGTCTAGAATGAACTAATATCCCTACAGGTGTAGACTAGAACAGAACTAATATCCCTAACAGGTGTAGACTAGAACAGAACTAATATCCCTACAGGTGTATTCTAGATGAACTAATATCCCTACAGGTGTAGACTAGATTAACTAATATCCCTACAGGTGTAGACTAGAACAGAACTAATATCCCTACAGGTGTAGACTAGAACAGAACTAATATCCCTACAGGTGTAGACTAGATGAACTAATATCCCTACAGGTGTAGACTAGAACAGAACTAATATCCCTACAGGTGGAGACTAAAACAGAACTAATAACCCTACAGGTGTAGACTAGAACAGAACTAATATCCCTACAGGTGTAGACTAGAACAGAACTAATATCCCGACAGGTGTAGACTAGATGAACTATTTTCCCTACAGGTGTAGGCTAGAACAGAACTAATATCCCTACAGGTGTAGACTAGAACAGAACTAATATCCCTACAGGTGTAGACTTGATGACCTAATATCCCTACAGGTGTAGACTAGAACATAACTAATATCCCTACAGGTGTAGACTAGATGAACTAATATCCCTACAGGTGTATTCTAGATGAACTAATATCCCTACAGGTGTAAACTAGAACAGAACTAATATCCCTACAGGTGTAGTCTAGAACAGAACTAATATCCCTACAGGTGTAGACTAGAAGAACTAATATCCCTACAGGTGTAAACTAGATGAACTAATATCCCTACAGGTGTAGACTAGAACAGAACTAATATCCCTACAGGTGTAGACTTGATGACCTAATATCCCTACAGGTGTAGACTAGAACAGAACTAATATCCCTACAGGTGTAGACTAGATGAACTAATATCCCTACAGGTGTATTCTAGACTGAACTAATATCCCTAAGAGGTGTAGACTAGAACAGAACTAATATCCCTACAGGTGTATTCTAGATGAACTAAAATCCCTACAGGTGTAGACTAGATTAACTAATATCCCTACAGGTGTAGACTAGAACAGAACTAATATCCCTACAGGTGTAGACTAGAACATAACTAATATCCCTACAGGTGTAGACTAGAACAGAACTAATATCCCTACAGGTGTAGACTAGAACAGAACTAATATCCCTACAGGTGTATTCTAGAATGAACTAATATCCCTACAGGTGTAGACTAGAACAGAACTAATATCCCTACAGGTGTAGACTAGAACAGAACTAATATCCCTACAGGTGTAGACTAGAACAGAACTAATATCCCTACAGGTGTAGACTAGATGAACTAATATCCCTACAGGTGTAGTCTAGAACAGAACTAATATCCCTACAGGTGTAGACTAGAACAGAACTAATATCCCTACAGGTGTAGACTAGATGAACTAATATCCCTACAGGTGTAGACTAGACAGAACTAATATCCCTACAGGTGTAGACTAGAACAGAACTAATATCCCTACAGGTGTAGACTAGATGAACTAATATCCCTACAGGTGTAGACTAGAACAGAACTAATATCCCTACAGGTGTAGACTAGAACATAACTAATATCCCTACAGGTGTAGACTTAGATGACAGAACTAATATCCCTACAGGTGTAGACTAGAACAGAACTAATATCCCTACAGGTGTAGACTAGATGAACTAATATCCCTACAGGTGTAGACTAGATGAACTAATATCCCTACAGGTGTAGACTAGAACAGAACTAATATCCCTACAGGTGTAGACTAGAACATAACTCATATCCCTACAGGTGTAGACTAGATAACTAATATCCCTAAAGGTGTAGGCTAGAACAGAACTAATATCCCTACAGGTGTAGACTAGAACATGAACTAATATCCCTACAGGTGTATTCTAGATGAACTAATATCCCTACAGGTGTAAACTAGAACAGAACTAATATCCCTACAGGTGTAGACAAGAAAATAACTAATATCCCTACAGGTGTAGACTAGATGACCTAATATCCCTACAGGTGTAGACTAGATGAACTAATATCCCTACAGGTGTATTCTAGATGAACTAATATCCCTACAGGTGTAAACTAGAAAAGAACTAATATCCCTACAGGTGTAGACTAGAACATAACTAATATCCCTACAGGTGTATTCTAGAATAACTAATATCCCTACAGGTGTAGACTAGAACAGAACTAATATCCTAAGAGGTGTAGACTAGAACAGAACTAATATCCCTACAGGTGTATTCTAGATGAACTAAAATCCCTACAGGTGTAGACTAGATTAACTAATATCCCTACAGGTGTAGACAAGAACAGAACTAATATCCCTACAGGTGTAGACTAGAACATAACTCATATCCCAACAGGTGTAGACTAGATGAACTAATATCCCTAAAGGTGTAGGCTAGAACAGAACTAATATCCCTACAGGTGTAGACTAGAAATCACTTATATCCCTTCAGGTGTATTCTAGATTAACTAATATCCCTACAGGTGTAGACTAGATTAACTATTATCCCTACAGATGTAGACTAGAACAGTACTAATATCCCTACAGGTGTGGACTAGAACAGAACTAATATCCCTACAGGTGTAGACTAGATGAACTAATATCCCTACAGGTGTAGACTAGAACAGAACTAATATCCCTACAGGTGGAGACTAAAACAGAACTAATAACCCTACAGGTGTAGACTAGAACAGAACTAATATCCCTACAGGTGTAGACTAGAACAGAACTAATTTCCCGACAGGTGTAGACTAGATGAACTATTTTCCCTACAGGTGTAGGCTAGAACAGAACTAATATCCCTACAGGTGTAAACTAGAACAGAACTAATATCCCTACAGGTGTAGACTAGAACATAACTCATATCCCTACAGGTGTAGGCTAGAACAGAACTAATATCCCTACAGGTGTAGACTAGAACAGAACTAATATCCCTACAGGTTTATTCTAGATGAACTATTATCCTTACAGGTGGAAACTAGAACAGAACTAATATCCCTACAGGTGTAGACTAGAACAGAACTAATATCCCTACAGGTGTAGACTAGAAATCACTTATATCCCTTCAGGTGTATTCTAGATTAACTAATATCCCTACAGGTGTAGACTAGATTAACTATTATCCCTACAGATGTAGACTAGAACAGTACTAATATCCCTACAGGTGTGGACTAGAACAGAACTAATATCCCTACAGGTGTAGACTAGATGAACTAATATCCCTACAGGTGTAGACTAGAACAGAACTAATATCCCTACAGGTGGAGACTAAAACAGAACTAATAACCCTACAGGTGTAGACTAGAACAGAACTAATATCCCTACAGGTGTAGACTAGATCAGAACTAATTTCCCGACAGGTGTAGACTAGATGAACTATTTTCCCTACAGGTGTAGGCTAGAACAGAACTAATATCCCTACAGGTGTAGACTAGAACAGAACTAATATCCCTACAGGTGTAGACTTGATGACCTAATATCCCTACAGGTGTAGACTAGAACAGAACTAATATCCCTACAGGTGTAGACTAGATTAACTAATGTCCCTACAGGTGTATTCTAGATGAACTAATATCCCTACAGGTGTAAACTAGAACAGAACTAATATCCCTACAGGTGTAGTCTAGAACAGAACTAATATCCCTACAGGTGTAGACTAGAAGAACTAATATCCCTACAGGTGTAGACTAGATGAACTAATATCCCTACAGGTGTAGACTCGAACAGAACTAATATCCCTACAGGTGTAGACTAGAAAATAACTAATATCCCTACAGGTGTAGACTAGAACAGTACTAATATCCCTACAGGTGTAGACTAGAACATAACTAATATCCCTACAGGTGTATTCTAGAAGAACTAATATCCCTACAGGTGTAGACTAGAACAGAACAAATATCCTAACAGGTGTAGACTAGAACAGAACTAATATCCCTACAGGTGTATTCTAGATGAACTAAAATCCCTACAGGTGTAGACTAGATTAACTAATATCCCTACAGGTGTAGACAAGAACATAACTAATATCCCTACAGGTGTAGACTAGAACATAACTCATATCCCTACAGGTGTAGACTAGATGAACTAATATCCCTAAAGGTGTAGGCTAGAACAGAACTAATATCCCTACAGGTGTAGACTAGAAAATAACTTATATCCCTTCAGGTGTAGACTAGATTAACTAATATCCCTTCAGGTGTATTCTAGATGAACTAATTTCCCGACAGGTGTAGACTAGAACAGAACTAATATCCCTACAGGTGTAGACTTGATGACCTAATATCCCTACAGGTGTAGACTAGAACAGAACTAATATCCCTACAGGTGTAGACTAGATGAACTAATATCCCTACAGGTGTATTCTAGATGAACTAATATCCCTACAGGTGTAAACTAGAACAGAACTAATATCCCTACAGGTGTAGACTAGAACAGAACTAATATCCCTACAGGTGTAGACTTGATGACCTAATATCCCTACAGGTGTAGACTAGAACAGAACTAATATCCCTACAGGTGTAGACTAGATGAACTAATATCCCTACAGGTTTATTCTAGATGAACTAATATCCCTACAGGTGTAAACTAGAACAGAACTAATATCCCTACAGGTGTAGACTAGAACATAACTCATATCCCTACAGGTGTAGGCTAGAACAGAACTAATATCCCTACAGGTGTAGACTAGAACATAACTAATATCCCTACAGGTTTATTCTAGATGAACTATTATCCTTACAGGTGTAAACTAGAACAGAACTAATATCCCTACAGGTGTAGACTAGAACAGAACTAATATCCCTACAGGTGTAGACTAGATGAACTAATATCCCTAAAGGTGTAGGCTAGAACAGAACTAATATCCCTACAGGTGTAGACTAGAAATCACTTATATCCCTTCAGGTGTATTCTAGATTAACTAATATCCCTACAGGTGTAGACTAGATTAACTATTATCCCTACAGATGTAGACTAGAACAGTACTAATATCCCTACAGGTGTGGACTAGAACAGAACTAATATCCCTACAGGTGTAGACTAGATGAACTAATATCCCTACAGGTGTAGACTAGAACAGAACTAATATCCCTACAGGTGGAGACTAAAACAGAACTAATAACCCTACAGGTGTAGACTAGAACAGAACTAATATCCCTACAGGTGTAGACTAGAACAGAACTAATTTCCCGACAGGTGTAGACTAGATGAACTATTTTCCCTACAGGTGTAGGCTAGAACAGAACTAATATCCCTACAGGTGTAGACTAGAACAGAACTAATATCCCTACAGGTGTAGACTTGATGACCTAATATCCCTACAGGTGTAGACTAGAACATAACTAATATCCCTACAGGTGTAGACTAGATGAACTAATATCCCTACAGGTGTATTCTAGATGAACTAATATCCCTACAGGTGTAAACTAGAACAGAACTAATATCCCTACAGGTGTAGTCTAGAACAGAACTAATATCCCTACAGGTGTAGACTAGAAGAACTAATATCCCTACAGGTGTAAACTAGATGAACTAATATCCCTACAGGTGTAGACTCGAACAGAACTAATATCCCTACAGGTGTAGACTAGAAAATAACTAATATCCCTACAGGTGTAGACTAGATTAACTAATATCCCTACAGGTGTAGACAAGAACAGAACTAATATCCCTACAGGTGTAGACTAGAACATAACTCATATCCCAACAGGTGTAGACTAGATGAACTAATATCCCTAAAGGTGTAGGCTAGAACAGAACTAATATCCCTACAGGTGTAGACTAGAAATCACTTATATCCCTTCAGGTGTATTCTAGATTAACTAATATCCCTACAGGTGTAGACTAGATTAACTATTATCCCTACAGATGTAGACTAGAACAGTACTAATATCCCTACAGGTGTGGACTAGAACAGAACTAATATCCCTACAGGTGTAGACTAGATGAACTAATATCCCTACAGGTGTAGACTAGAACAGAACTAATATCCCTACAGGTGGAGACTAAAACATAACTAATAACCCTACAGGTGTAGACTAGAACAGAACTAATATCCCTACAGGTGTAGACTAGAACAGAACTAATTTCCCGACAGGTGTAGACTAGATGAACTATTTTCCCTACAGGTGTAGGCTAGAACAGAACTAATATCCCAACAGGTGTAAACTAGAACAGAACTAATATCCCTACAGGTGTAGACTAGAACATAACTCATATCCCTACAGGTGTAGGCTAGAACAGAACTAATATCCCTACAGGTGTAGACTAGAACAGAACTAATATCCCTACAGGTTTATTCTAGATGAACTATTATCCTTACAGGTGTAAACTAGAACAGAACTAATATCCCTACAGGTGTAGACTAGAACAGAACTAATATCCCTACAGGTGTAGACTAGAAATCACTTATATCCCTTCAGGTGTATTCTAGATTAACTAATATCCCTACAGGTGTAGACTAGATTAACTATTATCCCTACAGATGTAGACTAGAACAGTACTAATATCCCTACAGGTGTGGACTAGAACAGAACTAATATCCCTACAGGTGTAGACTAGATGAACTAATATCCCTACAGGTGTAGACTAGAACAGAACTAATATCCCTACAGGTGGAGACTAAAACAGAACTAATAACCCTACAGGTGTAGACTAGAACAGAACTAATATCCCTACAGGTGTAGACTAGATCAGAACTAATTTCCCGACAGGTGTAGACTAGATGAACTATTTTCCCTACAGGTGTAGGCTAGAACAGAACTAATATCCCTACAGGTGTAGACTAGATCAGAACTAATTTCCCGACAGGTGTAGACTAGATGAACTATTTTCCCTACAGGTGTAGGCTAGAACAGAACTAATATCCCTACAGGTGTAGACTAGAACAGAACTAATATCCCTACAGGTGTAGACTTGATGACCTAATATCCCTACAGGTGTAGACTAGAACAGAACTAATATCCCTACAGGTGTAGACTAGATGAACTAATGTCCCTACAGGTGTATTCTAGATGAACTAATATCCCTACAGGTGTAAACTAGAACAGAAATAATATCCCTACAGGTGTAGTCTAGAACAGAACTAATATCCCTACAGGTGTAGACTAGAAGAACTAATATCCCTACAGGTGTAGACTAGATGAACTAATATCCCTACAGGTGTAGACTCGAACAGAACTAATATCCCTACAGGTGTAGACTAGAAAATAACTAATATCCCTACAGGTGTAGACTAGAACAGTACTAATATCCCTACAGGTGTAGACTAGAACATAACTAATATCCCTACAGGTGTATTCTAGAAGAACTAATATCCCTACAGGTGTAGACTAGAACAGAACTAATATCCTAACAGGTGTAGACTAGAACAGAACTAATATCCCTACAGGTGTATTCTAGATGAACTAAAATCCCTACAGGTGTAGACTAGATTAACTAATATCCCTACAGGTGTAGACAAGAACAGAACTAATATCCCTACAGGTGTAGACTAGAACATAACTCATATCCCTACAGGTGTAGACTAGATGAACTAATATCCCTAAAGGTGTAGGCTAGAACAGAACTAATATCCCTACAGGTGTAGACTAGAAAATAACTTATATCCCTTCAGGTGTAGACTAGATTAACTAATATCCCTTCAGGTGTATTCTAGATGAACTAATTTCCCGACAGGTGTAGACTAGAACAGAACTAATATCCCTACAGGTGTAGACTTGATGACCTAATATCCCTACAGGTGTAGACTAGAACAGAACTAATATCCCTACAGGTGTAGACTAGATGAACTAATATCCCTACAGGTGTATTCTAGATGAACTAATATCCCTACAGGTGTAAACTAGAACAGAACTAATATCCCTACAGGTGTAGACTAGAACAGAACTAATATCCCTACAGGTGTAGACTTGATGACCTAAAATCCCTACAGGTGTAGACTAGAACAGAACTAATATCCCTACAGGTGTAGACTAGATGAACTAATATCCCTACAGGTTTATTCTAGATGAACTAATATCCCTACAGGTGTAAACTAGAACAGAACTAATATCCCTACAGGTGTAGACTAGAACATAACTCATATCCCTACAGGTGTAGGCTAGAACAGAACTAATATCCCTACAGGTGTAGACTAGAACAGAACTAATATCCCTACAGGTGTAGACTTGATGACCTAATATCCCTACAGGTGTAGACTAGAACATAACTAATATCCCTACAGGTGTAGACTAGATGAACTAATATCCCTACAGGTGTATTCTAGATGAACTAATATCCCTACAGGTGTAAACTAGAACAGAACTAATATCCCTACAGGTGTAGTCTAGAACAGAACTAATATCCCTACAGGTGTAGACTAGAAGAACTAATATCCCTACAGGTGTAAACTAGATGAACTAATATCCCTACAGGTGTAGACTCGAACAGAACTAATATCCCTACAGGTGTAGACTAGAAAATAACTAATATCCCTACAGGTGTAGACTAGATTAACTAATATCCCTACAGGTGTAGACAAGAACAGAACTAATATCCCTACAGGTGTAGACTAGAACATAACTCATATCCCAACAGGTGTAGACTAGATGAACAAATATCCCTAAAGGTGTAGGCTAGAACAGAACTAATATCCCTACAGGTGTAGACTAGAAATCACTTATATCCCTTCAGGTGTATTCTAGATTAACTAATATCCCTACAGGTGTAGACTAGATTAACTATTATCCCTACAGATGTAGACTAGAACAGTACTAATATCCCTACAGGTGTGGACTAGAACAGAACTAATATCCCTACAGGTGTAGACTAGATGAACTAATATCCCTACAGGTGTAGACTAGAACAGAACTAATATCCCTACAGGTGGAGACTAAAACATAACTAATAACCCTACAGGTGTAGACTAGAACAGAACTAATATCCCTACAGGTGTAGACTAGAACAGAACTAATTTCCCGACAGGTGTAGACTAGATGAACTATTTTCCCTACAGGTGTAGGCTAGAACAGAACTAATATCCCAACAGGTGTAAACTAGAACAGAACTAATATCCCTACAGGTGTAGACTAGAACATAACTCATATCCCTACAGGTGTAGGCTAGAACAGAACTAATATCCCTACAGGTGTAGACTAGAACAGAACTAATATCCCTACAGGTTTATTCTAGATGAACTATTATCCTTACAGGTGTAAACTAGAACAGAACTAATATCCCTACAGGTGTAGACTAGAACAGAACTAATATCCCTACAGGTGTAGACTAGAAATCACTTATATCCCTTCAGGTGTATTCTAGATTAACTAATATCCCTACAGGTGTAGACTAGATTAACTATTATCCCTACAGATGTAGACTAGAACAGTACTAATATCCCTACAGGTGTGGACTAGAACAGAACTAATATCCCTACAGGTGTAGACTAGATGAACTAATATCCCTACAGGTGTAGACTAGAACAGAACTAATATCCCTACAGGTGGAGACTAAAACAGAACTAATAACCCTACAGGTGTAGACTAGAACAGAACTAATATCCCTACAGGTGTAGACTAGATCAGAACTAATTTCCCGACAGGTGTAGACTAGATGAACTATTTTCCCTACAGGTGTAGGCTAGAACAGAACTAATATCCCTACAGGTGTAGACTAGATCAGAACTAATTTCCCGACAGGTGTAGACTAGATGAACTATTTTCCCTACAGGTGTAGGCTAGAACAGAACTAATATCCCTACAGGTGTAGACTAGAACAGAACTAATATCCCTACAGGTGTAGACTTGATGACCTAATATCCCTACAGGTGTAGACTAGAACAGAACTATTATCCCTACAGGTGTAGACTAGATGAACTAATGTCCCTACAGGTGTATTCTAGATGAACTAATATCCCTACAGGTGTAAACTGGAACAGAAATAATATCCCTACAGGTGTAGTCTAGAACAGAACTAATATCCCTACAGGTGTAGACTAGAAGAACTAATATCCCTACAGGTGTAGACTAGATGAACTAATATCCCTACAGGTGTAGACTAGAACAGTACTAATATCCCTACAGGTGTAGACTAGAACATAACTAATATCCCTACAGGTGTATTCTAGAAGAACTAATATCCCTACAGGTGTAGACTAGAACAGAACTAATATCCTAACAGGTGTAGACTAGAACAGAACTAATATCCCTACAGGTGTATTCTAGATGAACTAAAATCCCTACAGGTGTAGACTAGATTAACTAATATCCCTACAGGTGTAGACAAGAACAGAACTAATATCCCTACAGGTGTAGACTAGAACATAACTCATATCCCTACAGGTGTAGACTAGATGAACTAATATCCCTAAAGGTGTAGGCTAGAACAGAACTAATATCCCTACAGGTGTAGACTAGAAAATAACTTATATCCCTTCAGGTGTAGACTAGATTAACTAATATCCCTTCAGGTGTATTCTAGATGAACTAATTTCCCGACAGGTGTAGACTAGAACAGAACTAATATCCCTACAGGTGTAGACTTGATGACCTAATATCCCTACAGGTGTAGACTATAACAGAACTAATATCCCTACAGGTGTAGACTAGATGAACTAATATCCCTACAGGTGTATTCTAGATGAACTAATATCCCTACAGGTGTAAACTAGAACAGAACTAATATCCCTACAGGTGTAGACTAGAACAGAACTAATATCCCTACAGGTGTAGACTTGATGACCTAATATCCCTACAGGTGTAGACTAGAACAGAACTAATATCCCTACAGGTGTAGACTAGATGAACTAATATCCCTACAGGTTTATTCTAGATGAACTAATATCCCTACAGGTGTAAACTAGAACAGAACTAATATCCCTACAGGTGTAGACTAGAACATAACTCATATCCCTACAGGTGTAGGCTAGAACAGAACTAATATCCCTACAGGTGTAGACTAGAACAGAACTAATATCCCTACAGGTTTATTCTAGATGAACTATTATCCTTACAGGTGTAAACTAGAACAGAACTAATATCCCTACAGGTGTAGACTAGAACAGAACTAATATCCCTACAGGTGTAGACTAGATGAACTAATATCCCTAAAGGTGTAGGCTAGAACAGAACTAATATCCCTACAGGTGTAGACTAGAAATCACTTATATCCCTTCAGGTGTATTCTAGATTAACTAATATCCCTACTGGTGTAGACTAGATTAACTATTATCCCTACAGATGTAGACTAGAACAGTACTAATATCCCTACAGGTGTGGACTAGAACAGAACTAATATCCCTACAGGTGTAGACTAGATGAACTAATATCCCTACAGGTGTAGACTAGAACAGAACTAATATCCCTACAGGTGGAGACTAAAACAGAACTAATAACCCTACAGGTGTAGACTAGAACAGAACTAATATCCCTACAGGTGTAGACTAGAACATAACTCATATCCCTACAGGTGTAGGCTAGAACAGAACTAATATCCCTACAGGTGTAGACTAGAACAGAACTAATATCCCTACAGGTTTATTCTAGATGAACTATTATCCTTACAGGTGTAAACTAGAACAGAACTAATATCCCTACAGGTGTAGACTAGAACAGAACTAATATCCCTACAGGTGTAGACTAGATGAACTAATATCCCTAAAGGTGTAGGCTAGAACAGAACTAATATCCCTACAGGTGTAGACTAGAAATCACTTATAACCCTTCAGGTGTATTCTAGATTAACTAATATCCCTACAGGTGTAGACTAGATTAACTATTATCCCTACAGATGTAGACTAGAACAGTACTAATATCCCTACAGGTGTGGACAAGAACAGAACTAATATCCCTACAGGTGTAGACTAGATGAACTAATATCCCTACAGGTGTAGACTAGAACAGAACTAATATCCCTACAGGTGGAGACTAAAACATAACTGATAACCCTACAGGTGTAGACTAGAACAGAACTAATATCCCTACAGGTGTAGACTAGAACAGAACTAATTTCCCGACAGGTGTAGACTAGATGAACTATTTTCCCTACAGATGTAGGCTAGAACAGAACTAATATCCCTACAGGTGTAGACTAGAACAGAACTAATATCCCTACAGGTGTAGACTTGATGACCTAATATCACTACAGGTGTAGACTAGAACATAACTAATATCCCTACAGGTGTAGACTAGATGAACTAATATCCCTACAGGTGTATTCTAGATGAACTAATATCCCTACAGGTGTAAACTAGAACAGAACTAATATCCGTACAGGTGTAGTCTAGAACAGAACTAATATCCCTACAGGTGTAGACTAGAAGAACTAATATCCCTACAGGTGTAGACTAGATGAACTAATATCCCTACAGGTGTAGACTCGAACAGAACTAATATCCCTACAGGTGTAGACTAGAAAATAACTAATATCCCTACAGGTGTAGACTAGAACAGTACTAATATCCCTACAGGTGTAGACTAGAACATAACTAATATCCCTACAGGTGTATTCTAGAATAACTAATATCCCTACAGGTGTAGACTAGAACAGAACTAATATCCTAAGAGGTGTAGACTAGAACAGAACTAATATCCCTACAGGTGTATTCTAGATGAACTAAAATCCCTACAGGTGTAGACTAGATTAACTAATATCCCTACAGGTGTAGACAAGAACAGAACTAATATCCCTACAGGTGTAGACTAGAACATAACTCATATCCCTACAGGTGTAGACTAGATGAACTAATATCCCTAAAGGTGTAGGCTAGAACAGAACTAATATCCCTACAGGTGTAGACTAGAAATCACTTATATCCCTTCAGGTGTATTCTAGATTAACTAATATCCCTACAGGTGTAGACTAGATTAACTATTATCCTTACAGATGTAGACTAGAACAGTACTAATATCCCTACAGGTGTGGACTAGAACAGAACTAATATCCCTACAGGTGTAGACTAGATGAACTAATATCCCTACAGGTGTAGACTAGAACAGAACTAATATCCCTACAGTTGGAGACTAAAACAGAACTAATAACCCTACAGGTGTAGACTAGAACAGAACTAATATCCCTACAGGTGTAGACTAGAATAGAACTAATTTCCCGACAGGTGTAGACTAGATGAACTATTTTCCCTACAGGTGTAGGCTAGAACAGAACTAATATCCCTACAGGTGTAGACTAGAACAGAACTAATATCCCTACAGGTGTAGACTTGATGACCTAATATCCCTACAGGTGTAGACTAGAACATAACTAATATCCCTACAGGTGTAGACTAGATGAACTAATATCCCTACAGGTGTATTCTAGATGAACTAATATCCCTACAGGTGTAAACTAGAACAGAACTAATATCCCTACAGGTGTAGTCTAGAACAGAACTAATATCCCTACAGGTGTAGACTAGAACATAACTAATATCCCTACAGGTGTAGACTAGATGAACTAATATCCCTACAGGTGTATTCTAGATGAACTAATATCCCTACAGGTGTAAACTAGAACAGAACTAATATCCCTACAGGTGTAGTCTAGAACAGAACTAATATCCCTACAGGTGTAGACTAGAAGAACTAATATCCCTACAGGTGTAGACTAGATGAACTAATATCCCTACAGGTGTAGACTCGAACAGAACTAATATCCCTACAGGTGTAGACTAGAAAATAACTAATATCCCTACAGGTGTAGACTAGAACAGTACTAATATCCCTACAGGTGTAGACTAGAACATAACTAATATCCCTACAGGTGTATTCTAGAATAACTAATATCCCTACAGGTGTAGACTAGAACAGAACTAATATCCTAAGAGGTGTAGACTAGAACAGAACTAATATCCCTACAGGTGTATTCTAGATGAACTAAAATCCCTACAGGTGTAGACTAGATTAACTAATATCCCTACAGGTGTAGACAAGAACAGAACTAATATCCCTACAGGTGTAGACTAGAACATAACTCATATCCCTACAGGTGTAGACTAGATGAACTAATATCCCTAAAGGTGTAGGCTAGAACAGAACTAATATCCCTACAGGTGTAGACTAGAAAATAACTTATATCCCTACAGGTGTAGACTAGATTAACTAATATCCCTTCAGGTGTATTCTAGATGAACTAATTTCCCGACAGGTGTAGACTAGATGAACTATTATCCCTACAGGTGTAGGCTAGAACAGAACTAATATCCCTACAGGTGTAGACTAGAACAGAACTAATATCCCTACAGGTGTAGACTTGATGACCTAATATCCCTACAGGTGTAGACTAGAACAGAACTAATATCCCTACAGGTGTAGACTAGATGAACTAATATCCCTACAGGTGTATTCTAGATGAACTAATATCCCTACAGGTGTAAACTAGAACAGAACTAATATCCCTACAGGTGTAGACTAGAACAGAACTAATATCCCTACAGGTGTAGACTTGATGACCTAATATCCCTACAGGTGTAGACAAGAACAGAAGTAATATCCCTACAGGTGTAGACTAGATGAACTAATATCCCTACAGGTTTATTCTAGATGAACTAATATCCCTACAGGTGTAAACTAGAACAGAACTAATATCCCTACAGGTGTAGACTAGAACATAACTCATATCCCTACAGGTGTAGGCTAGAACAGAACTAATATCCCTACAGGTGTAGACTAGAACAGAACTAATATCCCTACAGGTTTATTCTAGATGAACTAATATCCCTACAGGTGTAAACTAGAACAGAACTAATATCCCTACAGGTGTAGACTAGAACAGAACTAATATCCCTACAGGTGTAGACTAGATGAACTAATATCCCTAAAGGTGTAGGCTAGAACAGAACTAATATCCCTACAGGTGTAGACTAGAAAATCACTTATATCCCTACAGGTGTAGACTAGATGACCTAATATCCCCACAGGTGTAGACTAGAACAGAACTAATATCCCTACAGGTGTAGACTAGATTAACTAATATCCCTTCAGGTGTATTCTAGATGAACTAATATCCCTACAGGTGTAGACTAGATTAACTATTATCCCTACAGATGTAGACTAGAACAGTACTAATATCCCTACAGGTGTGGACTAGAACAGAACTAATATCCCTACAGGTGTAGACTAGATGAACTAATATCCCTACAGGTGTAGACTAGAACAGAACTAATATCCCTACAGGTGGAGACTAAAACAGAACTAATAACCCTACAGGTGTAGACTAGAACAGAACTAATATCCCTACAGGTGTAGACGAGAACAGAACTAATTTCCCGACAGGTGTAGACTAGATGAACTATTATCCCTACAGGTGTAGGCTAGAACAGAACTAATATCCCTACAGGTGTAGACAAGAACAGAACTAATATCCCTACAGGTGTAGACTTGATGACCTAATATCCCTACAGGTGTAGACTAGAACAGAACTAATATTCCTACAGGTGTAGACTAGATGAACTAATATCCCTACGGGTGTATTCTAGATGAACTAATATCCCAACAGGTGTAAACTAGAACAGAACTAATATCCCTACAGGTGTAGACTAGATGAACTAATATCCCTACAGGTGTAGACTAGAAGAACTAATATCCCTACAGGTGTAGACTAGAAATTAACTAATATCCCTACAGGTGTAGACTAGAACAGTACTAATATCCCTACAGGTGTAGACTAGAACATAACTAATATCCCTACAGGTGTATTCTAGAAGAACTAATATCCCTACAGGTGTAGACTAGAACAGAACTAATATCCTAACAGGTGTAGACTAGAACATAACTAATATCCCTACAGCTGTATTCTAGATGAACTAAAATCCCTACAGGTGTAGACTAGATTAACTAATATCCCTACAGGTGTAGACAAGAACATAACTAATATCCCTACAGGTGTATTCTAGATGAACTAATATCCCTACAGGTGTAGACTAGATTAACTATTATCCCTACAGATGTAGACTAGAACAGTACTAATATCCCTACAGGTGTGGACTAGAACAGAACTAATATCCCTACAGGTGTAGACTAGATGAACTAATATCCCTACAGGTGTAGACTAGAACAGAACTAATATCCCTACAGGTGGAGACTAAAACAGAACTAATATCCCTACAGGTGTAGACTAGAACAGTAATAATATCCCTACAGGTGTAGACTAGAACATAACTAATATCCCTACAGGTGTATTCTAGAAGAACTAATATCCCTACAGGTGTAGACTAGAACAGAACTAATATCCTAAGAGGTGTAGACTAGAACAGAACTAATATCCCTACAGGTGTATTCTAGATGAACTAAAATCCCTACAGGTGTAGACTAGATTAACTAATATCCCTACAGGTGTAGACAAGAACAGAACTAATATCCCTACAGGTGTAGACTAGAACATAACTCATATCCCTACAGGTGTAGACTAGATGAACTAATATCCCTAAAGGTGTAGGCTAGAACAGAACTAATATCCCTACAGGTGTAGACTAGAAAATAACTTATATCCCTACAGGTGTAGACTAGATTAACTAATATCCCTTCAGGTGTATTCTAGATGAACTAATTTCCCGACAGGTGTAGACTAGATGAACTATTATCCCTACAGGTGTAGGCTAGAACAGAACTAATATCCCTACAGGTGTAGACTAGAACAGAACTAATATCCCTACAGGTGTAGACTTGATGACCTAATATCCCTACAGGTGTAGACTAGAACAGAACTAATATCCCTACAGGTGTAGACTAGATGAACTAATATCCCTACAGGTGTATTCTAGATGAACTAATATCCCTACAGGTGTAAACTAGAACAGAACTAATATCCCTACAGGTGTAGACTAGAACAGAACTAATATCCCTACAGGTGTAGACTTGATGACCTAATATCCCTACAGGTGTAGACAAGAACAGAAGTAATATCCCTACAGGTGTAGACTAGATGAACTAATATCCCTACAGGTTTATTCTAGATGAACTAATATCCCTACAGGTGTAGACTAGATTAACTATTATCCCTACAGATGTAGACTAGAACAGTACTAATATCCCTACAGGTGTGGACTAGAACAGAACTAATATCCCTACAGGTGTAGACTAGATGAACTATTATCCCTACAGGTGTAGACTCGAACAGAACTAATATCCCTACAGGTGTAGACTAGAAAATAACTAATATCCCTACAGGTGTAGACTAGAACAGTAATAATATCCCTACAGGTGTAGACTAGAACATAACTAATATCCCTACAGGTGTATTCTAGAAGAACTAATATCCCTACAGGTGTAGACTAGAACAGAACTAATATCCTAACAGGTGTAGACTAGAACATAACTAATATCCCTACAGGTGTATTCTAGATGAACTAAAATCCCTACAGGTGTAGACTAGATTAACTAATATCCCTACAGGTGTAGACAAGAACATAACTAATATCCCTACAGATGTAGACTAGAACATAACTCATATCCCTACAGGTGTAGACTAGATGAACTAATATCCCTAAAGGTGTAGGCTAGAACAGAACTAATATCCCTACAGGTGTAGACTAGAAAATCACTTATATCCCTACAGGTGTAGACTAGATGACCTAATATCCCCACAGGTGTAGACTAGAACAGAACTAATATCCCTACAGGTGTAGACTAGATTAACTAATATCCCTTCAGGTGTATTCTAGATGAACTAATATCCCTACAGGTGTAGACTAGATTAACTATTATCCCTACAGATGTAGACTAGAACAGTACTAATATCCCTACAGGTGTGGACTAGAACAGAACTAATATCCCTACAGGTGTAGACTAGATGAACTAATATCCCTACAGGTGTAGACTAGAACAGAACTAATATCCCTACAGGTGGAGACTAAAACAGAACTAATAACCCTACAGGTGTAGACTAGAACAGAACTAATATCCCTACAGGTGTAGACGAGAACAGAACTAATTTCCCGACAGGTGTAGACTAGATGAACTATTATCCCTACAGGTGTAGGCTAGAACAGAACTAATATCCCTACAGGTGTAGACAAGAACAGAACTAATATCCCTACAGGTGTAGACATGATGACCTAATATCCCTACAGGTGTAGACTAGAACAGAACTAATATCCCTACAGGTGTAGACTAGATGAACTAATATCCCTACGGGTGTATTCTAGATGAACTAATATCCCAACAGGTGTAAACTAGAACAGAACTAATATCCCTACAGGTGTAGACTAGATGAACTAATATCCCTACAGGTGTAGACTAGAAGAACTAATATCCCTACAGGTGTAGACTAGAAATTAACTAATATCCCTACAGGTGTAGACTAGAACAGTACTAATATCCCTACAGGTGTAGACTAGAACATAACTAATATCCCTACAGGTGTATTCTAGAAGAACTAATATCCCTACAGGTGTAGACTAGAACAGAACTAATATCCTAACAGGTGTAGACTAGAACATAACTAATATCCCTACAGCTGTATTCTAGATGAACTAAAATCCCTACAGGTGTAGACTAGATTAACTAATATCCCTACAGGTGTAGACAAGAACATAACTAATATCCCTACAGGTGTATTCTAGATGAACTAATATCCCTACAGGTGTAGACTAGATTAACTATTATCCCTACAGATGTAGACTAGAACAGTACTAATATCCCTACAGGTGTGGACTAGAACAGAACTAATATCCCTACAGGTGTAGACTAGATGAACTAATATCCCTACAGGTGTAGACTAGAACAGAACTAATATCCCTACAGGTGGAGACTAAAACAGAACTAATAACCCTACAGGTGTAGACTAGAACAGAACTAATTTCCCGACAGGTGTAGACTAGATGAACTATTATCCCTACAGGTGTAGGCTAGAACAGAACTAATATCCCTACAGGTGTAGACAAGAACAGAACTAATATCCCTACAGGTGTAGACTTGATGACCTAATATCCCTACAGTTGTAGACTAGAACAGAACTAATATCCCTACAGGTGTAGACTAGATGAACTAATATCCCTACGGGTGTATTCTAGATGAACTAATATCCCTACAGGTGTAAACTAGAACAGAACTAATATCCCTACAGGTGTAGACTAGATGAACTAATATCCCTACAGGTGTAGACTAGAAGAACTAATATCCCTACAGGTGTAGACTAGATGAACTAATATCCCTACAGGTGTAGACTCGAACAGAACTAATATCCCTACAGGTGTAGACTAGAAAATAACTAATATCCCTACAGGTGTAGACTAGAACAGTACTAATGTCCCTACAGGTGTAGACTAGAACATAACTAATATCCCTACAGGTGTAGACTTGATGACCTAATATCCCTACAGGTGTAGACTAGAACAGAACTAATATCCCTACAGGTGTAGACTAGATGAACTAATATCCCTACGGGTGTATTCTAGATGAACTAATATCCCAACAGGTGTAAACTAGAACAGAACTAATATCCCTACAGGTGTAGACTAGATGAACTAATATCCCTACAGGTGTAGACTAGAAGAACTAATATCCCTACAGGTGTAGACTAGAAATTAACTAATATCCCTACAGGTGTAGACTAGAACAGTACTAATATCCCTACAGGTGTAGACTAGAACATAACTAATATCCCTACAGGTGTATTCTAGAAGAACTAATATCCCTACAGGTGTAGACTAGAACAGAACTAATATCCTAACAGGTGTAGACTAGAACATAACTAATATCCCTACAGCTGTATTCTAGATGAACTAAAATCCCTACAGGTGTAGACTAGATTAACTAATATCCCTACAGGTGTAGACAAGAACATAACTAATATCCCTACAGGTGTATTCTAGATGAACTAATATCCCTACAGGTGTAGACTAGATTAACTATTATCCCTACAGATGTAGACTAGAACAGTACTAATATCCCTACAGGTGTGGACTAGAACAGAACTAATATCCCTACAGGTGTAGACTAGATGAACTAATATCCCTACAGGTGTAGACTAGAACAGAACTAATATCCCTACAGGTGGAGACTAAAACAGAACTAATAACCCTACAGGTGTAGACTAGAACAGAACTAATTTCCCGACAGGTGTAGACTAGATGAACTATTATCCCTACAGGTGTAGGCTAGAACAGAACTAATATCCCTACAGGTGTAGACAAGAACAGAACTAATATCCCTACAGGTGTAGACTTGATGACCTAATATCCCTACAGTTGTAGACTAGAACAGAACTAATATCCCTACAGGTGTAGACTAGATGAACTAATATCCCTACGGGTGTATTCTAGATGAACTAATATCCCTACAGGTGTAAACTAGAACAGAACTAATATCCCTACAGGTGTAGACTAGATGAACTAATATCCCTACAGGTGTAGACTAGAAGAACTAATATCCCTACAGGTGTAGACTAGATGAACTAATATCCCTACAGGTGTAGACTCGAACAGAACTAATATCCCTACAGGTGTAGACTAGAAAATAACTAATATCCCTACAGGTGTAGACTAGAACAGTACTAATGTCCCTACAGGTGTAGACTAGAACATAACTAATATCCCTACAGGTGTATTCTAGAAGAACTAATATCCCTACAGGTGTAGACTAGAACAGAACTAATATCCTAACAGGTGTAGACTAGAACAGAACTAATATCCCTACAGGTGTATTCTAGATGAACTAAAATCCCTACAGGTGTAGACTAGATTAACTAATATACCTACAGGTGTAGACAAGAACAGAACTATTATCCCTACAGGTGTAGACTAGAACATAACTCATATCCCTACAGGTGTAGACTAGATGAACTAATATCCCTAAAGGTGTAGGCTAGAACAGAACTAATATCCCTACAGGTGTAGACTAGAAAATCACTTATATCCCTACAGGTGTAGACTAGATGACCTAATATCCCTACAGGTGTAGACTAGAACAGAACTAATATCCCTACAGGTGTAGACTAGATTAACTAATATCCCTTCAGGTGTATTCTAGATGAACTAATATCCCTACAGGTGTAGACTAGATGAACTATTATCCCTACAGGTGGAGGCTAGAACAGAACTAATATCCCTACAGGTGTAGACAAGAACAGAACTAATATCCCTACAGGTGTAGACTTGATGACCTAATATCCCTACAGGTGTAGAGTAGAACAGAACTAATATCCCTACAGGTGTAGACTAGATGAACTAATATCCCTACAGGTGTATTCTAGATGAACTAATATCCCTACAGGTGTAAACTAGAACAGAACTAATATCCCTACAGGTGTAGACTAGAACATAACTCATATCCCTACAGGTGTAGGCTAGAACAGAACTAATATCCCTACAGGTGTAGACTAGAACAGAACTAATATCCCTACAGGTGTAGACTAGATGAACTAATAGCCCTACAGGTGTAGGCTAGAACAGAACTAATATCCCTACAGGTGTAGACTAGAACAGAACTAATATCCCTACAGGTGTAGACTAGATGAACTTATATCCCTAAAGGTGTAGGCTAGAACAGAACTAATATCCCTACAGGTGTAGACTAGAAAATCATTTATATCCCTTCAGGTGTAGACTAGATGACCTAATATCCCTACAGGTGTAGACTAGAACAGAACTAATATCCCTCCAAGTGTAGACTAGATGAACTAATATCCCTTCAGGTGTATTCTAGATGAACTAATATCCCTACAGGTGTAGACTAGATTAACTATTATCCCTACAGATGTAGACTAGAACAGTACTAATATCCCTACAGGTGTGGACTAGAACAGAACTAATATCCCTACAGGTGTAGACTAGATGAACTAATATCCCTACAGGTGTAGACTAGAACAGAACTAATATCCCTACAGGTGGAGACTAAAACAGAACTAATAACCGTACAGGTGTAGACTAGAACAGAACTATTATCCCTACAGATGTAGACTAGAACAGTACTAATATCCCTACAGGTGTGGACTAGAACAGAACTAATATCCCTACAGGTGTAGACTAGATGAACTAATATCCCTAAAGGTGTAGGCTAGAACAGAACTAATATCCCTACAGGTGTAGACTAGAAAATCACTTATATCCCTACAGGTGTAGACTAGATGACCTAATATCCCTACAGGTGTAGACTAGAACAGAACTAATATCCCTACAGGTGTAGACTTGATGACCTAATATCCCTACAGGTGTAGACTAGAACAGAACTAATATCCATACAGGTGTAGACTAGATGAACTAATATCCCTACAGGTGTATTCTAGATGAACTAATATCCCTACAGGTGTAAACTAGAACAGAACTAATATCCCTACAGGTGTAGACTAGAACATAACTCATATCCCTACAGGTGTAGGCTAGAACAGAACTAATATCTCTACAGGTGTAGACTAGAACAGAACTAATATCCCTACAGGTGTAGACTAGATGAACTAATAGCCCTACAGGTGTAGGCTAGAACAGAACTAATATCCCTACAGGTGTAGACTAGAACAGAACTAATATCCCTACAGGTGTAGACTAGATGAACTTATATCCCTAAAGGTGTAGGCTAGAACAGAACTAATATCCCTACAGGTGTTGACTAGAAAATCATTTATATCCCTTCAGGTGTAGACTAGATGACCTAATATCCCTACAGGTGTAGACTAGAACAGAACTAATATCCCTACAGGTGTAGACTAGATGAACTAATATCCCTTCAGGTGTATTCTAGATGAACTAATATCCCTACAGGTGTAGACTAGATTAACTATTATCCCTACAGATGTAGACTAGAACAGTACTAATATCCCTACAGGTGTGGACTAGAACAGAACTAATATCCCTACAGGTGTAGACTAGATGAACTAATATCCCTACAGGTGTAGACTAGAACAGAACTAATATCCCTACAGGTGGAGACTAAAACAGAACTAATAACCGTACAGGTGTAGACTAGAACAGAACTAATATCCCTACAGGTGTAGACTAGAACAGAACTAATTTCCCGACAGGTGTAGACTAGATGAACTATTATCCCTACAGGTGTAGGCTAGAACAGAACTAATATCCCTACAGGTGTAGACTAGAACAGAACTAATATCCCTACAGGTGTAGACTAGATTAACTAATATCCCTACAGGTGTAAACTAGAACAGAACTAATATCCCTACAGGTGTAGACTAGAACATAACTCATATCCCTACAGGTGTAGGCTAGAACAGAACTAATATCCCTACAGGTGTAGACTAGAACAGAACTAATATCCCTACAGGTGTAGACTAGATGAACTAATATCCCTACAGGTGTAGGCTAGAACAGAACTAATATCCCTACAGGTGTAGACTAGAACAGAACTAATATCCCTACAGGTGTAGACTAGATGAACTAATATCCCTAAAGGTGTAGGCTAGAACAGAACTAATATCCCTACAGGTGTTGACTAGAAAATCATTTATATCCCTTCAGGTGTAGACTAGATGACCTAATATCCCTACAGGTGTAGACTAGAACAGAACTAATATCCCTACAGGTGTAGACTAGATGAACTAATATCCCTTCAGGTGTATTCTAGATGAACTAATATCCCTACAGGTGTAGACTAGATTAACTATTATCCCTACAGATGTAGACTAGAACAGTACTAATATCCCTACAGGTGTGGACTAGAACAGAACTAATATCCCTACAGGTGTAGACTAGATGAACTAATATCCCTACAGGTGTAGACTAGAACAGAACTAATATCCCTACAGGTGGAGACTAAAACAGAACTAATAACCGTACAGGTGTAGACTAGAACAGAACTAATATCCCTACAGGTGTAGACTAGAACAGAACTAATTTCCCGACAGGTGTAGACTAGATGAACTATTATCCCTACAGGTGTAGGCTAGAACAGAACTAATATCCCTACAGGTGTAGACTAGAACAGAACTAATATCCCTACAGGTGTAGACTAGATGAACTAATATCCCTACAGGTGTAAACTAGAACAGAACTAATATCCCTACAGGTGTAGACTAGAACATAACTCATATCCCTACAGGTGTAGGCTAGAACAGAACTAATATCCCTACAGGTGTAGACTAGAACAGAACTAATATCCCTACAGGTGTAGACTAGATGAACTAATATCCCTACAGGTGTAGGCTAGAACAGAACTAATATCCCTACAGGTGTAGACTAGAACAGAACTAATATCCCTACAGGTGTAGACTAGATGAACTAATATCCCTAAAGGTGTAGGCTAGAACAGAACTAATATCCCTACAGGTGTAGACTAGAAAATCACTTATATCCCTACAGGTGTAGACTAGATGACCTAATATCCCTACAGGTGTAGACTAGAACATAACTAATATCCCTACAGGTGTAGACTAGATGAACTAATATCCCTTCAGGTGTATTCTAGATTAACTAATATCCCTACAGGTGTAGACTAGATTAACTATTATCCCTACAGATGTAGACTAGAACAGTACTAATATCCCTACAGGTGTGGACTAGAACAGAACTAATATCCCTACAGGTGTAGACTAGATGAACTAATATCCCTACAGGTGTAGACTAGAACAGAACTAATATCCCTACAGGTGGAGACTAGATGAACTAATATCCCTACAGGTGTATTCTAGATGAACTAATATCCCTACAGGTGTAAACTAGAACAGAACTAATATCCCTACAGGTGTAGTCTAGAACAGAACTAATATCCCTACAGGTGTAGACTAGAAGAACTAATATCCCTACAGGTGTAGACTAGATGAACTAATATCCCTACAGGTGTAGACTGGAACAGAACTAATATCCCTACAGGTGTAGACTAGAAAATAACTAATATCCCTACAGGTGTAGACTAGAACAGTACTAATATCCCTACAGGTGTAGACTAGAACAGAACTAATATCCCTACAGGTATAGACTTGATGACCTAATATCCCTACAGGTGTAGACTAGAACAGAACTAATATCTCTACAGGTGTAGACTAGATGAACTAATATCCCTACAGGTGTATTCTAGATGAACTAATATCCCTACAGGTGTAAACTAGAACAGAACTAATATCCCTACAGGTGTAGTCTAGAACAGAACTAATATCCCTACAGGTGTAGACTAGAAGAACTAATATCCCTACAGGTGTAGACTAGATGAACTAATATCCCTACAGGTGTAGACTCGAACAGAACTAATATCCCTACAGGTGTAGACTAGAAAATCACTTATATCCCTACAGGTGTAGACTAGATGACCTAATATCCCTACAGGTGTAGACTAGAACAGAACTAATATCCCTACAGGTGTAGACTTGATGACCTAATATCCCTACAGGTGTAGACTAGAACAGAACTAATATCCATACAGGTGTAGACTAGATGAACTAATATCCCTACAGGTGTATTCTAGATGAACTAATATCCCTACAGGTGTAAACTAGAACAGAACTAATATCCCTACAGGTGTAGACTAGAACATAACTCATATCCCTACAGGTGTAGGCTAGAACAGAACTAATATCCCTACAGGTGTAGACTAGAACAGAACTAATATCCCTACAGGTGTAGACTAGATGAACTAATAGCCCTACAGGTGTAGGCTAGAACAAAACTAATATCCCTACAGGTGTAGACTAGAACAGAACTAATATCCCTACAGGTGTAGACTAGATTAACTTATATCCCTAAAGGTGTAGGCTAGAACAGAACTAATATCCCTACAGGTGTTGACTAGAAAATCATTTATATCCCTTCAGGTGTAGACTAGATGACCTAATATCCCTACAGGTGTAGACTAGAACAGAACTAATATCCCTACAGGTGTAGACTAGATGAACTAATATCCCTTCAGGTGTATTCTAGATGAACTAATATCCCTACAGGTGTAGACTAGATTAACTATTATCCCTACAGATGTAGACTAGAACAGTACTAATATCCCTACAGGTGTGGACTAGAACAGAACTAATATCCCTACAGGTGTAGACTAGATGAACTAATATCCCTACAGGTGTAGACTAGAACAGAACTAATATCCCTACAGGTGGAGACTAAAACAGAACTAATAACCGTACAGGTGTAGACTAGAACAGAACTAATATCCCTACAGGTGTAGACTAGAACAGAACTAATTTCCCGACAGGTGTAGACTAGATGAACTATTATCCCTACAGGTGTAGGCTAGAACAGAACTAATATCCCTACAGGTGTAGACTAGAACAGAACTAATATCCCTACAGGTGTAGACTAGATGAACTAATATCCCTACAGGTGTAAACTAGAACAGAACTAATATACCTACAGGTGTAGACTAGAACATAACTCATATCCCTACAGGTGTAGGCTAGAACAGAACTAATATCCCTACAGGTGTAGACTAGAACAGAACTAATATCCCTACAGGTGTAGACTAGATGAACTAATATCCCTACAGGTGTAGGCTAGAACAGAACTAATATCCCTACAGGTGTAGACTAGAACAGAACTAATATCCCTACAGGTGTAGACTAGATGAACTAATATCCCTAAAGGTGTAGGCTAGAACAGAACTAATATCCCTACAGGTGTAGACTAGAAAATCACTTATATCCCTACAGGTGTAGACTAGATGACCTAATATCCCTACAGGTGTAGACTAGAACATAACTAATATCCCTACAGGTGTAGACTAGATGAACTAATATCCCTTCAGGTGTATTCTAGATTAACTAATATCCCTACAGGTGTAGACTAGATTAACTATTATCCCTACAGATGTAGACTAGAACAGTACTAATATCCCTACAGGTGTGGACTAGAACAGAACTAATATCCCTACAGGTGTAGACTAGATGGACTAATATCCCGACAGGTGTAGACTAGAACAGAACTAATATCCCTACAGGTGGAGACTAGATGAACTAATATCCCTACAGGTGTATTCTAGATGAACTAATATCCCTACAGGTGTAAACTAGAACAGAACTAATATCCCTACAGGTGTAGTCTAGAACAGAACTAATATCCCTACAGGTGTAGACTAGAAGAACTAATATCCCTACAGGTGTAGACTAGATGAAAAAATATCCCTACAGGTGTAGACTGGAACAGAACTAATATCCCTACAGGTGTAGACTAGAAAATAACTAATATCCCTACAGGTGTAGACTAGAACAGTACTAATATCCCTACAGGTGTAGACTAGAACAGAACTAATATCCCTACAGGTATAGACTTGATGACCTAATATCCCTACAGGTGTAGACTAGAACAGAACTAATATCTCTACAGGTGTAGACTAGATGAACTAATATCCCTACAGGTGTATTCTAGATGAACTAATATCCCTACAGGTGTAAACTAGAACAGAACTAATATCCCTACAGGTGTAGTCTAGAACAGAACTAATATCCCTACAGGTGTAGACTAGAAGAACTAATATCCCTACAGGTGTAGCCTAGATGAACTAATATCCCTACAGGTGTAGACTCGAACAGAACTAATATCCCTACAGGTGTAGACTAGAAAATAACTAATATCCCTACAGGTGTAGACTAGAACAGTACTAATATCCCTACAGGTGTAGACTAGAACATAACTAATATCCCTACAGGTGTATTCTAGAAGAACTAATATCCCTACAGGTGTAGACTAGAACAGAACTAATATCCTAACAGGTGTAGACTAGAACAGAACTAATATCCCTACAGGTGTATTCTAGATGAACTAAAATCCCTACAGGTTTAGACTAGATTAACTAATATCCCTACAGGTGTAGACAAGAACAGAACTAATATCCCTACAGGTGTAGACTAGAACATAACTCATATCCCTACAGGTGTAGACTAGATGAACTAATATCCCTAAAGGTGTAGGCTAGAACAGAACTAATATCCCTACAGGTGTAGACTAGAAAATCACTTATATCCCTACAGGTGTAGACTAGATGACCTAATATCCCTACAGGTGTAGACTAGAACAGAACTAATATCCCTACAGGTGTAGACTAGATTAACTAATATCCCTTCAGGTGTATTCTAGATGAACTAATATCCCTACAGGTGTAGACTAGATTAACTATTATCCCTACAGATGTAGACTAGAACAGTACTAATATCCCTACAGGTGTAGACTAGAACAGAACTAATATCCCTACAGGTGTAGACTAGATGAACTAATATCCCTACAGGTGTAAACTAGAACAGAACTAATATCCCTACAGGTGTAGACTAGAACATAACTCATATCCCTACAGGTGTAGGCTAGAACAGAACTAATATCCCTACAGGTGTAAACTAGAACAGAACTAATATCCCTACAGGTGTAGACTAGATGAACTAATATCCCTACAGGTGTAGGCTAGAACAGAACTAATATCCCTACAGGTGTAGACTAGAACAGAACTAATATCCCTACAGGTGTAGACTAGATGAACTAATATCCCTAAAGGTGTAGGCTAGAACAGAACTAATATCCCTACAGGTGTAGACTAGAACAGAACTAATATCCCTACAGGTGTAGACTAGATGAACTAATATCCCTTCAGGTGTATTCTAGATGAACTAATATCCCTACAGGTGTAGACTAGATTAACTATTATCCCTACAGATGTAGACTAGAACAGTACTAATATCCCTACAGGTGTGGACTAGAACAGAACTAATATCCCTACAGGTGTAGACTAGATGAACTAATATCCCTACAGGTGTAGACTAGAACAGAACTAATATCCCTACAGGTGGAGACTAAAACAGAACTAATAACCGTACAGGTGTAGACTAGAACAGAACTAATATCCCTACAGGTGTAGACTAGAACAGAACTAATTTCCCGACAGGTGTAGACTAGATGAACTATTATCCCTACAGGTGTAGGCTAGAACAGAACTAATATCCCTACAGGTGTAGTCTAGAACAGAACTAATATCCCTACAGGTTTAGACTAGATGAACTAATATCCCTACAGGTGTATTCTAGATGAACTAATATCCCTACAGGTGTAAACTAGAACAGAACTAATATCCCTACAGGTGTAGTCTAGAACAGAACTAATATCCCTACAGGTGTAGACTAGAAAAACGAATATCCCTACAGGTGTAGCCTAGATGAACTAATATCCCTACAGGTGTAGACTCGAACAGAACTAATATCCCTACAGGTGTAGACTAGAAAATAACTAATATCCCTACAGGTGTAGACTAGAACAGTACTAATATCCCTACAGGTGTAGACTAGAACATAACTAATAACCCTACAGGTGTATTCTAGAAGAACTAATATCCCTACAGGTGTAGACTAGAACAGAACTAATATCCTAACAGGTGTAGACTAGAACAGAACTAATATCCCTACAGGTGTATTCTAGATGAACTAAAATCCCTACAGGTTTAGACTAGATTAACTAATATCCCTACAGGTGTACACAAGAACAGAACTAATATCCCTACAGGTGTAGACTAGAACATAACTCATATCCCTACAGGTGTAGACTAGATGAACTAATATCCCTAAAGGTGTAGGCTAGAACAGAACTAATATCCCTACAGGTGTAGACTAGAAAATCACTTATATCCCTACAGGTGTAGACTAGATGACCTAATATCCCTACATGTGTAGACTAGAACAGAACTAATATCCCTACAGGTGTAGACTAGATTAACTAATATCCCTTCAGGTGTATTCTAGATGAACTAATATCCCTACAGGTGTAGACTAGATTAACTATTATCCCTACAGATGTAGACTAGAACAGTACTAATATCCCTACAGGTGTGGACTAGAACAGAACTAATATCCCTACAGGTGTAGACTAGATGAACTAATATCCCTACAGGTGTAGACTAGAACAGAACTAATATCCCTACAGGTGGAGACTAAAACAGAACTAATAACCCTACAGGTGTAGACGAGAACTGAACTAATTTCCCGACAGGTGTAGACTAGATGAACTATTATCCCTACAGGTGTAGGCTAGAACAGAACTAATATCCCTACAGGTGTATTCTAGAAGAACTAATATCCCTACAGGTGTAGACTAGAACAGAACTAATATCCTAACAGGTGTAGACTAGAACAGAACTAATATCCCTACAGGTGTATTCTAGATGAACTAAAATCCCTACAGGTTTAGACTAGATTAACTAATATCCCTACAGGTGTAGACAAGAACAGAACTAATATCCCTACAGGTGTAGACTAGAACATAACTCATATCCCTACAGGTGTAGACTAGATGAACTAATATCCCTAAAGGTGTAGGCTAGAACAGAACTAATATCCCTACAGGTGTAGACTAGAAAATCACTTATATCCCTACAGGTGTAGACTAGATGACCTAATATCCCTACATGTGTAGACTAGAACAGAACTAATATCCCTACAGGTGTAGACTAGATTAACTAATATCCCTTCAGGTGTATTCTAGATGAACTAATATCCCTACAGGTGTAGACTAGATTAACTATTATCCCTACAGATGTAGACTAGAACAGTACTAATATCCCTACAGGTGTGGACTAGAACAGAACTAATATCCCTACAGGTGTAGACTAGATGAACTAATATCCCTACAGGTGTAGACTAGAACAGAACTAATATCCCTACAGGTGGAGACTAAAACAGAACTAATAACCCTACAGGTGTAGACGAGAACTGAACTAATTTCCCGACAGGTGTAGACTAGATGAACTATTATCCCTACAGGTGTAGGCTAGAACAGAACTAATATCCCTACAGGTGTAGACTTGATGACCTAATATCCCTACAGGTGTAGACTAGAACAGAACTAATATCCCTACAGGTGTAGACTAGATGAACTAATATCCCTACAGGTGTAAACTAGAACAGAACTAATATCCCTACAGGTGTAGACTAGAACATAACTCATATCCCTACAGGTGTAGGCTAGAACAGAACTAATATCCCTACAGGTGTAGACTAGAACAGAACTAATATCCCTACAGGTGTAGACTAGATGAACTAATATCCCTACAGGTGTAGACTAGAAGAACTAATATCCCTACAGGTGTAGACTAGATGAACTAATATCCCTACAGGTGTAGACTCGAACAGAACTAATATCCCTACAGGTGTAGACTAGAAAATAACTAATATCCCTACAGGTGTAGACTAGAACAGTACTAATATCCCTACAGGTGTAGACTAGAACATAACTAATATCCCTACAGGTGTATTCTAGAGGAACTAATATCCCTACAGGTGTAGACTAGAACAGAACTAATGTCCTAACAGGTGTAGACTAGAACAGAACTAATATCCCTACAGGTGTATTCTAGATGAACTAAAATCCCTACAGGTGTAGACTAGATTAACTAATATCCCTACAGGTGTAGACAAGAACAGAACTATTATCCCTACAGGTGTAGACTAGAACATAACACATATCGCTACAGGTGTAGACTAGATGAACTAATATCCCTAAAGGTGTAGGCTAGAACAGAACTAATATCCCTACAGGTGTAGACTAGAAAATCACTTATATCCCTACAGGTGTAGACTAGATGAACTAATATCCCTACAGGTGTAGACTAGAACAGAACTAATATCCCTACAGGTGGAGACTAAAACAGAACTAATAACCCTACAGGTGTAGACTAGAACAGAACTAATATCCCTACAGGTGTAGACGAGAACAGAACTAATTTCCCGACAGGTGTAGACTAGATGAACTATTATCCCTACAGGTGTAGGCTAGAACAGAACTAATATCCCTACAGGTGTAGACAAGAACAGAACTAATATCCCTACAGGTGTAGACTTGATGACCTAATATCCCTACAGGTGTAGACTAGAACAGAACTAATATCCCTACAGGTGTAGACTAGAACATAACTCATAGCCCTACAGGTGTAGGCTAGAACAGAACTAATATCCCTACAGGTGTAGACTAGAACAGAACTAATATCCCTACAGGTGTAGACTAGATGAACTAATATCCCTACAGGTGTAGGCTAGTACAGAACTAATATCTCTACTGGTGTAGACTAGAACAGAACTAATATCCCTACAGGTGTAGACTTGATGACCTAATATCCCTACAGGTGTAGACTAGAACAGAACTAATATCCCTACAGGTGTAGACTAGATGAACTAATATCCCTACAGGTGTATTCTAGATGAACTAATATCCCTACAGGTGTAAACTAGAACAGAACTAATATCCCTACAGGTGTAGACTAGAACATAACTCATATCGCTACAGGTGTAGGCTAGAACAGAACTAATATCCCTACAGGTGTAGACTAGAACAGAACTAATATCCCTACAGGTGTAGACTAGAACAGAAATAATATCCCTTCAGGTGTATTCTAGATGAACTAATATCCCTAAAGGTGTAGACTAGATTAACTATTATCCCTACAGATGTAGACTAGAACAGTACTAATATCCCTACAGGTGTGGACTAGAACAGAACTAATATACCTACAGGTGTAGACTAGATGAACTAATATCCCTACAGGTGTAGACTAGAACAGAACTAATATCCCTACAGGTGGAGACTAAAACAGAACTAATAACCCTACAGGTGTAGACTAGAACAGAACTAATATCCCTACAGGTGTAGACGAGAACAGAACTAATTTCCCGACAGGTGTAGACTAGATGAACTATTATCCCTACAGGTGTAGGCTAGAACAGAACTAATATCCCTACAGGTGTAGACAAGAACAGAACTAATATCCCTACAGGTGTAGACTTGATGACCTAATATCCCTACAGGTGTAGACTAGAACAGAACTAATATCCCTACAGGTGTAGACTAGATGAACTAATATCCCTACAGGTGTATTCTAGATGAACTAATATCCCTACAGGTGTAAACTAGAACAGAACTAATATCCCTACAGGTGTAGACTAGAACATAACTCATATCCCTACAGGTGTAGGCTAGAACAGAACTAATATCCCTACAGGTGTAGACTAGAACAGAACTAATATCCCTACAGGTGTAGACTAGATGAACTAATATCCCTACAGGTGTAGGCTAGTACAGAACTAATATCTCTACTGGTGTAGACTAGAACAGAACTAATATCCCTACAGGTGTAGACTTGATGACCTAATATCCCTACAGGTGTAGACTAGAACAGAACTAATATCCCTACAGGTGTGGACTAGATGAACTAATATCCCTACAGGTGTAGGCTAGTACAGAACTAATATCTCTACTGGTGTAGACTAGAACAGAACTAATATCCCTACAGGTGTAAACTTGATGACCTAATATCCCTACAGGTGTAGACTAGAACAGAACTAATATCCCTACAGGTGTAGACTAGATGAACTAATATCGCTACAGGTGTATTCTAGATGAACTAATATCCCTACAGGTGTAAACTAGAACAGAACTAATATCCCTACAGGTGTAGACTAGAACATAACTCATATCCCTACAGGTGTAGGCTAGAACAGAACTAATATCCCTACAGGTGTAGACTAGATGAACTAATATCGCTACAGGTGTATTCTAGATGAACTAATATCCCTACAGGTGTAAACTAGAACAGAACTAATATCCCTACAGGTGTAGACTAGAACATAACTCATATCCCTACAGGTGTAGGCTAGAACAGAACTAATATCCCTACAGGTGTAGACTAGAACAGAACTAATATCCCTACAGTTGTAGACTAGATGAACTAATGTCCCTACAGGTGTAGGCTAGAACAGAACTAATATCCCTACAGGTGTAGACTAGAACAGAACTAATATCCCTACAGGTGTAGACTAGATGAACTAATATCCCTAAAGGTGTAGGCTAGAACAGAACTAATATCCCTACAGGTGTAGACTAGATGACCTAATATCCCTACAGGTGTAGACTAGAACAGAACTAATATCCCTACAGGTGTAGACTAGATGAACTAATATCCCTTCAGGTGTATTCTAGATGAACTAATATCCCTACAGGTGTAGACTAGATTAACTATTATCCCTACAGATGTAGACTAGAACAGTACTAATTTCCCTACAGGTGTGGACTAGAACAGAACTAATATCCCTACAGGTGTAGACTAGATGAACTAATATCCCTACAGGTGTAGACTGGAACAGAACTAATATCCCTACAGGTGTAGACTAGAAAATAACTAATATCCCTACAGGTGTAGACTAGAACAGTACTAATATCCCTACAGGTGTAGACTAGAACAGTACTAATATCCCTACAGGTGTAGACTAGAACAGAACTAATATTGTTACAGGTGTGGACTAGAACAGAACTAATACCCTTACAGGTGTAGACTAGAAGAAATAATATCCCTACAGGTGTATTCTTGATGAACTAAAATCCCTACAGGTGTAGACTAGAAAAGAACTAATATCGCCACAGGTGTAGACTAGAAAATAACTAATATCCCTACAGGTGTAGACTAGATGAACTAATATCCCTACAGGTGTAGAGAAGAACAGAACTAATGTCCCTACAGGTGTTGACTAGAAAATAAGTAATATCACTACAGGTGTAGACTACATTAAGTAATATCCCGACAGGTGTAGACTAGAACAGAACTAATATCCCTCCAGGTGTAGACTAGAACAGAACTAATATCCCTAGAGGTGTAGACTAGAACATAACTAATATCCCTACAGGTGTATTCTAGATGAACTAATGTCCCTACAGGTGTATTCTAGATGAACTAATTTCCCTACAGGTGTATTCTAGATGAACTAATATCCCTACAGGTGTAGACTAGAACATAACTAATATCCCTACAGGTGTATTCTAGAAGAACTAATATCCCTACAGGTGTAGACTAGAATAGAACTAATATCCCAACAGGTGTAGACTAGAACATAACTAATATCGCTACAGATGTATTCTAGATTAACTAATATCCCTACAGGTGTAGACTAGAACAGAACTAATATCCCTACAGTTGTAGACTAGAACAGAACTAATATCCCTACAGGTGTAGACTAGATTAACTAATATCCCTACAGGTGTAAACTAGAACAGAACTAATATCCCAACAGGTGTAGACTAGAACAGAACTAATATCCTTACAGGTGTAGACTAGAACACAACTAATATCCCTACAGGTGTAGACTAGAACAGTACTAATATCCCTGCAGGTGTAGACTAGAACAGAACTAATATCCCAACAGGTGTAGACTAGATGAACTAATATCCCTACAGGTGTAGACTAGAACAGAACTAATATCCCTACAGGTGTAGACTAGAACAGAACTAATATCCCTACAGGTGTAGACAAGAACATAACTAATATCCCTACAGGTGTAGACTAGAACAGAACTAATATCCCTACAGGTGTAGACTAGAAAAGAACTATTATCCCTGCAGGTGAAGACTAGAACAGAACTAATATCCCTACAGGTGTAGACTAGAACAGAACTAATATCCCTACAGGTGTAGACTAGAACAGAACTAATATCCCTACAGGTGAAGACTAGATGAACTAATATCCCTACAGGTGTAGGCTAGAACAGAACTAATATCCCTACAGGTGTAGACTAGAACAGTACTAATATCCCTACAGGTGTAGACTAGATGACCTAATAGCCCTACAGGTGTAGACTAGAACAGAACTAATATCCCTACAGGTGTAGACTAGATGAACTAATATCCCTACAGGTGTAGACTAGAACAGAACTAATATCCCTACAGGTGAAGACTAGATGAACTAATATCCCTACAGGTGTAGGCTAGAACAGAACTAATATCCCTACAGGTGTAGACTAGAACAGTACTAATATCCCTACAGGTGTAGACTAGAACAGAACTAATATTGTTACAGGTGTGGACTAGAACAGAACTAATACCCTTACAGGTGTAGACTAGAAGAAATAATATCCCTACAGGTGTAGACTAGATGAACTAATATCCCTACAGGTGTAGACTCGAACAGAACTAATATCCCTACAGGTGTAGACTAGAACAGAACTAATATTGTTACAGGTGTGGACTAGAACAGAACTAATACCCTTACAGGTGTAGACTAGAAGAAATAATATCCCTACAGGTGTAGACTAGATGAACTAAAATCCCTACAGGTGTAGACTAGAAAGAACTAATATCGCCACAGGTGTAGACTAGAAAATAACTAATATCCCTACAGGTGTAGACTAGATGAACTAATATCCCTACAGGTGTAGAGAAGAACAGAACTAATGTCCCTACAGGTGTTGACTAGAAAATAAGTAATATCACTACAGGTGTAGACTACATTAAGTAATATCCCGACAGGTGTAGACTAGAACAGAACTAATATCCCTCCAGGTGTAGACTAGAACAGAACTAATATCCCTAGAGGTGTAGACTAGAACATAACTAATATCCCTACAGGTGTATTCTAGATGAACTAATGTCCCTACAGGTGTATTCTAGATGAACTAATTTCCCTACAGGTGTATTCTAGATGAACTAATATCCCTACAGGTGTAGACTAGATGAACTAATATCCCTACAGGTGTAGACTAGAACAGAACTAATATCCCTACAGGTGTATTCTAGATGAACTAATATCCCTACAGGTGTAGACTAGAACATAACTCATATCCCTACAGGTTTAGGCTAGAACAGAACTAATATCCCTACAGGTGTAGACTAGAACAGAACTAATATCCCTACAGGTGTAGACTAGATGAACTAATATCCCTACAGGTGTAGGCTAGTACAGAACTAATATCTCTACTGGTGTAGACTAGAACAGAACTAATATCCCTACAGGTGTAGACTTGATGACCTAATATCCCTACAGGTGTAGACTAGAACAGAACTAATATCCCTACAGGTGTAGACTAGATGAACTAATATCCCTACAGGTGTATTCTAGATGAACTAATATCCCTACAGGTGTAAACTAGAACAGAACTAATATCCCTACAGGTGTAGACTAGAACATAACTCATATCCCTACAGGTGTAGGCTAGAACATAACTAATTTCCCTACAGGTGTATTCTAGAAGAACTTATATCCCTACAGGTGTAGACTAGAATAGAACTAATATCCCAACAGGTGTAGACTAGAACATAACTAATATCCCTACAGATGTATTCTAGATTAACTAATATCCCTACAGGTGTAGACTAGATTAACTAATATCCCTACAGGTGTAGGCTAGAACAGAACTAATATCCCTACAGGTGTAGACTAGAACAGAACTAATATCCCTACAGGTGTAGACTAGATGAACTAATATACCTACAGTTGTAGGCTAGAACAGAACTAATATCCCTACAGGTGTAGACTAGAAAATAACTAATATCCCTACAGGTGTAGACTAGAACAGAACTAATATCCCTACAGGTGTAGACTAGAACAGAACTAATATCCCTACAGTTGTAGACTAGAACAGAACTAATATATCTACAGGTGTAGACTAGATTAACTAATATCCCTACAGGTGTAGACTAGATGAACTAATATCCCTACAGGTGTAGACTAGAACAGAACTAATATCCTTACAGGTGTAGACTAGAACAAAACTAATATCCCTACAGGTGTAGACTAGAACAGTACTAATATCCCTGCAGGTGTAGACTAGAACAGAACTAATATCCCAACAGGTGTAGACTAGATGAACTAATATCCCTACAGGTGTAGACAAGACCAGAACTAATATCGCTACAGGTGTATTCTAGATGAACTTATATCCCTACAGGTGTAGACTAGATGAACTTATATCCCTACAGGTGTAGACTAGATGAACTAATATCCCTACAGGTGTAGACTAGAACAGAACTAATATCCCTACAGGTGTAGACTAGAACAGAACTAATATCCCTACAGGTGTAGACAAGAACATAACTAATATCCCTACAGGTGTAGACTAGAACATAACTAATATCCCTACAGGTGTAGACTAGAAAATAACTATTATCCCTGCAGGTGAAGACTAGAACAGAACTAATATCCCTACAGGTGTAGACTAGAACAGAACTAATATCCCTACAGGTGTAGACTAGAACAGAACTAATATCCCTACAGGTGAAGACTAGATGAACTAATATCCCTACAGGTGTAGGCTAGAACAGAACTAATATCCCTACAGGTGTAGACTAGAACAGTACTAATATCCCTACAGGTGTAGACTAGATGACCTAATAGCCCTACAGGTGTGGACTAGAACATAACTAATACCCTTACAGGTGTAGACTAGAAGAAATAATATCCCTACAGGTGTATTCTTGATGAACTAAAATCCCTACAGGTGTAGACTAGAAAATAACTAATATCACCACAGGTGTAGACTAGAAAATAACTAATATCCCTACAGGTGTAGACTAGATGAACTAATATCCCTACAGGTGTAGAGAAGAACAGAACTAATGTCCCTACAGGTGTTGACTAGAAAATAACTAATATCACTACAGGTGTAGACTACATTAAGTAATATCCCGACAGGTGTAGACTAGAACAGAACTAATATCCCTAGAGGTGTAGACTAGAACATAACTAATATCCCTACAGGTGTATTCTATATGAACTAATGTCCCTACAGGTGTATTCTAGATGAACTAATATCCCTACAGGTGTAGACTAGATTAACTATTATCCCTACAGATGTAGACTAGAACAGTACTAATATCCCTACAGGTGTGGACTAGAACAGAACTAATATCCCTACAGGTGTAGACTAGATGAACTAATATCCCTACAGGTGTAGACTAGAACAGAACTAATATCCCTACAGGTGGAGACTAAAACAGAACTAATAACCCTACAGGTGTAGACGAGAACATAACTCATATCCCTACAGGTGTAGACTAGAACATAACTCATATCCCTACAGGTGTAGGCTAGAACAGAACTAATATCCCTACAGGTGTAGACAAGAACAGAACTAATATCCCTACAGGTGTAGACTTGATGACCTAATATCCCTACAGGTGTAGACTAGAACAGAACTAATATCCCTACAGGTGTAGACTAGATGAACTAATATCCCTACAGGTGTATTCTAGATGAACTAATATCCCTACAGGTGTAAACTTGAACAGAACTAATATCCCTACAGGTGTAGACAACAACAGAACTATTATCCCTACAGGTGTAGACTAGAACATAACACATATCCCTACAGGTGTAGACTAGATGAACTAATATCCCTAAAGGTGTAGGCTAGAACAGAACTAATATCCCTACAGGTGTAGACTAGAAAATCACTTATATCCCTACAGGTGTAGACTAGATGACCTAATATCCCTACAGGTGTAGACTAGAACAGAACTAATATCCCTACAGGTGTAGACTAGATTAACTAATATCCCTTCAGGTGTATTCTAGATGAACTAATATCCCTACAGGTGTAGACTAGATTAACTATTATCCCTACAGATGTAGACTAGAACAGTACTAATATCCCTACAGGTGTGGACTAGAACAGAACTAATATACCTACAGGTGTAGACTAGATGAACTAATATCCCTACAGGTGTAGACTAGAACAGAACTAATATCCCTACAGGTGGAGACTAAAACAGAACTAATAACCCTACAGGTGTAGACTAGAACAGAACTAATATCCCTACAGGTGTAGACGAGAACAGAACTAATTTCCCGACAGGTGTAGACTAGATGAACTATTATCCCTACAGGTGTAGGCTAGAACAGAACTAATATCCCTACAGGTGTAGACAAGAACAGAACTAATATCCCTACAGGTGTAGACTAGATGAACTTATATCCCTACAGGTGTAGACTAGATGAACTAATATCCCTACAGGTGTAGACTAGAACAGAACTAATATCCCTACAGGTGTAGACTAGAACAGAACTAATATCCCTACAGGTGTAGACAAGAACATAACTAATATCCCTACAGGTGTAGACTAGAACATAACTAATATCCCTACAGGTGTAGACTAGAAAATAACTATTATCCCTGCAGGTGAAGACTAGAACAGAACTAATATCCCTACAGGTGTAGACTAGAACAGAACTAATATCCCTACAGGTGTAGGCTAGAACAGAACTAATATCCCTACAGGTGTAGACAAGAACAGAACTAATATCCCTACAGGTGTAGACTTGATGACCTAATATCACTACAGGTGTAGACTAGAACAGAACTAATATCCCTACAGGTGTAAACTAGAACAGAACTAATATCCCTACAGGTGTAGACTAGAACATAACTCATATCCCTACAGGTGTAGGCTAGAACAGAACTAATATCCCTACAGGTGTAGACTAGAACAGAACTAATATCCCTACAGGTGTAGACTAGATGAACTAATATCCCTACAGGTGTAGGCTAGTACAGAACAAATATCTCTACTGGTGTAGACTAGAACAGAACTAATATCCCTACAGGTGTAGACTTGATGACCTAATATCCCTACAGGTGTAGACTAGAACAGAACTAATATCCCTACAGGTGTAGACTAGATGAACTATTATCCCTACAGGTGTATTCTAGATGAACTAATATCCCTACAGGTGTAAACTAGAACAGAACTAATATCCCTACAGGTGTAGACTAGAACATAACTCATATCCCTACAGGTGTAGGCTAGAACAGAACTAATATCCCTACAGGTGTAGACTAGAACAGAACTAATATCCCTACAGGTGTAGACTAGATAAACTAATATCCCTACAGTTGTAGGCTAGAACAGAACTAATATCCCTACAGGTGTAGACTAGAACAGAACTAATATCCCTACAGGTGTAGACTAGATGAACTAATTTCCCTAAAGGTGTAGGCTAGAACAGAACTAATATCCCTACAGGTGTAGACTAGATTAACTAATATCCCTTCAGGTGTATTCTAGATGAACTAATATCCCTACAGGTGTAGACTAGATTAACTATTATCCCTACAGATGTAGACTAGAACAGTACTAATATCCCTACAGGTGTGGACTAGAACAGAACTAATATACCTACAGGTGTAGACTAGATGAACTAATATCCCTACAGGTGTAGACTAGAACAGAACTAATATCCCTACAGGTGGAGACTAAAACAGAACTAATAACCCTACAGGTGTAGACTAGAACAGAACTAATATCCCTACAGGTGTAGACGAGAACAGAACTAATTTCCCGACAGGTGTAGACTAGATGAACTATTATCCCTACAGGTGTAGGCTAGAACAGAACTAATATCCCTACAGGTGTAGACAAGAACAGAACTAATATCCCTACAGGTGTAGACTAGATGAACTTATATCCCTACAGGTGTAGACTAGATGAACTAATATCCCTACAGGTGTAGACTAGAACAGAACTAATATCCCTACAGGTGTAGACTAGAACAGAACTAATATCCCTACAGGTGTAGACAAGAACATAACTAATATCCCTACAGGTGTAGACTAGAACATAACTAATATCCCTACAGGTGTAGACTAGAAAATAACTATTATCCCTGCAGGTGAAGACTAGAACAGAACTAATATCCCTACAGGTGTAGACTAGAACAGAACTAATATCCCTACAGGTGTAGGCTAGAACAGAACTAATATCCCTACAGGTGTAGACAAGAACAGAACTAATATCCCTACAGGTGTAGACTTGATGACCTAATATCACTACAGGTGTAGACTAGAACAGAACTAATATCCCTACAGGTGTAAACTAGAACAGAACTAATATCCCTACAGGTGTAGACTAGAACATAACTCATATCCCTACAGGTGTAGGCTAGAACAGAACTAATATCCCTACAGGTGTAGACTAGAACAGAACTAATATCCCTACAGGTGTAGACTAGATGAACTAATATCCCTACAGGTGTAGGCTAGTACAGAACAAATATCTCTACTGGTGTAGACTAGAACAGAACTAATATCCCTACAGGTGTAGACTTGATGACCTAATATCCCTACAGGTGTAGACTAGAACAGAACTAATATCCCTACAGGTGTAGACTAGATGAACTATTATCCCTACAGGTGTATTCTAGATGAACTAATATCCCTACAGGTGTAAACTAGAACAGAACTAATATCCCTACAGGTGTAGACTAGAACATAACTCATATCCCTACAGGTGTAGGCTAGAACAGAACTAATATCCCTACAGGTGTAGACTAGAACAGAACTAATATCCCTACAGGTGTAGACTAGATAAACTAATATCCCTACAGTTGTAGGCTAGAACAGAACTAATATCCCTACAGGTGTAGACTAGAACAGAACTAATATCCCTACAGGTGTAGACTAGATGAACTAATTTCCCTAAAGGTGTAGGCTAGAACAGAACTAATATCCCTACAGGTGTAGACTAGAAAATCACTTATATCCCTACAGGTGTAGACTATATGACCTAATATCCCTACAGGTGTAGACTAGAACAGAACTAATATCCCTACAGGTGTAGACTAGATGAACTAATATCCCTTCAGGTGTATTCTAGATGAACTAATATCCCTACAGGTGTAGACTAGATTAACTATTATCCCTACAGATGTAGACTAGAACAGAACTAATATCCCTACAGGTGTGGACTAGAACAGAACTAATATCCCTACAGGTGTAGACTAGATTAACTAATATCCCTACAGGTGTAGACTAGAACAGAACTAATATCCCTACAGGTGGAGACTAAAACAGAACTAATAACCCTACAGGTGTAGACTAGAACAGAACTAATATCCCTACAGGTGTAGACTAGAACAGAACTAATTTCCCGACAGGTGTAGACTAGATGAAGTATTATCCCTACAGGTGTAGGCTAGAACAGAACTAATATCCCTACAGGTGTAGACTAGAACAGAACTAATATCCCTACAGGTGTAGACTTGATGACCTAATATCCCTACAGGTGTAGACTAGAACAGAACTAATATCCCTACATGTGTAGACTAGATGAACTAATATCCCTACAGGTGTATTCTAGATGAACTAATATCCCTACAGGTGTAAACTAGAACAGAACTTATATCCCTACAGGTGTAGTCTAGAACAGAACTAATATCCCTACAGGTGTAGACTAGAAGTACTAATATCCCTACAGGTGTAGACTAGATGAACTAATATCCCTACAGGTGTAGACTAGAACAGTACTAATATCCCTACAGGTGTAGACTAGATTAACTATTATCCCTACAGATGTAGACTAGAACAGTACTAATATCCCTACAGGTGTGGACTAGAACAGAACTAATATCCCTACAGGTGTAGACTAGATGAACTAATATCCCTACAGGTGTAGACTAGAACAGAACTAATATCCCTACAGGTGGAGACTAAAACAGAACTAATAACCCTACAGGTGTAGACGAGAACAGAACTAATTTCCCGACAGGTGTAGACTAGATGAACTATTATCCCTACAGGTGTAGGCTAGAACAGAACTAATATCCCTACAGGTGTAGACAAGAACAGAACTAATATCCCTACAGGTGTAGAGATGATGACCTAATATCCCTACAGGTGTAGACTAGAACAGAACTAATATCCCTACAGGTGTAGACTAGATGAACTAATATCCCTACAGGTGTATTCTAGATGAACTAATATCCCTACAGGTGTAAACTAGAACAGAACTAATATCCCTACAGGTGTAGACTAGAACATAACTCATATCCCTACAGGTGTAGGCTAGAACAGAACTAATATCCCTACAGGTGTAGACTAGAACAGAACTAATATCCCTACAGGTGTAGACTAGATGAACTAATATACCTACAGGTGTAGACTAGAAGAACTAATATCCCTACAGGTGTAGACTAGATGAACTAATATCCCTACAGGTGTAGTCTCGAACAGAACTAATATCCCTACAGGTGTAGACTAAAAAATAACTAATATCCCTACAGGTGTAGACTAGAACAGTACTAATATCCCTACAGGTGTAGACTAGAACATAACTAATATCCCTACAGGTGTAGACTAGAACATAACTAATATCCCTACAGGTGTATTCTAGAAGAACTAATATCCCTACAGGTGTAGACTAGATGAACTAATATCCCTACAGGTGTATTCTAGATGAACTAATATCCCTACAGGTGTAGACTAGAACATAACTCATATCCCTACAGGTGTATTCTAGAACAGAACTAATATCCCTACAGGTGTAGACTAGAACAGAACTAATATCCCTACAGGTGTAGACTAGATGAACTAATATCCCTACAGGTGTAGACTAGAAGAACTAATATCCCTACAGGTGTAGACTAGATGAACTAATATCCCTACAGGTGTAGACTCGAACAGAACTAATATCCCTACAGGTGTAGACTAAAAAATAACTAATATCCCTACAGGTGTAGACTAGAACAGTACTAATATCCCTACAGGTGTAGACTAGAACATAACTAATATCCCTACAGGTGTAGACTAGAACATAACTAATATCCCTACAGGTGTATTCTAGAAGAACTAATATCCCTACAGGTGTAGACTAGATGAACTAATATCCCTACAGGTGTATTCTAGATGAACTAATATCCCTACAGGTGTAAACTAGAACAGAACTAATATCCCTACAGGTGTAGACTAGAACATAACTCATATCCCTACAGGTGTAGGCTAGAACAGAACTAATATCCCTACAGGTGTAGACTAGAACAGAACTAATATCCCTACAGGTGTAGACTAGATGAACTAATATCCCTACAGGTGTAGGCTAGTACAGAACTAATATCTCTACTGGTGTAGACTAGAACAGAACTAATATCCCTACAGGTGTAGACTTGATGACCTAATATCCCTACAGGTGTAGACTAGAACAGAACTAATATCCCTACAGGTGTAGACTAGATGAACTATTATCCCTACAGGTGTATTCTAGATGAACTAATATCCCTACAGGTGTAAACTAGAACAGAACTAATATCCCTACAGGTGTAGACTAGAACATAACTCATATCCCTACAGGTGTAGGCTAGAACAGAACTAATATCCCTACAGGTGTAGACTAGAACAGAACTAATATCCCTACAGGTGTAGACTAGATAAACTAATATCCCTACAGGTGTAGGCTAGAACAGAACTAATATCCCTACAGGTGTAGACTAGAACAGAACTAATATCCCTACAGGTGTAGACTAGAACAGAACTAATTTCCCGACAGGTGTAGACTAGATGAACTATTATCCCTACAGGTGTAGGCTAGAACAGAACTAATATCCCTACAGGTGTAGACTAGAACAGAACTAATATCCCTACAGGTGTAGACTTGATGACCTAATATCCCTACAGGTGTAGACTAGAACAGAACTAATATCCCTACATGTGTAGACTAGATGAACTAATATCCCTACAGGTGTATTCTAGATGAACTAATATCCCTACAGGTGTAAACTAGAACAGAACTAATATCCCTACAGGTGTAGTCTAGAACAGAACTAATATCCCTACAGGTGTAGACTAGAAGTACTAATATCCCTACAGGTGTAGACTAGATGAACTAATATCCCTACAGGTGTAGACTAGAACAGTACTAATATCCCTACAGGTGTAGACTAGATTAACTATTATCCCTACAGATGTAGACTAGAACAGTACTAATATCCCTACAGGTGTGGACTAGAACAGAACTAATATCCCTACAGGTGTATTCTAGATGAACTAATATCCCTACAGGTGTAGACTAGAACAGAACTAATATCCCTACAGGTGGAGACTAGAACAGAACTAATATCCCTACAGGTGTAGACTAGAACAGAACTAATTTCCCGACAGGTGTAGACTAGATGAAGTATTATCCCTACAGGTGTAGGCTAGAACAGAACTAATATCCCTACAGGTGTAGACTAGAACAGAACTAATATCCCTACAGGTGTAGACTTGATGACCTAATATCCCTACAGGTGTAGACTAGAACAGAACTAATATCCCTACATGTGTAGACTAGATGAACTAATATCCCTACAGGTGTATTCTAGATGAACTAATATCCCTACAGGTGTAAACTAGAACAGAACTTATATCCCTACAGGTGTAGTCTAGAACAGAACTAATATCCCTACAGGTGTAGACTAGAAGTACTAATATCCCTACAGGTGTAGACTAGATGAACTAATATCCCTACAGGTGTAGACTAGAACAGTACTAATATCCCTACAGGTGTAGACTAGATTAACTATTATCCCTACAGATGTAGACTAGAACAGTACTAATATCCCTACAGGTGTGGACTAGAACAGAACTAATATCCCTACAGGTGTAGACTAGATGAACTAATATCCCTACAGGTGTAGACTAGAACAGAACTAATATCCCTACAGGTGGAGACTAAAACAGAACTAATAACCCTACAGGTGTAGACGAGAACAGAACTAATTTCCCGACAGGTGTAGACTAGATGAACTATTATCCCTACAGGTGTAGGCTAGAACAGAACTAATATCCCTACAGGTGTAGACAAGAACAGAACTAATATCCCTACAGGTGTAGACTTGATGACCTAATATCCCTACAGGTGTAGACTAGAACAGAACTAATATCCCTACAGGTGTAGACTAGATGAACTAATATCCCTACAGGTGTATTCTAGATGAACTAATATCCCTACAGGTGTAAACTAGAACAGAACTAATATCCCTACAGGTGTAGACTAGAACATAACTCATATCCCTACAGGTGTAGGCTAGAACAGAACTAATATCCCTACAGGTGTAGACTAGAACAGAACTAATATCCCTACAGGTGTAGACTAGATGAACTAATATACCTACAGGTGTAGACTAGAAGAACTAATATCCCTACAGGTGTAGACTAGATTAACTAATATCCCTACAGGTGTAGTCTCGAACAGAACTAATATCCCTACAGGTGTAGACTAAAAAATAACTAATATGCCTACAGGTGTAGACTAGAACAGTACTAATATCCCTACAGGTGTAGACTAGAACATAACTAATATCCCTACAGGTGTAGACTAGAACATAACTAATATCCCTACAGGTGTATTCTAGAAGAACTAATATCCCTACAGGTGTAGACTAGATGAACTAATATCCCTACAGGTGTATTCTAGATGAACTAATATCCCTACAGGTGTAGACTAGAACATAACTCATATCCCTACAGGTGTATTCTAGAACAGAACTAATATCCCTACAGGTGTAGACTAGAACAGAACTAATATCCCTACAGGTGTAGGCTAGAACAGAACTAATATCCCTACAGGTGTAGACAAGAACAGAACTAATATCCCTACAGGTGTAGACTTGATGACCTAATATCCCTACAGGTGTAGACTAGAACAGAACTAATATCCCTACAGGTGTAGACTAGATGAACTAATATCCCTACAGGTGTATTCTAGATGAACTAATATCCCTACAGGTGTAAACTAGAACAGAACTAATATCCCTACAGGTGTAGACTAGAACATAACTCATATCCCTACAGGTGTAGGCTAGAACAGAACTAATATCCCTACAGGTGTAGACTAGAACAGAACTAATATCCCTACAGGTGTAGACTAGATGAACTAATATACCTACAGGTGTAGACTAGAAGAACTAATATCCCTACAGGTGTAGACTAGATGAACTAATATCCCTACAGGTGTAGTCTCGAACAGAACTAATATCCCTACAGGTGTAGACTAAAAAATAACTAATATCCCTACAGGTGTAGACTAGAACAGTACTAATATCCCTACAGGTGTAGACTAGAACATAACTAATATCCCTACAGGTGTAGACTAGAACATAACTAATATCCCTACAGGTGTATTCTAGAAGAACTAATATCCCTACAGGTGTAGACTAGATGAACTAATATCCCTACAGGTGTATTCTAGATGAACTAATATCCCTACAGGTGTAGACTAGAACATAACTCATATCCCTACAGGTGTATTCTAGAACAGAACTAATATCCCTACAGGTGTAGACTAGAACAGAACTAATATCCCTACAGGTGTAGACTAGATGAACTAATATCCCTACAGGTGTAGACTAGAAGAACTAATATCCCTACAGGTGTAGACTAGATGAACTAATATCCCTACAGGTGTAGACTCGAACAGAACTAATATCCCTACAGGTGTAGACTAAAAAATAACTAATATCCCTACAGGTGTAGACTAGAACAGTACTAATATCCCTACAGGTGTAGACTAGAACATAACTAATATCCCTACAGGTGTAGACTAGAACATAACTAATATCCCTACAGGTGTATTCTAGAAGAACTAATATCCCTACAGGTGTAGACTAGATGAACTAATATCCCTACAGGTGTATTCTAGATGAACTAATATCCCTACAGGTGTAAACTAGAACAGAACTAATATCCCTACAGGTGTAGACTAGAACATAACTCATATCCCTACAGGTGTAGGCTAGAACAGAACTAATATCCCTACAGGTGTAGACTAGAACAGAACTAATATCCCTACAGGTGTAGACTAGATGAACTAATATCCCTACAGGTGTAGGCTAGTACAGAACTAATATCTCTACTGGTGTAGACTAGAACAGAACTAATATCCCTACAGGTGTAGACTTGATGACCTAATATCCCTACAGGTGTAGACTAGAACAGAACTAATATCCCTACAGGTGTAGACTAGATGAACTATTATCCCTACAGGTGTATTCTAGATGAACTAATATCCCTACAGGTGTAAACTAGAACAGAACTAATATCCCTACAGGTGTAGACTAGAACATAACTCATATCCCTACAGGTGTAGGCTAGAACAGAACTAATATCCCTACAGGTGTAGACTAGAACAGAACTAATATCCCTACAGGTGTAGACTAGATAAACTAATATCCCTACAGGTGTAGGCTAGAACAGAACTAATATCCCTACAGGTGTAGACTAGAACAGAACTAATATCCCTACAGGTGTAGACTAGAACAGAACTAATTTCCCGACAGGTGTAGACTAGATGAACTATTATCCCTACAGGTGTAGGCTAGAACAGAACTAATATCCCTACAGGTGTAGACTAGAACAGAACTAATATCCCTACAGGTGTAGACTTGATGACCTAATATCCCTACAGGTGTAGACTAGAACAGAACTAATATCCCTACATGTGTAGACTAGATGAACTAATATCCCTACAGGTGTATTCTAGATGAACTAATATCCCTACAGGTGTAAACTAGAACAGAACTAATATCCCTACAGGTGTAGTCTAGAACAGAACTAATATCCCTACAGGTGTAGACTAGAAGTACTAATATCCCTACAGGTGTAGACTAGATGAACTAATATCCCTACAGGTGTAGACTAGAACAGTACTAATATCCCTACAGGTGTAGACTAGATTAACTATTATCCCTACAGATGTAGACTAGAACAGTACTAATATCCCTACAGGTGTGGACTAGAACAGAACTAATATCCCTACAGGTGTAGACTAGATGAACTAATATCCCTACAGGTGTAGACTAGAACAGAACTAATATCCCTACAGGTGGAGACTAAAACAGAACTAATAACCCTACAGGTGTAGACGAGAACAGAACTAATTTCCCGACAGGTGTAGACTAGATGAACTATTATCCCTACAGGTGTAGGCTAGAACAGAACTAATATCCCTACAGGTGTAGACAAGAACAGAACTAATATCCCTACAGGTGTAGACTTGATGACCTAATATCCCTACAGGTGTAGACTAGAACAGAACTAATATCCCTACAGGTGTATACTAGATGAACTAATATCCCTACAGGTGTATTCTAGATGAACTAATATCCCTACAGGTGTAAACTAGAACAGAACTAATATCCCTACAGGTGTAGACTAGAACATAACTCATATCCCTACAGGTGTAGGCTAGAACAGAACTAATATCCCTACAGGTGTAGACTAGAACAGAACTAATATCCCTACAGGTGTAGACTAGATGAACTAATATACCTACAGGTGTAGACTAGAAGAACTAATATCCCTACAGGTGTAGACTAGATGAACTAATATCCCTACAGGTGTAGACTCGAACAGAACTAATATCCCTACAGGTGTAGACTAAAAAATAACTAATATCCCTACAGGTGTAGACTAGAACAGTACTAATATCCCTACAGGTGTAGACTAGAACATAACTAATATCCCTACAGGTGTAGACTAGAACATAACTAATATCCCTACAGGTGTATTCTAGAAGAACTAATATCCCTACAGGTGTAGACTAGATGAACTAATATCCCTACAGGTGTATTCTAGATGAACTAATATCCCTACAGGTGTAAACTAGAACAGAACTAATATCCCTACAGGTGTAGACTAGAACATAACTCATATCCCTACAGGTGTAGGCTAGAACAGAACTAATATCCCTACAGGTGTAGACTAGAACAGAACTAATATCCCTACAGGTGTAGACTAGATGAACTAATATCCCTACAGGTGTAGACTAGAAGAACTAATATCCCTACAGGTGTAGACTAGATGAACTAATATCCCTACAGGTGTAGACTCGAACAGAACTAATATCCCTACAGGTGTAGACTAAAAAATAACTAATATCCCTACAGGTGTAGACTAGAACATAACTAATATCCCTACAGGTGTAGACTAGAACATAACTAATATCCCTACAGGTGTATTCTAGAAGAACTAATATCCCTACAGGTGTAGACTAGATGAACTAATATCCCTACAGGTGTATTCTAGATGAACTAATATCCCTACAGGTGTAAACTAGAACAGAACTAATATCCCTACAGGTGTAGACTAGAACATAACTCATATCCCTACAGGTGTAGGCTAGAACAGAACTAATATCCCTACAGGTGTAGACTAGAACAGAACTAATATCCCTACAGGTGTAGACTAGATGAACTAATATACCTACAGGTGTAGACTAGAAGAACTAATATCCCTACAGGTGTAGACTAGATGAACTAATATCCCTACAGGTGTAGACTCGAACAGAACTAATATCCCTACAGGTGTAGACTAAAAAATAACTAATATCCCTACAGGTGTAGACTAGAACAGTACTAATATCCCTACAGGTGTAGACTAGAACATAACTAATATCCCTACAGGTGTAGACTAGAACATAACTAATATCCCTACAGGTGTATTCTAGAAGAACTAATATCCCTACAGGTGTAGACTAGATGAACTAATATCCCTACAGGTGTATTCTAGATGAACTAATATCCCTACAGGTGTAAACTAGAACAGAACTAATATCCCTACAGGTGTAGACTAGAACATAACTCATATCCATACAGGTGTAGGCTAGAACAGAACTAATATCCCTACAGGTGTAGACTAGAACAGAACTAATATCCCTACAGGTGTAGACTAGATGAACTAATATACCTACAGGTGTAGACTAGAAGAACTAATATCCCTACAGGTGTAGACTAGATGAACTAATATCCCTACAGGTGTAGACTCGAACAGAACTAATATCCCTACAGGTGTAGACTAAAAAATAACTAATATCCCTACAGGTGTAGACTAGAACAGTACTAATATCCCTACAGGTGTAGACTAGAACATAACTAATATCCCTACAGGTGTAGACTAGAACATAACTAATATCCCTACAGGTGTATTCTAGAAGAACTAATATCCCTACAGGTGTAGACTAGATGAACTAATATCCCTACAGGTGTATTCTAGATGAACTAATATCCCTACAGGTGTAAACTAGAACAGAACTAATATCCCTACAGGTGTAGACTAGAACATAACTCATATCCCTACAGGTGTCGGCTAGAACAGAACTAATATCCCTACAGGTGTAGACTAGAACAGAACTAATATCCCTACAGGTGTAGACTAGATGAACTAATATCCCTAGAGGTGTAGACTAGAAGAACTAATATCCCTACAGGTGTAGACTAGATGAACTAATATCCCTACAGGTGTAGACTCGAACAGAACTAATATCCCTACAGGTGTAGACTAAAAAATAACTAATATCCCTACAGGTGTAGACTAGAACATAACTAATATCCCTACAGGTGTAGACTAGAACATAACTAATATCCCTACAGGTGTATTCTAGAAGAACTAATATCCCTACAGGTGTAGACTAGATGAACTAATATCCCTACAGGTGTATTCTAGATGAACTAATATCCCTACAGGTGTAAACTAGAACAGAACTAATATCCCTACAGGTGTAGACTAGATAAACTAATATCCCTACAGGTGTAGGCTAGAACAGAACTAATATCCCTACAGGTGTAGACTAGAACAGAACTAATATCCCTACAGGTGTAGACTAGAACAGAACTAATTTCCCGACAGGTGTAGACTAGATTAACTATTATCCCTACAGGTGTAGGCTAGAACAGAACTAATATCCCTACAGGTGTAGACTAGAACAGAACTAATATCCCTACAGGTGTAGACTTGATGACCTAATATCCCTACAGGTGTAGACTAGAACAGAACTAATATCCCTACATGTGTAGACTAGATGAACTAATATCCCTACAGGTGTATTCTAGATGAACTAATATCCCTACAGGTGTAAACTAGAACAGAACTAATATCCCTACAGGTGTAGTCTAGAACAGAACTAATATCCCTACAGGTGTAGACTAGAAGTACTAATATCCCTACAGGTGTAGACTAGATGAACTAATATCCCTACAGGTGTAGACTAGAACAGTACTAATATCCCTACAGGTGTAGACTAGATTAACTATTATCCCTACAGATGTAGACTAGAACAGTACTAATATCCCTACAGGTGTGGACTAGAACAGAACTAATATCCCTACAGGTGTAGACTAGATGAACTAATATCCCTACAGGTGTAGACTAGAACAGAACTAATATCCCTACAGGTGGAGACTAAAACAGAACTAATAACCCTACAGGTGTAGACGAGAACAGAACTAATTTCCCGACAGGTGTAGACTAGATGAACTATTATCCCTACAGGTGTAGGCTAGAACAGAACTAATATCCCTACAGGTGTAGACAAGAACAGAACTAATATCCCTACAGGTGTAGACTTGATGACCTAATATCCCTACAGGTGTAGACTAGAACAGAACTAATATCCCTACAGGTGTAGACTAGATGAACTAATATCCCTACAGGTGTATTCTAGATGAACTAATATCCCTACAGGTGTAAACTAGAACAGAACTAATATCCCTACAGGTGTAGACTAGAACATAACTCATATCCCTACAGGTGTAGGCTAGAACAGAACTAATATCCCTACAGGTGTAGACTAGAACAGAACTAATATCCCTACAGGTGTAGACTAGATGAACTAATATACCTACAGGTGTAGACTAGAAGAACTAATATCCCTACATGTGTAGACTAGATGAACTAATATCCCTACAGGTGTAGACTCGAACAGAACTAATATCCCTACAGGTGTAGACTAAAAAATAACTAATATCCCTACAGGTGTAGACTAGAACATAACTAATATCCCTACAGGTGTAGACTAGAACATAACTAATATCCCTACAGGTGTATTCTAGAAGAACTAATATCCCTACAGGTGTAGACTAGATGAACTAATATCCCTACAGGTGTATTCTAGATGAACTAATATCCCTACAGGTGTAAACTAGAACAGAACTAATATCCCTACAGGTGTAGACTAGAACATAACTCATATCCCTACAGGTGTAGGCTAGAACAGAACTAATATCCCTACAGGTGTAGACTAGAACAGAACTAATATCCCTACAGGTGTAGACTAGATGAACTAATATCCCTACAGGTGTAGGCTAGTACAGAACTAATATCTCTACTGGTGTAGACTAGAACAGAACTAATATCCCTACAGGTGTAGACTTGATGACCTAATATCCCTACAGGTGTAGACTAGAACAGAACTAATATCCCTACAGGTGTAGACTAGATGAACTATTATCCCTACAGGTGTATTCTAGATGAACTAATATCCCTACAGGTGTAAACTAGAACAGAACTAATATCCCTACAGGTGTAGACTAGAACATAACTCATATCCCTACAGGTGTAGGCTAGAACAGAACTAATATCCCTACAGGTGTAGACTAGAACAGAACTAATATCCCTACAGGTGTAGACTAGATAAACTAATATCCCTACAGGTGTAGGCTAGAACAGAACTAATATCCCTACAGGTGTAGACTAGAACAGAACTAATATCCCTACAGGTGTAGACTAGATGAACTAATATCCCTAAAGGTGTAGGCTAGAACAGAACTAATATCCCTACAGGTGTAGACTAGAAAATCACTTATATCCCTACAGGTGTAGACTATATGACCTAATATCCCTACAGGTGTAGACTAGAACAGAACTAATATCCCTACAGGTGTAGACTAGATGAACTAATATCCCTTCAGGTGTATTCTAGATGAACTAATATCCCTACAGGTGTAGACTAGATTAACTATTATCCCTACAGATGTAGACTAGAACAGTACTAATATCCCTACAGGTGTGGACTAGAACAGAACTAATATCCCTACAGGTGTAGACTAGATTAACTAATATCCCTACAGGTGTAGACTAGAACAGAACTAATATCCCTACAGGTGGAGACTAAAACAGAACTAATAACCCTACAGGTGTAGACTAGAACAGAACTAATATCCCTACAGGTGTAGACTAGAACAGAACTAATTTCCCGACAGGTGTAGACTAGATGAACTATTATCCCTACAGGTGTAGGCTAGAACAGAACTAATATCCCTACAGGTGTAGACTAGAACAGAACTAATATCCCTACAGGTGTAGAATTCATGACCTAATATCCCTACAGGTGTAGACTAGAACAGAACTAATATCCCTACATGTGTAGACTAGATGAACTAATATCCCTACAGGTGTATTCTAGATGAACTAATATCCCTACAGGTGTAAACTAGAACAGAACTAATATCCCTACAGGTGTAGTCTAGAACAGAACTAATATCCCTACAGGTGTAGACTAGAAGTACTAATATCCCTACAGGTGTAGACTAGATGAACTAATATCCCTACAGGTGTAGACTAGAACAGTACTAATATCCCTACAGGTGTAGACTAGATTAACTATTATCCCTACAGATGTAGACTAGAACAGTACTAATATCCCTACAGGTGTAGACTAGATTAACTATTATCCCTACAGATGTAGACTAGAACAGTACTAATATCCCTACAGGTGTGGACTAGAACAGAACTAATATCCCTACAGGTGTAGACTAGATGAACTAATATCCCTACAGGTGTAGACTAGAACAGAACTAATATCCCTACAGGTGGAGACTAAAACAGAACTAATAACCCTACAGGTGTAGACGAGAACAGAACTAATTTCCCGACAGGTGTAGACTAGATGAACTATTATCCCTACAGGTGTAGGCTAGAACAGAACTAATATCCCTACAGGTGTAGACAAGAACAGAACTAATATCCCTACAGGTGTAGACTTGATGACCTAATATCCCTACAGGTGTAGACTAGAACAGAACTAATATCCCTACAGGTGTAGACTAGATGAACTAATATCCCTACAGGTGTATTCTAGATGAACTAATATCCCTACAGGTGTAAACTAGAACAGAACTAATATCCCTACAGGTGTAGACTAGAACATAACTCATATCCCTACAGGTGTAGGCTAGAACAGAACTAATATCCCTACAGGTGTAGACTAGAACAGAACTAATATCCCTACAGGTGTAGACTAGATGAACTAATATACCTACAGGTGTAGACTAGAAGAACTAATATCCCTACAGGTGTAGACTAGATGAACTAATATCCCTACAGGTGTAGACTCGAACAGAACTAATATCCCTACAGGTGTAGACTAAAAAATAACTAATATCCCTACAGGTGTAGACTAGAACAGTACTAATATCCCTACAGGTGTAGACTAGAACATAACTAATATCCCTACAGGTGTAGACTAGAACATAACTAATATCCCTACAGGTGTATTCTAGAAGAACTAATATCCCTACAGGTGTAGACTAGATGAACTAATATCCCTACAGGTGTATTCTAGATGAACTAATATCCCTACAGGTGTAAACTAGAACAGAACTAATATCCCTACAGGTGTAGACTAGAACATAACTCATATCCCTACAGGTGTAGGCTAGAACAGAACTAATATCCCTACAGGTGTAGACTAGAACAGAACTAATATCCCTACAGGTGTAGACTAGATGAACTAATATCCCTACAGGTGTAGACTAGAAGAACTAATATCCCTACAGGTGTAGACTAGATGAACTAATATCCCTACAGGTGTAGACTCGAACAGAACTAATATCCCTACAGGTGTAGACTAAAAAATAACTAATATCCCTACAGGTGTAGACTAGAACAGTACTAATATCCCTACAGGTGTAGACTAGAACATAACTAATATCCCTACAGGTGTAGACTAGAACATAACTAATATCCCTACAGGTGTATTCTAGAAGAACTAATATCCCTACAGGTGTAGACTAGATGAACTAATATCCCTACAGGTGTATTCTAGATGAACTAATATCCCTACAGGTGTAAACTAGAACAGAACTAATATCCCTACAGGTGTAGACTAGAACATAACTCATATCCCTACAGGTGTAGGCTAGAACAGAACTAATATCCCTACAGGTGTAGACTAGAACAGAACTAATATCCCTACAGGTGTAGACTAGATGAACTAATATCCCTACAGGTGTAGACTAGAAGAACTAATATCCCTACAGGTGTAGACTAGATGAACTAATATCCCTACAGGTGTAGACTCGAACAGAACTAATATCCCTACAGGTGTAGACTAGAAAATAACTAATATCCCTACAGGTGTAGACTAGAACAGTACTAATATCCCTACAGGTGTAGACTAGAACATAACTAATATCCCTACAGGTGTAGACTAGAACATAACTAATATCCCTACAGGTGTATTCTAGAAGAACTAATATCCCTACAGGTGTAGACTAGAACAGAACTAATGTCCTAACAGGTGTAGACTAGAACAGAATTAATATCCCTACAGGTGTATTCTAGATGAACTAAAATCCCTACAGGTGTAGACTAGATTAACTAATATCCCTACAGGTGTAGACAAGAACAGAACTATTATCCCTACAGGTGTAGACTAGAACATAACACATATCCCTACAGGTGTAGACTAGATGAACTAATATCCCTAAACGTGTAGGCTAGAACAGAACTAATATCCCTACAGGTGAAGACTAGAAAATCACTTATATCCCTACAGGTGTAGACTAGATGACCTAATATCCCTACAGGTGTAGACTAGAACAGAACTAATATCCCTACAGGTGTAGACTAGATTAACTAATATCCCTTCAGGTGTATTCTAGATGAACTAATATCCCTACAGGTGTAGACTAGATTAACTATTATCCCTACAGATGTAGACTAGAACAGTACTAATATCCCTACAGGTGTGGACTAGAACAGAACTAATATCCCTACAGGTGTAGACTAGAACAGAACTAATATCCCTACAGGTGGAGACTAAAACAGAACTAATAACCCTACAGGTGTAGACTAGAACAGAACTAATATCCCTACAGGTGTAGACGAGAACAGAACTAATTTCCCGACAGGTGTAGACTAGATGAACTATTATCCCTACAGGTGTAGGCTAGAACAGAACTAATATCCCTACAGGTGTAGACAAGAACAGAACTAATATCCCTACAGGTGTAGACTTGATGACCTAATATCACTACAGGTGTAGACTAGAACAGAACTAATATCCCTACAGGTGTAAACTAGAACAGAACTAATATCCCTACAGGTGTAGACTAGAACATAACTCATATCCCTACAGGTGTAGGCTAGAACAGAACTAATATCCCTACAGGTGTAGACTAGAACAGAACTAATATCCCTACAGGTGTAGACTAGATGAACTAATATCCCTACAGGTGTAGGCTAGTACAGAACTAATATCTCTACTGGTGTAGACTAGAACAGAACTAATATCCCTACAGGTGTAGACTTGATGACCTAATATCCCTACAGGTGTAGACTAGAACATAACTAATATCCCTACAGGTGTAGACTAGATGAACTATTATCCCTACAGGTGTATTCTAGATTAACTAATATCCCTACAGGTGTAAACTAGAACAGAACTAATATCCCTACAGGTGTAGACTAGAACATAACTAATATCCCTACAGGTGTAGACTAGAACAGTACTAATATCCCTACAGGTGTAGACTAGATGACCTAATAGCCCTACAGGTGTGGACTAGAACATAACTAATACCCTTACAGGTGTAGACTAGAAGAAATAATATCCCTACAGGTGTATTCTTGATGAACTAAAATCCCTACAGGTGTAGACTAGAAAATAACTAATATCGCCACAGGTGTAGACTAGAAAATAACTAATATCCCTACAGGTGTAGACTAGATGAACTAATATCCCTACAGGTGTAGAGAAGAACAGAACTAATGTCCCTACAGGTGTTGACTAGAAAATAACTAATATCACTACTGGTGTAGACTACATTAAGTAATATCCCGACAGGTGTAGACTAGAACAGAACTAATATCCCTCCAGGTGTAGACTAGAACAGAACTAATATCCCTAGAGGTGTAGACTAGAACATAACTAATATCCCTACAGGTGTATTCTAGATGAACTAATGTCCCTACAGGTGTATTCTAGATGAACTAATATCCCTACAGGTGTAGACTAGATTAACTTTTATCCCTACAGATGTAGACTAGAACAGTACTAATATCCCTACAGGTGTGGACTAGAACAGAACTAATATCCCTACAGGTGTAGACTAGATGAACTAATATCCCTACAGGTGTAGACTAGAACAGAACTAATATCCCTACAGGTGGAGACTAACACAGAACTAATAACCCTACAGGTGTAGACGAGAACAGAACTAATTTCCCGACAGGTGTAGACTAGATGAACTATTATCCCTACAGGTGTAGGCTAGAACAGAAATAATATCCCTACAGGTGTAGACAAGAACAGAACTAATATCCCTACAGGTGTAGACTTGATGACCTAATATCCCTACAGGTGTAGACTAGAACAGAACTAATATCCCTACAGGTGTAGACTAGATGAACTAATATCACTACAGGTGTATTCTAGATGAACTAATATCCCTACAGGTGTAAACTAGAACAGAACTAATATCACTACAGGTGTAGACTAGGACATAACTCATATCCCTACAGGTGTAGGCTAGAACAGAACTAATATCCCTACAGGTGTAGACTAGAACAGAACTAATATCCCTACAGGTGTAGACTAGATGAACTAATATCCCTACAGGTGTAGACTAGAAGAACTAATATCCCTACATGTGTAGACTAGATGAACTAATATCCCTACAGGTGTAGACTCGAACAGAACTAATATCCCTACAGGTGTAGACTAGAAAATAACTAATATCCCTACAGGTTTAGACTAGAACAGTACTAATATCCCTACAGGTGTAGACTAGAACATAACTAATATCCCTACAGGTATAGACTAGAACATAACTAATATCCCTACAGGTGTATTCTAGAAGAACTAATATCCCTACAGGTGTAGACTAGAACAGAACTAATATTGTTACAGGTGTGGACTAGAACAGAACTAATACCCTTACAGGTGTAGACTAGAAGAAATAATATCCCTACAGGTGTATTCTTGATGAACTAAAATCCCTACATGTGTAGACTAGAAAATAACTAATATCGCCACAGGTGTAGACTAGAAAATAACTAATATCCCTACAGGTGTAGACTAGATGAACTAATATCCCTACAGGTGTAGAGAAGAACAGAACTAATGTCCCTACAGGTGTTGACTAGAAAATAAGTAATATCACTACAGGTGTAGACTACATTAAGTAATATCCCGACAGGTGTAGACTAGAACAGAACTAATATCCCTCCAGGTGTAGACTAGAACAGAACTAATATCCCTAGAGGTGTAGACTAGAACATAACTAATATCCCTACAGGTGTATTCTAGATGAACTAATGTCCCTACAGGTGTATTCTAGATGAACTAATTTCCCTACAGGTGTATTCTAGATGAACTAATATCCCTACAGGTGTAGACCAGAAATTAACTAATATCCCTTCAGGTGTATTCTAGATGAACTAATATCCCTACAGGTGTAGACTAGATTAACTATTATCCCTACAGATGTAGACTAGAACAGTACTAATATCCCTACAGGTGTGGACTAGAACAGAACTAATATCCCTACAGGTGTAGACTAGATTAACTAATATCCCTACAGGTGTAGACTAGAACAGAACTAATATCCCTACAGGTGGAGACTAAAACAGAACTAATAACCCTACAGGTGTAGACTAGAACAGAACTAATATCCCTACAGGTGTAGACTAGAACAGAACTAATTTCCCGACAGGTGTAGACTAGATGAACCATTATCCCTACAGGTGTAGGCTAGAACAGAACTAATATCCCTACAGGTGTAGACTAGAACAGAACTAATATCCCTACAGGTGTAGACTTCATGACCTAATATCCCTACAGGTGTAGACTAGAACAGAACTAATATCCCTACAGGTGTAGACTAGATGAATTAATATCCCTACAGGTGTATTCTAGATGAACTAATATCCCTACAGGTGTAAACTAGAACAGAACTAATATCCCTACAGGTGTAGACTAGAACATAACTCATATCCCTACAGGTGTAGACGAGAACAGAACTAATTTCCCGACAGGTGTAGACTAGATGAACTATTATCCCTACAGGTGTAGGCTAGAACAGAACTAATATCCCTACAGGTGTAGACTAGAACAGAACTAATATCCCTACAGGTGTAGACTTCATGACCTAATATCCCTACAGGTGTAGACTAGAACAGAACTAATATCCCTACAGGTGTAGACTAGATGAATTAATATCCCTACAGGTGTATTCTAGATGAACTAATATCCCTACAGGTGTAAACTAGAACAGAACTAATATCCCTACAGGTGGAGACTAACACAGAACTAATAACCCTACAGGTGTAGACGAGAACAGAACTAATTTCCCGACAGGTGTAGACTAGATGAACTATTATCCCTACAGGTGTAGGCTAGAACAGAACTAATATCCCTACAGGTGTAGACAAGAACAGAACTAATATCCCTACAGGTGTAGACTTGATGACCTAATATCCCTACAGGTGTAGACTAGAACAGAACTAATATCCCTACAGGTGTAGACTAGATGAACTAATATCACTACAGGTGTATTCTAGATGAACTAATATCCCTACAGGTGTAAACTAGAACAGAACTAATATCACTACAGGTGTAGACTAGGACATAACTCATATCCCTACAGGTGTAGGCTAGAACAGAACTAATATCCCTACAGGTGTAGACTAGAACAGAACTAATATCCCTACAGGTGTAGACTAGATGAACTAATATCCCTACAGGTGTAGACTAGAAGAACTAATATCCCTACAGGTGTAGACTAGATGAACTAATATCCCTACAGGTGTAGACTCGAACAGAACTAATATCCCTACAGGTGTAGACTAGAAAATAACTAATATCCCTACAGGTGTAGACTAGAACAGTACTAATATCCCTACAGGTGTAGACTAGAACATAACTAATATCCCTACAGGTATAGACTAGAACATAACTAATATCCCTACAGGTCTATTCTAGAAGAACTAATATCCCTACAGGTGTAGACTAGAACAGAACTAATATTGTTACAGGTGTGGACTAGAACAGAACTAATACCCTTACAGGTGTAGACTAGAAGAAATAATATCCCTACAGGTGTATTCTTGATGAACTAAAATCCCTACATGTGTAGACTAGAAAATAACTAATATCGCCACAGGTGTAGACTAGAAAATAACTAATATCCCTACAGGTGTAGACTAGATGAACTAATATCCCTACAGGTGTAGAGAAGAACAGAACTAATGTCCCTACAGGTGTTGACTAGAAAATAAGTAATATCACTACAGGTGTAGACTACATTAAGTAATATCCCGACAGGTGTAGACTAGAACAGAACTAATATCCCTCCAGGTGTAGACTAGAACAGAACTAATATCCCTAGAGGTGTAGACTAGAACATAACTAATATCCCTACAGGTGTATTCTAGATGAACTAATGTCCCTACAGGTGTATTCTAGATGAACTAATTTCCCTACAGGTGTATTCTAGATGAACTAATATCCCTACAGGTGTAGACCAGAAATTAACTAATATCCCTTCAGGTGTATTCTAGATGAACTAATATCCCTACAGGTGTAGACTAGATTAACTATTATCCCTACAGATGTAGACTAGAACAGTACTAATATCCCTACAGGTGTGGACTAGAACAGAACTAATATCCCTACAGGTGTAGACTAGATTAACTAATATCCCTACAGGTGTAGACTAGAACAGAACTAATATCCCTACAGGTGGAGACTAAAACAGAACTAATAACCCTACAGGTGTAGACTAGAACAGAACTAATATCCCTACAGGTGTAGACTAGAACAGAACTAATTTCCCGACAGGTGTAGACTAGATGAACCATTATCCCTACAGGTGTAGGCTAGAACAGAACTAATATCCCTACAGGTGTAGACTAGAACAGAACTAATATCCCTACAGGTGTAGACTTCATGACCTAATATCCCTACAGGTGTAGACTAGAACAGAACTAATATCCCTACAGGTGTAGACTAGATGAATTAATATCCCTACAGGTGTATTCTAGATGAACTAATATCCCTACAGGTGTAAACTAGAACAGAACTAATATCCCTACAGGTGTAGACTAGAACATAACTAATATCCCTACAGGTGTAGACGAGAACAGAACTAATTTCCCGACAGGTGTAGACTAGATGAACTATTATCCCTACAGGTGTAGGCTAGAACAGAACTAATATCCCTACAGGTGTAGACTAGAACAGAACTAATATCCCTACAGGTGTAGACTTCATGACCTAATATCCCTACAGGTGTAGACTAGAACAGAACTAATATCCCTACAGGTGTAGACTAGATGAATTAATATCCCTACAGGTGTATTCTAGATGAACTAATATCCCTACAGGTGTAAACTAGAACAGAACTAATATCCCTACAGGTGGAGACTAACACAGAACTAATAACCCTACAGGTGTAGACGAGAACAGAACTAATTTCCCGACAGGTGTAGACTAGATGAACTATTATCCCTACAGGTGTAGGCTAGAACAGAACTAATATCCCTACAGGTGTAGACAAGAACAGAACTAATATCCCTACAGGTGTAGACTTGATGACCTAATATCCCTACAGGTGTAGACTAGAACAGAACTAATATCCCTACAGGTGTAGACTAGATGAACTAATATCACTACAGGTGTATTCTAGATGAACTAATATCCCTACAGGTGTAAACTAGAACAGAACTAATATCACTACAGGTGTAGACTAGGACATAACTCATATCCCTACAGGTGTAGGCTAGAACAGAACTAATATCCCTACAGGTGTAGACTAGAACAGAACTAATATCCCTACAGGTGTAGACTAGATGAACTAATATCCCTACAGGTGTAGACTAGAAGAACTAATATCCCTACAGGTGTAGACTAGATGAACTAATATCCCTACAGGTGTAGACTCGAACAGAACTAATATCCCTACAGGTGTAGACTAGAAAATAACTAATATCCCTACAGGTGTAGACTAGAACAGTACTAATATCCCTACAGGTGTAGACTAGAACATAACTAATATCCCTACAGGTATAGACTAGAACATAACTAATATCCCTACAGGTCTATTCTAGAAGAACTAATATCCCTACAGGTGTAGACTAGAACAGAACTAATATTGTTACAGGTGTGGACTAGAACAGAACTAATACCCTTACAGGTGTAGACTAGAAGAAATAATATCCCTACAGGTGTATTCTTGATGAACTAAAATCCCTACATGTGTAGACTAGAAAATAACTAATATCGCCACAGGTGTAGACTAGAAAATAACTAATATCCCTACAGGTGTAGACTAGATGAACTAATATCCCTACAGGTGTAGAGAAGAACAGAACTAATGTCCCTACAGGTGTTGACTAGAAAATAAGTAATATCACTACAGGTGTAGACTACATTAAGTAATATCCCGACAGGTGTAGACTAGAACAGAACTAATATCCCTCCAGGTGTAGACTAGAACAGAACTAATATCCCTAGAGGTGTAGACTAGAACATAACTAATATCCCTACAGGTGTATTCTAGATGAACTAATGTCCCTACAGGTGTATTCTAGATGAACTAATTTCCCTACAGGTGTATTCTAGATGAACTAATATCCCTACAGGTGTAGACCAGAAATTAACTAATATCCCTTCAGGTGTATTCTAGATGAACTAATATCCCTACAGGTGTAGACTAGATTAACTATTATCCCTACAGATGTAGACTAGAACAGTACTAATATCCCTACAGGTGTGGACTAGAACAGAACTAATATCCCTACAGGTGTAGACTAGATTAACTAATATCCCTACAGGTGTAGACTAGAACAGAACTAATATCCCTACAGGTGGAGACTAAAACAGAACTAATAACCCTACAGGTGTAGACTAGAACAGAACTAATATCCCTACAGGTGTAGACTAGAACAGAACTAATTTCCCGACAGGTGTAGACTAGATGAACCATTATCCCTACAGGTGTAGGCTAGAACAGAACTAATATCCCTACAGGTGTAGACTAGAACAGAACTAATATCCCTACAGGTGTAGACTTCATGACCTAATATCCCTACAGGTGTAGACTAGAACAGAACTAATATCCCTACAGGTGTAGACTAGATGAATTAATATCCCTACAGGTGTATTCTAGATGAACTAATATCCCTACAGGTGTAAACTAGAACAGAACTAATATCCCTACAGGTGGAGACTAACACAGAACTAATAACCCTACAGGTGTAGACGAGAACAGAACTAATTTCCCGACAGGTGTAGACTAGATGAACTATTATCCCTACAGGTGTAGGCTAGAACAGAACTAATATCCCTACAGGTGTAGACAAGAACAGAACTAATATCCCTACAGGTGTAGACTTGATGACCTAATATCCCTACAGGTGTAGACTAGAACAGAACTAATATCCCTACAGGTGTAGACTAGATGAACTAATATCACTACAGGTGTATTCTAGATGAACTAATATCCCTACAGGTGTAAACTAGAACAGAACTAATATCACTACAGGTGTAGACTAGGACATAACTCATATCCCTACAGGTGTAGGCTAGAACAGAACTAATATCCCTACAGGTGTAGACTAGAACAGAACTAATATCCCTACAGGTGTAGACTAGATGAACTAATATCCCTACAGGTGTAGACTAGAAGAACTAATATCCCTACAGGTGTAGACTAGATGAACTAATATCCCTACAGGTGTAGACTCGAACAGAACTAATATCCCTACAGGTGTAGACTAGAAAATAACTAATATCCCTACAGGTGTAGACTAGAACAGTACTAATATCCCTACAGGTGTAGACTAGAACATAACTAATATCCCTACAGGTATAGACTAGAACATAACTAATATCCCTACAGGTCTATTCTAGAAGAACTAATATCCCTACAGGTGTAGACTAGAACAGAACTAATATTGTTACAGGTGTGGACTAGAACAGAACTAATACCCTTACAGGTGTAGACTAGAAGAAATAATATCCCTACAGGTGTATTCTTGATGAACTAAAATCCCTACATGTGTAGACTAGAAAATAACTAATATCGCCACAGGTGTAGACTAGAAAATAACTAATATCCCTACAGGTGTAGACTAGATGAACTAATATCCCTACAGGTGTAGAGAAGAACAGAACTAATGTCCCTACAGGTGTTGACTAGAAAATAAGTAATATCACTACAGGTGTAGACTACATTAAGTAATATCCCGACAGGTGTAGACTAGAACAGAACTAATATCCCTCCAGGTGTAGACTAGAACAGAACTAATATCCATAGAGGTGTAGACTAGAACATAACTAATATCCCTACAGGTGTATTCTAGATGAACTAATGTCCCTACAGGTGTATTCTAGATGAACTAATTTCCCTACAGGTGTATTCTAGATGAACTAATATCCCTACAGGTGTAGACCAGAAATTAACTAATATCCCTTCAGGTGTATTCTAGATGAACTAATATCCCTACAGGTGTAGACTAGATTAACTATTATCCCTACAGATGTAGACTAGAACAGTACTAATATCCCTACAGGTGTGGACTAGAACAGAACTAATATCCCTACAGGTGTAGACTAGATTAACTAATATCCCTACAGGTGTTGACTAGAACAGAACTAATATCCCTACAGGTGGAGACTAAAACAGAACTAATAACCCTACAGGTGTAGACTAGAACAGAACTAATATCCCTACAGGTGTAGACTAGAACAGAACTAATTTCCCGACAGGTGTAGACTAGATGAACCATTATCCCTACAGGTGTAGGCTAGAACAGAACTAATATCCCTACAGGTGTAGACTAGAACAGAACTAATATCCCTACAGGTGTAGACTTCATGACCTAATATCCCTACAGGTGTAGACTAGAACAGAACTAATATCCCTACAGGTGTAGACTAGATGAATTAATATCCCTACAGGTGTATTCTAGATGAACTAATATCCCTACAGGTGTAAACTAGAACAGAACTAATATCCCTACAGGTGTAGACTAGAACATAACTCATATCCCTACAGGTGTAGGCTAGAACAGAACTAATATCCCTACAGGTGTAGACTTGAACAGAACTAATATCCCTACAGGTGTAGACTAGATAAACTAATATCCCTACAGGTGTAGGCTAGAACACAACTAATATCCCTACAGGTGTAGACTAGAACAGAACTAATATCCCTACAGGTGTAGACTAGATGAACTAATATCCCTAAAGGTGTAGGCTAGAACAGAACTAATATCCCTACAGGTGTAGACTAGAAAATCACTTATATCCCTACAGGTGTAGACTATATGACCTAATATCCCTACAGGTGTAGACTAGAACAGAACTAATATCCCTACAGGTGTAGACTAGATGAACTAATATCCCTTCAGGTGTATTCTAGATGAACTAATATCCCTACAGTTGTAGACTAGATTAACTATTATCCCTACAGATGTAGACTAGAACAGTACTAATATCCCTACAGGTGTGGACTAGAACAGAACTAATATCCCTACAGGTGTAGACTAGATTAACTAATATCCCTACAGGTGTAGACTAGAACAGAACTAATATCCCTACAGGTGGAGACTAAAACAGAACTAATAACCCTACAGGTGTAGACTAGAACAGAACTAATATCCCTACAGGTGTAGACTTCATGACCTAATATCCCTACAGGTGTAGACTAGAACAGAACTAATATCCCTACAGGTGTAGACTTCATGACCTAATATCCCTACAGGTGTAGACTAGAACAGAACTAATATCCCTACAGGTGTAGACTAGATGAATTAATATCCCTACAGGTGTATTCTAGATGAACTAATAACCCTACAGGTGTAGACTAGAACAGAACTAATATCCCTACAGGTGTAGACTAGAACAGAACTAATTTCCCGACAGGTGTAGACTAGATGAACTATTATCCCTACAGGTGTAGGCTAGAACAGAACTAATATCCCTACAGGTGTAGACTAGAACAGAACTAATATCCCTACAGGCGTAGACTTCATGACCTAATATCCCTACAGGTGTAGACTAGAACAGAACTAATATCCCTACAGGTGTAGACTAGATGAACTAATATCCCTACAGGTGTATTCTAGATGAACTAATATCCCTACAGGTGTAAACTAGAACAGAACTAATATCCCTACAGGTGTAGTCTAGAACAGAACTAATATCCCTACAGGTGTAGACTAGAAGTACTAATATCCCTACAGGTGTAGACTAGATGAACTAATATCCCTACAGGTGTAGACTGGAACAGAACTAATATCCCTACAGGTGTAGACTAGAAAATAACTAATATCCCTACAGGTGTAGACTAGAACAGTACTAATATCCCTACAGGTGTAGACTAGAACAGTACTAATATCCATACAGGTGTAGACTAGAACAGAACTAATACCCTTACAGGTGTAGACTAGAAGAAATAATATCCCTACAGGTGTATTCTTGATGAACTAAAATCCCTACAGGTGTAGACTAGAAAAGAACTAATATCGCCACAGGTGTAGACTAGAAAATAACTAATATCCCTACAGGTGTAGACTAGGTGTGTAGAGAAGTGTAGAGAAGAACAGAACTAATGTCCCTACAGGTGTTGACTAGAAAATAAGTAATATCACTACAGGTGTAGACTACATTAAGTAATATCCCGACAAGTGTAGACTAGAACAGAACTAATATCCCTCCAGGTGTAGACTAGAACAGAACTAATATCCCTAGAGGTGTAGACTAGAACATAACTAATATCCCTACAGGTGTATTCTAGATGAACTAATGTCCCTACAGGTGTATTCTAGATGAACTAATTTCCCTACAGGTGTATTCTAGATGAACTAATATCCCTACAGGTGTAGACCAGAAATTAACTAATATCCCTACAGGTATATTCTAGAAGAACTAATATCCCTACAGGTGTAGACTAGATGAACTAATTTCCCTACAGGTGTATTCTAGATGAACTAATATCCCTACAGGTGTAGACTAGAACATAACTAATATCCCTACAGGTGTATTCTAGAAGAACTAATATCCCTACAGGTGTAGACTAGAATAGAACTAATATCCCAACAGGTGTAGACTAGAACATAACTAATATCCCTACAGATGTATTCTAGATGAACTAATATCCCTACAGGTGTAGACTAGATTAACTAATATCCCTACAGGTGTATGCTAGAACAGAACTAATATCCCTCCAGGTGTAGACTAGAACAGAACTAATATCCCTACAGGTGTAGACTAGATGAACTAATATACCTACAGTTGTAGGCTAGAACAGAACTAATATCCCTACAGGTGTAGACTAGAAAATAACTAATATCCCTACAGGTGTAGACTAGAACAGAACTAATATCCCTACAGGTGTAGACTAGAACAGAACTAATATCCCTACAGTTGTAGACTAGAACAGAACTAATATCCCTACAGGTGTAGACTAGATTAACTAATATCCCTACAGGTGTAAACTAGAACAGAACTAATATCCCAACAGGTGTAGACTAGATGAACTAATATCTCTACAGGTGTAGACTAGATGAACTAATATCCCTACAGGTGTAGACTAGAACAGAACTAATATCCTTACAGGTGTAGACTAGAACAAAACTAATATCCCTACAGGTGTAGACTAGAACAGTACTAATATCCCTGCAGGTGTAGACTAGAACAGAACTAATATCCCAACAGGTGTAGACTAGATGAACTAATATCCCTACAGGTGTAGACTAGACCAGAACTAATATCGCTACAGGTGTATTCTAGATGAACTTATATCCCTACAGGTGTAGACTAGATGAACTTATATCCCTACAGGTGTAGACTAGATGAACTAATATCCCTACAGGTGTAGACTAGAACAGAACTAATATCCCTACAGGTGTAGACTAGAACAGAACTAATATCCCTACAGGTGTAGACAAGAACATAACTAATATCCCTACAGGTGTAGACTAGAACATAACTAATATCCCTACAGGTGTAGACTAGAAAAGAACTATTATCCCTGCAGGTGAAGACTAGAACAGAACTAATATCCCTACAGGTGTAGACTAGAACAGAACTAATATCCCTACAGGTGTAGACTAGAACAGAACTAATATCCCTACAGGTGAAGACTAGATGAACTAATATCCCTACAGGTGTAGGCTAGAACAGAACTAATATCCCTACAGGTTTAGACTAGAACAGTACTAATATCCCTACAGGTGTAGACTAGATGACCTAATAGCCCTACAGGTGTAGACTAGAACAGAACTAATATCCCTACAGGTGTAGACTAGATGAACTAATATCCCTACAGGTGTAGACTAGAACAGAACTAATATCCCTACAGGTGAAGACTAGATGAACTAATATCACTACAGGTGTAGGCTAGAACAGAACTAATATCCCTACAGGTGTAGACTAGAACAGTACTAATATCCCTACAGGTGTAGACTAGATGACCTAATAGCCCTACAGGTGTGGACTAGAACATAACTAATACCCTTACAGGTGTAGACTAGAAGAAATAATATCCCTACAGGTGTATTCTTGATGAACTAAAATCCCTACAGGTGTAGACTAGAAAAGAACTAATATCGCCACAGGTGTAGACTAGAAAATAACTAATATCCCTACAGGTGTAGACTAGATGAACTAATATCCCTACAGGTGTAGAGAAGAACAGAACTAATGTCCCTACAGGTGTTGACTAGAAAATAAGTAATATCACTACAGGTGTAGACTACATTAAGTAATATCCCGACAGGTGTAGACTAGAACAGAACTAATATCCCTCCAGGTGTAGACTAGAACAGAACTAATATCCCTAGAGGTGTAGACTAGAACATAACTAATATCCCTACAGGTGTATTCTAGATGAACTAATGTCCCTACAGGTGTATTCTAGATGAACTAATTTCCCTACAGGTGTATTCTAGATGAACTAATATCCCTACAGGTGTAGACCATAAATTAACTAATATCCCTACAGGTGTATTCTAGAAGAACTAATATCCCTACAGGTGTAGACTAGATGAACTAATTTCCCTACAGGTGTATTCTAGATGAACTAATATCCCTACAGGTGTAGACTAGAACATAACTAATATCCCTACAGGTGTATTCTAGAAGAACTAATATCCCTACAGGTGTAGACTAGAATAGAACTAATATCCCAACAGGTGTAGACTAGAACATAACTAATATCCCTACAGATATATTCTAGATGAACTAATATTCCTACAGGTGTAGACTAGATTAACTAATATCCCTACAGGTGTAGGCTAGAACAGAACTAATATCCCTACCGGTGTAGACTAGAACAGAACTAATATCCCTACAGGTGTAGACTAGATGAACTAATATACCTACAGTTGTAGGCTAGAACAGAACTAATATCCCTACAGGTGTAGACTAGAAAATAACTAATATCCCTACAGGTGTAGAATAGAACAGAACTAATATCCCTACAGGTGTAGACTAGAACAGAACTAATATCCCTACAGTTGTAGACTAGAACAGAACTAATATCCCTACAGGTGTAGACTAGATTAACTAATATCCCTACAGGTGTAAACTAGAACAGAACTAATATCTCTACAGGTGTAGACTAGATGAACTAATATCCCTACAGGTGTAGACTAGAACAGAACTAATATCCTTACAGGTGTAGACTAGAACAAAACTAATATCCCTACAGGTGTAGACTAGAACAGTACTAATATCCCTGCAGGTGTAGACTAGAACAGAACTAATATCCCAACAGGTGTAGACTAGATGAACTAATATCCCTACAGGTGTAGACTAGACCAGAACTAATATCGCTACAGGTGTATTCTAGATGAACTAATATCCCTACAGGTGTAGACTAGATGAACTTATATCCCTACAGGTGTAGACTAGATGAACTAATATCCCTACAGGTGTAGACTAGAACAGAACTAATATCCCTACAGGTGTAGACTAGAACAGAACTATTATCCCTGCAGGTGAAGACTAGAACAGAACTAATATCCCTACAGGTGTAGACTAGAACAGAACTAATATCCCTACAGGTGTAGACTAGAACAGAACTAATATCCCTACAGGTGAAGACTAGATGAACTAATATCCCTACAGGTGTAGGCAAGAACAGAACTAATATCCCTACAGGTGTAGACTAGAACAGTACTAATATCCCTACAGGTGTAGACTAGATGACCTAATAGCCCTACAGGTGTAGACTAGAACAGAACTAATATCCCTACAGGTGTAGACTAGATGAACTAATATCCCTACAGGTGTAGACTAGAACAGAACTAATATCCCTACAGGTGAAGACTAGAACAGAACTAATATCCCTACAGGTGTAGACTAGATGAACTAATATACCTACAGTTGTAGGCTAGAACAGAACTAATATCCCTACAGGTGTAGACTAGAAAATAACTAATATCCCTACAGGTGTAGACTAGAACAGAACTAATATCCCTACAGGTGTAGACTAGAACAGAACTAATATCCCTACAGTTGTAGACTAGAACAGAACTAATATCCCTACAGGTGTAGACTAGATTAACTAATATCCCTACAGGTGTAAACTAGAACAGAACTAATATCCCAACAGGTGTAGACTAGATGAACTAATATCTCTACAGGTGTAGACTAGATGAACTAATATCCCTACAGGTGTAGACTAGAACAGAACTAATATCCTTACAGGTGTAGACTAGAACAAAACTAATATCCCTACAGGTGTAGACTAGAACAGTACTAATATCCCTGCAGGTGTAGACTAGAACAGAACTAATATCCCAACAGGTGTAGACTAGATGAACTAATATCCCTACAGGTGTAGACTAGACCAGAACTAATATCGCTACAGGTGTATTCTAGATGAACTTATATCCCTACAGGTGTAGACTAGATGAACTTATATCCCTACAGGTGTAGACTAGATGAACTAATATCCCTACAGGTGTAGACTAGAACAGAACTAATATCCCTACAGGTGTAGACTAGAACAGAACTAATATCCCTACAGGTGTAGACAAGAACATAACTAATATCCCTACAGGTGTAGACTAGAACATAACTAATATCCCTACAGGTGTAGACTAGAAAAGAACTATCATCCCTGCAGGTGAAGACTAGAACAGAACTAATATCCCTACAGGTGTAGACTAGAACAGAACTAATATCCCTACAGGTGTAGACTAGAACAGAACTAATATCCCTACAGGTGAAGACTAGATGAACTAATATCCCTACAGGTGTAGGCTAGAACAGAACTAATATCCCTACAGGTGTAGACTAGAACAATACTAATATCCCTACAGGTGTAGACTAGATGACCTAATAGCCCTACAGGTGTAGACTAGAACAGAACTAATATCCCTACAGGTGTAGACTAGATGAACTAATATCCCTACAGGTGTAGACTAGAACAGAACTAATATCCCTACAGGTGAAGACTAGATGAACTAATATCCCTACAGGTGTAGGCTAGAACAGAACTAATATCCCTACAGGTGTAGACTAGAACAGTACTAATATCCCTACAGGTGTAGACTAGATGACCTAATAGCCCTACAGGTGTGGACTAGAACATAACTAATACCCTTACAGGTGTAGACTAGAAGAAATAATATCCCTACAGGTGTATTCTTGATGAACTAAAATCCCTACAGGTGTAGACTAGAAAAGAACTAATATCGCCACAGGTGTAGACTAGAAAATAACTAATATCCTTACAGGTGTAGACTAGATGAACTAATATCCCTACAGGTGTTGACTAGAAAATAAATAATATCCCTACAGGTGTAGACTAGATGAACTAATATCCCTACGGGTGTAGACTAGAACAGTACTAATGTCCCTACAGGTGTAGACTAGAACATAACTAATATCCCTACAGGTGTAGACTAGATGAACTAATATCCCTACAGGTGTTGACTAGAAAATAAATAATATCCCTACAGGTGTAGACTAGATGAACTAATATCCCTACGGCTGTAGACTAGAAAAGAACTAATATCGCCACAGGTGTAGACTAGAAAATAACTAATATCCCTACAGGTGTAGACTAGATGAACTAATATCCCTACAGGTGTAGAGAAGAACAGAACTAATGTCCCTACAGGTGTTGACTAGAAAATAAGTAATATCACTACAGGTGTAGACTACATTAAGTAATATCCCGACAGGTGTAGACTAGAACAGAACTAATATCCCTCCAGGTGTAGACTAGAACAGAACTAATATCCCTAGAGGTGTAGACTAGAACATAACTAATATCCCTACAGGTGTATTCTAGATGAACTAATGTCCCTACAGGTGTATTCTAGATGAACTAATTTCACTACAGGTGTATTCTAGATGAACTAATATCCCTACAGGTGTAGACCATAAATTAACTAATATCCCTACAGGTGTATTCTAGAAGAACTAATATCCCTACAGGTGTAGACTAGATGAACTAATTTCCCTACAGGTGTATTCTAGATGAACTAATATCCCTACAGGTGTAGACTAGAACATAACTAATATCCCTACAGGTGTATTCTAGAAGAACTAATATCCCTACAGGTGTAGACTAGAATAGAACTAATATCCCAACAGGTGTAGACTAGAACATAACTAATATCCCTACAGATGTATTCTAGATGAACTAATATCCCTACAGGTGTAGACTAGATTAACTAATATCCCTACAGGTGTAGGCTAGAACAGAACTAATATCCCTACCGGTGTAGACTAGAACATAACTAATATCCCTACAGGTGTAGACTAGATGAACTAATATACCTACAGTTGTAGGCTAGAACAGAACTAATATCCCTACAGGTGTAGACTAGAAAATAACTAATATCCCTACAGGTGTAGACTAGAACAGAACTAATATCCCTACAGGTGTAGACTAGAACAGAACTAATATCCCTACAGTTGTAGACTAGAACAGAACTAATATCCCTACAGGTGTAGACTAGATTAACTAATATCCCTACAGGTGTAAACTAGAACAGAACTAATATCCCAACAGGTGTAGACTAGATGAACTAATATCTCTACAGGTGTAGACTAGATGAACTAATATCCCTACAGGTGTAGACTAGAACAGAACTAATATCATTACAGGTGTAGACTAGAACAAAACTAATATCCCTACAGGTGTAGACTAGAACAGTACTAATATCCCTGCAGGTGTAGACTAGAACAGAACTAATATCCCAACAGGTGTAGACTAGATGAACTAATATCCCTACAGGTGTAGACTAGACCAGAACTAATATCGCTACAGGTGTATTCTAGATGAACTAATATCCCTACAGGTGTAGACTAGATGAACTTATATCCCTACAGGTGTAGACTAGATGAACTAATATCCCTACAGGTGTAGACTAGAACAGAACTAATATCCCTACAGGTGTAGACTAGAACAGAACTATTATCCCTGCAGGTGAAGACTAGAACAGAACTAATATCCCTACAGGTGTAGACTAGAACAGAACTAATATCCCTACAGGTGTAGACTAGAACAGAACTAATATCCCTACAGGTGAAGACTAGATGAACTAATATCCCTACAGGTGTAGGCAAGAACAGAACTAATATCCCTACAGGTGTAGACTAGAACAGTACTAATATCCCTACAGGTGTAGACTAGATGACCTAATAGCCCTACAGGTGTAGACTAGAACAGAACTAATATCCCTACAGGTGTAGACTAGATGAACTAATATCCCTACAGGTGTAGACTAGAACAGAACTAATATCCCTACAGGTGAAGACTAGATGAACTAATATCCCTACAGGTGTAGGCTAGAACAGAACTAATATCCCTACAGGTGTAGACTAGAACAGTACTAATATCCCTACAGGTGTAGACTAGATGACCTAATAGCCCTACAGGTGTAGCCTAGAACAGAACTAATATCCTTACAGGTGTAGACTAGATGAACTAATATCCCTACAGGTGTTGACTAGAAAATAAATAATATCCCTACAGGTGTAGACTAGATGAACTAATATCCCTACGGGTGTAGACTAGAACAGTACTAATGTCCCTACAGGTGTAGACTAGAACATAACTAATATCCCTACAGGTGTAGACTAGATGAACTAATATCCCTACAGGTGTTGACTAGAAAATAAATAATATCCCTACAGGTGTAGACTAGATGAACTAATATCCCTACGGGTGTAGACTAGAACAGTACTAATGTCCCTACAGGTGTGGACTAGAATAACTAATATCCCCACAGGTGTAGACTAGAAGAACTAATATCCCTACAGGTGTAGACTAGATGAACTAATTTCCCTACAGGTGTATTCTAGATGAACTAATATCCCTACAGGTGTAGACTAGAACAGAACTAATATCCCTACAGGTGTATTCTAGAAGAACTAATATCCCTACAGGTGTAGACCAGAACAGAACTAATATCCCTACAGGTGTAGAACAGAAGAGAACTAATATTCCAACAGGTGTAGACTAGAACAGATCTAATATCCCTACAGGTGTATTCTAGATGAACTAATATCCCTACAGGTGTAGACTAGCTGAACTAATATCCCTACAGGTGTAGACTAGATGAACTAATATCCCTACAGGTGTCGACTAGAACAGAACTGATATCCCTACAGGTGTAGACAAGAACATAACTAATATCCCTACAGGTGTAGACTAGAACATAACTAATATCCCTACAGGTGTTGACTAGAACAGAACTAATATCCCTACAGGTGTAGACTAGAACATAACTAATATCCCTACAGGTGTAGACTAAAACAGAACTAATATCCCTACAGGTGAAGACTAGAACAGAACTAATATCCCTACAGGTGTAGACTAGATGAACTAATATCCCGGTAGGTGTAGACTAGATTAACTATTATCCCTACAGGTGTAGACTGGAACAGAACTAATATCCCTACAGGTGTTGACTAGAAAATAAATAATATCCCTACAGGTGTAGACTAGAACAGTACTAATATCCCTACAGGTGTAGACTAGAACAGTACTAATATCCCTACAGGTGTAGACTAGAACAGAACTAATATCGCTACAGGTGTAGACTAGAACAGAACTAATACCCTTACAGGTGTAGACTAGACGAAATAATATCCCTACAGGTGTATTCTTGATGAACTAATATCCCTACAGGTGTAGACTAGAAAATAACTAATATCGCCACAGGTGTAGACTAGATGAACTAATATCGCTACAGGTGTAGAGAAGAACAGAACTAATGTCCCTACAGGTGTTGACTAGAAAATAACTATTATCCCTACAGGTGTAGACTAGATTAACTAATATCCCTACAGGTGTTGACTAGAACAGAACTAATATCCCTCCAGGTGTAGACTAGAACAGAACTAATATCCCTAGAGGTGTAGACTAGAACATAACTAATATCCCTACAGGTGTATTCTAGATGAACTAATGTCCCTACAGGTGTATTCTAGATGAACTAATTTCCCTACAGGTGTATTCTAGATGAACTAATATCCCTACAGGTGTAGACCAGAAATTAACTAATATCCCTACAGGTGTATTCTAGAAGAACTAATATCCCTACAGGTGTAGACTAGATGAACTAATTTCCCTACAGGTGTATTCTAGATGAACTAATATCCCTACAGGTGTAGACTAGAACAGAACTAATATCTCAACAGGTGTAGACTAGAACATAACTAATATCCCTACAGATGTATTCTAGATGAACTAATATCCATACAGGTGTAGACTAGATTAACTAATATCCCTACAGGTGTAGGCTAGAACAGAACTAATATCCCTACAGGTGTAGACTAGAACAGAACTAATATCCCTACAGGTGTAGACTAGATGAACTAATATACCTACAGTTGTAGGCTAGAACAGAACTAATATCCCTACAAGTGTAGACTAGAAAATAACTAATATCCCTACAGGTGTAGACTAGATGACCTAATATCCCTACAGGTGTAGACTAGAACAGAACTAATATCCCTACAGGTGTAGACTAGAACAGAACGAATATCCCTACAGGTGTAGACTAGAACAGAACTAATATCCCTACAGGTGTAGACTAGATTAACTAATATCCCTACAGGTGTAGACTAGAACAGAACTAATATCCCAACAGGTGTAGACTAGATGAACTAATATCTCTACATTTGTAGACTAGATGAATTAATATCCCTACAGGTGTAGACTAGAACAGAACTAATATCCTTACAGGTGTAGACTAGAACAAAACTAATATCCCTACAGGTGTAGACTAGAACAGTACTAATATCCCTGCAGGTGTAGACTAGAACAGAACTAATATCCCAACAGGTGTAGACTAGATGAACTAATATCCCTACAGGTGTAGACTAGACCAGAACTAATATCGCTACATGTGTATTCTAGATGAACTAATATCCCTACAGGTGTAGACTAGATGAACTTATATCCCTACAGGTGTAGACTAGAACATAACTAATATCCCTACAGGTGTAGACTAGAACATAACTAATATCCCTACAGATGTATTCTAGATGAACTAATATCCCTACAGGTGTAGACTAGATTAACTAATATCCCTACAGGTGTAGGCTAGAACAGAACTAATATCCCTACAGGTGTAGACTACAACAGAACTAATATCCCTACAGGTGTAGACTAGATGAACTAATATACCTACAGTTGTAGGCTAGAACAGAACTAATATCCCTACAGGTGTAGACTAGAAAATAACTAATATCCCTACAGGTGTAGACTAGATGACCTAATATCCCTACAGGTGTAGACTAGAACAGAACTAATATCCCTACAGGTGTAGACTAGAACATAACTAATATCCCTACAGATGTATTCTAGATGAACTAATATCCCTACAGGTGTAGACTAGATTAACTAATATCCCTACAGGTGTAGGCTAGAACAGAACTAATATCCCTACAGGTGTAGACTAGAAAATAACTAATATCCCTACAGGTGTAGACTAGATGACCTAATATCCCTACAGGTGTAGACTAGAACAGAACTAATATCCCTACAGGTGTAGACTAGAACAGAACTAATATCCCTACAGGTGTAGACTAGAACAGAACTAATATCCCTACAGGTGTAGACTAGATTAACTAATATCCCTACAGGTGTTGACTAGAACAGAACTAATATCCCTCCAGGTGTAGACTAGAACAGAACTAATATCCCTACAGGTGTAGACTAGAACATAACTAATATCCCTACAGGTGTATTCTAGATGAACTAATATCCCTACAGGTGTAGACTAGATTAACTAATATCCCTACAGGTGTAGGCTAGAACAGAACTAATATCCCTACAGGTGTAGACTAGAACAGAACTAATATCCCTACAGGTGTAGACTAGATGAACTAATTTCCCTACAGGTGTATTCTAGATGAACTAATATCCCTACAGGTGTAGACCAGAAATTAACTAATATCCCTACAGGTGTAGACTAGATGAACTAAATTCCGTACAGGTGTATTCTAGATGAACTAATATCCCTACAGGTGTAGACTAGAACAGAACTAATATCTCAACAGGTGTAGACTAGAACATAACTAATATCCCTACAGATGTATTCTAGATGAACTAATATCCCTACAGGTGTAGACTAGATTAACTAATATCCCTACAGGTGTAGGCTAGAACAGAACTAATATACCTACAGGTGTAGACTAGAACAGAACTAATATCCCTACAGGTGTAGACTAGATGAACTAATATACCTACAGTTGTAGGCTAGAACAGAACTAATATCCCTACAAGTGTAGACTAGAAAATAACTAATATCCCTACAGGTGTAGACTAGATGACCTAATATCCCTACAGGTGTAGACTAGAACAGAACTAATATCCCTACAGGTGTAGACTAGAACAGAACTAATATCCCTACAGGTGTAGACTAGAACAGAACTAATATCCCTACAGGTGTAGACTAGAACAGAACTAATATCCCAACAGGTGTAGACTAGATGAACTAATATCTCTACATTTGTAGACTAGATGAATTAATATCCCTACAGGTGTAGACTAGAACAGAACTAATATCCTTACAGGTGTAGACTAGAACAAAACTAATATCCCTACAGGTGTAGACTAGAACAGTACTAATATCCCTGCAGGTGTAGACTAGAACAGAACTAATATCCCAACAGGTGTAGACTAGATGAACTAATATCCCTACAGGTGTAGACTAGACCAGAACTAATATCGCTACATGTGTATTCTAGATGAACTAATATCCCTACAGGTGTAGACTAGATGAACTTATATCCCTACAGGTGTAGACTAGAACATAACTAATATCCCTACAGATGTATTCTAGATGAACTAATATCCCTACAAGTGTAGACTAGATGAACTAATATCCCTACAGGTGTAGGCTAGAACAGAACTAATATCCCTACAGGTGTAGACTAGAACAGAACTAATATCCCTACAGGTGTAGACTAGATGAACTAATATACCTACAGTTGTAGGCTAGAACAGAACTAATATCCCTACAGGTGTAGACTAGAAAATAACTAATATCCCTACAGGTGTAGACTAGAACAGAACTAATATCCCTACAGGTGTAGACTAGATTAACTAATATCCCAACAGGTGTAGACTAGATGAACTAATATCTCTACATTTGTAGACTAGATGAACTAATATCCCTACAGGTGTAGACTAGAACAGAACTAATATCCTTACAGGTGTAGACTAGAACAAAACTAATATCCCTACAGGTGTAGACTAGAACAGTACTAATATCCCTGCAGGTGTAGACTAGAACAGAACTAATATCCCTACAGGTGTAGACTATACCAGAACTAATATCGCTACAGGTGTATTCTAGATGAACTAATATCCCTATAGGTGTAGACAAGATGAACTTATATCCCTACAGGTGTAGACTAGATGAACTAATATCCCTACAGGTGTAGACTAGAACAGAACTAATATCCCTAAAGGTGTAGACTAGAACATAACTAATATCCCTACAGGTGTAGACTAGATGAACTAATATACCTACAGTTGTAGGCTAGAACAGAACTAATATCCCTACAAGTGTAGACTAGAAAATAACTAATATCCCTACAGGTGTAGACTAGATGACCTAATATCCCTACAGGTGTAGACTAGAACAGAACTAATATCCCTACAGGTGTAGACTAGAACAGAACTAATATCCCTGCAGGTGTAGACTAGAACAGAACTAATATCCCAACAGGTGTAGACTAGATGAACTAATATCCCTACAGGTGTAGACTAGACCAGAACTAATATCGCTACATGTGTATTCTAGATGAACTAATATCCCTACAGGTGTAGACTAGATGAACTTATATCCCTACAGGTGTAGACTAGAACATAACTAATATCCCTACAGATGTATTCTAGATGAACTAATATCCCTACAAGTGTAGACTAGATGAACTAATATCCCTACAGGTGTAGGCTAGAACAGAACTAATATCCCTACAGGTGTAGACTAGAACAGAACTAATATCCCTACAGGTGTAGACTAGATGAACTAATATACCTACAGTTGTAGGCTAGAACAGAACTAATATCCCTACAGGTGTAGACTAGAAAATAACTAATATCCCTACAGGTGTAGACTAGAACAGAACTAATATCCCTACAGGTGTAGACTAGATTAACTAATATCCCAACAGGTGTAGACTAGATGAACTAATATCTCTACATTTGTAGACTAGATGAACTAATATCCCTACAGGTGTAGACTAGAACAGAACTAATATCCTTACAGGTGTAGACTAGAACAAAACTAATATCCCTACAGGTGTAGACTAGAACAGTACTAATATCCCTGCAGGTGTAGACTAGAACAGAACTAATATCCCTACAGGTGTAGACTATACCAGAACTAATATCGCTACAGGTGTATTCTAGATGAACTAATATCCCTATAGGTGTAGACAAGATGAACTTATATCCCTACAGGTGTAGACTAGATGAACTAATATCCCTACAGGTGTAGACTAGAACAGAACTAATATCCCTACAGGTGTAGACTAGAACATAACTAATATCCCTACAGGTGTAGACTAGATGAACTAATATACCTACAGTTGTAGGCTAGAACAGAACTAATATCCCTACAAGTGTAGACTAGAAAATAACTAATATCCCTACAGGTGTAGACTAGATGACCTAATATCCCTACAGGTGTAGACTACAACAGAACTAATATCCCTACAGGTGTAGACTAGAACAGAACTAATATCCCTACAGGTGTAGACTAGAACAGAACTAATATCCCTACAGGTGTAGACTAGATTAACTAATATCCCTACAGGTGTAGACTAGAACAGAACTAATATCCCAACAGGTGTAGACTAGATGAACTAATATCTCTACATTTGTAGACTAGATGAATTAATATCCCTACAGGTGTAGACTAGAACAGAACTAATATCCTTACAGGTGTAGACTAGAACAAAACTAATATCCCTACAGGTGTAGACTAGAACAGTACTAATATCCCTGCAGGTGTAGACTAGAACAGAACTAATATCCCAACAGGTGTAGACTAGATGAACTAATATCCCTACAGGTGTAGACTAGACCAGAACTAATATCGCTACATGTGTATTCTAGATGAACTAATATCCCTACAGGTGTAGACTAGATGAACTTATATCCCTACAGGTGTAGACTAGAACATAACTAATATCCCTACAGATGTATTCTAGATGAACTAATATCCCTACAGGTGTAGACTAGATTAACTAATATCCCTACAGGTGTAGGCTAGAAGAGAACTAATATCCCTACAGGTGTAGACTACAACAGAACTAATATCCCTACAGGTGTAGACTAGATGAACTAATATACCTACAGTTGTAGGCTAGAACAGAACTAATATCCCTACAGGTGTAGACTACAAAATAACTAATATCCCTACAGGTGTAGACTAGATGACCTAATATCCCTACAGGTGTAGACTAGAACAGAACTAATATCCCTACAGGTGTAGACTAGAACATAACTAATATCCCTACAGATGTATTCTAGATGAACTAATATCCCTACAGGTGTAGACTAGATTAACTAATATCCCTACAGGTGTAGGCTAGAACAGAACTAATATCCCTACAGGTGTAGACTAGAACAGAACTAATATCCCTACAGGTGTAGACTAGAACAGAACTAATATCCCTACAGGTGTAGACTAGATTAACTAATATCCCTACAGGTGTTGACTAGAACAGAACTAATATCCCTCCAGGTGTAGACTAGAACAGAACTAATATCCCTAGAGGTGTAGACTAGAACATAACTAATATCCCTACAGGTGTATTCTAGATGAACTAATGTCCCTACAGGTGTATTCTAGATGAACTAATTTCCCTACAGGTGTATTCTAGATGAACTAATATCCCTACAGGTGTAGACCAGAAATTAACTAATATCCCTACAGGTGTATTCTAGAAGAACTAATATCCCTACAGGTGTAGACTAGATGAACTAATTTCCCTACAGGTGTATTCTAGATGAACTAATATCCCTACAGGTGTAGACTAGAACAGAACTAATATCTCAACAGGTGTAGACTAGAACATAACTAATATCCCTACAGATGTATTCTAGATGAACTAATATTCCTACAGGTGTAGACTAGATTAACTAATATCCCTACAGGTGTAGGCTAGAACAGAACTAATATCCCTACAGGTGTAGACTAGAACAGAACTAATATCCCTACAGGTGTAGACTAAATGAACTAATATACCTACAGTTGTAGGCTAGAACAGAACTAATATCCCTACAAGTGTAGACTAGAAAATAACTAATATCCCTACAGGTGTAGACTAGATGACCTAATACCCCTACAGGTGTAGACTAGAACAGAACTAATATCCCTACAGGTGTAGACTAGAACAGAACTAATATCCCTACAGGTGTAGACTAGAACAGAACTAATATCCCTACAGGTGTAGACTAGAACAGAACTAATATCCCAACAGGTGTAGACTAGATGAACTAATATCTCTACATTTGTAGACTAGATGAATTAATATCCCTACAGGTGTAGACTAGAACAGAACTAATATCCTTACAGGTGTAGACTAGAACAAAACTAATATCCCTACAGGTGTAGACTAGAACAGTACTAATATCCCTGCAGGTGTATACTAGAACAGAACTAATATCCCAACAGGTGTAGACTAGATGAACTAATATCCCTACAGGTGTAGACTAGACCAGAACTAATATCGCTACATGTGTATTCTAGATGAACTAATATCCCTACAGGTGTAGACTAGAGGAACTTATATCCCTACAGGTGTAGACTAGAACATAACTAATATCCCTACAGATGTATTCTAGATGAACTAATATCCATACAGGTGTAGACTAGATTAACTAATATCCCTACAGGTGCAGGCTAGAACAGAACTAATATCCCTACAGGTGTAGACTAGAACAGAACTAATATCCCTACAGGTGTAGACTAGATGAACTAATATACCTACAGTTGTAGGCTAGAACAGAACTAATATCCCTACAAGTGTAGACTAGAAAATAACTAATATCCCTACAGGTGTAGACTAGATGACCTAATATCCCTACAGGTGTAGACTAGAACAGAACTAATATCCCTACAGGTGTAGACTAGAACAGAACTAATATCCCTACAGGTGTAGACTAGAACAGAACTAATATCCCTACAGGTGTAGACTAGATTAACTAATATCCCTACAGGTGTAGACTAGAACAGAACTAATATCCCAACAGGTGTAGACTAGATGAACTAATATCTCTACATTTGTAGACTAGATGAATTAATATCCCTACAGGTGTAGACTAGAACAGAACTAATATCCTTACAGGTGTAGACTAGAACAAAACTAATATCCCTACAGGTGTAGACTAGAACAGTACTAATATCCCTGCAGGTGTAGACTAGAACAGAACTAATATCCCAACAGGTGTAGACTAGATGAACTAATATCCCTACAGGTGTAGACTAGACCAGAACTAATATCGCTACATGTGTATTCTAGATGAACTAATATCCCTACAGGTGTAGACTAGATGAACTTATATCCCTACAGGTGTAGACTAGAACATAACTAATATCCCTACAGATGTATTCTAGATGAACTAATATCCCTACAGGTGTAGACTAGATTAACTAATATCCCTACAGGTGTAGGCTAGAACAGAACTAATATCCCTACAGGTGTAGACTACAACAGAACTAATATCCCTACAGGTGTAGACTAGATGAACTAATATACCTACAGTTGTAGGCTAGAACAGAACTAATATCCCTACAGGTGTAGACTAGAAAATAACTAATATCCCTACAGGTGTAGACTAGATGACCTAATATCCCTACAGGTGTAGACTAGAACAGAACTAATATCCCTACAGGTGTAGACTAGAACATAACTAATATCCCTACAGATGTATTCTAGATGAACTAATATCCCTACAGGTGTAGACTAGATTAACTAATATCCCTACAGGTGTAGGCTAGAACAGAACTAATATCCCTACAGGTGTAGACTAGAACAGAACTAATATCCCTACAGGTGTAGACTAGATGAAGTAATATACCTACAGTTGTAGGCTAGAACAGAACTAATATCCCTACAGGTGTAGACTAGAAAATAACTAATATCCCTACAGGTGTAGACTAGATGACCTAATATCCCTACAGGTGTAGACTAGAACAGAACTAATATCCCTACAGGTGTAGACTAGAACAGAACTAATATCCCTACAGGTGTAGACTAGAACAGAACTAATATCCCTACAGGTGTAGACTAGATTAACTAATATCCCTACAGGTGTTGACTAGAACAGAGCTAATATCCCTCCAGGTGTAGACTAGAACAGAACTAATATCCCTATAGGTGTAGACTAGAACATAACTAATATCCCTACAGGTGTATTCTAGATGAACTAATGTCCCTACAGGTGTATTCTAGATGAACTAATTTCCCTACAGGTGTATTCTAGATGAACTAATATCCCTACAGGTGTAGACCAGAAATTAACTAATATCCCTACAGGTGTATTCTAGAAGAACTAATATCCCTACAGGTGTAGACTAGATGAACTAATTTCCCTACAGGTGTATTCTAGATGAACTAATATCCCTACAGGTGTAGACTAGAACAGAACTAATATCTCAACAGGTGTAGACTAGAACATAACTAATATCCCTACAGATGTATTCTAGATGAACTAATATCCCTACAGGTGTAGACAAGATTAACTAATATCCCTACAGGTGTAGGCTAGAACAGAACTAATATCCCTACAGGTGTAGACTAGAACAGAACTAAAATCCCTACAGGTGTAGACTAGATAAACTAATATACCTACAGTTGTAGGCTAGAACAGAACTAATATCCCTACAAGTGTAGACTAGAAAATAACTAATATCCCTACAGGTGTAGACTAGATGACCTAATATCCCTACAGGTGTAGACTAGAACAGAACTAATATCCCTACAGGTGTAGACTAGAACAGAACTAATATCCCTACAGGTGTAGACTAGAACAGAACTAATATCCCTACAGGTGTAGACTAGAACAGAACTAATATCCCAACAGGTGTAGACTAGATGAACTAATATCTCTACATTTGTAGACTAGATGAATTAATATCCCTACAGGTGTAGACTAGAACAGAACTAATATCCTTACAGGTGTAGACTAGAACAAAACTAATATCCCTACAGGTGTAGACTAGAACAGTACTAATATCCCTGCAGGTGTATACTAGAACAAAACTAATATCCCAACAGGTGTAGACTAGATGAACTAATATCCCTACAGGTGTAGACTAGACCAGAACTAATATCGCTACATGTGTATTCTAGATGAACTAATATCCCTACAGGTGTAGACTAGAGGAACTTATATCCCTACAGGTGTAGACTAGAACATAACTAATATCCCTACAGATGTATTCTAGATGAACTAATATCCCTACAAGTGTAGACTAGATTAACTAATATCCCTACAGGTGTAGGCTAGAACAGAACTAATATCCCTACAGGTGTAGACTAGAACAGAACTAATATCCCTACAGGTGTAGACTAGATGAACTAATATAGCTACAGTTGTAGGCTAGAACAGAACTAATATCCCTACAGGTGTAGACTACAAAATAACTAATATCCCTACAGGTGTAGGCTAGAACAGAACTAATATCCCTACAGGTGTAGACTACAACAGAACTAATATCCCTACAGGTGTAGACTAGATGAACTAATATACCTACAGTTGTAGGCTAGAACAGAACTAATATCCCTACAGGTGTAGACTAGAAAATAACTAATATCCCTACAGGTGTAGACTAGATGACCTAATATCCCTACAGGTGTAGACTAGAACAGAACTAATATCCCTACAGGTGTAGACTAGAACATAACTAATATCCCTACAGATGTATTCTAGATGAACTAATATCCCTACAGGTGTAGACTAGATTAACTAATATCCCTACAGGTGTAGGCTAGAACAGAACTAATATCCCTACAGGTGTAGACTAGAACAGAACTAATATCCCTACAGGTGTAGACTAGATGAAGTAATATACCTACAGTTGTAGGCTAGAACAGAACTAATATCCCTACAGGTGTAGACTAGAAAATAACTAATATCCCTACAGGTGTAGACTAGATGACCTAATATCCCTACAGGTGTAGACTAGAACAGAACTAATATCCCTACAGGTGTAGACTAGAACAGAACTAATATCCCTACAGGTGTAGACTAGAACAGAACTAATATCCCTACAGGTGTAGACTAGATTAACTAATATCCCTACAGGTGTTGACTAGAACAGAACTAATATCCCTCCAGGAGTAGACTAGAACAGAACTAATATCCCTAGAGGTGTAGACTAGAACATAACTAATATCCCTACAGGTGTATTCTAGATGAACTAATGTCCCTACAGGTGTATTCTAGATGAACTAATTTCCCTACAGGTGTATTCTAGATGAACTAATATCCCTACAGGTGTAGACCAGAAATTAACTAATATCCCTACAGGTGTATTCTAGAAGAACTAATATCCCTACAGGTGTAGACTAGATGAACTAATTTCCCTACAGGTGTATTCTAGATGAACTAATATCCCTACAGGTGTAGACTAGAACAGAACTAATATCTCAACAGGTGTAGACTAGAACATAACTAATATCCCTACAGATGTATTCTAGATGAACTAATATCCCTACAGGTGTAGACAAGATTAACTAATATCCCTACAGGTGTAGGCTAGAACAGAACTAATATCCCTACAGGTGTAGACTAGAACAGAACTAATATCCCTACAGGTGTAGACTAGATGAACTAATATACCTACAGTTGTAGGCTAGAACAGAACTAATATCCCTACAAGTGTAGACTAGAAAATAACTAATATCCCTACAGGTGTAGACTAGATGACCTAATATCCCTACAGGTGTAGACTAGAACAGAACTAATATCCCTACAGGTGTGGACTAGAACAGAACTAATATCCCTACAGGTGTAGACTAGAACAGAACTAATATCCCTACAGGTGTAGACTAGAACAGAACTAATATCCCAACAGGTGTAGACTAGATGAACTAATATCTCTACATTTGTAGACTAGATGAATTAATATCCCTACAGGTGTAGACTAGAACAGAACTAATATCCTTACAGGTGTAGACTAGAACAAAACTAATATCCCTACAGGTGTAGACTAGAACAGTACTAATATCCCTGCAGGTGTATACTAGAACAGAACTAATATCCCAACAGGTGTAGACTAGATGAACCAATATCCCTACAGGTGTAGACTAGACCAGAACTAATATCGCTACATGTGTATTCTAGATGAACTAATATCCCTACAGGTGTAGACTAGAGGAACTTATATCCCTACAGGTGTAGACTAGAACATAACTAATATCCCTACAGATGTATTCTAGATGAACTAATATCCCTACAAGTGTATACTAGATTAACTAATATCCCTACAGGTGTAGGCTAGAACAGAACTAATATCCCTACAGGTGTAGACTAGAACAGAACTAATATCCCTACAGGTGTAGACTAGATGAACTAATATACCTACAGTTGTAGGCTAGAACAGAACTAATATCCCTACAGGTGTAGACTACAAAATAACTAATATCCCTACAGGTGTAGACTAGAACAGAACTAATATCCCTACAGGTGTAGACTAGATTAACTAATATCCCAACAGGTGTAGACTAGATGAACTAATATCTCTACATTTGTAGACTAGATGAACTAATATCCCTACAGGTGTAGACTAGAACAGAACTAATATCCTTACAGGTGTAGACTAGAACAAAACTAATATCCCTACAGGTGTAGACTAGAACAGTACTAATATCCCTGCAGGTGTAGACTAGAACAGAACTAATATCCCTACAGGTGTAGACTAGAACATAACTATTTTCCCTGCAGGTGAAGACTAGAACAGAACTAATATCCCTACAGGTGTAGACTAGAACATAACTAATATCCCTACAGGTGTAGACTAGAACAGAACTAATATCCCTACAGGTGAAGACTAGATGAACTAATATCCCTACAGGTGTAGGCTAGAACAGAACTAATATCCCTACAGGTGTAGACTAGAACAGTACTAATATCCCTACAGGTGTAGACTAGATGACCTAATAGCCCTACAGGTGTAGACTAGAACAGAACTAATATCCCAACAGGTGTAGACTAGATTAACTAATATCCCTACAGGTGTTGACTAGAAAATAATAATATCCCTACAGGTGTAGACTAGATGAACTAATATCCCTACGGGTGTAGACTAGAACAGTACTAATGTCCTACAGGTGTAGACTAGAACATAACTAATATCCCTACAGGTGTAGACTAGATGAACTAATATCCCTAAAGGTGTTGACTAGAAAATAAATAATATCCCTACAGGTGTAGACTAGATGAACTAATATCCCTACGGGTGTAGACTAGAACAGTACTAATGTCCCTACAGGTGTAGACTAGAAGAACTAATATCCCCACAGGTGTAGACTAAAAGAACTAATATCCCGACAGGTGTATCGTAGATGAACTAATATCCCTACAGGTGTAGACTAGAACAGAACCAATATCCCTACAGGTGTAGACCAGAAGAGAACTAATATTCCAACAGGTGTAGACTAGAACAGATCTAATATCCCTAGAGGTGTATTCTAGATGAACTAATATCCCTACAGGTGTAGACTAGATGAACTAATATCCCTACAGGTGTAGACTAGATGAACTAATATCCCTACAGGTGTAGACTAGAACAGAACTAATATCCCTACAGGTGAAGACTAGAACAGAACTAATATCCCTACAGGTGAAGACTAGAACAGAACTAATATCCCTACAGGTGTAGACTAGATGAACTAATATCCCGGCCGGTGTAGACTAGATTAACTATTATCCCTACAGGTGTAGACTGGAAAGAACTAATATCCCTACAGGTGTTGACTAGAAAATAAATAATATCCCTACAGGTGTAGACTAGATGAACTAATATCCCTACGGGTGTAGACTAGAACAGTACTAATGTCCCTACAGGTGTAGACTAGAACAGAACTAATATCCCTACAGGTGTAGACTAGACCAGAACTAATATCGCTACAGGTGTATTCTAGATGAACTAATATCCCTATAGGTGTAGACTAGATGAACTTATATCCCTACAGGTGTAGACTAGATGAACTAATATCCCTACAGGTGTAGACTAGAACAGAACTAATATCCCTACAGGTGTAGACTAGAACATAACTAATATCCCTACAGGTGTAGACAAGAACAGAACTAATATCCCTACAGGTGTAGACTAGAACAGAACTAATATCCCTACAGGTGTAGACTAGAACATAACTATTTTCCCTGCAGGTGAAGACTAGAACAGAACTAATATCCCTACAGGTGTAGACTAGAACATAACTAATATCCCTACAGGTGTAGACTAGAACAGAACTAATATCCCTACAGGTGAAGACTAGATGAACTAATATCCCTACAGGTGTAGGCTAGAACAGAACTAATATCCCTACAGGTGTAGACTAGAACAGTACTAATATCCCTACAGGTGTAGACTAGATGACCTAATAGCCCTACAGGTGTAGACTAGAACAGAACTAATATCCCTACAGGTGTCGACTAGATTAACTAATATCCCTACAGGTGTAGACTAGAACAGAACTAATATCCCTACAGGTGTAGACTAGAACAGTACTAATATCCCTACAGGTGTAGACTAGATGACCTAATAGCCCTACAGGTGTAGACTAGAACAGAACTAATATCCCAACAGGTGTAGACTAGATTAACTAATATCCCTACAGGTGTTGACTAGAAAATAATAATATCCCTACAGGTGTAGACTAGATGAACTAATATCCCTACGGGTGTAGACTAGAACAGTACTAATGTCCTACAGGTGTAGACTAGAACATAACTAATATCCCTACAGGTGTAGACTAGATGAACTAATATCCCTAAAGGTGTTGACTAGATTAACTAATATCCCTACAGGTGTATTCTAGATTAACTAATATCCCTACAGGTGTAGACTAGAACAGAACTAATATCCCTACAGGTGTAGACTAGAACAGAACTAATATCCCTACAGGTGAAGACTAGAACAGAACTAATATCCCTACAGGTGTAGACTAGAACAGAACTAATATCCCTACAGGTGTAGACTAGATGAACTAATATCCCGGCAGGTGTAGACTAGATTAACTATTATCCCTACAGGTGTAGACTGGAACAGAACTAATATCCCTACAGGTGTTGACTAGAAAATAAATAATATCCCTACAGGTGTAGACTAGATGAACTAATATCCCTACGGGTGTAGACTAGAACAGTACTAATGTCCCTACAGGTGTAGACTAGAACAGAACTAATATCCATACAGGTGTATTCTAGATGAACTAATATCCCTACAGGTGTAGACCAGAAGAACTAATATCCCCACAGGTGTAGACTAGAAGAACTAATATCCCTACAGGTGTAGACTAGATGAACTAATTTCCCTACGGGTGTAGACTAGAACAGAACTAATGTCCCTACAGGTGTAGACTAGAATAGAACTAATATCCCTACAGGTTTATTCTACATGAACTAATATCCCTACAGGTGTAGACTAAATGAACTAATATCCCTACAGGTGTAGACTAGAACAGAACTAATATCCCTACAGGTGTATTCTAGAAGAACTAATATCCCTACAGGTGTAGACTAGAACAGATCTAATATCCCTACAGGTGTATTCTAGATGAACTAATATCCCTACAGCTGTAGACTAGATGAACTAATATCCCTACAGGTGTAGACTAGATGAACTAATATCCCTACAGGTGTCGACTAGAACAGAACTGATATCCCTACAGGTGTAGACAAGAACATAACTAATATCCCTACAGGTGTAGACTAGAACATAACTAATATCCCTACAGATGTAGGCTAGAACAGAACTAATATCCCTACAGGTGTAGACTAGAACATAACTATTATCCCTACAGGTGTAGGCTAGAACAGAACAAATATCGCTACAGGTGTAGACTAGAACAGAACTAATATCCCTACAGGTGTAGACTAGAACAGAACTAATATCCCTACAGGTGTATTCTAGATGAACTAATATCCCTACAGGTGTAGACTAGATTAACTAATATCCCTACAGGTGTATTCTAGATTAACTAATATCCCTACAGGTGTAGACTAGAACAGAACTAATATCCCTACAGGTGTAGACTAGAACAGAACTAATATCCCTACAGGTGTAGACTAGAACAGAACTAATATCCCTACAGGTGTGGACTAGAATAACTAATATCCCTACAGGTGTAGACTAGATGAACTAATATCCCTACAGGTGTAGACTGGAACAGAACTAATATCCCTACAGGTGTAGACTAGAAAATAACTAATATCCCTACAGGTGTAGACTAGAACAGTACTAATATCCCTACAGGTGTAGACTAGAACAGTACTAATATTCCTACAGGTGTAGACTAGAACAGAACTAATATCCCTACAGGTGTAGACTAGAACAGAACTAATATCCCTACAGGTGTAGACTAGAACAGAACTAATATCCCAACAGGTGTAGACTAGATGAACTAATATCTCTACATTTGTAGACTAGATGAATTAATATCCCTACAGGTGTAGACTAGAACAGAACTAATATCCTTACAGGTGTAGACTAGAACAAAACTAATATCCCTACAGGTGTAGACTAGAACAGTACTAATATCCCTGCAGGTGTATACTAGAACAAAACTAATATCCCAACAGGTGTAGACTAGATGAACTAATATCCCTACAGGTGTAGACTAGACCAGAACTAATATCGCTACATGTGTATTCTAGATGAACTAATATCCCTACAGGTGTAGACTAGAGGAACTTATATCCCTACAGGTGTAGACTAGAACATAACTAATATCCCTACAGATGTATTCTAGATGAACTAATATCCCTACAAGTGTAGACTAGATTAACTAATATCCCTACAGGTGTAGGCTAGAACAGAACTAATATCCCTACAGGTGTAGACTAGAACAGAACTAATATCCCTACAGGTGTAGACTAGATGAACTAATATAGCTACAGTTGTAGGCTAGAACAGAACTAATATCCCTACAGGTGTAGACTACAAAATAACTAATATCCCTACAGGTGTAGGCTAGAACAGAACTAATATCCCTACAGGTGTAGACTACAACAGAACTAATATCCCTACAGGTGTAGACTAGATGAACTAATATACCTACAGTTGTAGGCTAGAACAGAACTAATATCCCTACAGGTGTAGACTAGAAAATAACTAATATCCCTACAGGTGTAGACTAGATGACCTAATATCCCTACAGGTGTAGACTAGAACAGAACTAATATCCCTACAGGTGTAGACTAGAACATAACTAATATCCCTACAGATGTATTCTAGATGAACTAATATCCCTACAGGTGTAGACTAGATTAACTAATATCCCTACAGGTGTAGGCTAGAACAGAACTAATATCCCTACAGGTGTAGACTAGAACAGAACTAATATCCCTACAGGTGTAGACTAGATGAAGTAATATACCTACAGTTGTAGGCTAGAACAGAACTAATATCCCTACAGGTGTAGACTAGAAAATAACTAATATCCCTACAGGTGTAGACTAGATGACCTAATATCCCTACAGGTGTAGACTAGAACAGAACTAATATCCCTACAGGTGTAGACTAGAACAGAACTAATATCCCTACAGGTGTAGACTAGAACAGAACTAATATCCCTACAGGTGTAGACTAGATTAACTAATATCCCTACAGGTGTTGACTAGAACAGAACTAATATCCCTCCAGGAGTAGACTAGAACAGAACTAATATCCCTAGAGGTGTAGACTAGAACATAACTAATATCCCTACAGGTGTATTCTAGATGAACTAATGTCCCTACAGGTGTATTCTAGATGAACTAATTTCCCTACAGGTGTATTCTAGATGAACTAATATCCCTACAGGTGTAGACCAGAAATTAACTAATATCCCTACAGGTGTATTCTAGAAGAACTAATATCCCTACAGGTGTAGACTAGATGAACTAATTTCCCTACAGGTGTATTCTAGATGAACTAATATCCCTACAGGTGTAGACTAGAACAGAACTAATATCTCAACAGGTGTAGACTAGAACATAACTAATATCCCTACAGATGTATTCTAGATGAACTAATATCCCTACAGGTGTAGACAAGATTAACTAATATCCCTACAGGTGTAGGCTAGAACAGAACTAATATCCCTACAGGTGTAGACTAGAACAGAACTAATATCCCTACAGGTGTAGACTAGATGAACTAATATACCTACAGTTGTAGGCTAGAACAGAACTAATATCCCTACAAGTGTAGACTAGAAAATAACTAATATCCCTACAGGTGTAGACTAGATGACCTAATATCCCTACAGGTGTAGACTAGAACAGAACTAATATCCCTACAGGTGTGGACTAGAACAGAACTAATATCCCTACAGGTGTAGACTAGAACAGAACTAATATCCCTACAGGTGTAGACTAGAACAGAACTAATATCCCAACAGGTGTAGACTAGATGAACTAATATCTCTACATTTGTAGACTAGATGAATTAATATCCCTACAGGTGTAGACTAGAACAGAACTAATATCCTTACAGGTGTAGACTAGAACAAAACTAATATCCCTACAGGTGTAGACTAGAACAGTACTAATATCCCTGCAGGTGTATACTAGAACAGAACTAATATCCCAACAGGTGTAGACTAGATGAACCAATATCCCTACAGGTGTAGACTAGACCAGAACTAATATCGCTACATGTGTATTCTAGATGAACTAATATCCCTACAGGTGTAGACTAGAGGAACTTATATCCCTACAGGTGTAGACTAGAACATAACTAATATCCCTACAGATGTATTCTAGATGAACTAATATCCCTACAAGTGTATACTAGATTAACTAATATCCCTACAGGTGTAGGCTAGAACAGAACTAATATCCCTACAGGTGTAGACTAGAACAGAACTAATATCCCTACAGGTGTAGACTAGATGAACTAATATACCTACAGTTGTAGGCTAGAACAGAACTAATATCCCTACAGGTGTAGACTACAAAATAACTAATATCCCTACAGGTGTAGACTAGAACAGAACTAATATCCCTACAGGTGTAGACTAGATTAACTAATATCCCAACAGGTGTAGACTAGATGAACTAATATCTCTACATTTGTAGACTAGATGAACTAATATCCCTACAGGTGTAGACTAGAACAGAACTAATATCCTTACAGGTGTAGACTAGAACAAAACTAATATCCCTACAGGTGTAGACTAGAACAGTACTAATATCCCTGCAGGTGTAGACTAGAACAGAACTAATATCCCTACAGGTGTAGACTAGAACATAACTATTTTCCCTGCAGGTGAAGACTAGAACAGAACTAATATCCCTACAGGTGTAGACTAGAACATAACTAATATCCCTACAGGTGTAGACTAGAACAGAACTAATATCCCTACAGGTGAAGACTAGATGAACTAATATCCCTACAGGTGTAGGCTAGAACAGAACTAATATCCCTACAGGTGTAGACTAGAACAGTACTAATATCCCTACAGGTGTAGACTAGATGACCTAATAGCCCTACAGGTGTAGACTAGAACAGAACTAATATCCCAACAGGTGTAGACTAGATTAACTAATATCCCTACAGGTGTTGACTAGAAAATAATAATATCCCTACAGGTGTAGACTAGATGAACTAATATCCCTACGGGTGTAGACTAGAACAGTACTAATGTCCTACAGGTGTAGACTAGAACATAACTAATATCCCTACAGGTGTAGACTAGATGAACTAATATCCCTAAAGGTGTTGACTAGAAAATAAATAATATCCCTACAGGTGTAGACTAGATGAACTAATATCCCTACGGGTGTAGACTAGAACAGTACTAATGTCCCTACAGGTGTAGACTAGAAGAACTAATATCCCCACAGGTGTAGACTAAAAGAACTAATATCCCGACAGGTGTATCGTAGATGAACTAATATCCCTACAGGTGTAGACTAGAACAGAACCAATATCCCTACAGGTGTAGACCAGAAGAGAACTAATATTCCAACAGGTGTAGACTAGAACAGATCTAATATCCCTAGAGGTGTATTCTAGATGAACTAATATCCCTACAGGTGTAGACTAGATGAACTAATATCCCTACAGGTGTAGACTAGATGAACTAATATCCCTACAGGTGTAGACTAGAACAGAACTAATATCCCTACAGGTGAAGACTAGAACAGAACTAATATCCCTACAGGTGAAGACTAGAACAGAACTAATATCCCTACAGGTGTAGACTAGATGAACTAATATCCCGGCCGGTGTAGACTAGATTAACTATTATCCCTACAGGTGTAGACTGGAAAGAACTAATATCCCTACAGGTGTTGACTAGAAAATAAATAATATCCCTACAGGTGTAGACTAGATGAACTAATATCCCTACGGGTGTAGACTAGAACAGTACTAATGTCCCTACAGGTGTAGACTAGAACAGAACTAATATCCCTACAGGTGTAGACTAGACCAGAACTAATATCGCTACAGGTGTATTCTAGATGAACTAATATCCCTATAGGTGTAGACTAGATGAACTTATATCCCTACAGGTGTAGACTAGATGAACTAATATCCCTACAGGTGTAGACTAGAACAGAACTAATATCCCTACAGGTGTAGACTAGAACATAACTAATATCCCTACAGGTGTAGACAAGAACAGAACTAATATCCCTACAGGTGTAGACTAGAACAGAACTAATATCCCTACAGGTGTAGACTAGAACATAACTATTTTCCCTGCAGGTGAAGACTAGAACAGAACTAATATCCCTACAGGTGTAGACTAGAACATAACTAATATCCCTACAGGTGTAGACTAGAACAGAACTAATATCCCTACAGGTGAAGACTAGATGAACTAATATCCCTACAGGTGTAGGCTAGAACAGAACTAATATCCCTACAGGTGTAGACTAGAACAGTACTAATATCCCTACAGGTGTAGACTAGATGACCTAATAGCCCTACAGGTGTAGACTAGAACAGAACTAATATCCCTACAGGTGTCGACTAGATTAACTAATATCCCTACAGGTGTAGACTAGAACAGAACTAATATCCCTACAGGTGTAGACTAGAACAGTACTAATATCCCTACAGGTGTAGACTAGATGACCTAATAGCCCTACAGGTGTAGACTAGAACAGAACTAATATCCCAACAGGTGTAGACTAGATTAACTAATATCCCTACAGGTGTTGACTAGAAAATAATAATATCCCTACAGGTGTAGACTAGATGAACTAATATCCCTACGGGTGTAGACTAGAACAGTACTAATGTCCTACAGGTGTAGACTAGAACATAACTAATATCCCTACAGGTGTAGACTAGATGAACTAATATCCCTAAAGGTGTTGACTAGATTAACTAATATCCCTACAGGTGTATTCTAGATTAACTAATATCCCTACAGGTGTAGACTAGAACAGAACTAATATCCCTACAGGTGTAGACTAGAACAGAACTAATATCCCTACAGGTGAAGACTAGAACAGAACTAATATCCCTACAGGTGTAGACTAGAACAGAACTAATATCCCTACAGGTGTAGACTAGATGAACTAATATCCCGGCAGGTGTAGACTAGATTAACTATTATCCCTACAGGTGTAGACTGGAACAGAACTAATATCCCTACAGGTGTTGACTAGAAAATAAATAATATCCCTACAGGTGTAGACTAGATGAACTAATATCCCTACGGGTGTAGACTAGAACAGTACTAATGTCCCTACAGGTGTAGACTAGAACAGAACTAATATCCATACAGGTGTATTCTAGATGAACTAATATCCCTACAGGTGTAGACCAGAAGAACTAATATCCCCACAGGTGTAGACTAGAAGAACTAATATCCCTACAGGTGTAGACTAGATGAACTAATTTCCCTACGGGTGTAGACTAGAACAGAACTAATGTCCCTACAGGTGTAGACTAGAATAGAACTAATATCCCTACAGGTTTATTCTACATGAACTAATATCCCTACAGGTGTAGACTAAATGAACTAATATCCCTACAGGTGTAGACTAGAACAGAACTAATATCCCTACAGGTGTATTCTAGAAGAACTAATATCCCTACAGGTGTAGACTAGAACAGATCTAATATCCCTACAGGTGTATTCTAGATGAACTAATATCCCTACAGCTGTAGACTAGATGAACTAATATCCCTACAGGTGTAGACTAGATGAACTAATATCCCTACAGGTGTCGACTAGAACAGAACTGATATCCCTACAGGTGTAGACAAGAACATAACTAATATCCCTACAGGTGTAGACTAGAACATAACTAATATCCCTACAGATGTAGGCTAGAACAGAACTAATATCCCTACAGGTGTAGACTAGAACATAACTATTATCCCTACAGGTGTAGGCTAGAACAGAACAAATATCGCTACAGGTGTAGACTAGAACAGAACTAATATCCCTACAGGTGTAGACTAGAACAGAACTAATATCCCTACAGGTGTATTCTAGATGAACTAATATCCCTACAGGTGTAGACTAGATTAACTAATATCCCTACAGGTGTATTCTAGATTAACTAATATCCCTACAGGTGTAGACTAGAACAGAACTAATATCCCTACAGGTGTAGACTAGAACAGAACTAATATCCCTACAGGTGTAGACTAGAACAGAACTAATATCCCTACAGGTGTGGACTAGAATAACTAATATCCCTACAGGTGTAGACTAGATGAACTAATATCCCTACAGGTGTAGACTGGAACAGAACTAATATCCCTACAGGTGTAGACTAGAAAATAACTAATATCCCTACAGGTGTAGACTAGAACAGTACTAATATCCCTACAGGTGTAGACTAGAACAGTACTAATATTCCTACAGGTGTAGACTAGAACATAACTAATATCCCTACAGGTGTAGACTAGAACAGAACTAATACCCTTACAGGTGTAGACTAGAAGAAATAATATCCCTACAGGTGTATTCTAGATGAACTAATATCCCTACAGGTGTAGACTAGATGAACTAATATCTCTCCTTCTGTATCAACCTGTCTGTTAGTCAGGTGACTCCATGATAAACCATCTCTCCTGTCCTCCATCTGTATCAACCTGTCTGTTAGTCAGGTGACTCCATGATAAACCATCTCTCCTGTCCTACATCTGTATCAACCTGTCTGTTAGTCAGGGGACTCCATGACAAACCATCTCTCCTGTCCTCCAGCTGCATAAACATCTGTATCAACCTGTCTGTCTGTCTGTCTGTCTGTCTGTCTGTCTGTCTGTCTGTCTGTCTGTCTGTCTGTCTGTCTGTCTGTCTGTCTGTCTGTCTGTCTGTCTGTCTGTCTGTCTGTCTGTCTGTCTGTCTGTCTGTCTGTCTGTCTGTCTGTCTGTCTGTCTGTCTGTCTGTCTGTCTGTCTGTCTGTCTGGCAGTGACTTAGATCATCAAAACTAAAATGGAATTTCTTATTTCGACTCCGTCTCTCTCTCTCTCTCTGGCTTGCTCATCTGTCTGACAGAGACAGGAAGCTTGCGAGAATCAGTGTGTGTTCATGTGTATTGTGTGCGTGCGTGCGTGCGTGCATCTGACTGTGTGTGTTTAATAGAGCCTGAACAGGGCTAAGCTTTAGTAGGGTGCTGAGTCAGCATAGCTCCAGTCTGAATCACTGACCATGACTGGAACACATCCAACCCCCCCCCCCCCCCCCCCCATCTCTCTCGCTCTCTCTCACACACACACACACACACACACACACACACACACACACACACACACACACACACACACACACACACACACACTGCAGAGGGCTGGGATGTGGGTCAGGGAGGTGCGCTGTTTTGCATGATTCAGAGAGATAAAGCAATGAGGCTAGGAGGACCACTATGAGTCTAGGGAGAGCACTATGAGGCTAGGGAGAGCACTATGAGGCTAGGGAGAGCACTATGCATCTAGGGAGAGCTGTATGAGGCTAGGGAGAGCACTATGAGGCTAGGGAGAGCACTATGAGGCTAGGGAGAGCACTATGAGTCTAGGGAGAGCTCTATGAGGCTAGGGAGAGCACTGTGAATCTAGGGAGAGCTCTATAAGGCTAGGAAGAGCACTATGAGTCTAGGGAGAGTACTATGAGTCTAGGGAGAGCACTATGAGGCTAGGGAGATCCCTGTGAATCTAGGGAGAGCACTATGAGGCTAGGGAGAGCACTATGAGGCTAGGGAGAGCACTATGAGTCTAGGGAGAGCTCTATGAGGCTATGGAGAGCACTATGAGGCTAGGGAGAGCACTATGAGGCTAGGGAGATTACTATGAGTCTAGGGAGAGCACTATGAGGCTAGGGGGAGCACTGTGAGTCTAGGGAGAGCTCTATGAGGCTAGGGAGAGCACTATGCGGCTAGGGAGAGTACTATGAGGCTTGGGAGAGCAATATGAGTCTAGGGAGAGCACTATGAGGCTAGGGAGATCCCTATGAATCTAGGGAGAGCACTATGAGACTAGGGAGAGAACTATGAGGCTAGGGAGAGCACTATGAGTCTAGGGAGAGCACTATGAAGCTAGAGCACTATGAGGCTAGGGAGAGCACTATGAGGCTAGGGAGAGCCCTATGAGGCTAGGGAGAGCACTATGAGTCTAGGGAGAGCTATGAGTCTAGGGAGAGCACTATGAGGCTAGGGAGAGCATTATGAGTCTTGGGAGAGCACTATGAGTCTTGGGAGAGCACTATGAGTCTTGGGAGAGCACTATGATTCTTGGGAGAGCACTATGAGGCGAGGGAGAGCACTATGAGTCTAGGGAGAGCACTATGAGTCTTGGGAGAGCACTATGAGTCTAGGGAGAGCACTATGAGTCTTGGGAGAGCACTATGAGTCTTGGGAGAGCACTATGAGGCTAGGGAGAGCACTATGAGGCTAGGGAGATCCCTATGAATCTAGGGAGAGCACTATGAGGCTAGGGAGAGCACTATGAGGCTAGGGAGAGCACTATGAGTCTAGGGAGAGCTCTATGAGGCTATGGAGAGCACTATGAGGCTAGGGAGAGCACTATGAGGCTAGGGAGATTACTATGAGTCTAGGGAGAGCACTATGAGGCTAAGGGGAGCACTGTGAGTCTAGGGAGAGCTCTATGAGGCTAGGGAGAGCACTATGCGGCTAGGGAGAGTACTATGAGACTTGGGAGAGCAATATGAGTCTAGGGAGAGCACTTTGAGGCTAGGGAGATCCCTATGAATCTAGGGAGAGCACTATGAGACTAGGGAGAGAACTATGAGGCTAGGGAGAGCACTATGAGTCTAGGGAGAGCACTATGAAGCTAGAGCACTATGAGGCTAGGGAGAGCACTATGAGGCTAGGGAGAGCCCTATGAGGCTAGGGAGAGCACTATGAGTCTAGGGAGAGCTATGAGTCTAGGGAGAGCACTATGAGGCTAGGGAGAGCACTATGAGTCTTGGGAGAGCACTATGAGTCTTGGGAGAGCACTATGAGTCTTGGGAGAGCACTATGATTCTTGGGAGAGCACTATGAGGCTAGGGAGAGCACTATGAGTCTAGGGAGAGCACTATGAGTATTGGGAGAGCACTATGAGTCTAGGGAGAGCACTATGAGTCTTGGGAGAGCACTATGAGTCTTGGGAGAGCACTATGAGGCTAGGGAGAGCACTATGAGGCTAGGGAGATCCCTATGAATCTAGGGAGAGCACTATGAGGCTAGGGAGAGAACTATGAGGCTAGGGAGAGCACTATGAGTCTAGGGAGAGCACTATGAAGCTAGAGCACTATGAGGCTAGGGAGAGCACTATGAGGCTAGGGAGAGCACTATGAGTCTTGGGAGAGCACTATGAGTCTAGGGAGAGCACTATGAGTCTTGGGAGAGCGCTATGAGTCTTGGGAGAGCACTATGAGGCTAGGGAGAGCACTATGAGTCTTGGGAGAGCAGTATGCTCTTTCTGTGACAAGGTCAGGAGTTTTTTTGTTGTGTTGTCATCATCACTGCTCTGTCTCTGTGTTTTATTTACAAACATTGCTGCTAATTCTAAACACGTACTTTAGGTTAGGACAAATTCTGGCTCAGTGGCCAAAAAGTGCAGAATTACACAGAAAGTGGAGGAGGCAGGGTGGGAGAGTGTGGATGGGAGGGGCTTAGACAAGATTAACAAAACAGAGACACGCCCATTTTACCATGCCAGCCAATCCCAAGTCTCTAAATTCATTGTGTAGATAAATCTGTCAGACACACACACACACACACACACACACACATACACACACACAATCTCTCGCTGTCTGCCAGGGAAATATATAGTTAGGACTCTGAGAGCATGTGAGTTCACTGGCTGGAAGCATTACATGATGTTGCTTGATTCAACCTGTGTATGTGTTTGTTTGTGTGTGTGCATCCTACTGTGTGTGTGTGTGTGTTGCCGTGTCTGTGCGTGTGTGTGTGTGTGTGTGTGTGTGTGTGTGTGTGTGTGTGTGTGTGTGTGTGTGTGTGTGTGTGTGTGTGTGTGTGTGTGTGTGTGTGTGTGTGTGTGTGTGTGTGTGTGTGTGTGTGCGTGCTACAGTGTGTGTGTGTGTGTGTGTGTGTGTGTGTGTGTGTGTGTATATATAAATATACAGTCCATTCTGAAAGTAGACCCCTTGACTTTTTCCGCATTTTGTTACGTTACAACCTTTTTCTGACATGGTTTAAATAAGAAATGTTCCTCGTCAATCTACACACATCACAATACCCCATAATGACATCACAATACCCCATAATGACATCACAATGCCCCATAATGACATCACAATACCCCATAATGCCCCATAATGACATCACAATATCCCATAATGACAAAGCAAAAACATTTTTTTAGACATTTTTTATGTATTAATTAATTAATAAACAACACAAATACTTTATATACATACGTATTCAGACCCTTTGCTATGAGAATCGAAACTGATCTCAGGTGCATCGTGTTTCCATTGATCATCCTTGATATGTTTCTACAACTTGATTGGAGTCCTCCTGTGGTAAATTCAATCGATTGGACATGATTTGGAAAGGCACACACCTGTCTACAGTACCAGTGAAAAGTTTTCTTTATTTGTACAGGAGCTACACTGTAGAATAATAGTGAAGACATCAACACTATCAAATAACACATATGGAATCATGCAGTAACCAAAAAAGTGTTAAATAAATCTAAATCTAGTTTATATTTTAGATTCTTTCAAGTAGCCACCATTTGCCTTGATGACAACATTTTCTAAAAAACCGTTTTTGCTTTGTCATTATGGGGTACTGTGATGTCATTATGGGGTATTGTGATGTCATTATGGGATTGATGAGGGGGCATTTCAAAAAAAAATGTAGAGGCTGTAACGTAACAAAATGTGTAAAAATTGAAGGGGTCTGAATGCGCTGTATACACACACACACACATGCACGCTCACACACACTTTTACATGATAATAATTAATATTATAATAAATAATATAATAAAGCATGATTTTCTGCTTCTACTCTGTTCTTTATTTTACACTTTTTATTACAGTTGAAGTCTGAAGTTTACATACACCTTTACCAAATACATTTAAACTCAGTTTTTCACAATTCCTGACATTTAATCCTAGTAAAAATTCCCTGTTTTAGGTCAGTTAGGATCACCACTTTATTTTAAGAATGTGAAATATCAGAATAATAGTAGAGAGAATTATTTATTTCAGCTTTTATTTCTTTCTTCACATTCCCAGTGGGTCAGAAGTTTACATACACTCAATTAGTATTTGGTAGCATTGCCTTTAAATTGGTTAACTTGGATCAAACATTTCGGGTAGCCTTCCACAAGCTTCCCACAATAAGTTGGGTGAAGTATGACCCATTCCTCCTTACAGAGCTGATGTAACTGAGTCAGGTTTGTAGGTCTCCTTGCTCACACATGCTTTTTCAGTTCTGCCCACAAATGTTCTATAGGATTGAGGTCAGGGCTTTGTGATGGCCACTCCAATACCTTGACTTTGTTGTCCTTAAGCCATTTTGCCACAACTTTGGAAGTATGCTTGGGGTCATTGTCCATTTGGAAGACCCATTTGCGACCAAGCTTTAACTTCCTGACTGATGTCTTGAGATGTTGTTTCAATATATCCACATAATTTTCCTCCCTAATGATGCCATCTATTTTGTGAAGTGCACCAGTCCCTCCTGCAGCAAAGCACCCCCACAACATGATGCTGCCACCCCCGTGCTTCACGGTTGGGATGGTGCTCTTCGGCTTGCAAGCCTCCCCCTTTTTCCTCCAAACATAATGATGGTCATTATGGCCAAACAGTTCTATTTTTGTTTCATCAGACCAGAGGACATTTTTCCAAAAAGTACGATCTTTGTCCCCATGTGCATTTGCAAACCGTAGTCTGTTTTTTTATGGCGGTTTTGGAGCAGTGGCTTCATCCTTGCTGAGCGGCCTTTCAGGTTATGTTGATATAGGACTCGTTTTACTGTGGCTATAGATACTTTTGTACCCGTTTCCTCCAGCATCTTCACAAGGTCCTTTGCTGTTGTTCTGGGATTGATTGGCACTTCTTGCACCAAAGTACGTTCATCTCTAGGAGACAGAATGCGTCTCCTTCCTGAGCGGTATGACGGCTGCGTGGTCCCATGGTGTTTATACTTGTGTACTATTGTTTGTACAGATGAACGTGGTACCTTCAGGCATTTGGAAATTGCTCCCAAGGATGAACCAGACTTGTGGAGGTCTACAATTCTTGGCTAATTCCTTTTGATTTGCCTATGATGTCAAGCAAAGAGGCACTGAGTTTGAAGGTAGACCTTGAAATACATCCACAGGTACACCACCAATTGACTCAAATTATGTAAATTAGCCTATCAGAAGCTTCTAAAGCCATGACATCCTTTTCTGGAGTTTTCCAAGCTGTTTAAAGGCACATTCAACTTAGTGTATGTAAACTTCTGACCCACTGGAATTGTGATACAGTGAATTATAAGTGAAATAATCTGTCTGTAAACAATTGTTGGAAAAATGACTTGTGTCATGCATAAAGTATAAAACTATACATACACTTAGGTTGGAGTCATTAAAATTCGTTTTTCAACCACTCCTCAAATTTCTTGTTAACAAACTAAACTTCCGACTTCAACTGTATGTATCCTGACGCCTAGTCATTTTACCCTGCCTTCATGTACATATCTACCTCTAATACCTTATTATTATCTATCCTGATGCCTAGTCACTTTACCCTGCCTTCATGTACATATCTACCTCAAATACCTTATTATTATCTATCCTGATGCCTAGTCACTTTACCCTGCCTTCATGTACATACACTAGGTGGACATCCCCTTAAAATGTGTGGATTGTACTATTTCAGCCACACCCGTTGCTGACAGGTGTATAAAATTGGGCACACAGCCATGCAATCTCCTTAGGAAACATTGGCAGTAGAATGGCCTTACTGAAGAGCTCAGTGACTTTCAACGTGGCACCTTCATAGGATGCCGTCTTTCCAACAAGTCAGTTTGTCAAATTTCTGCCACGCTAGAGCTGCTCTGGTCAACTGTAAGCTCTGTTATTGGGAAGTTGAAACATCTAGGAGCATCAACTGCTCAGCCACGAAGTGGTAGGGCCACACAAGCTCACAGAATGGGACAGGCGAGTGCTGAAGTCCGTACCGGGTAAAAATCTGCCTGTACCTCGTTTGCAACACACACAACTGAGTTCCAAACTGTCTCTGGAAGCAACGTCAGCACAAGAACTGTTCGTCTGGAGCTTCATAAAACGAGTTTCCATTAGATCACCGATCGTGATGACAAACGTCAGCTGGAGTGGTTTTAGAACTCGCCGCTATTGGGCTATTAACAATCTGGCAGTCTGACGGACAAATCTGGGTTTGGCGGATGCCAGGAGAACGCTACCTGCTCCAATGCATATTGCCAACTGTAAAGTTTGGTGGAGGAGTAATACTGGTCTGGGGCTGTTTTTTTCATGGTTCAGGCCAATTAGTTCCAGTGAAGGGAAATCTTAACGCTACAACATACAATGACATTCTAGATGATTCCGCGCTTCGAATTTTGTGGCAACAGTTTGGGGAAGGCCTCTTTCCTGTTTCAGCTTGACAATGCCCACGTGCACAAATCGAGGTCCATACAGAAATGGTTTGTCGAGATCAGTGTGGAAGAACTTGACTGGCCTGTACTGAGCCCTGACCTCAACTCAGGCCTAATCGCCCAACATCAGTGCCCGACCTCACTAATGCTCTTATGGAAGCAAGTCACTGCAGCAATGTCCCAACATCTAGTGGAAAGCCTTCCCTGAAGAGTGGAGGCTGTTATAGCAGCACATGAGGGGACCAACTCCATTTTAATGACCATGATTTTTGAATGAGATCTTGGACGAGCAGGTGTCCACATACTTTTGGTCATGTAGTGTATGTTTGCCTTGTCCTTGCCTTGCTTGGTTAACACACCAGCCTGCCATTCACTGTTTACTCCTCAGCCTTCAGTGTGTCCTGCCCTAGACTCATTCACTGTTTACTCCTCAGCCTTCACTGTGTCCTGCCCTAGACTCATTCACTGTTTGCTTCCCAGCTTTCAGTCAAACTTCCTGCTACTCTTGCCAGTAAGTCAGACAGATCACAACTCATAGCTCAGCACAGCTTTACAGAGAGTTATGTTACGTGTCTGTGTGTGTGTGTGTGTGTGTGTGTGTGTGTGTGTGTGTGTGTGTGTGTGTGTGTGTGTGTGTGTGTGTGTGTGTGTGTGTGTGTGTGTGTGCGTGTACTCTAGTCAGACAGTCTGAGTGATCCCAGCTCAGCACAGCTTTACAGAGAGGAAGTAAGAGATTTCCGATATGGCCAGTGTTTATTTCCTGGAATTCCTAAGCCACTATCGTGTTAAGGATTTCCAGAGCTACTGGAACAGATCAATGACTATGATATGTGGTTGTTTATCCTACCTAAAATGTAATGTAATGACTGTGATATGTGGTTGTCTATCCTACCTTAGTTGTAATGTAATGACTGTGATATGTGGTTGTTTATCCTACCTTAGTTGTAATATAATGACTGTGATATGTGGTTGTCTATCCTACCTTCGTTGTAATGTAAAGACTGTGTTATATGGTTGTCTATCCTACCTTCGTTGTAATGTAAAGACTGTGATATGTGGTTGTTTATTCTACCTTAGTTGTAATGTAATGACTGTGTTATATGGTTGTCTATCCTACCTTAGTTGTAATGTAATGACTGTGATATGTGGTTGTTTATCCTACCTTAGTTGTAATGTAATGACTGTGATATATGGTTGTCTATCCTACCTTAGTTGTAATGTAATGACTGTGATATGTGGTTGTTTATCCTACCTTAGTTGTAATGTAATGACTGTGATATGTGGTTGTCTATCCTACCTTCGTTGTAATGTAATGACTGTGTTATGTGGTTGTCTATCCTACCTTCGTTGTAATGTAATGACTGTGTTATGTGGTTGTCTATCCTACCTTCGTTGTAATGTAATTACTGTGATATGTGGTTGTCTATCCTACCTTAGTTGTAATGTAATGACTGCAAATCTCTTTTTATAAGAGTGTCTGCTACATGACCAAAATGTATCCTGTATAACTACACATTAATAGCACACATACATACTGTAAAATAAACACATTAATAACATACATACATATTGTAAAATATACACATTAATAACATACATACATACTGTAAAATATACATACATACATACTGTAAAATATACACATTAATAACATACATACATACTGTAAAATATACACATTAATAACATACATACATACTGTAAAATATACACATTAATAACATACATACATACTGTAAAATACACAGTAACATGCAAGTGGGGCACCAATGTACAAAATGGTGTTCAATAGATGAATAGATAAACAATGGAAAAGCCCTGAGGCTTTACAGAGAGAAAAGGCTGGGCTGCTAGGAAGCAGTCAGTACACAAAGGTGTGTGTGTGTGTGTGTGTGTGTGTGTGTGTGTGTGTGTGTGTGTGTGTGTGTGTGTGTGTGTGTGTGTGTGTGTGTGTGTGTGTGTGTGTGTGTGTGTGTGTGTGTGTGTGTGTGTGTGTGTGTGTGTGTGGCCTGTGTGTGGCCTATCTATTGACAGTATACTGCACCTTGGGCCAGTAAAAAAAAGTCGATGTGTCCTTTGTGAACCCCAGTGACGGTTGGAGATGAGTTAATATACATCTAGATAAATTACTACTGAAGAAAAATATAAACGCAACATGCAACAAGTTCAAAGATTTTACTGAGTTGCAGTTCATATAAGGAAATCAGTCAATTGAAATAATTAATTAGGCCCTCTTCTATGGATTTCACATGACTGGGCAGGGGTGAAGCCATGGGTGGGCCTTGGAGGGCATAGGCCCACCCACTTGGGAGCCAGGCCCCACTGGGGAACTAGGTCCAGCCAATCAGAATTCGTTTTTCCCCACAAAAGGGCTTTATTAAAGACAGAAACTCTCCTCGGTTTCATCAGCTGGTCACGATTGCACACGTAAAGAAGCCGGATGTGGAGGTCCTGGGCTGGCATGGTTACACGTGGTCTGCGGTCGTGAGATTGGCCGGACTGAAAAATTCTCTAAAATAACGTTGGAGGCGGCTTATGGTAGAAAAATTAACATTAAATTCTCTGGCAACAGCTCTGGTGGACATTCCTGCAGTCAGCAGGAAAACTTGAGACATCTGTGGCATTGTTTTTTGTGACAAAACTGAAGATTTTAGAGTGGACTTTTATTGTCCCCAGCACAAGGTGCCCCTGTGTAATGATCATGCTGTTTAATCAGCTAGTTTATATGACACACCTGTCAGGTGGATGGATTATCTTGGCAAAGGAGAAATGCTCACTAACAGGGATGTAAACAAATTTGTGCACATTAATTGAGAGAAAAAGCTTTTAGTTCATTTTGGAACATTTCTGGGATCTTTTATTTCAGCTCATGAAACATGGGACCAACACTTTACATGTTGCATTTATATTTTTGTTCAGTATAGATCTTAAATAGAAACTGCATGGTGACAGGCTTTAGAGCTTTTCTGTCAGAGTTCTGTATGTGTGCACTGTTAGCCATTTTCGTAATTTCATTAGTAACTTACTGTATAAATCAAAAGTATAATACTGTATAAACTGACTACAGTAGCTTACCATTGAATGCACACTAAAATACTGTATATTTGTTTTACAGCACACTATATGAACTTCCTGTAATTTGAACAGTAAAACAATGTAGAATGCACAGTAAAATACCTTAAATGTCTTTTACAGTATTAATTATGTTGCATTGTTTGAACATTTTGTGGCCGTGGAGAACCCAGCTCATTAACATATATTAAGGTGCGTCTTGTAAGAGGCTAAATTTGTTATACCCATGAGTGTAAATGCTGTACCCCCACAGAATACGGTAATATACTGTATTTTAGGAATTCTACAAACCTTGTCCTGAATCTTTACAGTAGCTTATTGGCTAATTGCTGACAGTAAATTACAGTAATTCAGAATACAGTAAAATACCAATAACCTTTTGAACACTAGTGGCTGCATTCATTCATTAACATATTTTGATTTATATTTGTTGCTCCCGTTAGTGAGAGTGCTGTACCAGTTTAAGTGATATGCTGTAGTGGCAGCAAGTTTCAAACCTTTAATTGTTGATCTGTTTTTCTCTGTCAATTTAGAATATTTTGTTAAAGGGATTCATTGGCAGAGTCAGATGAACTCGTGGCTACCATTTTTATGTCTCTGTGTCCAGAATGAAGAAAGTTAACCTCTGCAGGATTGGTGGGTCCCCCTCAGGGCGGTTGAGCTAACGTAGGCTAATGCGATTAGCCTTAAGTTGCAAGAACATTTCCCAGTATATAGACAAATCTGGTATTGGCAGAAAGCTTTAATTCTTGTTAATTTAACTGCGCTGTCCAATTTACAGTAGCTATTACAGTGAAGTAATACCATGCTATTGTTTGAGGAGAGTGCACAGTTAGGAACTTCAAAAGTTGTTAATAAACCAGTTAGGCACATTTGGGCAGTCTTGATACAACATTTTGAACAGATATGCAATGGTTTTGTGGATCAGTCTAAAACTGCTGCATCTAGTGGCCAAAATGTAAAATTGCGCCTGGACTGGAATAATACATTATGGCCTTTCCCTTGCATTTCAAAGATGGTGGTACAAAAAAAACGCATGGTTTTGTCTTTGTATTATCTTTTACCAGATCTAATGTGTTATATTCTCCCACAATCATTTCACATTTCCACAAACTTCAACGTGTTTCCTTTCAAATGGTACCAAGAATATGCATATCCTTGCTTCAGGTCCTGAGCTACAGGCAGTTAGATTTGGGTATGTCATTTTAGGAGAAAATTTAAAAAAGGGGGCGATCCTTAAGAGGTTTTAAGAGGTAGTTTTGCAAGCCAACGCTAATTAGCGTAAGCTCTGCAGATACCCATAGACTTCCAGTCATTGCGCTAACGCTAGGAAGTAGATAAAGGGCCTCATTGCCAAAATCCCAAAGTATCCCTTTAAGGCCTCAAGTGCAAGTAATATTAAACACCAAATATCAGTTCGTCTAGTGCCTCCAGAAAGTATTCCCATATTGTGTTGTGTTACAGCCTGAATTTAAAAATGTATTCAACTTGAGATTTTTTGGTCACTGGCCTACACACAATACCACATAAAAGAAAATTGTATTACTAGCCTGTTCAACCTCCCTTTCGTATCGTCTGAGATTCCCATAGATTGGAAAGCTGCCGCGGTCATCCCCCTCTTCAAAGGGGGAGACACTAGACCCAAACTGCTACAGACCTATATCTATTCTACCCTGCCTTTCTAAGGTCTTTGAAAGTCAAGTTAACAAACAGATCACCAACCACTACGAATCTCACCGTACCTTCTCCGCTATGCAATCTGGTTTCAGAGCTGGTCATGGGTGCACCTCAGCCACGCTCAAGGTCCTAAACGATATCATAACCGCCATCAATAAGAGATATTACTGTGCAGCTGTATTCATCGACCTGGCCAAGGCTTTCAACTCTGTCAATCACAACATTCTTATTGACAGACTCAACAGCCTTGGTTTCTCAAATGATTGCCTCGCCTGGTTCAACCAACTACTTCTCCGATAGAATTCAGTATGTCAAATCGGAGGCCGTGTTGTCCGGACCTCTGGCAATCTCAGGGTTCAACCTCGGGCCGACTCTCTTCTCTGTATACATCAATGATGTCGCTCTCGCTGCTGGTGATTCTTTGATCCACCTTTACACAGACGACACCATTCTGTATACTTCTGGCCCTTCTTTGGACACTGTGTTAACTAACCTCCAGATGAGCTTCAATGCCATACAACTCTCCTTCCGTGGCCTCCAACTGCTCTTAAATACAAGTAAAACTAAATGCATGCTCTTCAACCGATCGCTGCCTGCACCTGCCTGCCCGTCCATGTCCAATCCCAAATTAAATCTAGAATCGGCTTCCTTTCACAACAAAGCATCCTTCACTCATGCTGCCAAACATACCCTCGTAAAACTGACCATCCTACCTATTCTCGACTTCAGTGATGCCATTTACAAAATAGCCTCCAACACTCTACTCAACAAATTGGATGTAGTCAATCACAGTGCTATCCGTTTTGTCACTAAAGCCCCATATACTACCCACCACTGCGACCTGTATGCTCTCGTTGGCTGGCCCTCGCTTCATACTCGTCGCCAAACCCACTGGCTCCAGGTCATCTACAAGTCCCTGCTAGGTAAAGCCCCGCCTTATCTCAGCTCACTGGTCACCATAGCAGCACCCACCCGTAGCACGCGCTCCAGCAGGTATATCTCACTGGTCACCCCCAAAGCCAATTCTTCCTTTGGCCGCCTTTCCTTCCAGTTCTCTGCTGCCAATGACTGGAACAAACTGCAAAAATCTCTGAAGCTGGAGACTCTTACCTCGCTCACTAGCTTTAAGCACCAGCTATCAGAGCAGCTCACAGATCACTGCACCTGTACATAGCGCATCTGTAAATAGCCCATCCAATCTACCTCATCCCCATACTGTATTTATTTATTTATTTATTTATCTTGCACCTTTGCACCCCAGTATCTCTACTTGCACATTCATCTTCTGCAAATCTTACCATTCCAGTGTTTAATTGCTATATTGTAATTACTTCACCACCATGGCCTATTTATTGCCTTACCTATCTTATCCTACCTCATTTGCACATGCTGTATATAGATTTTTCTACTGTGTTATTGACTGTATGTTTGTTTATTCCATATGTAACTCTGTGTTGTTGTATGTGTCGAACTGTTTGCTTTATCTTCGCCAGGTCGCAGTTGCAAATGAGAACTTGTTCTCAACCAACTTACCTGGTTAAATAAAGGTGAAATAAAAAAAATGAAAAATAAGCAAAGAGAAGCAACATCATTTCTTAAAGACTTGATGGTCAGTCAATCCAGAAACATTTTAAGAACTTTGAAAATTTCTTCAAGTGCAGAAGCAAAAACCATCAAGCGCTATGATGAAACTGGCTCTCATGAGGACCACGACAGGATTGGAAGACCCAGAGTTACTTCTGCTGCAGAGGATAAGTTCATTAGAGATACCAGCCTCAGAAATTGCAGCCCAAATAAATGCTTCACAGAGTTCAAGTAACAGACACATCTCAACATCAACTGTTCAGAGGAGGCTGAGTGAACCAGGCCTTCATGGTTGAATTGCTGCAAAGAAACCACTACTACAGGACACCAATACGAAGAAGAGAATTGCATGGGCCAAGAAACATGAGCAATGAACATTAGACCGGTGGATATCTGTCCAAATTAAAGAAATGTGGTTCCAACGGCCGTGTCTTTATGAGATGCAGAGTAGGTGAACGGATGATCGCAGCATGTGTGGTTCCCACTGTGAAGCATGGAGGAGGAGGTGTGATGGTGTGGGGGTGCTTTGCTGGTGACAATGTCAGTGATTTATTTTGAATTCAAGGCACACTTAACCAGCATGGCTACCACAGCATTTTGAAGCAATACACCATTCCATCTGGTTTGAGCTTAGTGGGACTATCTTTTGTTTTTCAACAGGATAATGACCCAACACACCTCCAGGCTGAGTTGGACCACAGAGTGAAAGAACAGCTGCCAACAAGTGCTCAGCATATGTGGGAACTCCTTCTAGACGGTTGGAAAAGCATTCCAGGTGAAGCTGGTTGAGAGAATGCCAAGAGTGTGCAAAGTGGTCATCAAGGCAAAGGGTGGCTACTTTGAAGAATCTAAAATCTAAAATATATTTTGATTTGTTTAACACTTTTTTTTGGTTACTACATGATTCCATATGTGTTATTTCATAGTTTTGATGTCTTCACTATTATTCTACAATGTAGAAAATAGTAAAAATAGAGAAAAACCCTTGAATGAGTAGGTGTATCCAAACCTTTGACTGGTACTGTATATATATACATATACATAGAAATCAAAGAAAAATATGTCAAATGAATATGCAACCATTTAAACAACTGCATTAGTATGAGAAGCAAAAAGTGGATATTTTCCTTCCAAAAACATTTATTCCATGCTGCAATTATCACAGAGTCCTCATCCATCAAATAAAATACAATTTTATTAGTCACATACTTGTGTTTCGTTCTGGCACTCTCCCGGTCAATTTATGCAATAATCTCAAACAAATGTGTATATTTGGAGTTTTTAGCTATGTTTAATTTTTTCAGTTTTGAGAGAGTTTGTAGAAGAGAACGAACCGCTGCGTAACGTAAACTACCGTGCTTCCTGTTTGCTTTCACCTGAGAAGGAACACTGTTGCGCACAGCTCTAGCATGATGGCTGTTTGTCGTACAAAGGGCCTTCACATACTGCTGGAAAGCCCAGCTCATTGTCTATCTAGCTATCTATGTTTCAAAACGATAGGTGGTCATTGGACAAAGACATTGTCAATCAGGTGCATAATGATGGCTGACCTTCATGGGCTAATTGACGTGTTGTTTAGCCAATACGTAATGTAGAATGATTTAACATACTTGGTTGCCTTCTAGAGTGTCCGAGGATTGCACAGAAACCGAATTTGACTGTGTTAAACATCATTTTGCCGATTAGATTTCATCAATTGTTTTGTTGCAAGTTGAAAGAGTCAGAATTCATACAAAATGCTATATACAACATGCATCGCGTTAGGATATAAAAAATGATGTTATCTAACAAAACTATTCTACACTTTATCTCTGGGACACTCAGGATGACAAATCAGAGCAAGATGTCTGAATTTGAGTACACTATTTACCGTCAAAGGTGAATGTATATTCAGATTAACAATCATTTAAGCTTTCTGACGATGTAAGAGATGTCTATGTCCTGGAAAGTTGGCTGTTGTTTACAATGCCATTCTAGTCACATATCGCATACTGAGCAGAAACTGTCCCGATCTTGGGACACTGATCCTGTAGAGGTTTTATTAAGATACAACGAGATAACCTGAGAGCATGTTAAATAGAAATTGTATGGTAACTGGTTTTAGGAGGAGATCTGCCTTCATGCCTCCTTTACCTATGGTAATGTTTGACCCTTGAGTTGTTTAACACAGATTTGTAGTCATGTTTAACCCTTGTGTTGTTTAAGACTGTTTAATAATGTTGAACTCTTGTGTTGTTGTAAGACTGATGTTTAGTAATGTTGAACCCTTGTGTTGTTTAAGATTGATGCTTAGTAATGTTGAACCCTTGTGTTGTTTAAGACTGATGCTTAGTAATATTGAACCCTTGTTGTTGTAAGACTGATGTTTAGTAATGTTGAACCCTTGTGTTGTTGTAAGACTGATGTTTAGTAATGTTGAACCCTTGTGTTGTTGTAAGACTGATGTTTAGTAATGTTGAACCCGTGTGATGTTTGAGACTGATGTTTAGTAATGTTGAACCCGTGTGATGTTTGAGACTGATGTTTAGTAATGTTGGACCCGTGTGATGTTTGAGACTGATGTTTAGTAATGTTGAACCCTTGTGTTGTTCTAAGACTGATGTTTAGTAATGTTGAACCCTTGTGTTGTTGTAAGAATGATGTTTAGTAATGTTGAAACCTTGTGTTGTTTAAGACTGATGTTTAGAAATGTTTAATCCTTGTGTTAAGACTGTTTAGTAATGTTTAATCCTTGTGTTAAGACTGTTTAGTAATGTTTAATCCTTGTGTTAAGACTGTTTAGTAATGTTGAACCCTTGTGTTGTTTAAGACTGATGTTTAGTATTGTTGAACCCTTGTGTTGTTTAAGACGGATGTTTAGTCATGCTTAACCCTTGAGACGCCACTCTGTGTCACAACTGCTTTCCAGACAGCTCCTGATACTATGACAGAGCAGCACTGTCCAGACTGACACACATGATTGACAGCTCCTGATACTATGACAGAGCAGCACTGTCTCAGACTGACACACATGATTGTTTTTGTTTCTCTAGGGAATAGGGTGCCATTTCTGACACACTCGGTTTGTGTGTACCCAAGGCTGATGTTGTTTAATGTTTAACCCCTAAGACGCCACCTTATTTGTCACTGTGTGTGACAGACACAGAGAGAAACAGAGTGATAGATAGCGACAGAGACACAGGCACACAGAGAGAGGTAAAGAGAGAGACAGAGACACAGAGACAGAGAGATCGAGACAGAGAGACAAAGACACAGAGCGAGAGATAGACAGAGACAGATAAACACATACACAGAAACAGAGAGAGACATCCCACTAATACACCCACCCAAGCCCCATCCTGTGTCCTAAGAGATACTGTATCAGATAATCAACATGCTCTGCTCACACCTACTGTAATGGTCCAAGCCTAACCCACACGAAAACAACACTAGTCACTAAGGAACACAAAGATTTGATCTATCTCATCCTGTAATAGTGAAGGTGTAAACATGGCAGTACAAAGCCTAAACAGTATATTTGACCTCTCAACTTCAATATCAAATCTAAAAATTTCAAGCAGACAACCTAAGAAAATGAACAACAATGACAAATGGTTTGATGAAGAATACAAAAACCTAAGAAAGAAATTGAGAAACCTATCCAACCAAAAACATAGAGACCCAGAAAACCTGAGCCTACGCCTTCACTATGGTGAATCACTAAAACAATACAGAAATACACGACAGAGAATGAAGGAACAGCTCGTCAAAATCAATAGAATCTAACCACTTCTGGGAAAATTATAACATACTTAACAAACAACAACACAAAGAGTTATCTATCCCAAAAACACTTCTCCAATCTTTTTGGCTCTTTAACAAAGAAACAAACAGCAAAAACATATACATGATCGAATACAAATCTAAACTATTAAAGACTACCAGAACCCATTGGATTCTCCAATTACATTGATTGAACTACAGGACAAAATACAAACCCTCCAACCCAAAAAGGCCTGTGGTGTTGATGGTATCCTTAATGAAATTATAAAATATACAGACCACAAATTCCAATTGGCTATACTTAAACTCTTTAACATCATCCCGAGCTCTGGCATCTTCCCCAATATTTGGAACCAAGGACTGATCACCCCAATACACACAAGTGGAGACAAATTTGTCCCCAATAACTACCGTGGGATATGCATCAACAGCAACCTTGGGAAAAACTTCTGCATTATCATTAACAGCAGACTCGTACATTTCCTCAGTGAAAACAATGTACTGAGCAAATTACCGTATGTCAGACCACGTATTCACCCTGCACACCCTAATTGACAAACAAACAAATCAAAACAAAGGCAAACTCTTCTCATGCTTTGTTGATTTAAAAAAAGGGGGTGAGGGTCTGAGGATTTGCTATACAACATTATAAAATCGACGTACAAAAACAACAAGTGTGCGGTTAAATTGGCAAAAAACACACATTTCTTTCCACTGGGCCATGGGGTGAGACAGGGATGCAGCTTGAGCCCCATCCTCTTCAACATTTACAGTGCATTTGGAATATATACAGTATACAGACCCCTCACTTTTTCCACATTTTGTTACATTACAGCCTCATTCTAAAATGGATTAAATTCATTTTTTCCCTCATCAATCTACACACAATACACCATAATGACAACATGAAAAAAGGTTTTTAGAAATGTTTGCAAAGTTATACAAAAAAATAAATGAAATATCTTATTTATGTAAGTAGTCATCCCCTTTGCTATGAGACTCGAAATTGAGCTCAGGTGCATCCTGTTTCCATTTTTCTACAACTTGATTGGAGTACACCTGTGGTAAATTCAATTGATTGGACATGATTTGGAAAGGCACACACCTGTATATATAAGGTCCCACAGTTGACAGTGCATGTCAAAGCAAAAACCAAGCCATGAGGTCGAAGGAATTATCCGTAGAGCTCCAAAACAGGATTGTGTTGAGGCACAGATCTGGGGAAGGGTACCAAAACATTTCTTCAGCATTGAAGGTCCCCAAGAACACAGTGGCCTCCATCATTCTTAAATGGAAGAAGTTTGGAACCACCAAGACTTTTCCCAGAGTTGGCTACTCAGTCAAACTGAGCAATCGGGGGAGAAGGACCTTGATCAGAAAGGTGACCAAGAATCCAATGGTCACTCTGACAGAGCTCCAGATAGGTCCTCTGTCAAGATGGGAGAACCTTCCAGAAGGACAACCATCTCTGCAGCACTCCACCAATAAGGCCTTTATGGTAGAGTGGCCAGACGAAAGCCACTACATAGTAGTAGGAAGATGACAGCCTGCTTGGAGTTTACCAAAAATCAAAAAATCATTTACTCTCAGACTATGAGAAACAAGATTCTCTGGTCTGATGAAACCAAGAACGAACTCTTTGGCCTGAATGCCAAGTGTCATGTCTGGAAGAAAACAGGCACCGCTCATCACCTGGCCAATACCATCCCTACGGTGAAGCATGGTGGTGGCAGCATCATGCTGTGGGGATGTTTTTCAGCGGCAGGGACTGGGAGACTAGTTAGGATCAAGAGAAAGATGAACAGAGAAAAGTACAGAAAGATCCTTGATGAAAACCTGCTCCAGAGTGCTCAGGACCTGAGACAGGGGCGAAGGTTCACCTTCCAACAGGACAACGACCCAAAGCACACAGACAAGACAACGCAGTAGTGGCTTCGGGGACAAGTCTCTGAATGTCCTTGAGTGGCCCAGTCAGAGCCTGGACTTGAACCCGATCATACCCAAGAAGACTCGAGGCTGTAATCACTGCCAAAGGTGCTTCAACAAAGTGCTGAGTAAAGGGTCTGAATACTTATGGAAATGTGACATTTCAGTTTTTTATTTTTAATACCTTTACAAAAATGACTAAAACCCTGTTTTTGCTTTGTCATTATGGGATATTGTGAATCAATTTTATAATAAGGCAGTAACGTACCAAAATTTGGAAAAAAGTGAGGGGTCTGAATACTTTCCCAATGCACTGTATATCAACGAATTGGCGAGGGAACAAGAACAGTCTGCAGCACCCGGCCTCACCCTACTAGAAACTGAAGTCAAATGTCTACTGTTTGCTGATGAACTGGTGCTTCTGTCACCAACCAAGGAGGGCCTACAGCAGCACCTAGGTCTTCTGCACAGATTCTGTCAGACCTGGGCCCTGACAGTAAATCTCAGTAAGACAAAAATAACGGTGTTCCAAAACAGGTCCAGTTGCTAGGACCACAAATACAAATTCCATCTAGACACCGTTGCCCTGGAGCACACAAAAAACTATATATACCTCCGCCTAAACATCAGCGCCACATGTAACTTCCACAAAGCTGTAAACGATCTGAGAGACAAGGGAAGAAGGGCCTTCTACACCATCAAAAGGAACATAAAATTTGACATACCAATTAGAATGTGGCAAAAGAATACTTGAAGTAGTTATAGAACCCATTGCCCTTTATGGCTGTTGGTCTGGGGTCTACTCACCAACCAAAAATTCACAAAACACGAAATTGAGACTGCATGCAGAATTATGCAAAAAATACCCTCAGTGTACAATGTAAAACACCAAATAATGCATGCAGAGCAGAATTAGGCTGATAACCGATAATTATCAAAATCCAGAAAAGAGCAGTTAAAATCTACAACCACGTAAACGGAAGCGATTCCCAAACCTTCCATAAGAAAGCCATCACCTGTAGAGAGATGAACCTGGAGAAGAGCCCCCTAAGCAAGCTGGTCCTGGGGCTCTATTCACAAACACAAACAGACCCCACAGAGCCCCAGGAAAGCAACACAATTAGACCCAACCAAATCATGAGATAACAAAAAGATAATTACTTGACACATTGGAAAGAATTTACAAAAAAACTAGAATGCTATTTGGCCCTAAACAGAGAGTACACAGTGGCAGAATACCTGACCACTGTAACTGACCCAAAATTAAGGAAAACTTTGACTATGTACAGACTCAATGAGCAAGAGATGTCAGGCTATGTGCACACTGCCCACAAAATGAGTTGGAAACTGAGCTGCACTTCCTCCTGCCAAATGTATGACCAGAGACATATCAGATTACACAGACCCACAAAGAATTCGAAAAAAAAAAATCTAATTTTGATAAACTCCCATATCTACTGGGTGAAATACCACAGTGTGCCGTCACAGCAGAAAGACTTGTGACCTTTTTCCACATGAAAAGGGCAACCAGTAAAGAACAAACACCATTGTAAACACAACCCATATTTATGTTTATTTATTTTACCTTTGTATACTTTAACTATTTGCACATAATATGACATTTGTAATGTCTTTATTATTTTAGAACTTTTGCGAGTGAAATGTTTAATGTACATTTTTTATTGTTTATTTCACTTTTGTCACATGCTTTGGTAATGTAAACATGAGAGAGAGAGAGAGAGAGAGAGAGAGAGAGAGAGAGAGAGAGAGAGAGAGAGAGAGAATATAACACACCAGACCATGTTACAGATGTACTGTAATACTGACAGGATATAACACACCAGACCATGTTACAGATGTACAGTAATACTGACACAATATAACACACCAGACCATGTTACAGACTGGTTTAGCCCCAGGCCTGTCATGTTTTCTCCCCCAAGGGCGTACCTGTACCAGGTGTCCTTTGGTCAACCCTGGGCTGTGGCTGGGTGCAACCAGGTGTCCTCTGGTCAACCCTGGGCTGTGGCTGGGTGCAACCAGGTGTCCTCTGGTCAACCCTGGGCTGTGGCTGGGTACAACCAGGTGTCCTCTGGTCAACCCTGGGCTGTGGCTGGGTTCAGCCAGGTGTCCTCTGGTCAACCCTGGGCTGTGGCTGGGTGCAACCAGGTGTCCTCTGGTCAACCCTGGGCTGTGGCTGGGTGCAACCAGGTGTCCGCTGGTCAACCCTGGGCTGTGGCTGGGTTCAGCCAGGTGTCTTCTGGTCAACCCTGGGCTGTGGCTGGGTTCAGCCAGGTGTCCTCTGGTCAACCCTGGGCTGTGGCTGGGTAAAACCAGGTGCCTCTGGTCAACACTGGGCTGTGGCTGGGTTCAGCTCGGTGTCCTCTGATCAACCCTGGGCTGTGGCTGGGTTCAACCAGGTGTCCTCTGGTTAACCCTGGAGCAGAGGCTGGGTTCAGCCAAAGCTTTTTCTATTTGCCAATAGCCAGCCATGTCGCTCAGTGAGAGCTATTTCCTCATCAAGGTGATCTGTCTGGCTGTTTTTCCCTTCTGGCATTATTTGACCATGAATGAAATGTAAACAGGGCTGTGAGTGAGTGGACTTTATCCATCTTGGTTGAGAGAGAGAGCGGGAGAGCGTTTTATCAGTTGCATGAAGTAACAAGGTCAGGTTTCACTGTTTCATAGCTTTGTGTCCAGAATGATGAGATTGAGTTAACAGCAGCCAATGACTGGATATCTTAGTTGATTAGATTTGGAAGAACTGCCCACTACATCCAGCCAGTAACACTACACCCAGCCAGTAACACAACACCAAGCCCGTAACACTACACCCAGCCAAGTAACACTACACCCAGTCCCTAACACTACACCCAGCCAGTAACACTACACCCAGCCAGTAACACTACACCCAGCCCAGTAATACTACACCCAGCCAGTACAATACACCCAGCCAGTAACACTACACCCAGCCAGTAACACTACACCCAGCACATAACACTACACCCAGCCTCTAACACTACACCAAGACCAGTAACACTAAACCCAGCCAGTAACACTACACCCAGCCAGTAACACTACACCCAGCCAGTAACACTACACCCAGACAGTAACACTACACCCAGCACATAACACTACACCAAGCCTCTAACACTACACCCAGCCCAGTAACACTACACCCAGCCAGTAACACTACACCCAGCCCCTAACACAACACCCAGCCAGTAACACTACACCCAGCCCCTTACACTACACCCAGCCCCTAACAAAACACCCAGCCCAGGAACACTACATCAAGCCCAGTAACACTACACACAGCCAGTAACACTACACCCAGCCCCAAACACTACACCCAGCCCCTAACACTACACCCAGCCAGTAACACTACACCCAGCCTAGTAACACTACACCCAGCCCCAAACACTACACTCAGCCAGTAACACTACACCCAGCCAGTAACACTACACCCAGGCAGTAACACTACACCCAGCCCCTAACACTACACCCAGCCAGTAACACTACACCCAGCCCAGTAACACTACACCCAGCACATAACACTACACCCAGCCTCTAACACTACACCCAGCCCAGTAACACTACACCCAGCCCCAAACACTACACCCAGCCAGTAACACTACACCCAGCCAGTAACACTACACCCAGGCAGTAACACTACACCCGGCCCCTAACACTACACCCAGCCAGTAACACTACACCCAGCCCAGTAACACTACACCCAGCCAGTAACACTACACCCAGCCCAGTAACACTACACCCAGCCAGTAACACTACACCCAGCCAGTAACACTACACCCAGCCACCAACACTACAGCCAGCCAGTAACACTACACCCAGCCAGTAACACTACACCCAGCCAGTAACACTACACCCAGCCCAGTAACATTACACCCAGCCCCTAACACTACCACCAGCCCCTAACACTACACCCAGCCAGTAACACTACAACCAGCCCAGTAACACTACACCCAGCCCCTAACCCTACACCCAGCCAGTAACACTACACCCAGCCCCTAATACTACACCCAGCCTGTAACACTACACCCAGCCCAGTAACACTACACCCAGCCAGTAACACTACACCCAGCCAGAAACACTATACCCAGTCACCAACACATCACCCAGCCAGTAACACTACACCCAGCCAGTAACACTACACCCAGCCCAGTAACATTACACCCAGCCCCTAACACTACCACCAGCCCCTAACACTACACCCAGCCAGTAACACTACACCCAGCCCAGTAACACTACACCCAGCCCAGTAACACTACACCTAGCCCCAAACACTACACCCAGCCAGTAACACTACACCCAGCCCCTAACCCTACACCCAGCCAGTAACACTACACCCAGCCCCTAATACTACACCCAGCCAGTAACACTACACCCAGCCCAGTAACACTACACCCGGCCAGTAACACTACACCCAGCAAGAAACACTATACCCAGTCACCAACACATCACCCAGCCAGTAAAACTACACCCAGCCAGTAACACTACACCCATCCCAGTAACACTACACCAATCCCAGTAACACTACACCCAGCCAGAAACACTACACCCAGCCAGTAACACTACACCCAGCCAGTTACACTACACCAAGCCCGTAACACTACACCCAGCCCCTTACACTACACCCAGCCCCTAATACTACACCCAGCCAGTAACACTACACCCAGCCTAGTAAGACTACACCCAGCCCAGTAACACTACACCCAGCCAGTAACACTAAACCAAGCCCCTAACACTACACCCAGCCAGTAACACTACACGCAGGCCCTAACACTACACCCAGCCAGTAACACTACACCCAGCCAGTATTACTACACCCAGCCCCTAATACTACACCCAGCCCCTAACACTACACCCAGCCAGTAAGACTACACCCAGCCCCTAATACTACACCCAGCCCGTAACACTACACCCAGCCCAGTAACACTACACCCAGCCAGTAACACTACACCCAGCCACCAACAATACACCCAGCCAGTAACACTACACCCAGCCAGTAACACTACACCCAGCCAGTAACACTACACGTAGCCAGTAACACTACACCCTGCCAGTAAGTTTATACCCAGCCCCTAGCACTACACCCAGCCCAGTAACACTACACCCAGCCCCTAACACTACCACCAGCCCCTAACACTACACCCAGCCAGTAACACTACACCCAGCCCAGTTACACTACACCCAGCCCAGTAACATTACACCTAGCCCCAAACACTACACCCAGCCAGTAACACTACACCCAGCCCCTAACAATACACCCAGCCAGTAACACTACACCCAGCCCCTAATACTACACCCAGACAGTAACACTACGCCTAGCCCAGTAACACTACACCCAGCCAGTAACACTACACCCAGCCAGTAACACTACACCCAGATAGTAACACTACACCCAGCCAGTAACACTACACCCATCCCAGTAACACTACACCCAGCCAGTAACACTACACCCAGCCAGTAACACTACACCCAGCCAGTTACACTACACCAAGCCCGTAACACTACACCCAGCCACTAACACTACAACCAGCCCCCTACACTACACCCAGCCCGTAACACTACACCCAGCCCAGTAACACTACACCCAGCCAGTAACACTACACCCAGCCACCAACACTACACCCAGCCACCAACACTACACCCAGCCAGTAACACTACACCCAGCCAGTAACACTACACCCAGCCCCTAACAATACAACCAGCCCCTAACACTACACCCAGCCAGTAACACTACACCCAGCCCAGTAAAACTACACCCAGCCCAGTAACACTACACCTAGCCCCAAACACCTTACCCAGCCAGTAACACTACACCCAGCCCCTAACACTACACCCAGCCAGTAACACTACACCCATCCAATAATACTACACACAGCCAGTAACACTACACCGAGCCCAGTAACACTACACCCAGCCAGTAACACTACACCCAGCCAGTAAAACTACACCCAGTCACCAACACTACACTACACCCAGCCAGTAATACTACACCCAGCAAGTAACACTACACCTAGCCAGTTACACTACACCCAGCCCAGTAACACTACACCCAGCCCCTATCACTACAACCAGCCCCTAAAACTACACCCAGCCAGTAACACTACACTCAGCCCAGTAACACTACACCCAGCCCACTAACACTACACCTATCCCCTAACACTACACCCAGCCAGTAACACTACACCCAGCCCCTAACACTACACCCAGCCAGTAACACTACACCCTACCCCTAACATTACACCCAGCCAGTAACACTTCACCCAGCCCAGTAACACTACACCCAGCAAGTAACACTACACCCAGCCTGTACCACTTCACCCAGCCACTAACAATACACCCAGCAATTAACACTACACCCAGCCAGTAACACTACACGCAGCCAGTAACACTACACCCACCCCAGAAACACTACACCCAGCCAGTAACACTACACCCTACCCCTAACATTACACCCAGCCAGTAACACTTCACCCAGCCCAGTAACACTACACCCAGCCAGTAACACTAAACCCAGCCATTAACAATACACCCAGACTTTATCAACACACCCAGCCAGTAACACTACACCTAGCCCCTAACACTACACCCAGCCAGTAACACTACACACATCCAGTAACAATACACCCAGCCCGTAACACTACACCCAGCCCCTAACACTACAATAAAACAGTAACTCTACACCCAGCCAGTAACTATACACCCATCCCAGTAACACTACACCCAGCCAGTAACAATACACCCAGCCAGTAAGATTATACCCAGCCCCTAACACTACACCCAGCCCAGTAACACTACACCCAGCCCCTAACACTACAACCAGCCCCTAACACTACACCCAGCCAGTAACACTACACCCAGCCCAGTAACACTACACCCAGCCCAGTAACAATACACCTAGCCCCAAACACTACACCCAGCCAGTAACACTACACCCAGCCCCTAACACTACACCCAGCCAGTAACACTACACCCAGCCCCTAATACTACACCCAGCCAGTAACACTACACCCAGCCCAATAACACTACACCCAGCCAGTAACACTACACCAAGCCAGTAACACTACACCCAGTCACCAACACTAAACCCAGGCAGTAACACTACACCCAGCCAGTAACACTACACTTAGCCAGTAACAATACACCCATCCCAGTAACACTACACCCAGCCAGTAACACTACACCCAACCAGTAACACTACACCCAGCCAGTTACACTAGACCCAGCCCATAACACTACACACAGCCCCTTACACTACACCCAGCCCCTAATACTACACCCAGCCAGTAACACTACACCCAGCCCAGAAACACTACACCCAGCCAGTAACACTACACCCAGCCAGTAACACTACACCCAGCCACCAACACTACACCCAGCCAGTAAGAGTACACCCAGCCCTGTAACACTACACCCAGCCCCTAACACTACACCCAGCCCAGTAACACTACATCCATTCCCTAACACTACACGCAGCCAGTAACACTATCACCCAGCCAGTAACACTACACCCAGCCAGTACGACTTCACCCAGCCACAAACACTAAACCCAGCCCAGTAACACTACACCCAGCCAGTAACACTACACCCATCCCCAACACTACACCCAGCCAGTAACACTACACCCAGCCCAGTAACACTACACCCAGCCAGTAACACTACACCCAGCCAGTAACACTACACCCAGCCACCAACACTACACCCAGCCAGTAACACTACACCCAGCCCTGTAACACTACACCCAGCCCCTAACACTACACCCAGCCCAGTAACACTACACCCATTCCCTAACACTACACGCAGCCAGTAACACTATCACCCAGCCAGTAACACTACACCCAGCCAGTACGACTACACCCAGCCACAAACACTAAACCCAGCCCAGTAATACTACACCCAGCCAGTAACACTACACCCATCCCCAACACTACACCCAGCCAGTAACACTACACCCAGCCAGTAACACTCCACCCATCCAGTAACACTATACCCAGCCCCTAACACTACACCCAGCCAGTAACACTACACTCAGCCAGTAACACTACACCCATCCAGTAACACTACAACCAGCCCCTAACACTACACCCAGCCACTAACACTACACCCAGCCAGTAACACTACACCCAGCCCCTAACACTTCACCCAGCCAGTAACACTACACCCAGCCCCTAACAATACACCCAGACAGTAACACTACACCCAGTCAGTAACACTACACCCAGCCAGTAACACTACATCCAGCCCAGTAACACTTCACCCACCCAAAACACTGCACCCAGCCCCTAACACTACACCCAGCCAGTAGCACTACACCCAGCCAGTAACACTACACCCAGCCCCTAACACTACACATAGCCAGTAGCACTACACCCAGCCAGTAACACTACACCCATCCCCTAACACTACACCCAGCCAGTAACACTACACCCAACCTGTAACACTACACCTAGTTAGTAACACTACACCCAGCCACTAACAATACACCCAGCCCCTAACACTACACCCAGCCCAGTAACACTACACCCAGTCCCTAACACTACACGCAGCCAGAAACATACACCCAGCCAGTAACACTACACCCAGCCAGTACGACTTCACCCAGCCACAAACACTACACCCAGCCCAGTAATACTAAACCCAGCCAGTAACACTACACCCATCCCCAACACTACACCCAGCCAGTAACACTACACCCATCCAGTAACACTACACCCAGCCCCTAACACTACAACCAGCTAGTAACACTACACTCAGCCAGTAACACTACACCCAGCCAGTAACACTACACCCAGCCCCTAACACTACACCCAGCCACTAACACTACACCCAGCCAGTAACACTACACCCAGCCCCTAACACTACACCCAGCCAGTAACACTACACCCAGCCCCTAACACTACACCCAGCCAGTAACACTACACCCAGTCAGTAACACTACACCCAGCCAGTAACACTACACCCAGCCCAGTAACACTTCACCCACCCAAAACACTGCACCCAGCCCCTAACACTACACACAGCCAGTAGCACTACACCCAGCCAGTAACACTACACCCATCCCCTAACACTACACCCAGCCAGTAACACTACACCCAACCTGTAACACTACACCCAGTTAGTAACACTACACCCAGCCACTAACACTACACCCAGCCCCTAACACTACACCCAGCCAGTAACACTACACCCAGCCCCTAATACTACACCCAGCCAGTAACACTACACCCAGCCCAGTAACACTACACCCATCCCTAACACTACACCCAGCCAGTAACACTACACCCAGCCAGTAACACTACACCCAGCCCAGTAACACTACACCCAGCCAGTAACACTACACCCAAACTGTAACACTACACACAGCCAGTAACACTACATCCAGCCAGTAACACTACACCCAGCCCCTAACACTACACCCAGCCAGTAACACTACACCCAGCCCCTAACACTACACCCAGCCAGTAACACTACACCCAGCCAGTAACACTACACCCAGCCAGTAACACTACACCCAGCCCAGTAACACTACACCCAGCCAGTAACACTACATCCAGCCAGTAACACTACACCCAGCCAGTAACACTACACCCAGCCCGTAACACTACACCCAGCCCCTAACACTACACCCAGCCCCTAACACTACACCCAGCCAGTAACACTACACCCAGCCAGTAACACTACACCCAGCCCCTAACACTACACCCAGCCCAGTAACAATACATCCAGCCAGTAACACTACACCCAGCCAGTAAGATTATACCCAGCCCCTAACACTACACCCAGCCCAGTAACACTACACCCATCCCCTAACACTACAACCAGCCCCTAACACTACACCCAGCCAGTAACACTACACCCAGCCCAGTAACACTACACCCAGCCCAGTAACACTACACCTAGCCCCAAACACTACACCCAGCCAGTAACACTACACCCAGCCCCTAACACTACACCCAGCCAGTAACACTACACCCAGCCCCTAATACTACACCCAGCCAGTAACACTACACCCAGCCACTAACACTACACCCAGCCAGTAACACTACACCCAGCCAGTAAAACTACACCCATCCCAGTAACACTACACCCAGCCAGTAACACTACACCCAGCCAGTAACACTACACCCAGCCAGTAACACTACACCCAGCCAGTAACACTACACCCAGCCCGTAACACTACACCCAGCCCCGTAACACTACACCCAGCCCCTAACACTACACCCAGCCAGTAACACTACACCCAGCCAGTAACACTACACCCAGCCCATAACACTACACCCAGCCCAGTAACACTACACCCAGCCAGTAACACTACACCCAGCCAGTAAGACTACACCCAGCCCTGTAACACTACACCCAGCCAGTAACACTACACCCAGCCCAGTAACACTACACCCAGCCCCTAACACTACATCCAGCCAGTAACACTACACCCAGCCAGTAACACTACACCCAGCCCAGTAACACTACACCCAGCCAGTAACACTACACCCAGCCAGTAACACTACACCCAGCCAGTAACACTACACCCAGCCAGTAACACTACACCCAGCCAGTAACACTACACCCAGCCCAGTAACACTACACCCAGCCAGTAACACTACACCCAGCCCCTAACACTACACCCAGCCCTAACACTACACCCAGCCAGTAAAACTACACCCAGCCCAGTAACACTACACCCAGCCCAGTAACACTACACCCAGCCCAGTAACACTACACACAGCCAGTAACACTACATCCAGCCCAGTAACACTACACCCAGCCCCTAACACTAGCACCAGCCCCTAACACTACACCCAGCCACTAACACTACACCCAGCCAGTAACACTACACCCAGCCAGTAACACTACACCCAGCCCGTAACACTACACCCAGCCAGTAACACTACACCCAGCCAGTAACACTACACCCAGCCCCTAACACTACACCCAGCCAGTAACACTTCACCCAGCCCCTAACACTACACCCAGCCCCTAACACTACACCCAGCCAGTAACACTACACCCAGCCAGTAACACTACACCCAGCCCCTAACACTACACCCAGCCAGTAACACTACACCCTGCCCAGTATTACTACACCCAGAACTAACACTACACCCAGCCCCTAACACTACACCCAGCCCTAACACTACACCCAGCCCCTAAAACTACACCCAGCCCAGTAACACAACAACCAGCCCAGTAACACTACACCCAGCCCCTAACACTACACCCAGCCACAGTAACACTACACCCAGCCCAGTAACACTACACCCAGCCCAGTAACACTACACCCAGCCCCTAACATTACACCCAGCCAGTAACACTACACCCAGCCCCTAACACTACACCCAGCCAGTAACACTACACCCAGCCAGTAACACTTCACCCAGCCCAGTAACACTACACCCAGCCAGTAACACTACACCCAGCCAGTACCACTTCACCCAGCCACTAACACTACACCCAGCCCAGTAACACTACACCCAGCCAGTAACACTACACCCAGCCAGTAACACTACACCCAGCCAGTAACACTACACCCAGCCAGTAACACTACACCCAGCCCAGTAACACTACACCCAGCCACTAACACTACACCCAGCCCCTAACACTACACCCAGCCACTAACACTACACCCAGCCAGTAACACTACACCCAGCCCAGTAACACTACACCCAGCCCCTAACACTACACCCAGCCAGTAACACTACACCCAGCCACTAACACTACACCCAGCCAGTAACACTACACCCAGCCAGTAACACTTCACCCAGCCCAGTAACACTACACCCAGCCAGTAACACTACACCCAGCCAGTACCACTACACCCAGCCACAAACACTACACCCAGCCCAGTAATACTACACTCAGGCAGTAACACTACACCCATCCCCTAACACTACACCCAGCCAGTAACACTACACCCAGCCCCTAACACTACACCCAGCCAGTAACACTACACCCAGCCCAGTAACACTACACCCAGCCAGTAACACTACACCCAGCCAGTAACACTACACCCAGCCACTAACACTACACCCAGCCAGTAACACTACACCCAGCCCCTAACACTACACCTCAGCCACTAACACTACACCCAGCCAGTAACACTACACCCAGCCAGTAACACTACACCCAGCCCAGTAACACTACACCCAGCCCCAAACACTACACCCAGCCACTAACACTACACCCAGCCAGTAGCACTACACCCAGCCAGTAACACTACACCCAGCCCCTAATACTACACCCAGCCAGTAACACTACACCCAGCCAGTAACACTACACCCAGCCCCTAACACTACACCCAGCCAGTAACACTACACCCAGCCGTAACACTACACCCAGCCCCTAACACTACACCCAGCCAGTAACACTACACCCAGCCCAGTAACACTACACCCAGCCCAGTAACATTACACCTAGCCCCAAACACTACACCCAGCCAGTAACACTACACCTAGCCGCTAATACTACACCCAGCCAGTAACACTACACCCTGCCCAGTATTACTAAACCCAGAACTAACACTACACCCAGCCCCTAACACTACACCCAGCCCTAACACTATACACAGCAAGTAACACAACAACCAGCCCAGTAACACTACACCCAGCCCCTAACACTACACCCAGCCCAGTAACACTATACACAGCCAGTAACACTACACCCAGCCAGTAACACTACACCCAGCCAGTAACACTCCACCCATCCAGTAACACTACACCCAGCCTCTAACACTACACCCAGCCAGTAACACTACACTCAGCCATTAAATCTACACCCATCAAGTAACACTACACCCAACCAGTAACACTACACCCAGCCCCTAACACTACACCTAGCCACTAACACTACACCCAGCCAGTAACACTACACCCAGCCAGTAACACTACACCCAGCCCCTAACACTACACCCAGCCAGTAACACTACACCCAGTCAGTAACACTACACCCAGCCAGTAACACTCCACCCAGCCCAGTAACACTTCACCCACCCAAAACACTGCACCTCGCCCCTAACACTACACCCAGCCAGTAGCACTACACCCAGCCAGTAACACTACACCCAGCCCCTTACACTACATATAGCCAGTAGCACTACACCCAGCCCCTAACACTACACCCAGCCAGTAACACTACACCCTGCCCAGTATTACTACACCCAGAACTAACACTACACCCAGCCCCTAACACTACACACAGCCCTAACACTACACCCAGCCCCTCAAACTACACCCAGCCCAGTAACACAACAACCAGCCCAGTAACACTACACCCATCCCCTAACACTACACCCAGCCCAGTAACACTACACACAGCCAGTAACACTACACCCAGCCCAGTAACACCACACCCAGCCCAGTAACTCTACACCCAGCCCCTAACATTACACCCAGCCAGTAACACTACACCCAGCCCCTAACACTACACCCAGCCTGTAACACTACACCCAGCGAGTAACACTTCACCCAGCCCAGTAACACTACACCCAGCCAGTAACACTACACCCAGCCAGTACCACTTCACCCAGCCACAAACACTACACCCAGCCCAGTAATACTACACTCAGGCAGTAACACTACACCGATCCCCTAACACTACACCCAGCCAGTAACACTACACCCAGCCAGTAACACTCCACCCATCCAGTAACACTACACCCAGCCCCTAACACTACACCCAGCCAGTAACACTACACTCAGACAGTAAATCTACACCCATCCAGTAACACTACACCCAACCAGTAACACTACACCCAGCCCCTAACACTACACCTAGCCACTAACACTACACCCAGCCAGTAACACTACACCCAGCCCCTAACACTACACCCATCCAGTAACACTACACCCAACCAGTAACACTACACCCAGGCCCTAACACTACACCCAGCCAGTAACACTACACCCAGTCAGTAACACTACATCCAGCCAGTAACACTACACCCAGCCCAGTAACACTTCACCCACCCAAAACACTGCACCTAGCCCCTAACACTACACCCAGCCAGTAGCACGACAGCCAGCCAGTAACACTACACCCAGTCCCTTACACTACATATAGCCAGTAGCACCACACCCGGCCCCTAACACTACACCCAGCCCCTAACACTATACCCAGCCCCTAACACTACACCCAGCCCAGTAACACTACAACCAGCCCAGTAACAATACATCCAGCCAGTAACACTACATCCAGCCAGTAAGATTATACCCAGCCCCTAACACTACACCCAGCCCAGTAACACTACACCCAGCCCCTAACACTACATCAAGCCCCTAACACTACACCCAGCCAGTAACACTACACCCAGCCCAGTAACACTACACCCAGCCCAGTAACACTACACCTAGCCCCAAACACTACACCCAGCCAGTAACACTACACCCAGCACCTAACACTACACCCAGCCAGTAACACTACACCTCAGCCCCTAATACTACACCCAGCCAGTAACACTACACCCAGCCAGTAACACTACACCCAGCCAGTAACACTACACCCAGCCCCTAACACTACACCCAGCCAGTAACACTACACCCAGCCAGTAACACTACACCCAGCCAGTTACACTACACCAAGCCCGTAACACTACACCCAGCCCCTTACACTAAACCCAGCCCCTAACAAAACACCCAGCCAGTAACACTACACCCAGCCAGTAACACTACACCCAGCCCCTAACACTACACCCAGTCCAGTAACAATACATCCAGCCAGTAACACTACACCCAGCCAGTAAGATTACACCCAGCCCAGTAACACTACACCCAGCCAGTAACACTACACCCAGCCCCTAACACTACACCCAGCCCAGGAACACTACACCCATTCCCTAACACTACACCCAGCCAGTAACACTACACCCAGCCAGTAAAACTACACCCAGCCCAGTAACACTACACCCAGCCAGTAACACTACACCCATCCCTAACACTACACCCAGCCAGTAACACTACACCCAAACTGTAACACTACACACAGCCAGTAACACTACACCCAGCCCCTAACACTACTCCCAGCCAGTAACACTACACCCAGCCAGTAACACTACACCAAGCCCCTAACACTACACTCAGCCAGTAACACTACACCCAACCCCTAATACTACACCCAGCCAGTAACACTACACCCAGCCCAGTAACACTACACCCAGCCAGTAACACTACAACCAGCCAGTAACACTACACCCAGCCACCAACACTACACCCAGCCAGTAACACTACACCCAGCCAGTAACACTACACCCAGCCCCTAACACTACACCCAGCCAGTAACACTACACCCAGCCCCTAATACTACACCCAGCCAGTAACACTACACCCAACCAAGTAACACTACACCCAGCCAGTAATACTACAACCAGCCAGTAACACTACACCCAGTCACCAACACTACACCCAGCCAGTAACACTACACCCAGCCAGTAACACTACACCCAGCCAGTAACACTACACCCATCCCAGTAACACTACACCCAGCCAGTAACACTACACCCAGCAAGTAACACTACACCCAGCCAGTTACACTACACCAAGCCCGTAACACTACACCCAGCCCCTTACACTACACCCAGCCCCTAACACTACAACCATTCCAGTAACGAAACATCCAGCCAGTAACACTACACCCAGCCAGTAAGATTACACCCAGCCCAGTAACACTACACCCAGCCAGTAACACTACACCCATCCCCTAACACTACACCCAGCCAGTAACACTACACCCAACCTGTAACACTACACCCAGTTAGTAACACTACACCCAGCCACTAACACTACTCCCAGCCAGTAACACTACACCCAGCCAGTAACACTACACCCAGCCCAGGAACACTACACCCATTCCCTAACACTACACCCAGCCAGTAACTAACACTACACCCAGCCCAGGAACACTACACCCAGTCCCTAACACTACACCCAGCCAGTAACACTACACCCAGCCAGTAAAACTACACCTAGCCCAGTAACACTAAACCCAGCCAGTAACACTACACCCATCCTTAACACTACACCCAGCCAGTAACACTACACCCAAACTGTAACACTACACACAGCCAGTAACACTACACCCAGCACCTAACACTACTCCCAGCCAGTAACACTACACCCAGCCAGTAACTCTACACCCAGACCCTAACACTACACCCAGCCAGTAACACTACACCCAGCCCCTAATACTACACCCAGCCAGTTACACTACACCAAGCCCGTAACACTACAACCAGCCAACACTACACCCAGCCCCTAACACTACACCCAGCCCCTAACACTACACCCAGCCAGTAACACTACACCCAGCCAGTAACACTACACCCAGCCCCTAACACTACACCCAGTCCAGTAACAATACATCCAGCCAGTAACACTAAACCCAGCCCGTAAGATTACACCCAGCCCAGTAACACTACACCCAGCCAGTAACACTACACCCATCCCCTAACACTACACCCAGCCAGTAACACTACACCCAACCTGTAACACTACACCCAGTTAGTAACACTACACCCAGCCACTAACACTACTCCCAGCCCAGGAACACTACACCCATTCCCTAACACTACACCCGGCCAGTAAAACACTACACCCAGCCAGTAAAACTACACCCAGCCCAGTAACACTACACCCAGCCAGTAACGCTACACCCACCTCTAACACTACACCCAGCCAGTAACACTACACCCAAACTGTAACACTACAAACAGCCAGTAACACTACACCCAGCCCCTAACACTACTCCCAGCCAGTAACACTACACCCAGCCAGTAACACTACACCCAGCCCCTAACACTACACCCAGCCAGTAACACTACACCCAGCCCCTAACACTACACCCAGCCAGTAACACTACACCCAGCCCAGTAACACTACACCCAGCCAGTAACACTACAACCAGCCAGTAACACTACACCCAGCCACCAACACTACACCCAGCCAGTAACACTACACCCAGCCAGTAACACTACACCCAGCCCCTAACACTACACCCAGCCAGTAACACTACACCCAGCCCCTAATACTACACCCAGCCAGTAACACTACACCCAACCAAGTAACACTACACCCAGCCAGTAACACTACAACCAGCCAGTAACACTACACCCTGTCACCAACACTACACCCAGCCAGTAACACTACACCCAGCCGACTCACCCAGCCAGTAACACTACACCCATCCCAGTAACACTACACCCAGCCAGTAACACTACACCCAGCCAGTAACACTACACCCAGCCAGTTACACTACACCAAGCCCGTAACACTACACCCAGCCCCTTACACTACACCCAGCCCCTAACACTACACCCATTCCAGTAACGAAACATCCAGCCAGTAACACTACACCCAGCCAGTAAGATTACACCCAGCCCAGTAACACTACACCCAGCCAGTAACACTACACCCATCCCCTAACACTACACCCAGCCAGTAACACTACACCCAACCTGTAACACTACACCCAGTTAGTAACACTACACCCAGCCACTAACACTACTCCCAGCCAGTAACACTACACCCAGCCAGTAACACTACACCCAGCCCAGGAACACTACACCCATTCCCTAACACTACACCCAGCCAGTAACACTACACCCAGCCAGTAAAACTACACCCAGCCCAGTAACACTAAACCCAGCCAGTAACACTACACCCATCCTTAACACTACACCCAGCCAGTAACACTACACCCAAACTGTAACACTACACACAGCCAGTAACACTACACCCAGCCCCTAACACTACTCCCAGCCAGTAACACTACACCCAGCCAGTAACACTACACCCAGCCCCTAACACTACACCCAGCCAGTAACACTACACCCAGCCAGTAACACTACACCCAGCCAGTTACACTACACCAAGCCCGTAACACTACAACCAGCCCCTTACACTACACCCAGCCCCTAACACTACACCCAGCCAGTAACACTACACCCAGCCAGTAACACTACACCCAGCCCCTAACACTACACCCAGTCCAGTAACAATACATCCAGCCAGTAACACTACACCCAGCCAGTAACATTACACCCAGCCCAGTAACACTACACCCAGCCAGTAACACTACACCCATCCCCTAACACTACACCCAGCCAGTAACACTACACCCAACCTGTAACACTACACCCAGTTAGTAACACTACACCCAGCCACTAACACTACTCCCAGCCCAGGAACACTACACCCATTCCCTAACACTACACCCAGCCAGTAAAACACTACACCCAGCCAGTAAAACTACACCCAGCCCAGTAACACTACACCCAGCCAGTAACACTACACCCATCCCTAACACTACACCCAGCCCAGTAACACTATACCCAGCCAGTAACACTACACCCATCCCTAACACTACACCCAGCCCAGTAACACTACACCCAGCCAGTAACACTACACCCAAACTGTAACACTACACACAGCCAGTAACACTACACCCAGCCCCTAACACTACTCCCAGCAAGTAACACTACACCCAGCCAGTAACACTACACCCAGCCCCTAATACTACACCCAGCCAGTAACACTACACCCAGCCCAGTAACACTACACCCAGCCAGTAACACTACAACCAGCCAGTAACACTACACCCAGCCACCAACACTACACCCAGCCAGTAACACTACACCCAGCCAGTAACACTACACCCAGCCAGTAACACTACACCCATTCCCTAACACTACACCCAGCCAGTAACACTACACCCATCCAGTAAAACTACACCCAGCCCAGTAACACTACACCCAGCCAGTAACACTACACCCAAACTGTAACACTACACACAGCCAGTAACACTACACCCAGCCCCTAACACTACTCCCAGCCAGTAACACTACACCCAGCCCAGTAACACTACAACCAGCCCAGTAACAATACATCCAGCCAGTAACACCACATCCAGCCAGTAAGATTATACCCAGCCCCTAACACTACACCCAGCCCAGTAACACTACACCCAGCCCCTAACACTACAACAAGCCCCTAACACTACACCCAGCCAGTAACATATCACCCAGCCCAGTAACACTACAACCAGCCAGTAACACTACACCCAGCCAGTTACACTACACCAAGCCCGTAACACTACACCCAGCCCCTTACACTACACCCAGCCCCTAACACTACACCCATTCCAGTAACGAAACATCCAGCCAGTAACACTACACCCAGCCAGTAAGATTACACCCAGCCCAGTAACACTACACCCAGCCAGTAACACTACACCCATCCCCTAACACTACACCCAGCCAGTAACACTACACCCAACCTGTAACACTACACCCAGTTAGTAACACTACACCCAGCCACTAACACTACTCCCAGCCAGTAACACTACACCCAGCCCAGGAACACTACACCCATTCCCTAACACTACACCCAGCCAGTAACACTACACCCAGCCAGTAAAACTACACCCAGCCCAGTAACACTAAACCCAGCCAGTAACACTACACCCATCCTTAACACTACACCCAGCCAGTAACACTACACCCAAACTGTAACACTACACACAGCCAGTAACACTACACCCAGCCCCTAACACTACTCCCAGCCAGTAACACTACACCCAGCCCCTAATACTACACCCAGCCAGTAACACTACACCCAGCCCAGTAACACTACACCCAGCCAGTAACACTACAACCAGCCAGTAACACTACACCCAGCCACCAACACTACACCCAGCCAGTAACACTACACCCAGCCAGTAACACTACACCCAGCCAGTAACACTACACCCATTCCCTAACACTACACCCAGCCAGTAACACTACACCCAGCCAGTAAAACTACACCCAGCCCAGTAACACTACACCCAGCCAGTAACACTACACCCAAACTGTAACACTACACACAGCCAGTAACACTACACCCAGCCCCTAACACTACTCCCAGCCAGTAACACTACACCCAGCCCAGTAACACTACAACCAGCCCAGTAACAATACATCCAGCCAGTAACACCACATCCAGCCAGTAAGATTATACCCAGCCCCTAACACTACACCCAGCCCAGTAACACTACACCCAGCCCCTAACACTACAACAAGCCCCTAACACTACACCCAGCCAGTAACATATCACCCAGCCCAGTAACACTACAACCAGCCAGTAACACTACACCCAGCCAGTTACACTACACCAAGCCCGTAACACTACACCCAGCCCCTTACACTACACCCAGCCCCTAACACTACACCCATTCCAGTAACGAAACATCCAGCCAGTAACACTACACCCAGCCAGTAAGATTACACCCAGCCCAGTAACACTACACCCAGCCAGTAACACTACACCCATCCCCTAACACTACACCCAGCCAGTAACACTACACCCAACCTGTAACACTACACCCAGTTAGTAACACTACACCCAGCCACTAACACTACTCCCAGCCAGTAACACTACACCCAGCCCAGGAACACTACACCCATTCCCTAACACTACACCCAGCCAGTAACACTACACCCAGCCAGTAAAACTACACCCAGCCCAGTAACACTAAACCCAGCCAGTAACACTACACCCATCCTTAACACTACACCCAGCCAGTAACACTACACCCAAACTGTAACACTACACACAGCCAGTAACACTACACCCAGCCCCTAACACTACTCCCAGCCAGTAACACTACACCCAGCCAGTAACACTACACCCAGCCCCTAACACTACACCCAGCCAGTAACACTACACCCAGCCAGTAACACTACACCCAGCCAGTTACACTACACCAAGCCCGTAACACTACAACCAGCCCCTTACACTACACCCAGCCCCTAACACTACACCCAGCCAGTAACACTACACCCAGCCAGTAACACTACACCCAGCCCCTAACACTACACCCAGTCCAGTAACAATACATCCAGCCAGTAACACTACACCCAGCCAGTAACATTACACCCAGCCCAGTAACACTACACCCAGCCAGTAACACTACACCCATCCCCTAACACTACACCCAGCCAGTAACACTACACCCAACCTGTAACACTACACCCAGTTAGTAACACTACACCCAGCCACTAACACTACTCCCAGCCCAGGAACACTACACCCATTCCCTAACACTACACCCAGCCAGTAAAACACTACACCCAGCCAGTAAAACTACACCCAGCCCAGTAACACTACACCCAGCCAGTAACACTACACCCATCCCTAACACTACACCCAGCCCAGTAACACTACACCCAGCCAGTAACACTACACCCATCCCTAACACTACACCCAGCCCAGTAACACTACACCCAGCCAGTAACACTACACCCAAACTGTAACACTACACACAGCCAGTAACACTACACCCAGCCCCTAACACTACTCCCAGCAAGTAACACTACACCCAGCCAGTAACTCTACACCCAGACCCTAACACTACACCCAGCCAGTAACACTACACCCAGCCCCTAATACTACACCCAGCCAGTAACACTACACCCAGCCCAGTAACACCACACCCAGCCAGTAACACTACAACCAGCCAGTAACACTACACCCAGCCACCAACACTACACCCAGCCAGTAACACTACACCCAGCCAGTAACACTACACCCAGCCAGTAACACTACACCCATTCCCTAACACTACACCCAGCCAGTAACACTACACCCAGCCAGTAAAACTACACCCAGCCCAGTAACACTACACCCAGCCAGTAACACTACACCCAAACTGTAACACTACACACAGCCAGTAACACTACACCCAGCCCCTAACACTACTCCCAGCCAGTAACACTACACCCAGCCCAGTAACACTACAACCAGCCCAGTAACAATACATCCAGCCAGTAACACCACATCCAGCCAGTAAGATTATACCCAGCCCCTAACACTACACCCAGCCCAGTAACACTACACCCAGCCCCTAACACTACAACAAGACCCTAACACTACACCCAGCCAGTAACATATCACCCAGCCCAGTAACACTACACCCAGCCCAGTAACACTACACCTAGCCCCAAACACTACACCCAGCCAGTAACACTACACCCAGCCCCTAACACTACACCCAGCCAGTAACACTACACCCAGCTCAGTAACGCTACACCCAGCCAGTAATACTACAACCAGTCAGTAACACTACACCCAGTCACCAACACTACACCCAGCCAGTAACACTACACCCAGCCAGTAACACTACACACAGCCCCTAACACTACACCCAGTTAGTAACAATACATCCAGCCAGTAACACTACACCCAGCCAGTAAGATTACACCCAGCCCAGTAACACTACACCCAGCCAGTAACACTACACCCATCCCCTAACACTACACCCAGCCAGTAACACTACACCCAACCTGTAACACTACACCCAGTTAGTAACACTACACCCAGCCACTAACACTACTCCCAGCCCAGGAACACTACACCCATTCCCTAACACTACACCCAGCCAGTAAAACACAACACCCAGCCAGTAAAACTACACCCAGCCCAGTAACACTACACCCAGCCAGTAACACTACACCCATCCCTAACACTACACCCAGCCAGTAACACTACACCCAAACTGTAACACTACAAACAGCCAGTAACACTACACCCAGCCCCTAACACTACTCCCAGCAAGTAACACTACACCCAGCCAGTAACTCTACACCCAGACCCTAACACTACACCCAGCCAGTAACACTACAACCAGCCCCTAATACTACACCCAGCCAGTAACACTACACCCAGCCCAGTAACACTACACCCAGCCAGTAACACTACAACCAGCCAGTAACACTACACCCAGCCACCAACACTACACCCAGCCAGTAACACTACACCCAGCCAGTAACACTACACCCAGCCAGTAACACTACACCCAGCCCCTAACACTACACCCAACCCAGTAACAATACATCCAGCCAGTAACACTACACCCAGCCCAGTAACACTACACCCAGCCAGTAACACTACACCCAACCTGTAACCAACACCCAGTTAGTAACACTACACCCAGCCACTAACACTACTCCCAGCCAGTAACACTACACCCAGCCAGTAACACTACACCCAGCCCCTAACACTACACCCAGCCCAGGAACACTACACCCATTCCCTAACACTACACCCAGCCAGTAACACTACACCCAGCCAGTAAAACTACACCCAGAACAGTAACACTACACCCAGCCAGTAACACTACACCCATCCCTAACACTACACCCAGCCAGTAACACTACACCCAAACTGTAACACTACACACAGCCAGTAACACTACACCCAGCCCCTAACACTACTCCCAGCCAGTAACACTACACCCAGCCCAGTAACACTACAACCAGCCCAGTAACAATACATCCAGCCAGTAACACTACATCCAGCCAGTAAGATTATACCCAGCCCCTAACACTACACCCAGCCCAGTAACACTACACCCAGCCCCTAACACTACAACAAGCCCCTAACACTACACCCAGCCAGTAACACATCACCCAGCCCAGTAACACTACACCCAGCCCAGTAACACTACACCTAGCCCCAAACACTACACCCAGCCAGTAACACTACACCCAGCCCCTAACACTACACCCAGCCAGTAACACTACACCCAGCTCAGTAACGCTACACCCAGCCAGTAATACTACAACCAGTCAGTAACACTACACCCAGTCACCAACACTACACCCAGCCAGTAACACTACACCCAGCCAGTAACACTACATACAGCCCCTAACACTACACCCAGTTAGTAACAATACATCCAGCCAGTAACACTAAACCCAGCCCGTAAGATTACACCCAGCCCAGTAACACTACACCCAGCCAGTAACACTACACCCATCCCCTAACACTACACCCAACCTGTAACACTACACCCAGTTAGTAACACTACACCCAGCCACTAACACTACTCCCAGCCCAGGAACACTACACCCAGTCCCTAACACTACACCCAGCCAGTAAAACACTACACCCAGCCAGTAAAACTACACCCAGCCCATTAACACTACACATTTTTTTTTTACATTTTAGTCATTTAGCAGACGCTCTTATCCAGAGCGACTTACAAATTGGTGCATTCACCTATAATATCCAGTGGAACAACCACTTTACAATAGTGCATCTAAATCTACACCCAGCCAGTAACACTACACCCATCCCTAACACTACACCCAGCCAGTAACACTACACCCAAACTGTAACACTACACACAGCCAGTAACACTACACACAGCCCCTAACACTACTCCCAGCAAGTAACACTACACCCAGCCAGTAACACTACACCCAGCCCCTAATACTACACCCAGCCAGTAACACTACACCCAGCCCAGTAACACTACACCCAGCCAGTAACACTACAACCAGCCAGTAACACTACACCCAGCCACCAACACTACACCCAGCCAGTAACACTACACCCAGCCCCTAACACTACACCCAACCCAGTAACAATACATCCAGCCAGTAACACTACACCCAGCCCAGTAACACTACACCCAGCCAGTAACACTACACCCAACCTGTCACACAACACCCAGTTAGTAACACTACACCCTTCCACTAACACTACTCCCAGCCAGTAACACTACACCCAGCCCCTAACACTACACCCAGCCCAGGAACACTACACCCATTCCCTAACACTACACCCAGCCAGTAACACTACACCCAGCCAGTAAAACTACACCCAGCCCAGTAACACTACACCCAGCCAGTAACACTACACCCAGCCCCTAACACTACTCCCAGCCAGTAACACTACACCCAGCCCAGTAACACTACAACCAGCCCAGTAACAATACATCCAGCCAGTAACACTACATCCAGCCAGTAAGATTATACCCAGCCCCTAACACTACACCCAGCCAGTAAAACTACACCCAGCCCAGTAACACTACACCCAGCCAGTAACACTACACCCATCCCTAACACTACACCCAGCCAGTAACACTACACCCAAACTGTAACACTACACACAGCCAGTAACACTACACCCAGCCAGTAACACTACTCCCAGCAAGTAACACTACACCCAGCCAGTAACTCTACACCCAGACCCTAACACTACACCCAGCCAGTAACACTACACCCAGCCCCTAATACTACACCCAGCCAGTAACACTACACCCAGCCCAGTAACACTACACCCAGCCAGTAACACTACAACCAGCCAGTAACACTACACCCAGCCACCAACACTACACCCAGCCAGTAACACTACAAACAGCCAGTAACACTACACCCAGCCAGTAACACTACACCCAGCCCCTAACACTACACCCAACCCAGTAACAATACATCCAGCCAGTAACACTACACCCAGCCCAGTAACACTACACCCAGCCAGTAACACTACACCCAACCTGTAACACAACACCCAGTTAGTAACACTACACCCAGGCACTAACACTACTCCCAGCCAGTAACACTACACCCTGCCAGTAACACTACACCCAGCCCCTAACACTACACCCAGCCCAGGAACACTACACCCATTCCCTAACACTACACCCAGCCAGTAACACTACACCCAGCCAGTAAAACTACACCCAGCCCAGTAACACTACACCCAGCCAGTAACACTACACCCATCCCTAACACTACACCCAGCCAGTAACACTACACCCAAACTGTAACACTACACAAAGCCAGTAACACTACACCCAGCCCCTAACACTACTCCCAGCCAGTAACACTACACCCAGCCCAGTAACACTACAACCAGCCCAGTAACAATACATCCAGCCAGTAACACTACATCCAGCCAGTAAGATTATACCCAGCCCCTAACACTACACCCAGCCCAGTAACACTACACCCAGCCCCTAACACTACAACAAGCCCCTAACACTACACCCAGCCAGTAACACATCACCCAGCCCAGTAACACTACACCCAGCCCAGTAACACTTCACCTAGCCCCAAACACTACACCCAGCCAGTAACACTACACCCAGCCCCTAACACTACACCCAGCCAGTAACACTACACCCAGCCCCTAATACTACACCCAGCCAGTAACACTACACCCAGCCCAGTAACGCTACACCCAGCCAGTAATACTACAACCAGCCAGTAACACTACACCCAGTCACCAACACTACACCCAGCCAGTAACACTACACCCAGCCAGTAACACTACACCCAGCCCCTAACACTACACCCAGCCAGTAACATTACACCCAGCCAGTAACACTACAACCAGCCAGTAACACTACACCCAGCCAGTAACACTACACCCAGCCAGTAAAACTACACCCAGCCCAGTAACACTACACCCAGCCAGTAACACTACACCCAAACTGTAACACTACACACAGCCAGTAACACTATACCCAGCCCCGAACACTACTCCCAGCCAGTAACACTACACCCAGCCCAGTAACACTACAACCAGCCCAGTAACAATACATCCAGCCAGTAACACCACATCCAGCCAGTAAGATTATACCCAGCCCCTAACACTACACCCAGCCCAGTAACACTACACCCAGCCCCTAACACTACAACAAGCCCCTAACACTACACCCAGCCAGTAACATATCACCCAGCCCAGTAACACTACACCCAGCCCAGTAACACTACACCTAGCCCCAAACACTACACCCAGCCAGTAACACTACACCCAGCCCCTAACACTACACCCAGCCAGTAACGCTACACCCAGCTCAGTAACGCTACACCCAGCCAGTAATACTACAACCAGTCAGTAACACTACACCCAGTCACCAACACTACACCCAGCCAGTAACACTACACCCAGCCAGTAACACTACACACAGCCCCTAACACTACACCCAGTTAGTAACAATACATCCAGCCAGTAACACTACACCCAGCCAGTAAGATTACACCCAGCCCAGTAACACTACACCCAGCCAGTAACACTACACCCATCCCCTAACACTACACCCAGCCAGTAACACTACACCCAACCTGTAACACTACACCCAGTTAGTAACACTACACCCAGCCACTAACACTACTCCCAGCCCAGGAACACTACACCCATTCCCTAACACTACACCCAGCCAGTAAAACACTACACCCAGCCAGTAAAACTACACCCAGCCCAGTAACACTACCCCCATCCCTAACACTACACCCAGCCAGTAACACTACACCCAAACTGTAACACTACACACAGCCAGTAACACTACACCCAGCCCAGTAACACTACATCTAGCCCCAAACACTACACCCAGCCAGTAACACTACACCCAGCCCCTAACACTACACCCAGCCAGTAACACTACACCCAGCCCCTAATACTACACCAAGCCAGTAACACTACACCCAGCCCAGTAACGCTACACCCAGCCAGTAATACTACAACCAGCCAGTAACACTACACTCAGTCACCAACACTACACCCAGCCAGTAACACTACACCCAGCCAGTAACACTACACCCAGCCCCTAACACTACACCCAGCCAGTAACATTACACCCAGCCAGTAACACTACAACCAGCCAGTAACACTACACCCAGCCACCAACACTACACCCAGCCAGTAACACTACACCCAGCCAGTAACACTACACCCAGCCAGTAACACTACACCCATTCCCTAATACTACACCCAGCCAGTAACACTACACCCAGCCAGTAACACTACACCCAGCCCCTAATACTACACCAAGCCAGTAACACTACACCCAGCCCAGTAACGCTACACCCAGCAAGTAATACTACAACCAGCCAGTAACACTACACTCAGTCACCAACACTACACCCAGCCAGTAACACTACACCCAGCCAGTAACACTACACCCAGCCCCTAACACTACACCCAGCCAGTAACATTACACCCAGCCAGTAACACTACAACCAGCCAGTAACACTACACCCAGCCACCAACACTACACCCAGCCAGTAACACTACACCCAGCCAGTAACACTACACCCATTCCCTAATACTACACCCAGCCAGTAACACTACACCCAGCCAGTAAAACTACACCCAGCCCAGTAACACTACACCCAGCCAGTAACACTACACCCAAACTGTAACACTACACACAGCCAGTAACACTATACCCAGCCCCGAACACTACTCCAGGCCAGTAACACTACACCCAGCCCAGTAACACTACAACCAGCCCAGTAACAATACATCCAGCCAGTAACACCACATCCAGCCAGTAAGATTATACCCAGCCCCTAACACTACACCCAGCCCAGTAACACTACACCCAGCCCCTAACACTACAACAAGCCCCTAACACTACACCCAGCCAGTAACATATCACCCAGCCCAGTAACACTACACCCAGCCCAGTAACACTACACCTAGCCCCAAACACTACACCCAGCCAGTAACACTACACCCAGCCCCTAACACTACACCCAGCCAGTAACACTACACCCAGCTCAGTAACGCTACACCCAGCCAGTAATACTACAACCAGTCAGTAACACTACACCCAGTCACCAACACTACACCCAGCCAGTAACACTACACCCAGCCAGTAACACTACACACAGCCCCTAACACTACACCCAGTTAGTAACAATACATCCAGCCAGTAACACTACACCCAGCCAGTAAGATTACACCCAGCCCAGTAACACTACACCCAGCCAGTAACACTACACCCATCCCCTAACACTACACCCAGCCAGTAAGACTACACCCAACCTGTAACACTACACCCAGTTAGTAACACTACACCCAGCCCAGTAACACTACACCCATCCCTAACACTACACCCAGCCAGTAACACTACACCCAAACTGTAACACTACACACAGCCAGTAACACTACACCCAGCCCAGTAACACTACACCTAGCCCCAAACACTACACCCAGCCAGTAACACTACACCCAGCCCCTAACACTACACCCAGCCAGTAACACTACACCCAGCCCCTAATACTACACCCAGCCAGTAACACTACACCCAGCCCAGTAACGCTACACCCAGCCAGTAATACTACAACCAGCCAGTAACACTACACCCAGTCACCAACACTACACCCAGCCAGATACACTACACCCAGCCAGTAACACTACACCCAGCCCCTAACACTACACCCAGCCAGTAACATTACACCCAGCCAGTAACACTACAACCAGCCAGTAACACTACACCCAGCCACCAACAATACACCCAGCCAGTAACACTACACCCAGCCAGTAACACTACACCCAGCCAGTAAAACTACACCCAGCCCAGTAACACTACACCCAGCCAGTAACACTACACCCAAACTGTAACACTACACACAGCCAGTAACACTATACCCAGCCCCGAACACTACTCCCAGCCAGTAACACTACACCCAGCCCAGTAACACTACAACCAGCCCAGTAACAATACATCCAGCCAGTAACACCACATCCAGCCAGTAAGATTATACCCAGCCCCTAACATTACACCCAGCCCAGTAACACTACACCCAGCCCCTAACACTACAACAAGCCCCTAACACTACACCCAGCCAGTAACATATCACCCAGCCCAGTAACACTACACCCAGCCCAGTAACACTACACCTAGCCCCAAACACTACACCCAGCCAGTAACACTACACCCAGCCCCTAACACTACACCCAGCCAGTAACACTAGACCCAGCCCCTAATACTACACCCAGCCAGTAACACTACACCCAGCTCAGTAACGCTACACCCAGCCAGTAATACTACAACCAGTCAGTAACACTACACCCAGTCACCAACACTACACCCAGCCAGTAACACTACACCCAGCCAGTAACACTACACACAGCCCCTAACACTACACCAAGTTAGGAACAATACATCCAGCCAGTAACACTACACCCAGCCAGTAAGATTACACCCAGCCCAGTAACACTACACCCAGCCAGTAACACTACACCCAACCTGTAACACTACACCCAGTTAGTAACACTACACCCAGCCACTAACACTACTCCCAGCCCAGGAACACTACACCCATTCCCTAACACTACACCCAGCCAGTAAAACACTACACCCAGCCAGTAAAACTACACCCAGCCCAGTAACACTACACCCAGCCAGTAACACTACACCCATCCCTAACACTACATCCAGCCAGTAACACTACACCCAAACTGTAACACTACACACAGCCAGTAACACTACACCCAGCCCCTAACACTACTCCCAGCAAGTAACACTACACCCAGCCAGTAACACTACACCCAGCCCCTAACACTACACCCAGCCAGTAACATTACACCCAGCCAGTAACACTACAACCAGCCAGTAACACTACACCCAGCCACCAACACTACACCCAGCCAGTAACACTACACCCAGCCAGTAACACTACACCCAGCCAGTAAAACTACACCCAGCCCAGTAACACTACACCCAGCCAGTAACACTACACCCAAACTGTAACACTACACACAGCCAGTAACACTATACCCAGCCCCGAACACTACTCCCAGCCAGTAACACTACACCCAGCCCAGTAACACTACAACCAGCCCAGTAACAATACATCCAGCCAGTAACACCACATCCAGCCAGTAAGATTATACCCAGCCCCTAACACTACACCCAGCCCAGTAACACTACACCCAGCCCCTAACACTACAACAAGCCCCTAACACTACACCCAGCCAGTAACATATCACCCAGCCCAGTAACACTACACCCAGCCCAGTAACACTACACCTAACCCCAAACACTACACCCAGCCAGTAACACTACACCCAGCCCCTAACAATACACCCAGCCAGTAACACTAGACCCAGCCCCTAATACTACACCCAGCCAGTAACACTACACCCAGCTCAGTAACGCTACACCCAGCCAGTAATACTACAACCAGTCAGTAACACTACACCCAGTCACCAACACTACACCCAGCCAGTAACACTACACCCAGCCAGTAACACTACACACAGCCCCTAACACTACACCCAGTTAGTAACAATACATCCAGCCAGTAACACTACACCCAGCCAGTAAGATTACACCCAGCCCAGTAACACTACACCCAGCCAGTAACACTACAACCATCCCCTAACACTACACCCAGCCAGTAACACTACACCCAACCTGTAACACTACACCCAGTTAGTAACACTACACCCAGCCACTAACACTACTCCCAGCCCAGGAACACTACACCCATTCCCTAACACTACACCCAGCCAGTAAAACACTACACCCAGCCAGTAAAACTACACCCAGCCCAGTAACACTACACCCAGCCAGTAACACTACACCCATCCCTAACACTACACCCAGCCAGTAACACTACACCCAAACTGTAACACTACACACAGCCAGTAACACTACACCCAGCCCCTAACACTACTCCCAGCAAGTAACACTACACCCAGCCAGTAACTCTACACCCAGACCCTAACACTACACCCAGCCAGTAACACTACACCCAGCCCCTAATACTACACCCAAACTGTAACACTACACCCAGCCCAGTAACACTACACCCAGCCAGTAACACTACAACCAGCCAGTAACACTACACCCAGCCACCAACACTACACCCAGCCAGTAACACTACACCCAGCCAGTAACACTACACCCAGCCCCTAACACTACACCCAACCCAGTAACAATACACCCAGCCCAGTAACACTACACCCAGCCAGTAACACTACACCCAACCTGTAACACAACACCCAGTTAGTAACACTACACCCAGCCACTAACACTACTCCCAGCCAGTAACACTACACCCAGCCAGTAACACTACACCCAGCCCCTAACACTACACCCATTCCCTAACACTACACCCAGCCAGTAACACTACACCCAGCCAGTAACACTACACCCAGCCAGTAAAACTACACCCAGCCCAGTAACACTACACCCAGCCAGTAACACTACACCCATCCCTAACACTACACCCAGCCAGTAACACTACACCCAAACTGTAACACTACACACAGCCAGTAACACTACACCCAGCCACTAACACTACTCCCAGCCAGTAACACTACACCCAGCCCAGTAACACTACAACCAGCCCAGTAACAATACATCCAGCCAGTAACACTACATCCAGCCAGTAAGATTATACCCAGCCCCTAACACTACACCCAGCCCAGTAACACTACACCCAGCCCCTAACACTACAACAAGCCCCTAACACTACACCCAGCCAGTAACACATCACCCAGCCCCTAACACTACACCCAGCCAGTAACACTACACCCAGCCCCTAATACTACACCCAGCCAGTAACACTACACCCAGCCCAGTAACGCTACACCCAGCCAGTAATACTACAACCAGCCAGTAACACTACACCCAGTCACCAACACTACACCCAGCCAGTAACACTACACCCAGCCAGTAACACTACACCCAGCCCCTAACACTACACCCAGCCAGTAACATTACACCCAGCCAGTAACACTACAACCAGCCAGTAACACTACACCCAGCCACCAACACTACACCCAGCCAGTAACACTACACCCAGCCAGTAACACTACACCGATTCCCTAACACTACACCCAGCCAGTAACACTACACCCAGCCAGTAAAACTACACCCAGCCCAGTAACACTACACCCAGCCAGTAACACTACACTAAAACTGTAACACTACACACAGCCAGTAACACTATACCCAGCCCCGAACACTACTCCCAGCCAGTAACACTACACCCAGCCCAGTAACACTACAACCAGCCCAGTAACAATACATCCAGCCAGTAAGATTATACCCAGCCCCTAACACTACACCCAGCCCAGTAACACTACACCCAGCCCCTAACACTACAACAAGCCCCTAACACTACACCCAGCCAGTAACATATCACCCAGCCCAGTAACACTACACCCAGCCCAGTAACACTACACCTAGCCCCAAACACTACACCCAGCCAGTAACACTACACCCAGCCCCTAACACTACACCCAGCCAGTAACACTAGACCCAGCCCCTAATACTACACCCAGCCAGTAACACTACACTCAGCTCAGTAACGCTACACCCAGCCAGTAATACTACAACCAGTCAGTAACACTACACCCAGTCACCAACACTACACCCAGCCAGTAACACTACACCCAGCCAGTAACACTACACCCAGTTAGTAACAATACATCCAGCCAGTAACACTACACCCAGCCAGTAACACTACACCCAGCCAGTAACACTACACCCATCCCCTAACACTACACCCAGCCAGTAACACTACACCCAACCTGTAACACTACACCCAGTTAGTAACACTACACCCAGCCACTAACACTACTCCCAGCCCAGGAACACTACACCCATTACCTAACACTACACCCAGCCAGTAAAACACTACACCCAGCCCCTAATACTACACCAAGCCAGTAACACTACACCCAGCCCAGTAACACTACACCCAGCCAGTAACACTACAACCAGCCAGTAACACTACACCCAGCCACCAACACTACACCCAGCCAGTAACACTACACCCAGCCAGTAACACTACACCCAGCCAGTAACACTACACCCAGCCCCTAACACTACACCCAACCCAGTAACAATACATCCAGCCAGTAACACTACACCCAGCCCAGTAACACTACACCCAGCCAGTAACACTACACCCAACCTGTAACACAACACCCAGTTAGTAACACTACACCCAGCCACTAACACTACTCCCAGCCAGTAACACTACACCCAGCCAGTAACACTACACCTATCCCCTAACACTACACCCAGCCCAGGAACACTACACCCATTCCCTAACACTACACCCAGCCAGTAACACTACACCCAGCCAGTAAAACTACACCCAGCCCAGTAACACTACACCCAGCCAGTAACATTACACCCAGCCAGTAACACTACACCCAGCCAGTTACACTACACCAAGCCCAGTAACGCTACACCCAGCCAGTAATACTACAACCAGCCAGTAACACTACACCCAGTCACCAACACTACACCCAGCCAGTAACACTACACCCAGCCAGTAACACTACACCCAGCCCCTAACACTACACCCAGCCAGTAACATTACACCCAGCCAGTAACACTACAACCAGCCAGTAACACTACACCCAGCCACCAACACTACACCCAGCCAGTAACACTAGACCCAGCCAGTAACACTACACCGATTCCCTAACACTACACCCAGCCAGTAACACTACACCCAGCCAGTAAAACTACACCCAGCCCAGTAACACTACACCCAGCCAGTAACACTACACTAAAACTGTAACACTACACACAGCCAGTAACACTATACCCAGCCCCGAACACTACTCCCAGCCAGTAACACTACACCCAGCCCAGTAACACTACAACCAGCCCAGTAACAATACATCCAGCCAGTAACACCACATCCAGCCAGTAAGATTATACCCAGCCCCTAACACTACACCCAGCCCAGTAACACTACACCCAGCCCCTAACACTACAACAAGCCCCTAACACTACACCCAGCCAGTAACATATCACCCAGCCCAGTAACACTACACCCAGCCCAGTAACACTACACCTAGCCCCAAACACTACACCCAGCCAGTAACACTACACCCAGCCCCTAACACTACACCCAGCCAGTAACACTAGACCCAGCCCCTAATACTACACCCAGCCAGTAACACTACACTCAGCTCAGTAACGCTACACTCAGCCAGTAATACTACAACCAGTCAGTAACACTACACCCAGTCACCAACACTACACCCAGCCAGTAACACTACACCCAGCCAGTAACACTACACCCAGTTAGTAACAATACATCCAGCCAGTAACACTACACCCAGCCAGTAACACTACACCCAGCCAGTAACACTACACCCATCCCCTAACACTACACCCAGCCAGTAACACTACACCCAACCTGTAACACTACACCCAGTTAGTAACACTACACCCAGCCACTAACACTACTCCCAGCCCAGGAACACTACACCCATTACCTAACACTACACCCAGCCAGTAAAACACTACACCCAGCCCCTAATACTACACCAAGCCAGTAACACTACACCCAGCCCAGTAACACTACACCCAGCCAGTAACACTACAACCAGCCAGTAACACTACACCCAGCCACCAACACTACACCCAGCCAGTAACACTACACCCAGCCAGTAACACTACACCCAGCCAGTAACACTACACCCAGCCCCTAACACTACACCCAACCCAGTAACAATACATCCAGCCAGTAACACTACACCCAGCCCAGTAACACTACACCCAGCCAGTAACACTACACCCAACCTGTAACACAACACCCAGTTAGTAACACTACACCCAGCCACTAACACTACTCCCAGCCAGTAACACTACACCCAGCCAGTAACACTACACCTATCCCCTAACACTACACCCAGCCCAGGAACACTACACCCATTCCCTAACACTACACCCAGCCAGTAACACTACACCCAGCCAGTAAAACTACACCCAGCCCAGTAACACTACACCCAGCCAGTAACATTACACCCAGCCAGTAACACTACACCCAGCCAGTTACACTACACCAAGCACAGTAACGCTACACCCAGCCAGTAATACTACAACCAGCAAGTAACACTACACCCAGTCACCAACACTACACCCAGACAGTAACACTACACCCAGCCAGTAACACTACACCCAGCCCCTAACACTACACCCAGCCAGTAACATTACACCCAGCCAGTAACACTACAACCAGCCAGTAACACTACACCCAGCCAGTAACACTACACCCAGCCAGTAACACTACACCCAGCCAGTTACACTACACCAAGCCCGTAACACTACAACCAGCCCCTTACACTACACCCATTCCCTAACACTACACCCAGCCAGTAACACTACACCCAGCCAGTAAAACTACACCATGCCCAGTAACACTACACCCAGCCAGTAACACTACACCCATCCCTAACACTACACCCAGCCAGTAACACTACACCCAAACTGTAACACTACACACAGCCAGTAACACTACACCCAGCCCCTAACACTACAACAAGCCCCTAACACTACACCCAGCCAGTAACATATCACCCAGCCCAGTAACACTACACCCAGCCCAGTAACACTCCAACTAGCCCCAAACACTACACCCAGCCAGTAACACTACACCCAGCCCCTAACACTACACCCAGCCAGTAACACTACACCCAGCTCAGTAACGCTACACCCAGCCAGTAATACTACAACCAGTCAGTAACACTACACCCAGTCACCAACACTACACCCAGCCAGTAACACTACACCCAGCCAGTAACACTACACACAGCCCCTAACACTACACCCAGTTACTAACAATACATCCAGCCAGTAACACTAAACCCAGCCCGTAAGATTACACCCAGCCCAGTAACACTACACCCAGCCAGTAACACTACACCCATCCCCTAACACTACACCCAGCCAGTAACACTACACCCAACCTGTAACACTACACCCAGTTAGTAACACTACACCCAGCCACTAACACTACTCCCAGCCCAGGAACACTACACCCAGCCAGTAACACGACACCCATCCCTAACACTACACCCAGCCAGTAACACTACACCCAAACTGTAACACTACACACAGCCAGTAACACTACACCCAGCCCCTAACACTACTCCCAGCAAGTAACACTACACCCAGCCAGTAACTCTACACCCAGACCCTAACACTACACCCAACCAGTAACACTACACCCAGCCCCTAATACTACACCCAGCCAGTAACACTACACCCAGCCAGTAACACTACAACCAGCCAGTAACACTACACCCAGCCACCAACACTACACCCAGCCAGTAACACTACACCCAGCCAGTAACACTACACCCAGCCAGTAACACTACACCCAGCCCCTAACACTACACCCAACCCAGTAACAATACATCCAGCCAGTAACACTACACACAGCCCAGTAACACTACACCCAGTCCAGTAACACTACACCCAGCCAGTAACACTACACCCAGTTAGTAACACTACACCCAGCCACTAACACTACTCCCAGCCAGTAACACTACACCCAGCCAGTAACACTACACCCAGCCCCTAACACTACACCCATCCCAGGAACACTACACCCATTCCCTAACACTACACCCAGCCAGTAACACTACACCCAGCCAGTAAAACTACACCCAGCCCAGTAACACTACACCCAGCCAGTAACACTACACCAATCCCTAACACTACACCCAGCCAGTAACACTACACCCAAACTGTAACACTACACACAGCCAGTAACACTACACCCAGCCCCTAACACTACTCCCAGCCAGTAACACTACACCCAGCCCAGTAACACTACAACCAGCCCAGTAACAATACATCCAGCCAGTAACACTACATCCAGCCAGTAAGATTATACCCAGCCCCTAACACTACACCCAGCCCAGTAACACTACACCCAGCCCCTAACACTACAACAAGCCCCTAACACTACACCCAGCCAGTAACACATCACCCAGCCCAGTAACACTACACCCAGCCCAGTAACACTACACCTAGCCCCAAACACTACACCCAGCCAGTAACACTACACCCAGCACCTAACACTACACCCAGCCAGTAACACTACACCCAGCCCCTAATACTACACCCAGCCAGTAACACTACACCCAGCCCAGTAACGCTACACCCAGCCAGCAATACTACAACCAGCCAGTAACACTACACCCAGTCACCAACACTACACCCAGCCAGTAACACTACACCCAGCCAGTAACACTACACCCAGCCCCTAACACTACACCCAGCCAGTAACATTACACCCAGCCAGTAACACTACAACCAGCCAGTAACACTACACCCAGCCACCAACACTACACCCAGCCAGTAACACTACACCCAGCCAGTAACACTACACCCAGCCAGTAACACTACACCCATTCCCTAACACTACACCCAGCCAGTAACACTACACCCAGCCAGTAAAACTACACCCAGCCCAGTAACACTACACCCAGCCAGTAACACTACACCCAAACTGTAACACTACACACAGCCAGTAACACTATACCCAGCCCCGAACACTACTCCCAGCCAGTAACACTACACCCAGCCCAGTAACACTACAACCAGCCCAGTAACAATACATCCAGCCATTAACACCACATCCAGCCAGTAAGATTATACCCAGCCCCTAACACTACACCCAGCCCAGTAACACTACACCCAGCCCCTAACACTACAACAAGCCCCTAACACTACACCCAGCCAGTAACATATCACCCAGCCCAGTAACACTACACCCAGCCCAGTAACACTACACCCAGTCCAGTAACACTACACCCAGCCAGTAACACTACACCCAACCTGTAACACAACACCCAGTTAGTAACACTACACCCAGCCACTAACACTACTCCCAGCCAGTAACACTACACCCAGCCAGTAACACTACACCCAGCCCCTAACACTACACCCAGCCCAGGAACACTACACCCATTCCCTAACACTACACCCAGCCAGTAACACTACACCCAGCCAGTAAAACTACACCCAGCCCAGTAACACTACACCCAGCCAGTAACACTACACCAATCCCTAACACTACACCCAGCCAGTAACACTACACCCAAACTGTAACACTACACACAGCCAGTAACACTACACCCAGCCCCTAACACTACTCCCAGCCAGTAACACTACACCCAGCCCAGTAAGACTACAACCAGCCCAGTAACAATACATCCAGCCAGTAACACTACATCCAGCCAGTAAGATTATACCCAGCCCCTAACACTACACCCAGCCCAGTAACACTACACCCAGCCCCTAACACTACAACAAGCCCCTAACACTACACCCAGCCAGTAACACATCACCCAGCCCAGTAACACTACACCCAGCCCAGTAACACTACACCTAGCCCCAAACACTACACCCAGCCAGTAACACTACACCCAGCACCTAACACTACACCCAGCCAGTAACACTACACCCAGCCCCTAATACTACACCCTGCCAGTAACACTACACCCAGCCCAGTAACGCTACACCCAGCCAGCAATACTACAACCAGCCAGTAACACTACACCCAGTCACCAACACTACACCCAGCCAGTAACACTACACCCAGCCAGTAACACTACTCCCAGCCCCTAACACTACACCCAGCCAGTAACATTACACCCAGCCAGTAACACTACAACCAGCCAGTAACACTACACCCAGCCACCAACACTACACCCAGCCAGTAACACTACACCCAGCCAGTAACACTACACCCAGCCAGTAACACTACACCCATTCCCTAACACTACACCCAGCCAGTAACACTACACCCAGCCAGTAAAACTACACCCAGCCCAGTAACACTACACCCAGCCAGTAACACTACACCCAAACTGTAACACTACACACAGCCAGTAACACTATACCCAGCCCCGAACACTACTCCCAGCCAGTAACACTACACCCAGCCCAGTAACACTACAACCAGCCCAGTAACAATACATCCAGCCATTAACACCACATCCAGCCAGTAAGATTATACCCAGCCCCTAACACTACACCCAGCCCAGTAACACTACACCCAGCCCCTAACACTACAACAAGCCCCTAACACTACACCCAGCCAGTAACATATCACCCAGCCCAGTAACACTACACCCAGCCCAGTAACACTACACCTAGCCCCAAACACTACACCCAGCCAGTAACACTACACCCAGCCCCTAACACTACACCCAGCCAGTAACACTAGACCCAGCCCCTAATACTACACCCAGCCAGTAACACTACACCCAGCTCAGTAACGCTACACCCAGCCAGTAATACTACAACCAGTCAGTAACACTACACCCAGTCACCAACACTACACCCAGCCAGTAACACTACACCCAGCCACCAACACTACACCCAGCCAGTAACACTACACCCAGCCAGTAACACTACACCAAGCCAGTAACACTACACCCAGCCCCTAACACTACACCCAACCCAGTAACAATACATCCAGCCAGTAACACTACACACAGCCCAGTAACACTACACCCAGTCCAGTAACACTACACCCAGCCAGTAACACTACACCCAGTTAGTAACACTACACCCAGCCACTAACACTACTCCCAGCCAGTAACACTACACCCAGCCAGTAACACTACACCCAGCCCCTAACACTACACCCAGCCCAGGAACACTACACCCATTCCCTAACACTACACCCAGCCAGTAACACTACACCCAGCCAGTAAAACTACACCCAGCCCAGTAACACTACACCCAGCCAGTAACACTACACCAATCCCTAACACTACACCCAGCCAGTAACACTACACCCAAACTGTAACACTACACACAGCCAGTAACACTACACCCAGCCCCTAACACTACTCCCAGCCAGTAACACTACACCCAGCCCAGTAACACTACAACCAGCCCAGTAACAATACATCCAGCCAGTAACACTACATCCAGCCAGTAAGATTATACCCAGCCCCTAACACTACACCCAGCCCAGTAACACTACACCCAGCCCCTAACACTACAACAAGCCCCTAACACTACACCCAGCCAGTAACACATCACCCAGCCCAGTAACACTACACCCAGCCCAGTAACACTACACCTAGCCCCAAACACTACACCCAGCCAGTAACACTACACCCAGCACCTAACACTACACCCAGCCAGTAACACTACACCCAGCCCCTAATACTACACCCAGCCAGTAACACTACACCCAGCCCAGTAACGCTACGCCCAGCCAGCAATACTACAACCAGCCAGTAACACTACACCCAGTCACCAACACTACACCCAGCCAGTAACACTACACCCAGCCAGTAACACTACACCCAGCCCCTAACACTACACCCAGCCAGTAACATTACACCCAGCCAGTAACACTACAACCAGCCAGTAACACTACACCCAGCCACCAACACTACACCCAGCCAGTAACACTACACCCAGCCAGTAACACTACACCCAGCCAGTAACACTACACCCATTCCCTAACACTACACCCAGCCAGTAACACTACACCCAGCCAGTAAAACTACACCCAGCCCAGTAACACTACACCCAGCCAGTAACACTACACCCAAACTGTAACACTACACACAGCCAGTAACACTATACCCAGCCCCGAACACTACTCCCAGCCAGTAACACTACACCCAGCCCAGTAACACTACAACCAGCCCAGTAACAATACATCCAGCCATTAACACCACATCCAGCCAGTAAGATTATACCCAGCCCCTAACACTACACCCAGCCCAGTAACACTACACCCAGCCCCTAACACTACAACAAGCCCCTAACACTACACCCAGCCAGTAACATATCACCCAGCCCAGTAACACTACACCCAGCCCAGTAACACTACACCCAGTCCAGTAACACTACACCCAGCCAGTAACACTACACCCAACCTGTAACACAACACCCAGTTAGTAACACTACACCCAGCCACTAACACTACTCCCAGCCAGTAACACTACACCCAGCCAGTAACACTACACCCAGCCCCTAACACTACACCCAGCCCAGGAACACTACACCCATTCCCTAACACTACACCCAGCCAGTAACACTACACCCAGCCAGTAAAACTACACCCAGCCCAGTAACACTACACCCAGCCAGTAACACTACACCAATCCCTAACACTACACCCAGCCAGTAACACTACACCCAAACTGTAACACTACACACAGCCAGTAACACTACACCCAGCCCCTAACACTACTCCCAGCCAGTAACACTACACCCAGCCCAGTAAGACTACAACCAGCCCAGTAACAATACATCCAGCCAGTAACACTACATCCAGCCAGTAAGATTATACCCAGCCCCTAACACTACACCCAGCCCAGTAACACTACACCCAGCCCCTAACACTACAACAAGCCCCTAACACTACACCCAGCCAGTAACACATCACCCAGCCCAGTAACACTACACCCAGCCCAGTAACACTACACCTAGCCCCAAACACTACACCCAGCCAGTAACACTACACCCAGCACCTAACACTACACCCAGCCAGTAACACTACACCCAGCCCCTAATACTACACCCAGCCAGTAACACTACACCCAGCCCAGTAACGCTACACCCAGCCAGCAATACTACAACCAGCCAGTAACACTACACCCAGTCACCAACACTACACCCAGCCAGTAACACTACACCCAGCCAGTAACACTACTCCCAGCCCCTAACACTACACCCAGCCAGTAACATTACACCCAGCCAGTAACACTACAACCAGCCAGTAACACTACACCCAGCCACCAACACTACACCCAGCCAGTAACACTACACCCAGCCAGTAACACTACACCCAGCCAGTAACACTACACCCATTCCCTAACACTACACCCAGCCAGTAACACTACACCCAGCCAGTAAAACTACACCCAGCCCAGTAACACTACACCCAGCCAGTAACACTACACCCAAACTGTAACACTACACACAGCCAGTAACACTATACCCAGCCCCGAACACTACTCCCAGCCAGTAACACTACACCCAGCCCAGTAACACTACAACCAGCCCAGTAACAATACATCCAGCCATTAACACCACATCCAGCCAGTAAGATTATACCCAGCCCCTAACACTACACCCAGCCCAGTAACACTACACCCAGCCCCTAACACTACAACAAGCCCCTAACACTACACCCAGCCAGTAACATATCACCCAGCCCAGTAACACTACACCCAGCCCAGTAACACTACACCTAGCCCCAAACACTACACCCAGCCAGTAACACTACACCCAGCCCCTAACACTACACCCAGCCAGTAACACTAGACCCAGCCCCTAATACTACACCCAGCCAGTAAAACTACACCCAGCTCAGTAACGCTACACCCAGCCAGTAATACTACAACCAGTCAGTAACACTACACCCAGTCACCAACACTACACCCAGCCAGTAACACTACACCCAGCCACCAACACTACACCCAGCCAGTAACACTACACCCAGCCAGTAACACTACACCCAGCCAGTAACACTACACCCAGCCCCTAACACTACACCCAACCCAGTAACAATACATCCAGCCAGTAACACTACACACAGCCCAGTAACACTACACCCAGTCCAGTAACACTACACCCAGCCAGTAACACTACACCCAGTTAGTAACACTACACCCAGCCACTAACACTACTCCCAGCCAGTAACACTACACCCAGCCAGTAACACTACACCCAGCCCCTAACACTACACCCAGCCCAGGAACACTACACCCATTCCCTAACACTACACCCAGCCAGTAACACTACACCCAGCCAGTAAAACTACACCCAGCCCAGTAACACTACACCCAGCCAGTAACACTACACCAATCCCTAACACTACACCCAGCCAGTAACACTACACCCAAACTGTAACACTACACACAGCCAGTAAAACTACACCCAGCCCCTAACACTACTCCCAGCCAGTAACACTACACCCAGCCCAGTAACACTACAACCAGCCCAGTAACAATACATCCAGCCAGTAACACTACATCCAGCCAGTAAGATTATACCCAGCCCCTAACACTACACCCAGCCCAGTAACACTACACCCAGCCCCTAACACTACAACAAGCCCCTAACACTACACCCAGCCAGTAACACATCACCCAGCCCAGTAACACTACACCCAGCCCAGTAACACTACACCTAGCCCCAAACACTACACCCAGCCAGTAACACTACACCCAGCACCTAACACTACACCCAGCCAGTAACACTACACCCAGCCCCTAATACTACACCCAGCCAGTAACACTACACCCAGCCCAGTAACGCTACACCCAGCCAGCAATACTACAACCAGCCAGTAACACTACACCCAGTCACCAACACTACACCCAGCCAGTAACACTACACCCAGCCAGTAACACTACACCCAGCCCCTAACACTACACCCAGCCAGTAACATTACACCCAGCCAGTAACACTACAACCAGCCAGTAACACTACACCCAGCCACCAACACTACACCCAGCCAGTAACACTACACCCAGCCAGTAACACTACACCCAGCCAGTAACACTACACCCATTCCCTAACACTACACCCAGCCAGTAACACTACACCCAGCCAGTAAAACTACACCCAGCCCAGTAACACTACACCCAGCCAGTAACACTACACCCAAACTGTAACACTACACACAGCCAGTAACACTATACCCAGCCCCGAACACTACTCCCAGCCAGTAACACTACACCCAGCCCAGTAACACTACAACCAGCCCAGTAACAATACATCCAGCCATTAACACCACATCCAGCCAGTAAGATTATACCCAGCCCCTAACACTACACCCAGCCCAGTAACACTACACCCAGCCCCTAACACTACAACAAGCCCCTAACACTACACCCAGCCAGTAACATATCACCCAGCCCAGTAACACTACACCCAGCCCAGTAACACTACACCCAGTCCAGTAACACTACACCCAGCCAGTAACACTACACCCAACCTGTAACACAACACCCAGTTAGTAACACTACACCCAGCCACTAACACTACTCCCAGCCAGTAACACTACACCCAGCCAGTAACACTACACCCAGCCCCTAACACTACACCCAGCCCAGGAACACTACACCCATTCCCTAACACTACACCCAGCCAGTAACACTACACCCAGCCAGTAAAACTACACCCAGCCCAGTAACACTACACCCAGCCAGTAACACTACACCAATCACTAACACTACACCCAGCCAGTAACACTACACCCAAACTGTAACACTACACACAGCCAGTAACACTACACCCAGCCCCTAACACTACTCCCAGCCAGTAACACTACACCCAGCCCAGTAAGACTACAACCAGCCCAGTAACAATACATCCAGCCAGTAACACTACATCCAGCCAGTAAGATTATACCCAGCCCCTAACACTACACCCAGCCCAGTAACACTACACCCAGCCCCTAACACTACAACAAGCCCCTAACACTACACCCAGCCAGTAACACATCACCCAGCCCAGTAACACTACACCCAGCCCAGTAACACTACACCTAGCCCCAAACACTACACCCAGCCAGTAACACTACACCCAGCACCTAACACTACACCCAGCCAGTAACACTACACCCAGCCCCTAATACTACACCCAGCCAGTAACACTACACCCAGCCCAGTAACGCTACACCCAGCCAGCAATACTACAACCAGCCAGTAACACTACACCCAGTCACCAACACTACACCCAGCCAGTAACACTACACCCAGCCAGTAACACTACTCCCAGCCCCTAACACTACACCCAGCCAGTAACATTACACCCAGCCAGTAACACTACAACCAGCCAGTAACACTACACCCAGCCACCAACACTACACCCAGCCAGTAACACTACACCCAGCCAGTAACACTACACCCAGCCAGTAACACTACACCCATTCCCTAACACTACACCCAGCCAGTAACACTACACCCAGCCAGTAAAACTACACCCAGCCCAGTAACACTACACCCAGCCAGTAACACTACACCCAAACTGTAACACTACACACAGCCAGTAACACTATACCCAGCCCCGAACACTACTCCCAGCCAGTAACACTACACCCAGCCCAGTAACACTACAACCAGCCCAGTAACAATACATCCAGCCATTAACACCACATCCAGCCAGTAAGATTATACCCAGCACCTAACACTACACCCAGCCCAGTAACACTACACCCAGCCCCTAACACTACAACAAGCCCCTAACACTACACCCAGCCAGTAACATATCACCCAGCCCAGTAACACTACACCCAGCCCAGTAACACTACACCTAGCCCCAAACACTACACCCAGCCAGTAACACTACACCCAGCCCCTAACACTACACCCAGCCAGTAACACTAGACCCAGCCCCTAATACTACACCCAGCCAGTAACACTACACCCAGCTCAGTAACGCTACACCCAGCCAGTAATACTACAACCAGTCAGTAACACTACACCCAGTCACCAACACTACACCCAGCCAGTAACACTACACACAGCCCCTAACACTACACCCAGTTAGTAACAATACATCCAGCCAGTAACACTACACCCAGCCAGTAAGATTACACCCAGCCCAGTAACACTACACCCAGCCAGTAACACTACACCCATCCCCTAACACTACACCCAGCCAGTAACACTACACCCAACCTGTAACACTACACCCAGTTAGTAACACTACACCCAGCCACTAACACTACTCCCAGCCCAGGAACACTACACCCATTCCCTAACACTACACCCAGCCAGTAAAACACTACACCCAGCCTGTAAAACTACACCCAGCCCAGTAACACTACACCCAGCCAGTAACACTACACCCATCCCTAACACTACACCCAGCCAGTAACACTACACCCAAACTGTAACACTACACACAGCCAGTAACACTACACCCAGCCCCTAACACTACTCCCAGCAAGTAACACTACACCCAGCCAGTAACTCTACACCCAGACCCTAACACTACACCTAGCCAGTAACACTACACCCAGACCCTAATACTACACCCAGCCAGTAACACTACACCCAGCCCAGTAACACTACACCCAGCCAGTAACACTACAACCAGCCAGTAACACTACACCCAGCCACCAACACTACACCCAGCCAGTAACACTACACCCAGCCCCTAACACTACAACCAACCCAGTAACAATACATCCAGCCAGTAACACTACACCCAGCCCAGTAACACTACACCCAGCCAGTAACACTACACCCAACCTGTAACACAACACCCAGTTAGTAACACTACACCCAGCCACTAACACTACTCCCAGCCAGTAACACTACACCCAGCCAGTAACACTACACCCATCCCTAACACTACACCCAGCCAGTAACACTACACCCAAACTGTAACACTACACACAGCCAGTAACACTACACCCAGCCCCTAACACTACTCCCAGCCAGTAACACTACACCCAGCCCAGTAACACTACAACCAGCCCAGTAACAATACATCCAGCCAGTAACACTACATCCAGCCAGTAAGATTATACCCAGCCCCTAACACTACACCCAGCCCCTAACACTACACCCAGCCAGTAACACATCACCCAGCCCAGTAACACTACACCCAGCCCAGTAACACTACACCTAGCCCCAAACACTACACCCAGCCAGTAACACTACACCCAGCCCCTAACACTACACCCAGCCAGTAACACTACACCCAGCCCCTAATACTACACCCAGCCAGTAACACTACACCCAGCCCAGTAACGCTACACCCAGCCAGTAATACTACAACCAGCCAGTAACACTACACCCAGTCACCAACACTACACCCAGCCAGTAACACTACACCCAGCCAGTAACACTACACCCAGCCCCTAACACTACACCCAGCCAGTAACATTACACCCAGCCAGTAACACTACAACCAGCCAGTAACACTACACCCAGCCACCAACACTACACCCAGCCAGTAACACTACACCCAGCCAGTAACACTACACCCAGCCAGTAACACTACACCCATTCCCTAACACTACACCCAGCCAGTAACACTACACCCAGCCAGTAAAACTACACCAAGCCCAGTAACACTACACCCAGCCAGTAACACTACACCCAAACTATAACACTACACACAGCCAGTAACACTATACCCAGCCCCGAACACTACTCCCAGCCAGTAACACTACACCCAGCCCAGTAACACTACAACCAGCCCAGTAACAATACATCCAGCCAGTAACACCACATCCAGCCAGTAAGATTATACCCAGCCCCTAACACTACACCCAGCCCAGTAACACTACACCCAGCCCCTAACACTACAACAAGCCCCTAACACTACACCCAGCCAGTAACATATCACCCAGCCCAGTAACACTACACCCAGCCCAGTAACACTACACCTAGCCCCAAACACTACACCCAGCCAGTAAAACTACACCCAGCCCCTAACACTACACCCAGCCAGTAACACTAGACCCAGCCTCTAATACTACACCCAGCCAGTAACACTACACCCAGCTCAGTAACGCTACACCCAGCCAGTAATACTACAACCAGTCAGTAACACTACACCCAGTCACCAACACTACACCCAGCCAGTAACACTACACCCAGCCAGTAACACTACACACAGCCCCTAACACTACACCCAGTTAGTAACAATACATCCAGCCAGTAACACTACACCCAGCCAGTAAGATTACACCCAGCCCAGTAACACTACACCCAGCCAGTAACACTACACCCATCCCCTAACACTACACCCAGCCAGTAACACTACACCCAACCTGTAACACTACACCCAGTTAGTAACACTACACCCAGCCACTAACACTACTCCCAGCCCAGGAACACTACACCCATTCCCTAACACTACACCCAGCCACTAACACTACTCCCAGCCAGTAACACTACACCCAGCCAGTAACACTACACCCAGCCCCTAACACTACACCCAGCCCAGGAACACTACACCCATTCCCTAACACTACACCCAGCCAGTAACACTACACCCAGCCAGTAAAACTACACCCAGCCCAGTAACACTACACCCAGCCAGTAACAGTACACCCATCCCTAACACTACACCCAGCCAGTAACACTACACCCAAACTGTAACACTACACACAGCCAGTAACACTACACCCAGCCCCTAACACTACTCCCAGCCAGTAACACTACAACCAGCCCAGTAACAATACATCCAGCCAGTAACACTACATCCAGCCAGTAAGATTATACCCAGCCCATAACACTACACCCAGCCCAGTAACACTACAACCAGCCCAGTAACAATACATCCAGCCAGTAACACTACATCCAGCCAGTAAGATTATACCCAGCCCATAACACTACACCCAGCCCAGTAACACTACACCCAGCCCCTAACACTACAACAAGCCCCTAACACTACACCCAGCCAGTAACACATCACCCAGCCCAGTAACACTACACCCAGCCCAGTAACACTACACCTAGCCCCAAACACTACACCCAGCCAGTAACACTACACCCAGCCCCTAACACTACACCCAGCCAGTAACACTACACCCAGCCCATAATACTACACCCAGCCAGTAACACAACACCCAGCCCAGTAACGCTACACCCAGCCAGTAATACTACAACCAGCCAGTAACACTACACCCAGTCACCAACACTACACCCAGCCAGTAACACTACACCCAGCCAGTAACACTACACCCAGCCCCTAACACTACACCCAGCCAGTAACATTACACCCAGCCAGTAACACTACAACCAGCCAGTAACACTACACACAGCCACCAACACTACACCCAGCCAGTAACACTACACCCAGCCAGTAACACTACACCCAGCCAGTAACACTACACCCATTCCCTAACACTACACCCAGCCAGTAACACTACACCCAGCCAGTAAAACTACACCCAGCCCAGTAACACTACACCCAGCCAGTAACACTACACTAAAACTGTAACACTACACACAGCCAGTAACACTATACCCAGCCCCGAACACTACTCCCAGCCAGTAACACTACACCCAGCCCAGTAACACTACAACCAGCCCAGTAACAATACATCCAGCCAGTAACACCACATCCAGCCAGTAAGATTATACCCATCCCCTAACACTACACCCAGCCAGTAACACTACACCCAACCTGTAACACTACACCCAGTTAGTAACACTACACCCAGCCACTAACACTACTCCCAGCCCAGGAACACTACACCCATTCCCTAACACTACACCCAGCCACTAACACTACTCCCAGCCAGTAACACTACACCCAGCCAGTAACACTACACCCAGCCCCTAACACTACACCCAGCCCAGGAACACTACACCCATTCCCTAACACTACACCCAGCCAGTAACACTACACCCAGCCAGTAAAACTACACCCAGCCCAGTAACACTACACCCAGCCAGTAACAGTACACCCATCCCTAACACTAAACCCAGCCAGTAACACTACACCCAAACTGTAACACTACACACAGCCAGTAACACTACACCCAGCCCCTAACACTACTCCCAGCCAGTAACACTACAACCAGCCCAGTAACAATACATCCAGCCAGTAACACTACATCCAGCCAGTAAGATTATACCCAGCCCATAACACTACACCCAGCCCAGTAACACTACAACCAGCCCAGTAACAATACATCCAGCCAGTAACACTACATCCAGCCAGTAAGATTATACCCAGCCCATAACACTACACCCAGCCCAGTAACACTACACCCAGCCCCTAACACTACAACAAGCCCCTAACACTACACCCAGCCAGTAACACATCACCCAGCCCAGTAACACTACACCCAGCCCAGTAACACTACACCTAGCCCCAAACACTACACCCAGCCAGTAACACTACACCCAGCCCCTAACACTACACCCAGCCAGTAACACTACACCCAGCCCCTAATACTACACCCAGCCAGTAACACTACACCCAGCCCAGTAACGCTACACCCAGCCAGTAATACTACAACCAGCCAGTAACACTACACCCAGTCACCAACACTACACCCAGCCAGTAACACTACACCCAGCCAGTAACACTACACCCAGCCCCTAACACTACACCCAGCCAGTAACATTACACCCAGCCAGTAACACTACAACCAGCCAGTAACACTACACACAGCCACCAACACTACACCCAGCCAGTAACACTACACCCAGCCAGTAACACTACACCCAGCCAGTAACACTACACCCATTCCCTAACACTACACCCAGCCAGTAACACTACACCCAGCCAGTAAAACTACACCCAGCCCAGTAACACTACACCCAGCCAGTAACACTACACTAAAACTGTAACACTACACACAGCCAGTAACACTATACCCAGCCCCGAACACTACTCCCAGCCAGTAACACTACACCCAGCCCAGTAACACTACAACCAGCCCAGTAACAATACATCCAGCCAGTAACACCACATCCAGCCAGTAAGATTATACCCAGCCCCTAACACTACACCCAGCCCAGTAACACTACACCCAGCCCCTAACACTACAACAAGCCCCTAACACTACACCCAGCCAGTAACATATCACCCAGCCCAGTAACACTACACCCAGCCCAGTAACACTACACCTAGCCCCAAACACTACACCCAGCCAGTAACACTACACCCAGCCCCTAACACTACACCCAGCCAGTAACACTAGACCCAGCCCCTAATACTACACCCAGCCAGTAACACTACACTCAGCTCAGTAACACTACACCCAGTTAGTAACAATACATCCAGCCAGTAACACTACACCCAGCCAGTAAGATTACACCCAGCCCAGTAACACTACACCCAGCCAGTAACACTACACCCATCCCCTAACACTACACCCAGCCAGTAACACTACACCCAACCTGTAACACTACACCCAGTTAGTAACACTACACCCAGCCACTAACACTACTCCCAGCCCAGGAACACTACACCCATTACCTAACACTACACCCAGCCAGTAAAACACTACACCCAGCCCCTAATACTACACCCAGCCAGTAACACTACACCCAGCCCAGTAACACTACACCCAGCCAGTAAAACTACAACCAGCCAGTAACACTACACCCAGCCACCAACACTACACCCAGCCAGTAACACTACACCCAGCCAGTAACACTACACCCAGCCAGTAACACTACACCCAGCCCCTAACACTACACCCAACCCAGTAACAATACATCCAGCCAGTAACACTACACCCAGCCCAGTAACAATACACCCAGCCAGTAACACTACACCCAACCTGTAACACAACACCCAGTTAGTAACACTACACCCAGCCACTAACACTACTCCCAGCCAGTAACACTACACCCAGCCAGTAACACTACACCCAGCCCCTAACACTACACCCAGCCCAGGAACACTACACCCATTCCCTAACACTACACCCAGCCAGTAACACTACACCCAGCCAGTAACACTACACCCAGCCCAGTAACGCTACACCCAGCCAGTAATACTACAACCAGCCAGTAACACTACACCCAGTCACCAACACTACACCCAGCCAGTAACACTACACCCAGCCAGTAACACTACACCCAGCCCCTAACACTACACCCAGCCAGTAACATTACACCCAGCCAGTAACACTACAACCAGCCAGTAACACTACACCCAGCCACCAACACTACACCCAGCCAGTAACACTACACCCAGCCAGTAACACTACACCCAGCCAGTAACACTACACCCATTCCCTAACACTACACCCAGCCAGTAACACTACACCCAGCCAGTAAAACTACACCCAGCCCAGTAACACTACACCCAGCCAGTAACACTACACTAAAACTGTAACACTACACACAGCCAGTAACACTATACCCAGCCCCGAACACTACTCCCAGCCAGTAACACTACACCCAGCCCAGTAACACTACAACCAGCCCAGTAACAATACATCCAGCCAGTAACACCACATCCAGCCAGTAAGATTATACCCAGCCCCTAACACTACACCCAGCCCAGTAACACTACACCCAGCCCCTAACACTACAACAAGCCCCTAACACTACACCCAGCCAGTAACATATCACCGAGCCCAGTAACACTACACCCAGCCCAGTAACACTACACCTAGCCCCAAACACTACACCCAACCTGTAACACAACACCCAGTTAGTAACACTACACCCAGCCACTAACACTACTCCCAGCCAGTAACACTACACCCAGCCAGTAACACTACACCCAGCCCCTAACACTACACCCAGCCCAGGAACACTACACCCATTCCCTAACACTACACCCAGCCAGTAACACTACACCCAGCCAGTAACACTACACCCAGCCCAGTAACGCTACACCCAGCCAGTAATACTACAACCAGCCAGTAACACTACACCCAGTCACCAACACTACACCCAGCCAGTAACACTACACCCAGCCAGTAACACTACACCCAGCCCCTAACACTACACCCAGCCAGTAACACCACATCCAGCCAGTAAGATTATACCCAGCCCCTAACACTACACCCAGCCCAGTAACACTACACCCAGCCCCTAACACTACAACAAGCCCCTAACACTACACCCAGCCAGTAACATATCACCGAGCCCAGTAACACTACACCCAGCCCAGTAACACTACACCTAGCCCCAAACACTACACCCAGCCAGTAACACTACACCCAGCCCCTAACACTACACCCAGCCAGTAACACTAGACCCAGCCCCTAATACTACACCCAGCCAGTAACACTACACTCAGCTCAGTAACGCTACACCCAGCCAGTAATACTACAACCAGTCAGTAACACTACACCCAGTCACCAACACTACACCCAGCCAGTAACACTACACCCAGCCAGTAACACTACACCCAGCCCAGGAACACTACACCCATTACCTAACACTACACCCAGCCAGTAAAACACTACACCCAGCCCCTAATACTACACCCAGCCAGTAACACTACACCCAGCCCAGTAACACTACACCCAGCCAGTAAAACTACAACCAGCCAGTAACACTACACCCAGCCACCAACACTACACCCAGCCAGTAACACTACACCCAGCCAGTAACACTACACCCAGCCAGTAACACTACACCCAGCCCCTAACACTACACCCAACCCAGTAACAATACATCCAGCCAGTAACACTACACCCAGCCCAGTAACACTACACCCAGCCAGTAACACTACACCCAACCTGTAACACAACACCCAGTTAGTAACACTACACCCAGCCACTAACACTACTCCCAGCCAGTAACACTACACCCAGCCAGTAACCCTACACCCAGCCCCTAACACTACACCCAGCCCAGGAACACTACACCCATTCCCTAACACTACACCCAGCCAGTAACACTACACCCAGCCAGTAACACTACACCCAGCCCAGTAACGCTACACCCAGCCAGTAATACTACAACCAGCCAGTAACACTACACCCAGTCACCAACACTACACCCAGCCAGTAACACTACACCCAGCCAGTAACACTACACCCAGCCCCTAACACTACACCCAGCCAGTAACATTACACCCAGCCAGTAACACTACAACCAGCCAGTAACACTACACCCAGCCACCAACACTACACCCAGCCAGTAACACTACACCCAGCCAGTAACACTACACCCAGCCAGTAACACTACACCCATTCCCTAACACTACACCCAGCCAGTAACACTACACCCAGCCAGTAAAACTACACCCAGCCCAGTAACACTACACCCAGCCAGTAACACTACACTAAAACTGTAACACTACACACAGCCAGTAACACTATACCCAGCCCCGAACACTACTCCCAGCCAGTAACACTACACCCAGCCCAGTAACACTACACCCATTACCTAACACTACACCCAGCCAGTAAAACACTACACCCAGCCCCTAATACTACACCCAGCCAGTAACACTACACCCAGCCCAGTAACACTACACCCAGCCAGTAACACTACACCCAACCTGTAACACTACACCCAGTTAGTAACACTACACCCAGCCACTAACACTACTCCCAGCCCAGGAACACTACACCCATTACCTAACACTACACCCAGCCAGTAAAACACTACACCCAGCCCCTAATACTACACCCAGCCAGTAACACTACACCCAGCCCAGTAACACTACACCCAGCCAGTAAAACTACAACCAGCCAGTAACACTACACCCAGCCACCAACACTACACCCAGCCAGTAACACTACACCCAGCCAGTAACACTACACCCAGCCAGTAACACTACACCCAGCCCCTAACACTACACCCAACCCAGTAACAATACATCCAGCCAGTAACACTACACCCAGCCCAGTAACACTACACCCAGCCAGTAACACTACACCCAACCTGTAACACAACACCCAGTTAGTAAAACTACACCCAGCCACTAACACTACTCCCAGCCAGTAACACTACACCCAGCCAGTAACAATACACCCAGCCCCTAACACTACACCCAGCCCAGGAACACTACACCCATTCCCTAACACTACACCCAGCCAGTAACACTACACCCAGCCAGTAAAACTACACCCAGCCCAGTAACACTACACCCAGCCAGTAACACTACACCCATCCCTAACACTACACCCAGCCAGTAACACTACACCCAAACTGTAACACTACACACAGCCAGTAACACTACACACAGCCCCTAACACTACTCCCAGCCAGTAACACTACACCCAGCCCAGTAACACTACAACCTGCCCAGTAACAATACATCCAGCCAGTAACACTACATCCAGCCAGTAAGATTATACCCAGCCCCTAACACTACACCCAGCCCAGTAACACTACACCCAGCCCCTAACACTACAACAAGCCCCTAACACTACACCCAGCCAGTAACACATCACCCAGCCCAGTAACACTACACCCAGCCCAGTAACACAACACCTAGCCCCAAACACTACACCCAGCCAGTAACACTACACCCAGCCCCTAATACTACACCCAGTTAGTAACACTACACCCAGCCACTAACACTACTCCCAGCCCAGGAACGCTACACCCATTACCTAACACTACACCCAGCCAGTAAAACACTACACCCAGCCCCTAATACTACACCCAGCCAGTAACACTACACCCAGCCCAGTAACACTACACCCAGCCAGTAAAACTACAACCAGCCAGTAACACTACACCCAGCCACCAACACTACACCCAGCCAGTAACACTACACCCAGCCAGTAACACTACACCCAGCCAGTAACACTACACCCAGCCCCTAACACTACACCCAACCCAGTAACAATACATCCAGCCAGTAACACTACACCCAGCCCAGTAACACTACACCCAGCCAGTAACACTACACCCAACCTGTAACACAACACCCAGTTAGTAAAACTACACCCAGCCACTAACACTACTCCCAGCCAGTAACACTACACCCAGCCAGTAACACTACACCCAGCCCCTAACACTACACCCAGCCCAGGAACACTACACCCATTCCCTAACACTACACCCAGCCAGTAACACTACACCCAGCCAGTAAAACTACACCCAGCCCAGTAACACTACACCCAGCCAGTAACACTACACCCATCCCTAACACTACACCCAGCCAGTAACACTACACCCAAACTGTAACACTACACACAGCCAGTAACACTACACACAGCCCCTAACACTACTCCCAGCCAGTAACACTACACCCAGCCCAGTAACACTACAACCTGCCCAGTAACAATACATCCAGCCAGTAACACTACATCCAGCCAGTAAGATTATACCCAGCCCCTAACACTACACCCAGCCCAGTAACACTACAAACCAGCCCCTAACACTACAACAAGCCCCTAACACTACACCCAGCCAGTAACACATCACCCAGCCCAGTAACACTACACCCAGCCCAGTAACACAACACCTAGCCCCAAACACTACACCCAGCCAGTAACACTACACCCAGCCCCTAATACTACACCCAGCTAGTAACACTACACCCAGCCCAGTAACGCTACACCCAGCCAGTAATACTACAACCAGCCAGTAACACTACACCCAGTCACCAACACTACACCCAGCCAGTAACACTACACCCAGCCAGTAACACTACACCCAGCCCCTAACACTACACCCAGCCAGTAACATTACACCCAGCCAGTAACACTACACCCAGCCAGTTACACTACACCAAGCCCAGTAACGTTACACCCAGCCAGTAATACTACAACCAGCAAGTAACACTACACCCAGTCACCAACACTACACCCAGCCAGTAACACTACACCCAGCCAGTAACACTACACCCAGCCCCTAACACTACACCCAGCCAGTAACATTACACCCAGCCAGTAACACTACAACCAGCCAGTAACACTACACCCAGCCAGTAACACTACACCCAGCCAGTAACACTACACCCAGCCAGTTACACTACACCAAGCCCGTAACACTACAACCAGCCCCTTACACTACACCCAGCCCCTAACACTACACCCAGCCAGTAACACTACACCCAGCCAGTAACACTACACCCAGCCCCTAACACTACACCCAGTCCAGTAACAATACATCCAGCCAGTAACACTACACCCAGCCAGTAACATTACACCCAGCCCAGTAACACTACACCCAGCCAGTAACACTACACCCATCCCCTAACACTACACCCAGCCAGTAACACTACACCCAACCTGTAACACTACACCCAGTTAGTAACACTACACCCAGCCACTACCACTACTCCCAGCCCAGGAACACTACACCCATTCCCTAACACTACACCCAGCCAGTAAAACACTACACCCAGCCAGTAAAACTACACCCAGCCCAGTAACACTACACCCAGCCAGTAACACTACACCCATCACTAACACTACACCCAGCCCAGTAACACTACACCAAGCCAGTAACACTACACCCATCCCTAACACTACACCCAGCCCAGTAACACTACACCCAGCCAGTAACACTACACCCAAACTGTAACACTACACACAGCCAGTAACACTACACCCAGCCCCTAACACTACTCCCAGCAAGTAACACTACACCCAGCCAGTAACTCTACACCCAGACCCTAACACTACACCCAGCCAGTAACACTACACCCTGCCGCTAATACTACACCCAGCCAGTAACACTACACCCAGCCCAGAAACACTACACCCAGCCAGTAACACTACAACCAGCCAGTAACACTACACCCAGCCACCAACACTACACCCAGCCAGTAACACTACACCCAGCCAGTAACACTACACCCAGCCAGTAACACTACACCCATTCCCTAACACTACACCCAGCCAGTAACACTACACCCAGCCAGTAAAACTACACCCAGCCCAGTAACACTACACCCAGCCAGTAACACTACACCAAACTGTAACACTACACACAGCCAGTAACACTACACCCAGCCCCTAACACTACTCCCAGCCAGTAACACTACACCCAGCCCAGTAACACTACAACCAGCCCAGTAACAATACATCCAGCCAGTAACACCACATCCAGCCAGTAAGATTATACCCAGCCCCTAACACTACACCCAGCCCAGTAACACTACACCCAGCCCCTAACACTACAACAAGCCCCTAACACTACACCCAGCCAGTAACATATCACCCAGCCCAGTAACACTACACCCAGCCCAGTAACACTCCACCTAGCCCCAAACACTACACCCAGCCAGTAACACTACACCCAGCCCCTAACACTACACCCAGCCATTAACACTACACCCAGCTCAGTAACGCTACACCCAGCCAGTAATACTACAACCAGTCAGTAACACTACACCCAGTCACCAACACTACACCCAGCCAGTAACACTACACCCAGCAAGTAACACTACACACAGCCCCTAACACTACACCCAGTTACTAACAATACATCCAGCCAGTAACACTAAACCCAGCCCGTAAGATTACACCCAGCCCAGTAACACTACACCCAGCCAGTAACACTACACCCATCCCCTAACACTACACCCAGCCAGTAACACTACACCCAACCTGTAACACTACACCCAGTTAGTAACACTACACCCAGCCACTAACACTACTCCCAGCCCAGGAACACTACACCCAGCCAGTAACACGACACCCATCCCTAACACTACACCCAGCCAGTAACACTACACCCAAACTGTAACACTACACACAGCCAGTAACACTACACCCAGCCCCTAACACTACTCCCAGCAAGTAACACTACACCCAGCCAGTAACTCTACACCCAGACCCTAACACTACACCCAGCCAGTAACACTACACCCAGCCCCTAATACTACACCCAGCCAGTAACACTACACCCAGCCCAGTAACACTACACCCAGCCAGTAACACTACAACCAGCCAGTAACACTACACCCAGCCACCAACACTACACCCAGCCAGTAACATTACACCCAGCCAGTAACACTACACCCAGCCAGCAACACTACACACAGCCCCTAACACTACACCCAACCCAGTAACAATACATCCAGCCATTAACACTACACCCAGCCCAGTAACACTACACCCAGCCCAGTAACACTACACCCAGCCCAGTAACACTACACCCAGCCAGTAACACTACACCCAACCTGTAACACAACACCCAGTTAGTAACACTACACCCAGCCACTAACACTACTCCCAGCCAGTAACACTACACCCAGCCAGTAACACTACACCCAGCCCCTAACACTACACCCAGCCCAGGAACACTACACCCATTCCCTAACACTACACCCAGCCAGTAACACTACACCCAGCCAGTAAAACTACACCCAGCCCAGTAACACTACACCCAGCCAGTAACACTACACCCATCCCTAACACTACACCCAGCCAGTAACACTACACCCAAACTGTAACACTACACACAGCCAGTAACACTACACCCAGCCCCTAACACTACAACAAGCCCCTAACACTACACCCAGCCAGTAACACTACACCCAGCCCAGTAACACTACACCCAGCCCAGTAACACTCCACCTAGCCCCAAACACTACACCCAGCCAGTAACACTACACCCAGCCCCTAACACTACACCCAGCCAGTAACACTACACCCAGCTCAGTAACGCTACACCCAGCCAGTAATACTACAACCAGTCAGTAACACTACACCCAGTCACCAACACTACACCCAGCCAGTAACACTACACCCAGCCAGTAACACTACACACAGCCCCTAACACTACACCCAGTTACTAACAATACATCCAGCCAGTAACACTAAACCCAGCCCGTAAGATTACACCCAGCCCAGTAACACTACACCCAGCCAGTAACACTACACCCATCCCCTAACACTACACCCAGCCAGTAACACTACACCCAACCTGTAACACTACACCCAGTTAGTAACACTACACCCAGCCACTAACACTACTCCCAGCCCAGGAACACTACACCCAGCCAGTAACACTACACCCATCCCTAACACTACACCCAGCCAGTAACACTACACCCAAACTGTAACACTACACACAGCCAGTAACACTACACCCAGACCCTAACACTACACCCAGCCAGTAACACTACACCCAGCCCCTAATACTACACCCAGCCAGTAACACTACACCCAGCCCAGTAACACTACACCCAGCCAGTAACACTACAACCAGCCAGTAACACTACACCCAGCCACCAACACTACACCCAGCCAGTAACACTACACCCAGCCAGTAACACTACACCCAGCCAGTAACACTACACCCAGCCCCTAACACTACACCCAACCCAGTAACAATACATCCAGCCAGTAACAATACACCCAGCCCAGTAACACTACACCCAGCCCAGTAACACTACACCCAGCCAGTAACACTACACCCAACCTGTAACACAACACCCAGTTAGTAACACTACACCCAGCCACTAACACTACTCCCAGCCAGTAACACTACACCCAGCCAGTAACACTACACCCAGCCCAGTAAAACTACACCCAGCCCAGTAATACTACACCCAGCCAGTAACACTACACCCATCCCTAACACTACACCCAGCCAGTAACACTACACCCAACCTGTAACACTACACCCAGCCAGTAACACGACACCCATCCCTAACACTACACCCAGCCAGTAACACTACACCCAAACTGTAACTCTACACACAGCCAGTAACACTACACCCAGCCCCTAACACTACTCCCAGCAAGTAACACTACACCCAGCCAGTAACTCTACACCCAGACCCTAACACTACACCCAGCCAGTAACACTACACCCAGCCCCTAATACTACACCCAGCCAGTAACACTACACCCAGCCCAGTAACACTACACCCAGCCAGTAACACTACAACCAGCCAGTAACACTACACCCAGCCACCAACACTACACCCAGCCAGTAACATTACACCCAGCCAGTAACACTACACCCAGCCAGCAACACTACACACAGCCCCTAACACTACACCCAACCCAGTAACAATACATCCAGCCAGTAACACTACACCCAGCCCAGTAACACTACACCCAGCCCAGTAACACTACACCCAGCCCAGTAACACTACACCCAGCCAGTAACACTACACCCAACCTGTAACACAACACCCAGTTAGAAACACTACACCCAGCCACTAACACTACTCCCAGCCAGTAACACTACACCCAGCCAGTAACACTACACCCAGCCCCTAACACTACACCCAGCCCAGGAACACTACACCCATTCCCTAACACTACACCCAGCCAGTAACACTACACCCAGCCAGTAAAACTACACCCAGCCCAGTAACACTACACCCAGCCAGTAACACTACACCCAAACTGTAACTCTACACACAGCCAGTAACACTACACCCAGCCCCTAACACTACTCCCAGCAAGTAACACTACACCCAGCCAGTAACTCTACACCCAGACCCTAACACTACACCCAGCCAGTAACACTACACCCAGCCCCTAATACTACACCCAGCCAGTAACACTACACCCAGCCCAGTAACACTACACCCAGCCAGTAACACTACAACCAGCCAGTAACACTACACCCAGCCACCAACACTACACCCAGCCAGTAACATTACACCCAGCCAGTAACACTACACCCAGCCAGCAACACTACACACAGCCCCTAACACTACACCCAACCCAGTAACAATACATCCAGCCAGTAACACTACACCCAGCCCAGTAACACTACACCCAGCCCAGTAACACTACACCCAGCCCAGTAACACTACACCCAGCCAGTAACACTACACCCAACCTGTAACACAACACCCAGTTAGAAACACTACACCCAGCCACTAACACTACTCCCAGCCAGTAACACTACACCCAGCCAGTAACACTACACCCAGCCCCTAACACTACACCCAGCCCAGGAACACTACACCCATTCCCTAACACTACACCCAGCCAGTAACACTACACCCAGCCAGTAAAACTACACCCAGCCCAGTAACACTACACCCAGCCAGTAACACTACACCCATCCCTAACACTACACCCAGCCAGTAACACTACACCCAAACTGTAACACTACACACAGCCAGTAACACTACACCCAGCCCCTAACACTACAACAAGCCCCTAACACTACACCCAGCCAGTAACACTACACCCAGCCCAGTAACACTACACCCAGCCCAGTAACACTCCACCTAGCCCCAAACACTACACCCAGCCAGTAACACTACACCCAGCCCCTAACACTACACCCAGCCAGTAACACTACACCCAGCTCAGTAACGCTACACCCAGCCAGTAATACTACAACCAGTCAGTAACACTACACCCAGTCACCAACACTACACCCAGCCAGTAACACTACACCCAGCCAGTAACACTACACACAGCCCCTAACACTACACCCAGTTACTAACAATACATCCAGCCAGTAACACTAAACCCAGCCCGTAAGATTACACCCAGCCCAGTAACACTACACCCAGCCAGTAACACTACACCCATCCCCTAACACTACACCCAGCCAGTAACACTACACCCAACCTGTAACACTACACCCAGTTAGTAATACTACACCCAGCCACTAACACTACTCCCAGCCCAGGAACACTACACCCAGCCAGTAACACGACACCCATCCCTAACACTACACCCAGCCAGTAACACTACACCCAAACTGTAACACTACACACAGCCAGTAACACTACACCCAGACCCTAACACTACACCCAGCCAGTAACACTACACCCAGCCCCTAATACTACACCCAGCCAGTAACACTACACCCAGCCCAGTAACACTACACCCAGCCAGTAACACTACAACCAGCCAGTAACACTACACCCAGCCACCAACACTACACCCAGCCAGTAACACTACACCCAGCCAGTAACACTACACCCAGCCAGTAACACTACACCCAGCCCCTAACACTACACCCAACCCAGTAACAATACATCCAGCCAGTAACAATACACCCAGCCCAGTAACACTACACCCAGCCCAGTAACACTACACCCAGCCAGTAACACTACACCCAACCTGTAACACAACACCCAGTTAGTAACACTACACCCAGCCACTAACACTACTCCCAGCCAGTAACACTACACCCAGCCAGTAACACTACACCCAGCCCAGTAAAACTACACCCAGCCCAGTAATACTACACCCAGCCAGTAACACTACACCCATCCCTAACACTACACCCAGCCAGTAACACTACACCCAACCTGTAACACTACACCCAGTTAGTAACACTACACCCAGCCACTAACACTACTCCCAGCCCAGGAACACTACACCCAGCCAGTAACACGACACCCATCCCTAACACTACACCCAGCCAGTAACACTACACCCAAACTGTAACACTACACCCAGCCAGTAACACTACAACCAGCCAGTAACACTACACCCAGCCACCAACACTACACCCAGCCAGTAACACTACACCCAGCCAGTAACACTACACCCAGCCCCTAACACTACACCCAACCCAGTAACAATACATCCAGCCAGTAACAATACACCCAGCCCAGTAACACTACACCCAGCCCAGTAACACTACACCCAGCCAGTAACACTACACCCAACCTGTAACACAACACCCAGTTAGTAACACTACACCCAGCCACTAACACTACTCCCAGCCAGTAACACTACACCCAGCCAGTAACACTACACCCAGCCCAGTAAAACTACACCCAGCCCAGTAATACTACACCCAGCCAGTAACACTACACCCATCCCTAACACTACACCCAGCCAGTAACACTACACCCAGCCAGTAAAACTACACCCAGCCCAGTAATACTACACCCAGCCAGTAACACTACACCCATCCCTAACACTACACCCAGCCAGTAACACTACACCCAAACTGTAACACTACACACAGCCAGTAACACTACACCCAGCCCCTAACACTACTCCCAGCCAGTAACACTACACCCAGCCCAGTAACACTACAACCAGCCCAGTAACAATACATCCAGCCAGTAACACTACATCCAGCCAGTAAGATTATACCCAGCCCCTAACACTACACCCAGCCCAGTAACACTACACCCAGCCCCTAACACTACAACAAGCCCCTAACACTACACCCAGCCAGTAACACATCACCCAGCGCAGTAACACTACACCAAGCCCAGTAACACTACACCTAGCCCCAAACACTACACCCAGCCAGTAACACTACACCCAGCCAGTAACACTACACCCAGCCCCTAATACTACACCCAGCCAGTAACACTACACCCAGCCCAGTAACGCTACACCCAGCCAGCAATACTACAACCAGCCAGTAACACTACACCCAGTCACCAACACTACACCCAACCAGTAACACTACACCCAGCCAGTAACACTACACCCAGCCCCTAACACTACACCCAGCCAGTAACATTACACCCAGCCAGTAACACTACAACCAGCCAGTAACACTACACCCAGCCACCAACACTACACCCAGCCAGTAACACTACACCCAGCCAGTAACACTACACCCAGCCAGTAACACTACACCCATTCCCTAACACTACACCCAGCCAGTAACACTACACCCAGCCAGTAAAACTACACCCAGCCCAGTAACACTACACCCATCCAGTAACACTACACCCAAACTGTAACACTACACACAGCCAGTAACACTATACCCAGCCCCGAACACTACTCCCAGCCAGTAACACTACACCCAGCCCAGTAACACTACAACCAGCCCAGTAACAATACATCCAGCCAGTAACACCACATCCAGCCAGTAAGATTATACCCAGCCCCTAACACTACACCTAGCCCAGTAACACTACACCCAGCCCCTAACACTACAACAAGCCCCTAACACTACACCCAGCCAGTAACATATCACCCAGCCCAGCAACACTACACCCAGCCCAGTAACACTACACCTAGCCCCAAACACTACACCCAGCCAGTAACACTACACCCAGCCCCTAACACTACACCCAGCCAGTAACACTAGACCCAGCCCCTAATACTACACCCAGCCAGTAACACTACACCCAGCTCAGTAACGCTACACCCAGCCAGTAATACTACAACCAGTCAGTAACACTACACCCAGTCACCAACACTACACCCAGCCAGTAACACTACACACAGCCCCTAACACTACACCCAGTTAGTAACAATACATCCAGCCAGTAACACTACACCCAGCCAGTAACACTACACCCAACCGGTAACACTACACCCAGTTAGTAACACTACACCCAGCCACTAACACTACTCCCAGCCCAGGAACACTACACCCATTCCCTAACACTACACCCAGCCAGTAAAACACTACACCCAGCCTGTAAAACTACACCCAGCCCAGTAACACTACACCCAGCCAGTAACACTACACCCATCCCTAACACTACACCCAGCCAGTAACACTACACCCAAACTGTAACACTACACACAGCCAGTAACACTACACCCAGCCCCTAACACTACTCCCAGCAAGTAACACTACACCCAGCCAGTAACTCTACACCCAGACCCTAACACTACACCCAGCCAGTAACACTACACCCAGCCCCTAATACTACACCCAGCCAGTAACACTACACCCAGCCCAGTAACACTACACCCAGCCAGTAACACTACAACCAGCCAGTAACACTACACCCACCCACCAACACTACACCCAGCCAGTAACACTACACCCAGCCCCTAACACTACAACCAACCCAGTAACGATACATCCAGCCAGTAACACTACACCCAGCCCAGTAACACTACACCCAGCCAGTAACACTACACCCAACCTGTAACACAACACCCAGTTAGTAACACTACACCCAGCCACTAACACTACTCCCAGCCAGTAACACTACACCCAGCCAGTAACACTACACCCATCCCTAACACTACACCCAGCCAGTAACACTACACCCAAACTGTAACACTACACACAGCCAGTAACACTACACCCAGCCCCTAACACTACTCCCAGCCAGTAACACTACACCCAGCACAGTAACACTACAACCAGCCCAGTAACAATACATCCAGCCAGTAACACTACATCCAGCCAGTAAGATTATACCCAGCCCCTAACACTACACCCAGCCCAGTAACACTACACCCAGCCCCTAACACTACAACAAGCCCCTAACACTAAAACCAGCCAGTAACACATCACCCAGCACAGTAACACTACACCCAGCGCAGTAACACTACACCTGGCCCCAAACACTACACCCAGCCAGTAACACTACACCCAGCCCCTAACACTACACCCAGCCAGTAACACTACACCCAGCCCCTAATACTACACCCAGCCAGTAACACTACACCCAGCCCAGTAACGCTACACGCAGCCAGTAATACTACAACCAGCCAGTAACACTACACCCAGTCACCAACACTACACCCAGCCAGTAACACTAAACCCAGCCAGTAACACTACACCCAGCCCCTAACACTACACCCAGCCAGTAACATTACACCCAGCCAGTAACACTACAACCAGCCAGTAACACTACACCCAGCCACCAACACTACACCCAGCCAGTAACACTACACCCATCCAGTAACACTACACCCAGCCAGTAACACTACACCCATTCCCTAACACTACACCCAGCCAGTAACACTACACCCAGCCAGTAAAACTACACCAAGCCCAGTAACACTACACCCAGCCAGTAACACTACACCCAAACTGTAACACTACACACAGCCAGTAACACTATACCCAGCCCCGAACACTACTCCCAGCCAGTAACACTACACCCAGCCCAGTAACACTACAACCAGCCCAGTAACAATACATCCAGCCAGTAACACCACATCCAGCCAGTAAGATTATACCCAGCCCCTAACACTACACCCAGCCCAGTAACACTACACCCAGCCCCTAACACTACAACAAGCCCCTAACACTACACCCAGCCAGTAACATATCACCCAGCCCAGTAACACTACACCCAGCCCAGTAACACTACACCTAGCCCCAAACACTACACCCAGCCAGTAACACTACACCCGGCCCCTAACACTACACCCAGCCAGTAACACTAGACCCAGCCCCTAATACTACACCCAGCCAGTAACACTACACCCAGCTCAGTAACGCTACACCCAGCCAGTAATACTACAACCAGTCAGTAACACTACACCCAGTCACCAACACTACACCCAGCCAGTAACACTACACCCAGCCAGTAACACTACACACAGCCCCTAACACTACACCCAGTTAGTAACAATACATCCAGCCAGTAACACTACACCCAGCCAGTAAGATTACACCCAGCCCAGTAACACTACACCCAGCCAGTAACACTACACCCATCCCCTAACACTACACCCAGCCAGTAACACTACACCCAACCTGTAACACTACACCCAGTTAGTAACACTACACCCAGCCACTAACACTACTCCCAGCCCAGGAACACTACACCCATTCCCTAACACTACACCCAGCCAGTGAAACACTACACCCAGCCAGTAAAACTACACCCAGCCCAGTAACACTACACCCAGCCAGTAACACTACACCCATCCCTAACACTACACCCAGCCAGTAACACTACACCCAGCCCCTAATACTACGCCCAGCCAGTAACACTACACCCAGCCCAGTAACACTACACCCAGCCAGTAACACTACAACCAGCCAGTAACACTACACCCAGCCAGTAACACTACACCCAGCCAGTAACACTACACCCAGCCAGTAACACTACACCCAGCCAGTAACACTACACCCAGCCCCTAACACTACACCCAAACCAGTAACAATACATCCAGCCAGTAACACTACACCCAGCCCAGTAACACTACACCCAGCCAGTAACACTACACCCAACCTGTAACACAACACCCAGTTAGTAACACTACACCCAGCCACTAACACTACTCCCAGCCAGTAACACTACACCCAGCCAGTAACACTACACCCAGCCCCTAACACTACACCCAGCCCAGGAACACTACACCCATTCCCTAACACTACACCCAGCCAGTAACACTACACCCATCCAGTAAAACTACACCCAGCCCAGTAACACTACACCCAGCCAGTAACACTACACCCATCCCTAACACTACACCCAGCCAGTAACACTACACCCAAACTGTAACACTACACACAGCCAGTAACACTACACCCAGCCCCTAACACTACTCCCAGCCAGTAACACTACACTCAGCCCAGTAACACTACAACCAGCCCAGTAACAATACATCCAGCCAGTAACACTACATCCAGCCAGTAAGATTATACCCAGCCCCTATCACTACACCCAGCCCAGTATCACTACACCCAGCCCCTAACACTACAACAAGCCCCTAACACTACACCCAGCCAGTAACACATCACCCAGCCCAGTAACACTACACCCAGCCCAGTAACACTACACCTAGCCCCAAACACTACACCCAGCCAGTAACACTACACCCAGCCCCTAATACTACACCCAGCCAGTAACACTACACCCAGCCCAGTAACGCTACACCCAGCCAGTAATACTACAACCAGCCAGTAACACTACACCCAGTCACCAACACTACACCCAGCCAGTAACACTACACCCAGCCAGTAACACTACACCCAGCCCCTAACACTACACCCAGCCAGTAACATTACACCCAGCCAGTAACACTACACCCAGCCAGTTACACTACACCAAGCCCAGTAACGCTACACCCAGCCAGTAATACTACAACCAGCAAGTAACACTACACCCAGTCACCAACACTACACCCAGCCAGTAACATTACACCCAGCCAGTAACACTACACCCAGCCAGTTACACTACACCAAGCCCGTAACACAACACCCAGCCCCTTACACTACACCCAGCCCCTAACACTACACTCAGCCAGTAACACTACACCCAGCCAGTAACACTACACCGAGCCCCTAACACTACACCCAGTCCAGTAACAATACATCCAGCCAGTAACACTACACCCAGCCAGTAAGATTACACCCAGCCCAGTAACACTACACCCAGCCAGTAACACTACACCCATCCCCTAACACTACACCCAGCCCCTAATACTACACCCAGCCAGTAACACTACACCCAGCCCAGTAACGCTACACCCAGCCATTAATACTACAACCAGCCAGTAACACTACACCCAGTCACCAACACTACACCCAGCCAGTAACACTACACCCAGCCAGTAACACTACACCCAGCCCCTAACACTACACCCAGCCAGTAACATTACACCCAGCCAGTAACACTACACCCAGCCAGTTACACTACACCAAGCCCGTAACACAACACCCAGCCCCTTACACTACACCCAGCCCCTAACACTACACTCAGCCAGTAACACTACACCCAGCCAGTAACACTACACCGAGCCCCTAACACTACACCCAGTCCAGTAACAATACATCCAGCCAGTAACACTACACCCAGCCAGTAAGATTACACCCAGCCCAGTAACACTACACCCAGCCAGTAACACTACACCCATCCCCTAACACTACCCCCCGCAAGTAACACTAAACCCAACCTGTAACACTACACCCAGTTAGTAACACTACACCCAGCCACTAACACTACTCCCAGCCAGTAACACTACACCCAGCCAGTAACACTACACCCAGCCCCTAACACTACACCCAGCCCAGGAACACTACACCCATTCCCTAACACTACACCCAGCCCCTAACACTACTCCCAGCCCCTAACACTACACCCAGCCAGTTACACTACACCAAGCCCGTAACACTACACCCAGCCCCTTACACTAAACCCAGCCCCTAACACTACACCCAGCCAGTAACACTACACCCAGCCAGTAACACTACACCCAGCCAGTAAGATTACACCCAGCCCAGTAACACTACACCCAGCCAGTAACACTACACCCATCCCTTAACACTACACCCAGCCAGTAACACTACACCCAACCTGTAACACTACACCCAGTTAGTAACACTACACCCAGCGACTAACACTACACCCAGCCAGTAACACTACACCCAGCCAGTAACACTACACCCAGCCCCTAACACTACACCCAGCCCAGGAACACTACACCCATTCCCTAACACTACACCCAGCCAGTAACACTACACCCAGCCAGTAAAACTACACCCAGCCCAGTAACACTACACCCAGCCAGTAACACTACACCCATCCCTAACACTACACCCAGCCAGTAACACTACACCCAAACTGTAACACTACACACAGCCAGTAACACTACACCCAGCCCCTAACACTACTCCCAGCCAGTAACACTACACCCAGCCAGTAACACTACACCCAGCCCCTAACACTACACCCAGCCAGTAACACTACACCCAACCCCTAATACTACACCCAGCCAGTAACACCACACTCAGCCCAGTAACACTACACCCAGCCAGTAACACTACAACCAGCCAGTAACACTACACCCAGTTACCAACACTACACCCAGCCAGTAACACTACACCCAGCCAGAAACAATACACCCAGCCCCTAACACTACACCCAGCCAGTAACACTATAACCAGCCCCTAATACTACACCCAGCATGTAACACTACACCCAGCCAAGTAACACTACACCCAGCCAGTAATACTACAACCAGCCAGTAACACTACACCCAGTCACCAACACTACACCCAGCCAGTAACACTACACCCAGCCAGTAACACTACAACCAGCCAGTAACACTACACCCATCCCAGTAACACTACACCCAGCCAGTAACACTACACCCAGCCAGTAACATTACACCCAGCCAGTTACACTACACCAAGCCCGTAACACTACACCCAGCCCCTTACACTACACCCAGCCTCTAACACTACACCCATTCCAGTAACGAAACATCCAGCCAGTAACACTACACCCAGCCAGTAAGATTACACCCAGCCCAGTAACACTACACCCAGCCAGTAACACTACACCCATCCCCTAACACTACACCCAGCCAGTAACACTACACCCAACCTGTAACACTACACCCAGTTAGTAACACTACACCCAGCCACTAACACTACTCCCAGCCAGTAACACTACACCCAGCCAGTAACACTACACCCAGCCCAGGAACACTACACCCATTCCATAACACTACACCCAGCCAGTAACACTACACCCAGCCAGTAAAACTACACCCAGCCCAGTAACACTAAACCCAGCCAGTAACACTACACCCATCCTTAACACTACACCCAGCTAGTAACACTACACCCAAACTGTAACACTACACACAGCCAGTAACACTACACCCAGCCCCTAACACTACTCCCAGCCAGTAACACTACACCCAGCCAGTAACACTACACCCAGCCCCTAACACTACACCCAGCCAGTAACACTACACCCAGCCAGTAACACTACACCCAGCCAGTTACACTACACCAAGCCCGTAACACTACAACCAGCCCCTTACACTACACCCAGCCCCTAACACTACACCCAGCCAGTAACACTACACCCAGCCCCTAACACTACTCCCAGCCACTAAAACTACTCCCAGCCCAGGAACACTACACCCATTCCCTAACACTACACCCAGCCAGTAACACTACACCCAGCCAGTAAAACTACACCCAGCCCAGTAACACTACACCCAGCCAGTAACACTACACCCAAACTGTAACACTACATACAGCCAGTAAAACTACACCCAGCCCCTAACACTACTCCCAGCAAGTAACACTACACCCAGCCAGTAACACTACACCGAGCCCCTAACTCTACACCAAGTCCAGTAACAATACATCCAGCCAGTAACACTACACCCAGCCAGTAAGATTACACCCAGCCCAGTAAGACTACACCCAGCCAGTAACACTACACCCATCCCCTAACAAAACACCCAGCCAGTAACACTACACCCAACCTGTAACACTACACCCAGTTAGTAACACTACACCCAGCCACTAACACTACACCCAGCCAGTAACACTACACCCAGCCAGTAACACTACACCCAGCCCCTAACACTACACCCAGTCCAGTAACAATACACCCAGCCAGTAAGATTACACCCAGCCCAGTAACACTACACCCAGCCAGTAACACTACACCCATCCCCTAACACTACACCCAGCCAGTAACACTACACCCAACCTGTAACACTACACCCAGTTAGTAACAATACACTCAGCCACTAACACTACTCCCAGCCAGTAACACTACACCCAGCCAGTAACACTACACCCATCCCAGTAACACTACACCCAGCCAGTAACACTACACCCAGCCAGAAACACTACACCCAGCCAGTTACACTACACCAAGCCCGTAACACTACACCCAGCCCCTTACACTACACCCAGCCCCTAACACTCCACCCATTCCAGTAACGAAACATCCAGCCAGTAACACTACACCCAGCCAGTAAGATTACACCCAGCCCAGTAACACTACACCCAGCCAGTAACACTACACCCATCCCCTAACACAACACCCAGCCAGTAACACTACACCCAACCTGTAACACTACACCCAGTTAGTAACACTACACCCAGCCACTAACACTACTCCCAGCCAGTAACACTACACCCAGCCAGTAACACTACACCCAGCCCAGGAACACTACACCCATTCCCTAACACTACACCCAGCAAGTAACACTACACCCATCCAGTAAAACTACACCCAGCCCAGTAACACTAAACCCAGCCAGTAACACTACACCCATCCTTAACACTACACCCAGCCAGTAACACTACACCCAAACTGTAACACTACATACAGCCAGTAAAACTACACCCAGCCCCTAACACTACTCCCAGCAAGTAACACTACACCCAGCCAGTAACTCTACACCCAGACCCTAACACTACACCCAGCCAGTAACACTACACCCAGCCCCTAATACTACACCCAGCCAGTAACACTACACCCAGCCCAGTAACACTACACCCAGCCAGTAACACTACAACCAGCCAGTAACACTACACCCAGCCACCAACACTACACCCAGCCAGTAACATTACACCCAGCCAGTAACACTACACCCAGCCAGCAACACTACACACAGCCCCTAACACTACACCCAACCCAGTAACAATACATCCAGCCATTAACACTACACCCAGCCCAGTAACACTACACCCAGCCCAGTAACACTACACCCAGCCCAGTAACACTACACCCAGCCAGTAACACTACACCCAACCTGTAACACAACACCCAGTTAGTAACACTACACCCAGCCACTAACACTACTCCCAGCCAGTAACACTACACCCAGCCAGTAACACTACACCCAGCCCCTAACACTACACCCAGCCCAGGAACACTACACCCATTCCCTAACACTACACCCAGCCAGTAACACTACACCCAGCCAGTAAAACTACACCCAGCCCAGTAACACTACACCCAGCCAGTAACACTACACCCATCCCTAACACTACACCCAGCCAGTAACACTACACCCAAACTGTAACACTACACACAGCCAGTAACACTACACCCAGCCCCTAACACTACAACAAGCCCCTAACACTACACCCAGCCAGTAACACTACACCCAGCCCAGTAACACTACACCCAGCCCAGTAACACTCCACCTAGCCCCAAACACTACACCCAGCCCCTAACACTACACCCAGCCAGTAACACTACACCCAGCTCAGTAACGCTACACCCAGCCAGTAATACTACAACCAGTCAGTAACACTACACCCAGTCACCAACACTACACCCAGCCAGTAACACTACACCCAGCCAGTAACACTACACACAGCCCCTAACACTACACCCAGTTACTAACAATACATCCAGCCAGTAACACTAAACCCAGCCCGTAAGATTACACCCAGCCCAGTAACACTACACCCAGCCAGTAACACTACACCCATCCCCTAACACTACACCCAGCCAGTAACACTACACCCAACCTGTAACACTACACCCAGTTAGTAACACTACACCCAGCCACTAACACTACTCCCAGCCCAGGAACACTACACCCAGCCAGTAACACGACACCCATCCCTAACACTACACCCAGCCAGTAACACTACACCCAAACTGTAACACTACACACAGCCAGTAACACTACACCCAGACCCTAACACTACACCCAGCCAGTAACACTACACCCAGCCCCTAATACTACACCCAGCCAGTAACACTACACCCAGCCCAGTAACACTACACCCAGCCAGTAACACTACAACCAGCCAGTAACACTACACCCAGCCACCAACACTACACCCAGCCAGTAACACTACACCCAGCCAGTAACACTACACCCAGCCAGTAACACTACACCCAGCCCCTAACACTACACCCAACCCAGTAACAATACATCCAGCCAGTAACAATACACCCAGCCCAGTAACACTACACCCAGCCCAGTAACACTACACCCAGCCAGTAACACTACACCCAACCTGTAACACAACACCCAGTTAGTAACACTACACCCAGCCACTAACACTACTCCCAGCCAGTAACACTACACCCAGCCAGTAACACTACACCCAGCCCAGTAAAACTACACCCAGCCCAGTAATACTACACCCAGCCAGTAACACTACACCCATCCCTAACACTACACCCAGCCAGTAACACTACACCCAACCTGTAACACTACACCCAGCCAGTAACACGACACCCATCCCTAACACTACACCCAGCCAGTAACACTACACCCAAACTGTAACTCTACACACAGCCAGTAACACTACACCCAGCCCCTAACACTACTCCCAGCAAGTAACACTACACCCAGCCAGTAACTCTACACCCAGACCCTAACACTACACCCAGCCAGTAACACTACACCCAGCCCCTAATACTACACCCAGCCAGTAACACTACACCCAGCCCAGTAACACTACACCCAGCCAGTAACACTACAACCAGCCAGTAACACTACACCCAGCCACCAACACTACACCCAGCCAGTAACATTACACCCAGCCAGTAACACTACACCCAGCCAGCAACACTACACACAGCCCCTAACACTACACCCAACCCAGTAACAATACATCCAGCCAGTAACACTACACCCAGCCCAGTAACACTACACCCAGCCCAGTAACACTACACCCAGCCCAGTAACACTACACCCAGCCAGTAACACTACACCCAACCTGTAACACAACACCCAGTTAGAAACACTACACCCAGCCACTAACACTACTCCCAGCCAGTAACACTACACCCAGCCAGTAACACTACACCCAGCCCCTAACACTACACCCAGCCCAGGAACACTACACCCATTCCCTAACACTACACCCAGCCAGTAACACTACACCCAGCCAGTAAAACTACACCCAGCCCAGTAACACTACACCCAGCCAGTAACACTACACCCATCCCTAACACTACACCCAGCCAGTAACACTACACCCAAACTGTAACACTACACACAGCCAGTAACACTAAACCCAGCCCCTAACACTACAACAAGCCCCTAACACTACACCCAGCCAGTAACACTACACCCAGCCCAGTAACACTACACCCAGCCCAGTAACACTCCACCTAGCCCCAAACACTACACCCAGCCAGTAACACTACACCCAGCCCCTAACACTACACCCAGCCAGTAACACTACACCCAGCTCAGTAACGCTACACCCAGCCAGTAATACTACAACCAGTCAGTAACACTACACCCAGTCACCAACACTACACCCAGCCAGTAACACTACACCCAGCCAGTAACACTACACACAGCCCCTAACACTACACCCAGTTACTAACAATACATCCAGCCAGTAACACTAAACCCAGCCCGTAAGATTACACCCAGCCCAGTAACACTACACCCAGCCAGTAACACTACACCCATCCCCTAACACTACACCCAGCCAGTAACACTACACCCAACCTGTAACACTACACCCAGTTAGTAATACTACACCCAGCCACTAACACTACTCCCAGCCCAGGAACACTACACCCAGCCAGTAACACGACACCCATCCCTAACACTACACCCAGCCAGTAACACTACACCCAAACTGTAACACTACACACAGCCAGTAACACTACACCCAGACCCTAACACTACACCCAGCCAGTAACACTACACCCAGCCCCTAATACTACACCCAGCCAGTAACACTACACCCAGCCCAGTAACACTACACCCAGCCAGTAACACTACAACCAGCCAGTAACACTACACCCAGCCACCAACACTACACCCAGCCAGTAACACTACACCCAGCCAGTAACACTACACCCAGCCAGTAACACTACACCCAGCCCCTAACACTACACCCAACCCAGTAACAATACATCCAGCCAGTAACAATACACCCAGCCCAGTAACACTACACCCAGCCCAGTAACACTACACCCAGCCAGTAACACTACACCCAACCTGTAACACAACACCCAGTTAGTAACACTACACCCAGCCACTAACACTACTCCCAGCCAGTAACACTACACCCAGCCAGTAACACTACACCCAGCCCAGTAAAACTACACCCAGCCCAGTAATACTACACCCAGCCAGTAACACTACACCCATCCCTAACACTACACCCAGCCAGTAACACTACACCCAACCTGTAACACTACACCCAGTTAGTAACACTACACCCAGCCACTAACACTACTCCCAGCCCAGGAACACTACACCCAGCCAGTAACACGACACCCATCCCTAACACTACACCCAGCCAGTAACACTACACCCAAACTGTAACACTACACCCAGCCAGTAACACTACAACCAGCCAGTAACACTACACCCAGCCACCAACACTACACCCAGCCAGTAACACTACACCCAGCCAGTAACACTACACCCAGCCCCTAACACTACACCCAACCCAGTAACAATACATCCAGCCAGTAACAATACACCCAGCCCAGTAACACTACACCCAGCCCAGTAACACTACACCCAGCCAGTAACACTACACCCAACCTGTAACACAACACCCAGTTAGTAACACTACACCCAGCCACTAACACTACTCCCAGCCAGTAACACTACACCCAGCCAGTAACACTACACCCAGCCCAGTAAAACTACACCCAGCCCAGTAATACTACACCCAGCCAGTAACACTACACCCATCCCTAACACTACACCCAGCCAGTAACACTACACCCAGCCAGTAAAACTACACCCAGCCCAGTAATACTACACCCAGCCAGTAACACTACACCCATCCCTAACACTACACCCAGCCAGTAACACTACACCCAAACTCTAACACTACACACAGCCAGTAACACTACACCCAGCCCCTAACACTACTCCCAGCCAGTAACACTACACCCAGCCCAGTAACACTACAACCAGCCCAGTAACAATACATCCAGCCAGTAACACTACATCCAGCCAGTAAGATTATACCCAGCCCCTAACACTACACCCAGCCCAGTAACACTACACCCAGCCCCTAACACTACAACAAGCCCCTAACACTACACCCAGCCAGTAACACATCACCCAGCGCAGTAACACTACACCAAGCCCAGTAACACTACACCTAGCCCCAAACACTACACCCAGCCAGTAACACTACACCCAGCCAGTAACACTACACCCAGCCCCTAATACTACACCCAGCCAGTAACACTACACCCAGCCCAGTAACGCTACACCCAGCCAGCAATACTACAACCAGCCAGTAACACTACACCCAGTCACCAACACTACACCCAACCAGTAACACTACACCCAGCCAGTAACACTACACCCAGCCCCTAACACTACACCCAGCCAGTAACATTACACCCAGCCAGTAACACTACAACCAGCCAGTAACACTACACCCAGCCACCAACACTACACCCAGCCAGTAACACTACACCCAGCCAGTAACACTACACCCAGCCAGTAACACTACACCCATTCCCTAACACTACACCCAGCCAGTAACACTACACCCAGCCAGTAAAACTACACCCAGCCCAGTAACACTACACCCAGCCAGTAACACTACACCCAAACTGTAACACTACACACAGCCAGTAACACTATACCCAGCCCCGAACACTACTCCCAGCCAGTAACACTACACCCAGCCCAGTAACACTACAACCAGCCCAGTAACAATACATCCAGCCAGTAACACCACATCCAGCCAGTAAGATTATACCCAGCCCCTAACACTACACCTAGCCCAGTAACACTACACCCAGCCCCTAACACTACAACAAGCCCCTAACACTACACCCAGCCAGTAACATATCACCCAGCCCAGCAACACTACACCCAGCCCAGTAACACTACACCTAGCCCCAAACACTACACCCAGCCAGTAACACTACACCCAGCCCCTAACACTACACCCAGCCAGTAACACTAGACCCAGCCCCTAATACTACACCCAGCCAGTAACACTACACCCAGCTCAGTAACGCTACACCCAGCCAGTAATACTACAACCAGTCAGTAACACTACACCCAGTCACCAACACTACACCCAGCCAGTAACACTACACACAGCCCCTAACACTACACCCAGTTAGTAACAATACATCCAGCCAGTAACACTACACCCAGCCAGTAACACTACACCCAACCGGTAACACTACACCCAGTTAGTAACACTACACCCAGCCACTAACACTACTCCCAGCCCAGGAACACTACACCCATTCCCTAACACTACACCCAGCCAGTAAAACACTACACCCAGCCTGTAAAACTACACCCAGCCCAGTAACACTACACCCAGCCAGTAACACTACACCCATCCCTAACACTACACCCAGCCAGTAACACTACACCCAAACTGTAACACTACACACAGCCAGTAACACTACACCCAGCCCCTAACACTACTCCCAGCAAGTAACACTACACCCAGCCAGTAACTCTACACCCAGACCCTAACACTACACCCAGCCAGTAACACTACACCCAGCCCCTAATACTACACCCAGCCAGTAACACTACACCCAGCCCAGTAACACTACACCCAGCCAGTAACACTACAACCAGCCAGTAACACTACACCCACCCACCAACACTACACCCAGCCAGTAACACTACACCCAGCCCCTAACACTACAACCAACCCAGTAACGATACATCCAGCCAGTAACACTACACCCAGCCCAGTAACACTACACCCAGCCAGTAACACTACACCCAACCTGTAACACAACACCCAGTTAGTAACACTACACCCAGCCACTAACACTACTCCCAGCCAGTAACACTACACCCAGCCAGTAACACTACACCCATCCCTAACACTACACCCAGCCAGTAACACATCACCCAGCACAGTAACACTACACCCAGCGCAGTAACACTACACCTGGCCCCAAACACTACACCCAGCCAGTAACACTACACCCAGCCCCTAACACTACACCCAGCCAGTAACACTACACCCAGCCCCTAATACTACACCCAGCCAGTAACACTACACCCAGCCCAGTAACGCTACACGCAGCCAGTAATACTACAACCAGCCAGTAACACTACACCCAGTCACCAACACTACACCCAGCCAGTAACACTAAACCCAGCCAGTAACACTACACCCAGCCCCTAACACTACACCCAGCCAGTAACATTACACCCAGCCAGTAACACTACAACCAGCCAGTAACACTACACCCAGCCACCAACACTACACCCAGCCAGTAACACTACACCCATCCAGTAACACTACACCCAGCCAGTAACACTACACCCATTCCCTAACACTACACCCAGCCAGTAACACTACACCCAGCCAGTAAAACTACACCAAGCCCAGTAACACTACACCCAGCCAGTAACACTACACCCAAACTGTAACACTACACACAGCCAGTAACACTATACCCAGCCCCGAACACTACTCCCAGCCAGTAACACTACACCCAGCCCAGTAACACTACAACGAGCCCAGTAACAATACATCCAGCCAGTAACACCACATCCAGCCAGTAAGATTATACCCAGCCCCTAACACTACACCCAGCCCAGTAACACTACACCCAGCCCCTAACACTACAACAAGCCCCTAACACTACACCCAGCCAGTAACATATCACCCAGCCCAGTAACACTACACCCAGCCCAGTAACACTACACCTAGCCCCAAACACTACACCCAGCCAGTAACACTACACCCGGCCCCTAACACTACACCCAGCCAGTAACACTAGACCCAGCCCCTAATACTACACCCAGCCAGTAACACTACACCCAGCTCAGTAACGCTACACCCAGCCAGTAATACTACAACCAGTCAGTAACACTACACCCAGTCACCAACACTACACCCAGCCAGTAACACTACACCCAGCCAGTAACACTACACACAGCCCCTAACACTACACCCAGTTAGTAACAATACATCCAGCCAGTAACACTACACCCAGCCAGTAAGATTACACCCAGCCCAGTAACACTACACCCAGCCAGTAACACTACACCCATCCCCTAACACTACAGCCAGCCAGTAACACTACACCCAACCTGTAACACTACACCCAGTTAGTAACACTACACCCAGCCACTAACACTACTCCCAGCCCAGGAACACTACACCCATTCCCTAACACTACACCCAGCCAGTGAAACACTACACCCAGCCAGTAAAACTACACCCAGCCCAGTAACACTACACCCAGCCAGTAACACTACACCCATCCCTAACACTACACCCAGCCAGTAACACTACACCCAGCCCCTAATACTACGCCCAGCCAGTAACACTACACCCAGCCCAGTAACACTACACCCAGCCAGTAACACTACAACCAGCCAGTAACACTACACCCAGCCAGTAACACTACACCCAGCCAGTAACACTACACCCAGCCAGTAACACTACACCCAGCCAGTAACACTACACCCAGCCCCTAACACTACACCCAAACCAGTAACAATACATCCAGCCAGTAACACTACACCCAGCCCAGTAACACTACACCCAGCCAGTAACACTACACCCAACCTGTAACACAACACCCAGTTAGTAACACTACACCCAGCCACTAACACTACTCCCAGCCAGTAACACTACACCCAGCCAGTAACACTACACCCAGCCCCTAACACTACACCCAGCCCAGGAACACTACACCCATTCCCTAACACTACACCCAGCCAGTAACACTACACCCATCCAGTAAAACTACACCCAGCCCAGTAACACTACACCCAGCCAGTAACACTACACCCATCCCTAACACTACACCCAGCCAGTAACACTACACCCAAACTGTAACACTACACACAGCCAGTAACACTACACCCAGCCCCTAACACTACTCCCAGCCAGTAACACTACACTCAGCCCAGTAACACTACAACCAGCCCAGTAACAATACATCCAGCCAGTAACACTACATCCAGCCAGTAAGATTATACCCAGCCCCTATCACTACACCCAGCCCAGTATCACTACACCCAGCCCCTAACACTACAACAAGCCCCTAACACTACACCCAGCCAGTAACACATCACCCAGCCCAGTAACACTACACCCAGCCCAGTAACACTACACCTAGCCCCAAACACTACACCCAGCCAGTAACACTACACCCAGCCCCTAATACTACACCCAGCCAGTAACACTACACCCAGCCCAGTAACGCTACACCCAGCCAGTAATACTACAACCAGCCAGTAACACTACACCCAGTCACCAACACTACACCCAGCCAGTAACACTACACCCAGCCAGTAACACTACACCCAGCCCCTAACACTACACCCAGCCAGTAACATTACACCCAGCCAGTAACACTACACCCAGCCAGTTACACTACACCAAGCCCAGTAACGCTACACCCAGCCAGTAATACTACAACCAGCAAGTAACACTACACCCAGTCACCAACACTACACCCAGCCAGTAACATTACACCCAGCCAGTAACACTACACCCAGCCAGTTACACTACACCAAGCCCGTAACACAACACCCAGCCCCTTACACTACACCCAGCCCCTAACACTACACTCAGCCAGTAACACTACACCCAGCCAGTAACACTACACCGAGCCCCTAACACTACACCCAGTCCAGTAACAATACATCCAGCCAGTAACACTACACCCAGCCAGTAAGATTACACCCAGCCCAGTAACACTACACCCAGCCAGTAACACTACACCCATCCCCTAACACTACACCCAGCCCCTAATACTACACCCAGCCAGTAACACTACACCCAGCCCAGTAACGCTACACCCAGCCATTAATACTACAACCAGCCAGTAACACTACACCCAGTCACCAACACTACACCCAGCCAGTAACACTACACCCAGCCAGTAACACTACACCCAGCCCCTAACACTACACCCAGCCAGTAACATTACACCCAGCCAGTAACACTACACCCAGCCAGTTACACTACACCAAGCCCGTAACACAACACCCAGCCCCTTACACTACACCCAGCCCCTAACACTACACTCAGCCAGTAACACTACACCCAGCCAGTAACACTACAACAAGCCCCTAACACTACACCCAGCCAGTAACATATCACCCAGCCCAGCAACACTACACCCAGCCCAGTAACACTACACCTAGCCCCAAACACTACACCCAGCCAGTAACACTACACCCAGCCCCTAACACTACACCCAGCCAGTAACACTAGACCCAGCCCCTAATACTACACCCAGCCAGTAACACTACACCCAGCTCAGTAACGCTACACCCAGCCAGTAATACTACAACCAGTCAGTAACACTACACCCAGTCACCAACACTACACCCAGCCAGTAACACTACACACAGCCCCTAACACTACACCCAGTTAGTAACAATACATCCAGCCAGTAACACTACACCCAGCCAGTAACACTACACCCAAACTGTAACACTACACACAGCCAGTAACACTATACCCAGCCCCGAACACTACTCCCAGCCAGTAACACTACACCCAGCCCAGTAACACTACAACGAGCCCAGTAACAATACATCCAGCCAGTAACACCACATCCAGCCAGTAAGATTATACCCAGCCCCTAACACTACACCCAGCCCAGTAACACTACACCCAGCCCCTAACACTACAACAAGCCCCTAACACTACACCCAGCCAGTAACATATCACCCAGCCCAGTAACACTACACCCAGCCCAGTAACACTACACCTAGCCCCAAACACTACACCCAGCCAGTAACACTACACCCGGCCCCTAACACTACACCCAGCCAGTAACACTAGACCCAGCCCCTAATACTACACCCAGCCAGTAACACTACACCCAGCTCAGTAACGCTACACCCAGCCAGTAATACTACAACCAGTCAGTAACACTACACCCAGTCACCAACACTACACCCAGCCAGTAACACTACACCCAGCCAGTAACACTACACACAGCCCCTAACACTACACCCAGTTAGTAACAATACATCCAGCCAGTAACACTACACCCAGCCAGTAAGATTACACCCAGCCCAGTAACACTACACCCAGCCAGTAACACTACACCCATCCCCTAACACTACAGCCAGCCAGTAACACTACACCCAACCTGTAACACTACACCCAGTTAGTAACACTACACCCAGCCACTAACACTACTCCCAGCCCAGGAACACTACACCCATTCCCTAACACTACACCCAGCCAGTGAAACACTACACCCAGCCAGTAAAACTACACCCAGCCCAGTAACACTACACCCAGCCAGTAACACTACACCCATCCCTAACACTACACCCAGCCAGTAACACTACACCCAGCCCCTAATACTACGCCCAGCCAGTAACACTACACCCAGCCCAGTAACACTACACCCAGCCAGTAACACTACAACCAGCCAGTAACACTACACCCAGCCAGTAACACTACACCCAGCCAGTAACACTACACCCAGCCAGTAACACTACACCCAGCCAGTAACACTACACCCAGCCCCTAACACTACACCCAAACCAGTAACAATACATCCAGCCAGTAACACTACACCCAGCCCAGTAACACTACACCCAGCCAGTAACACTACACCCAACCTGTAACACAACACCCAGTTAGTAACACTACACCCAGCCACTAACACTACTCCCAGCCAGTAACACTACACCCAGCCAGTAACACTACACCCAGCCCCTAACACTACACCCAGCCCAGGAACACTACACCCATTCCCTAACACTACACCCAGCCAGTAACACTACACCCATCCAGTAAAACTACACCCAGCCCAGTAACACTACACCCAGCCAGTAACACTACACCCATCCCTAACACTACACCCAGCCAGTAACACTACACCCAAACTGTAACACTACACACAGCCAGTAACACTACACCCAGCCCCTAACACTACTCCCAGCCAGTAACACTACACTCAGCCCAGTAACACTACAACCAGCCCAGTAACAATACATCCAGCCAGTAACACTACATCCAGCCAGTAAGATTATACCCAGCCCCTATCACTACACCCAGCCCAGTATCACTACACCCAGCCCCTAACACTACAACAAGCCCCTAACACTACACCCAGCCAGTAACACATCACCCAGCCCAGTAACACTACACCCAGCCCAGTAACACTACACCTAGCCCCAAACACTACACCCAGCCAGTAACACTACACCCAGCCCCTAACACTACACCCAGCCAGTAACACTACACCCAGCCCAGTAACGCTACACCCAGCCAGTAATACTACAACCAGCCAGTAACACTACACCCAGTCACCAACACTACACCCAGCCAGTAACACTACACCCAGCCAGTAACACTACACCCAGCCCCTAACACTACACCCAGCCAGTAACATTACACCCAGCCAGTAACACTACACCCAGCCAGTTACACTACACCAAGCCCAGTAACGCTACACCCAGCCAGTAATACTACAACCAGCAAGTAACACTACACCCAGTCACCAACACTACACCCAGCCAGTAACATTACACCCAGCCAGTAACACTACACCCAGCCAGTTACACTACACCAAGCCCGTAACACAACACCCAGCCCCTTACACTACACCCAGCCCCTAACACTACACTCAGCCAGTAACACTACACCCAGCCAGTAACACTACACCGAGCCCCTAACACTACACCCAGTCCAGTAACAATACATCCAGCCAGTAACACTACACCCAGCCAGTAAGATTACACCCAGCCCAGTAACACTACACCCAGCCAGTAACACTACACCCATCCCCTAACACTACACCCAGCCCCTAATACTACACCCAGCCAGTAACACTACACCCAGCCCAGTAACGCTACACCCAGCCAGTAATACTACAACCAGCCAGTAACACTACACCCAGTCACCAACACTACACCCAGCCAGTAACACTACACCCAGCCAGTAACACTACACCCAGCCCCTAACACTACACCCAGCCAGTAACATTACACCCAGCCAGTAACACTACACCCAGCCAGTTACACTACACCAAGCCCGTAACACAACACCCAGCCCCTTACACTACACCCAGCCCCTAACACTACACTCAGCCAGTAACACTACACCCAGCCAGTAACACTACACCGAGCCCCTAACACTACACCCAGTCCAGTAACAATACATCCAGCCAGTAACACTACACCCAGCCAGTAAGATTACACCCAGCCCAGTAACACTACACCCAGCCAGTAACACTACACCCATCCCCTAACACTACCCCCCGCAAGTAACACTAAACCCAACCTGTAACACTACACCCAGTTAGTAACACTACACCCAGCCACTAACACTACTCCCAGCCAGTAACACTACACCCAGCCAGTAACACTACACCCAGCCCCTAACACTACACCCAGCCCAGGAACACTACACCCATTCCCTAACACTACACCCAGCCCCTAACACTACTCCCAGCCCCTAACACTACACCCAGCCAGTTACACTACACCAAGCCCGTAACACTACACCCAGCCCCTTACACTAAACCCAGCCCCTAACACTACACCCAGCCAGTAACACTACACCCAGCCAGTAACACTACACCCAGCCAGTAAGATTACACCCAGCCCAGTAACACTACACCCAGCCAGTAACACTACACCCATCCCTTAACACTACACCCAGCCAGTAACACTACACCCAACCTGTAACACTACACCCAGTTAGTAACACTACACCCAGCCACTAACACTACACCCAGCCAGTAACACTACACCCAGCCAGTAACACTACACCCAGCCCCTAACACTACACCCAGCCCAGGAACACTACACCCATTCCCTAACACTACACCCAGCCAGTAACACTACACCCAGCCAGTAAAACTACACCCAGCCCAGTAACACTACACCCAGCCAGTAACACTACACCCATCCCTAACACTACACCCAGCCAGTAACACTACACCCAAACTGTAACACTACACACAGCCAGTAACACTACACCCAGCCCCTAACACTACTCCCAGCCAGTAACACTACACCCAGCCAGTAACACTACACCCAGCCCCTAACACTACACCCAGCCAGTAACACTACACCCAACCCCTAATACTACACCCAGCCAGTAACACCACACTCAGCCCAGTAACACTACACCCAGCCAGTAACACTACAACCAGCCAGTAACACTACACCCAGCCACCAACACTACACCCAGCCAGTAACACTACACCCAGCCAGAAACACTACACCCAGCCCCTAACACTACACCCAGCCAGTAACACTATAACCAGCCCCTAATACTACACCCAGCATGTAACACTACACCCAGCCAAGTAACACTACACCCAGCCAGTAATACTACAACCAGCCAGTAACACTACACCCAGTCACCAACACTACACCCAGCCAGTAACACTACACCCAGCCAGTAACACTACACCCAGCCAGTAACACTACACCCATCCCAGTAACACTACACCCAGCCAGTAACACTACACCCAGCCAGTAACACTACACCCAGCCAGTTACACTACACCAAGCCCGTAACACTACACCCAGCCCCTTACACTACACCCAGCCTCTAACACTACACCCATTCCAGTAACGAAACATCCAGCCAGTAACACTACACCCAGCCAGTAAGATTACACCCAGCCCAGTAACACTACACCCAGCCAGTAACACTACACCCATCCCCTAACACTACACCCAGCCAGTAACACTACACCCAACCTGTAACACTACACCCAGTTAGTAACACTACACCCAGCCACTAACACTACTCCCAGCCAGTAACACTACACCCAGCCAGTAACACTACACCCAGCCCAGGAACACTACACCCATTCCATAACACTACACCCAGCCAGTAACACTACACCCAGCCAGTAAAACTACACCCAGCCCAGTAACACTAAACCCAGCCAGTAACACTACACCCATCCTTAACACTACACCCAGCTAGTAACACTACACCCAAACTGTAACACTACACACAGCCAGTAACACTACACCCAGCCCCTAACACTACTCCCAGCCAGTAACACTACACCCAGCCAGTAACACTACACCCAGCCCCTAACACTACACCCAGCCAGTAACACTACACCCAGCCAGTAACACTACACCCAGCCAGTTACACTACACCAAGCCCGTAACACTACAACCAGCCCCTTACACTACACCCAGCCCCTAACACTACACCCAGCCAGTAACACTACACCCAGCCCCTAACACTACTCCCAGCCACTAAAACTACTCCCAGCCCAGGAACACTACACCCATTCCCTAACACTACACCCAGCCAGTAACACTACACCCAGCCAGTAAAACTACACCCAGCCCAGTAACACTACACCCAGCCAGTAACACTACACCCAAACTGTAACACTACATACAGCCAGTAAAACTACACCCAGCCCCTAACACTACTCCCAGCAAGTAACACTACACCCAGCCAGTAACACTACACCGAGCCCCTAACTCTACACCAAGTCCAGTAACAATACATCCAGCCAGTAACACTACACCCAGCCAGTAAGATTACACCCAGCCCAGTAAGACTACACCCAGCCAGTAACACTACACCCATCCCCTAACACTACACCCAGCCAGTAACACTACACCCAACCTGTAACACTACACCCAGTTAGTAACACTACACCCAGCCACTAACACTACACCCAGCCAGTAACACTACACCCAGCCAGTAACACTACACCCAGCCCCTAACACTACACCCAGTCCAGTAACAATACACCCAGCCAGTAAGATTACACCCAGCCCAGTAACACTACACCCAGCCAGTAACACTACACCCATCCCCTAACACTACACCCAGCCAGTAACACTACACCCAACCTGTAACACTACACCCAGTTAGTAACACTACACCCAGCCACTAACACTACTCCCAGCCAGTAACACTACACCCAGCCAGTAACACTACACCCATCCCAGTAACACTACACCCAGCCAGTAACACTACACCCAGCCAGAAACACTACACCCAGCCAGTTACACTACACCAAGCCCGTAACACTACACCCAGCCCCTTACACTACACCCAGCCCCTAACACTCCACCCATTCCAGTAACGAAACATCCAGCCAGTAACACTACACCCAGCCAGTAAGATTACACCCAGCCCAGTAACACTACACCCAGCCAGTAACACTACACCCATCCCCTAACACAACACCCAGCCAGTAACACTACACCCAACCTGTAACACTACACCCAGTTAGTAACACTACACCCAGCCACTAACACTACTCCCAGCCAGTAACACTACACCCAGCCAGTAACACTACACCCAGCCCAGGAACACTACACCCATTCCCTAACACTACACCCAGCAAGTAACACTACACCCATCCAGTAAAACTACACCCAGCCCAGTAACACTAAACCCAGCCAGTAACACTACACCCATCCTTAACACTACACCCAGCCAGTAACACTACACCCAAACTGTAACACTACATACAGCCAGTAAAACTACACCCAGCCCCTAACACTACTCCCAGCAAGTAACACTACACCCAGCCAGTAACACTACACCGAGCCCCTAACTCTACACCAAGTCCAGTAACAATACATCCAGCCAGTAACACTACACCCAGCCAGTAAGATTACACCCAGCCCAGTAAGACTACACCCAGCCAGTAACACTACACCCATCCCCTAACACTACACCCAGCCAGTAACACTACACCCAACCTGTAACACTACACCCAGTTAGTAACACTACACCCAGCCACTAACACTACACACAGCCAGTAACACTACACCCAGCCAGTAACACTACACCCAGCCCCTAACACTACACCCAGTCCAGTAACAATACACCCAGCCAGTAAGATTACACCCAGCCCAGTAACACTACACACAGCCAGTAACACTACACCCATCCCCTAACACTACACCCAGCCAGTAACACTACACCCAACCTGTAACACTACACCCAGTTAGTAACACTACACCCAGCCACTAACACTACTCCCAGCCAGTAACACTACACCCAGCCAGTAACACTACACCCATCCCAGTAACACTACACCCAGCCAGTAACACTACACCCAGCCAGAAACACAACACCCTGCCAGTTACACTACACCACGCCCGTAACACTACACCCAGCCCCTTACACTACACCCAGCCCCTAACACTCCACCCATTCCAGTAACGAAACATCCAGCCAGTAACACTACACCCATCCAGTAAGATTACACCCAGCCCAGTAACACTACACCCAGCCAGTAACACTACACCCATCCCCTAACACAACACCCAGCCAGTAACACTACACCCAACCTGTAACACTACACCCAGTTAGTAACACTACACCCAGCCCCTAACACTACTCCCAGCCACTAAAACTACTCCCAGCCCAGGAACACTACACCCATTCCCTAACACTACACCCAGCCAGTAACACTACACCCAGCCAGTAAAACTACACCCAGCCCAGTAACACTACACCCAGCCAGTAACACTACACCCAAACTGTAACACTACATACAGCCAGTAAAACTACACCCAGCCCCTAACACTACTCCCAGCAAGTAACACTACACCCAGCCAGTAACACTACACCCAACCTGTAACACTTCACCCAGTTTGTAACACTACACCCAGCCACTAACACTACTCCCAGCCAGTAACACTACACCCAGCCAGTAACACTACACCCAGCCCAGGAACACTACACCCATTCCCTAACACTACACCCAGCAAGTAACACTACACCCATCCAGTAAAACTACACCCAGCCCAGTAACACTAAACCCAGCCAGTAACACTACACCCATCCTTAACACTACACCCAGCCAGTAACACTACACCCAAACTGTAACACTACATACAGCCAGTAAAACTACACACAGCCCCTAACACTACTCCCAGCAAGTAACACTACACCCAGCCAGTAACACTACACCGAGCCCCTAACTCTACACCAAGTCCAGTAACAATACATCCAGCCAGTAACACTACACCCAGCCAGTAAGATTACACCCAGCCCAGTAAGACTACACCCAGCCAGTAACACTACACCCATCCCCTAACACTACACCCAGCCAGTAACACTACACCCAACCTGTAACACTACACCCAGTTAGTAACACTACACCCAGCCACTAACACTACACACAGCCAGTAACACTACACCCAGCCAGTAACACTACACCCAGCCCCTAACACTACATCCAGTCCAGTAACAATACACCCAGCCAGTAAGATTACACCCAGCCCAGTAACACTACACCCAGCCAGTAACACTACACCCATCCCCTAACACTACACCCAGCCAGTAACACTACACCCAACCTGTAACACTACACCCAGTTAGTAACACTACACCCAGCCACTAACACTACTCCCAGCCAGTAACACTACACCCAGCCAGTAACACTACACCCATCCCAGTAACACTACACCCAGCCAGTAACACTACACCCAGCCAGAAACACTACACCCAGCCAGTTACACTACACCACGCCCGTAACACTACACCCAGCCCCTTACACTAAACCCAGCCCCTAACACTCCACCCATTCCAGTAACGAAACATCCAGCCAGTAACACTACACCCAGCCAGTAAGATTACACCCAGCCCAGTAACACTACACCCAGCCAGTAACACTACACCCATCCCCTAACACAACACCCAGCCAGTAACACTACACCCAACCTGTAACACTACACCCAGTTAGTAACACTACACCCAGCCACTAACACTACTCCCAGCCAGTAACACTACACCCAGCCAGTAACACTACACCCAGCCCAGGAACACTACACCCATTCCCTAACACTACACCCAGCCAGTAACACAAACCCATCCAGTAAAACTACACCCAGCCCAGTAACACTAAACCCAGCCAGTAACACTACACCCATCCTTAACACTACACTCAGCCAGTAACACTACACCCAAACTGTAACACTACACACAGCCAGTAACACTACACCCAGCCCCTAACACTACTCCCAGCCAGTAACACTACACCCAGCCAGTAACACTACACCCAGCCCTTAACACTACACCCAGCCAGTAACACTACATCCAGCCAGTAACACTACACCCAGCCAGTTACACTACACCAAGCCCGTAACACTACAACCAGCCCCTTACACTACACCCAGCTCCTAACACTACACCCAGCCAGTAACACTACACCCAGCCAGTAACACTACACCCAGCCCCTAACACTACACCCAGTCCAGTAAAAATACATCCAGCCAGTAACACCACAACCAGCCCAGTAAGATTACACCCAGCCCAGTAACACTACACCCAGCCAGTAACACTACACCCAAACTGTAACACTACACACAGCCAGTAACACCACACCCAGCCCCTAACACTACTCCCAGCAAGTAAAACTACACTCAGCCAGTAACTCTACACCCAGACCCTAACACTACACCCAGCCAGTAACACTACACCCAGCCCCTAATACTACACCCAGCCAGTAACACTACACCCAGCCCAGTACACTACACCCAGCCAGTAACACTACAACCAGCCAGTAACACTACACCCAGCCACCAACACTACACCCAGCCAGTAACACTACACCCAGCCAGTAACACTACACCCAGCCAGTAACACTACACCCAGCCCCTAACACTACACCCAACCCAGTAACAATACATCCAGCCAGTAACACTACACCCAGCCCAGTAACACTACACCCAGCCAGTAACACTACACCCAACCTGTAACACTACACCCAGTTAGTAACACTACACCCAGCCACTAACACTACTCCCAGCCAGTAACATTACACCCAGCCACTAACACTACTCCCAGCCAGTAACACTACACCCAGCCCCTAACACTACACCCAGCCCAGGAACACTACACCCATTCCCTAACACTACACCCAGCCAGTAACACTACACCCAGCCAGTAACACTACACCCAGCCAGTAAAACTACACCCAGCCCAGTAACACTACACCCAGCCCCTAACACTACACCCAGCCAGTAACACTACACCAAGCCCAGTAACACTACAACCAGCCCAGTAACAATACATCCAGCCAGTGACACTACATCCAGCCAGTAAGATTATACCCAGCCCCTAACACTACACCCAGCCCAGTAACACTGCACCCAGCCCCTAACACTACAACAAGCCCCTAACACTACACCCAGCCAGTAACACATCACCCAGCCCAGTAACACTACACCCAGCCCAGTAACACTACACCTAGCCCCAAACACTACACCCAGCCAGTAACACTACACCCAGCCCCTAACACTACACCCAGCCAGTAACACTACACCCAGCCCCTAATACTACAACCAGCCAGTAACACTACACCCAGCCCAGTAACGCTACACCCAGCCAGTAATACTACAACCAGCCAGTAACACTACACCCAGTCACCAACACTACACCCAGCCAGTAACACTACACCCAGCCAGTAACACTGCACCCAGCCCCTAACACTACACCCAGCCAGTAACACTACACCCAGCCAGTAACACTACACCCAGCCAGTTACACTACACCAAGCCCGTAACACTACACCCAGCCCCTTACACTACACCCAGCCCCTAACACTACACTCAGCCAGTAACACTACACCCAGCCAGTAACACTACACCCATCCCCTAACACTACACCCAGCCAGTAACACTACACCCAACCTGTAACACTACACCCAGTTAGTAACACTACACCCACCCACTAACACTACTCCCAGCCAGTAACACTATACCCAGCCAGTAACACTACACCCAGCCCCTAACACTACACCCAGCCCAGGAACACTACACCCATTCCCTAACACTACACCCTGCCCCTAACACTACTCCCAGCAAGTAACACTTCACCCAGCCAGTAACTCTTCACCGAGACCCTAACACTACACCCAGCCAGTAACACTACACCCAGCCCCTAATACTACACCCAGCCAGTAACACTACACCCAGCCCAGTAACACTACACCCAGCCAGTAACACTACAATCAGCCAGTAACACTACACCCAGCCACCAACACTACAACCAACCAGTAACAATACATCCAGCCAGTAACAGTACACTCAGTCCAGTAACACTACAAGCAGCCCAGTAAAAATACATCCAGCCAGTAACACTACATCCAGCCAGTAAGATTATACCCAGCCCCTAACACTACACCCAGCCCAGTAACACTACACCCAGCCCCTAACACTACAACAAGCCCCTAACACTACACCCAGCCAGTAACACATCACCCAGCCCAGTAACACTACACCCAGCCCAGTAACACTACACCTTGCCCCAAACACTACACCCAGCCAGTAACACTACACCCAGCCCCTAACACTACACCCAGCCAGTAACACTACACCCAGCCAGGAACACTACACCCAGCCCAGTAACACTACACCCAGCCAGTAATACTACAACCATCCAGTAACACTACACCCTATCACCAACATTACACCCAGCCAGTAACACTACACCCAGCCAGTAACACTACACCCAGCCCCTAACACTACACCCAGCCAGTAACACTACACCCAGCCAGTAACACTACACCCAGCCAGTTACACTATACCAAGCCCGTAACACTACACCCAGCCCCTTACACTACACCCAGCCCCTAACACTACACCCAGCCAGTAACACTACACCCAGCCAGTAACACTACACCCAGCCCCTAACACTACACCCAGCCAGTAACACTACACCCAGCGAGTAACACTTCACCCAGCCCAGTAACACAACACCCAGCCAGTACCACTTCACCCAGCCACAAACACTACACCCAGCCCAGTAATACTACACTCAGGCAGTAACACTACACCCATCCCCTAACACTACACCCAGCCAAAAACACTACACCCAGCCAGTAACACTCCACCCATCCAGTAACACTACACCCAGCCACTAACACTACACCCAGCCAGTAACACTACACCCAGCCAGTAACACTACACCCAGCCCCTAACACTACACCCAGTCCAGTAACAATAAACCCAGACAGTAAGATTACACCCAGCCCAGTAACACTACACCCAGCCAGTAACACTACACCCATCCCCTAACACTACACCCAGCCAGTAACACTACACCCAACCTGTAACACTACACCCAGTTAGTAACACTACACCCAGCCACTAACACTACTCCCAGCCAGTAACACTACACCCAGCCAGTAACACTACACCCATCCCAGTAACACTACACCCAGCCAGTAACACTACACCCAGCCAGAAACACTACACCCAGCCAGTTACACTACACCAAGCCCGTAACACTACACCCAGCCCCTTACACTACACCCAGCCCCTAACACTCCACCCATTCCAGTAACGAAACATCCAGCCAGTAACACTACACCCAGCCAGTAAGATTACACCCAGCCCAGTAACACTACACCCAGCCAGTAACACTACACCCATCCCCTAACACAACACCCAGCCAGTAACACTACACCCAACCTGTAACACTACACCCAGTTAGTAACACTACACCCAGCCACTAACACTACTCCCAGCCAGTAACACTACACCCAGCCAGTAACACTACACCCAGCCCAGGAACACTACACCCATTCCCTAACACTACACCCAGCAAGTAACACTACACCCATCCAGTAAAACTACACCCAGCCCAGTAACACTAAACCCAGCCAGTAAAACTACACCCATCCTTAACACTACACCCAGCCAGTAACACTACACCCAAACTGTAACACTACATACAGCCAGTAAAACTACACCCAGCCCCTAACACTACTCCCAGCAAGTAACACTACACCCAGCCAGTAACACTACACCGAGCCCCTAACTCTACACCAAGTCCAGTAACAATACATCCAGCCAGTAACACTACACCCAGCCAGTAAGATTACACCCAGCCCAGTAAGACTACACCCAGCCAGTAACACTACACCCATCCCCTAACACTACACCCAGCCAGTAACACTACACCCAACCTGTAACACTACACCCAGTTAGTAACACTACACCCAGCCACTAACACTACACACAGCCAGTAACACTACACCCAGCCAGTAACACTACACCCAGCCCCTAACACTACACCCAGTCCAGTAACAATACACCCAGCCAGTAAGATTACACCCAGCCCAGTAACACTACACCCAGCCAGTAACACTACACCCATCCCCTAACACTACACCCAGCCAGTAACACTACACCCAACCTGTAACACTACACCCAGTTAGTAACACTACACCCAGCCACTAACACTACTCCCAGCCAGTAACACTACACCCAGCCAGTAACACTACACCCATCCCAGTAACACTACACCCAGCCAGTAACACTACACCCAGCCAGAAACACAACACCCTGCCAGTTACACTACACCACGCCCGTAACACTACACCCAGCCCCTTACACTACACCCAGCCCCTAACACTCCACCCATTCCAGTAACGAAACATCCAGCCAGTAACACTACACCCAGCCAGTAAGATTACACCCAGCCCAGTAACACTACACCCAGCCAGTAACACTACACCCATCCCCTAACACAACACCCAGCCAGTAACACTACACCCAACCTGTAACACTACACCCAGTTAGTAACACTACACCCAGCCCCTAACACTACTCCCAGCCACTAAAACTACTCCCAGCCCAGGAACACTACACCCATTCCCTAACACTACACCCAGCCAGTAACACTACACCCAGCCAGTAAAACTACACCCAGCCCAGTAACACTACACCCAGCCAGTAACACTACACCCAAACTGTAACACTACATACAGCCAGTAAAACTACACCCAGCCCCTAACACTACTCCCAGCAAGTAACACTACACCCAGCCAGTAACACTACACCCAACCTGTAACACTACACCCAGTTAGTAACACTACACCCAGCCACTAACACTACTCCCAGCCAGTAACACTACACCCAGCCAGTAACACTACACCCAGCCCCTAACACTACATCCAGTCCAGTAACAATACACCCAGCCAGTAAGATTACACCCAGCCCAGTAACACTACACCCAGCCAGTAACACTACACCCATCCCCTAACACTACACCCAGCCAGTAACACTACACCCAACCTGTAACACTACACCCAGTTAGTAACACTACACCCAGCCACTAACACTACTCCCAGCCAGTAACACTACACCCAGCCAGTAACACTACACCCATCCCAGTAACACTACACCCAGCCAGTAACACTACACCCAGCCAGAAACACTACACCCAGCCAGTTACACTACACCACGCCCGTAACACTACACCCAGCCCCTTACACTAAACCCAGCCCCTAACACTCCACCCATTCCAGTAACGAAACATCCAGCCAGTAACACTACACCCAGCCAGTAAGATTACACCCAGCCCAGTAACACTACACCCAGCCAGTAACACTACACCCATCCCCTAACACAACACCCAGCCAGTAACACTACACCCAACCTGTAACACTACACCCAGTTAGTAACACTACACCCAGCCACTAACACTACTCCCAGCCAGTAACACTACACCCAGCCAGTAACACTACACCCAGCCCAGGAACACTACACCCATTCCCTAACACTACACCCAGCCAGTAACACAAACCCATCCAGTAAAACTACACCCAGCCCAGTAACACTAAACCCAGCCAGTAACACTACACCCATCCTTAACACTACACCCAGCCAGTAACACTACACCCAAACTGTAACACTACATACAGCCAGTAAAACTACACACAGCCCCTAACACTACTCCCAGCAAGTAACACTACACCCAGCCAGTAACACTACACCGAGCCCCTAACTCTACACCAAGTCCAGTAACAATACATCCAGCCAGTAACACTACACCCAGCCAGTAAGATTACACCCAGCCCAGTAAGACTACACCCAGCCAGTAACACTACACCCATCCCCTAACACTACACCCAGCCAGTAACACTACACCCAACCTGTAACACTACACCCAGTTAGTAACACTACACCCAGCCACTAACACTACACACAGCCAGTAACACTACACCCAGCCAGTAACACTACACCCAGCCCCTAACACTACATCCAGTCCAGTAACAATACACCCAGCCAGTAAGATTACACCCAGCCCAGTAACACTACACCCAGCCAGTAACACTACACCCATCCCCTAACACTACACCCAGCCAGTAACACTACACCCAACCTGTAACACTACACCCAGTTAGTAACACTACACCCAGCCACTAACACTACTCCCAGCCAGTAACACTACACCCAGCCAGTAACACTACACCCATCCCAGTAACACTACACCCAGCCAGTAACACTACACCCAGCCAGAAACACTACACCCAGCCAGTTACACTACACCACGCCCGTAACACTACACCCAGCCCCTTACACTAAACCCAGCCCCTAACACTCCACCCATTCCAGTAACGAAACATCCAGCCAGTAACACTACACCCAGCCAGTAAGATTACACCCAGCCCAGTAACACTACACCCAGCCAGTAACACTACACCCATCCCCTAACACAACACCCAGCCAGTAACACTACACCCAACCTGTAACACTACACCCAGTTAGTAACACTACACCCAGCCACTAACACTACTCCCAGCCAGTAACACTACACCCAGCCAGTAACACTACACCCAGCCCAGGAACACTACACCCATTCCCTAACACTACACCCAGCCAGTAACACAAACCCATCCAGTAAAACTACACCCAGCCCAGTAACACTAAACCCAGCCAGTAACACTACACCCATCCTTAACACTACACTCAGCCAGTAACACTACACCCAAACTGTAACACTACACACAGCCAGTAACACTACACCCAGCCCCTAACACTACTCCCAGCCAGTAACACTACACCCAGCCAGTAACACTACACCCAGCCCTTAACACTACACCCAGCCAGTAACACTACATCCAGCCAGTAACACTACACCCAGCCAGTTACACTACACCAAGCCCGTAACACTACAACCAGCCCCTTACACTACACCCAGCTCCTAACACTACACCCAGCCAGTAACACTACACCCAGCCAGTAACACTACACCCAGCCCCTAACACTACACCCAGTCCAGTAAAAATACATCCAGCCAGTAACACCACAACCAGCCCAGTAAGATTACACCCAGCCCAGTAACACTACACCCAGCCAGTAACACTACACCCAAACTGTAACACTACACACAGCCAGTAACACCACACCCAGCCCCTAACACTACTCCCAGCAAGTAAAACTACACTCAGCCAGTAACTCTACACCCAGACCCTAACACTACACCCAGCCAGTAACACTACACCCAGCCCCTAATACTACACCCAGCCAGTAACACTACACCCAGCCCAGTACACTACACCCAGCCAGTAACACTACAACCAGCCAGTAACACTACACCCAGCCACCAACACTACACCCAGCCAGTAACACTACACCCAGCCAGTAACACTACACCCAGCCAGTAACACTACACCCAGCCCCTAACACTACACCCAACCCAGTAACAATACATCCAGCCAGTAACACTACACCCAGCCCAGTAACACTACACCCAGCCAGTAACACTACACCCAACCTGTAACACTACACCCAGTTAGTAACACTACACCCAGCCACTAACACTACTCCCAGCCAGTAACACTACACCCAGCCACTAACACTACTCCCAGCCAGTAACACTACACCCAGCCCCGTAACACTACACCCAGCCCAGGAACACTACACCCAGCCCCTATCACTACCCCAGCCCCTAACACCACACCGAGCCCCTAACACTACACCCAGCCAGTAACACTACACCCAGCCAGTAACACTACACCCAGCCAGTAACACTACACCCAGCCAGTAACACTACACCCAGCCCCTAACACTACACCCAGCCAGTAACACTACACCCAACCGTAACACTACACCCAGAGTAACACTACACCCAGCCCACTAACACTACATCCCAGCCAGTAACACTACACCCAGCCAGTAACACTACACCCAGCCCCTAACACTACACCCAGCCCAGTAACACTACACCCAGCCCCTAACACTACACCCAGCCAGTAACACTACACCCAGCCAGTAACACTACACCCAGCCCAGTAACACTACACCCAGCCAGTAACACTACACCCAGCCCCTAACACTACACCCAGCCAGTAACACTACACCCAGCCCGTAACACTACACCCAGCCAGTAACACTACACCCAGCCCCTAACACTACACCCAGCCAGTAACACTACACCCAGCCAGTAACACTACACCCAGCCAGTAACACTACACCCAGCCAGTAACACTACACCCAGCCACCAACACTACACCCAGCCAGTAACACTACACCCAGCCCCTAACACTACACCCAGCCAGTAACACTACACCCAGCCCCTAACACTACACCCAGCCAGTAACACTACATTTTACATTTTAGTCATTTAGCAGACGCTCTTATCCAGAGCGACTTACATTTCATACAACTCATACATTTTTTTTTTCTGTGCTGGCCCCCCGAGGTAATCGAACCCACAACCCTGGTGTTGCAAACACCATGCTCTACCAACTGAGCTACAGGGAAGGCTGCCAGGGAAGGCACCCAGCCAGTTACACTACACCAAGCCCGTAACACTACACCCAGCCCCTTACACTACACCCAGCCCCTAACACTACACCCAGCCAGTAACACTACACCCAGCCAGTAACACTACACCCAGCCAGTAACACTACACCCAGCCCAGTAACACTACACCCAGCCAGTAACACTACACCCATCCCCTAACACTACACCCAGCCAGTAACACTACACCCAGCCAGTAACACTACACCCAGCCAGTAACACTACACCCAGACCCTAACACTACACCCAGCCAGTAACACTACACCCAGCCCCTAACACTACACCCAGCCCAGTAACACTACACCCAGCCAGTAACACTACACCCAGCCCGTAACACTACAACCAGCCCAGTAACACTACACCCAGCCACTAACACTACACCCAGCCCAGTAACACTACACCCAGCCAGTAACACTACACCCAGCCCAGTAACACTACACCCAGCCCCTATCACTACCACCAGCCCCTAACACTACACCGAGCCCCTAACACTACACCCAGCCAGTAACACTACACCCAGCCACTAACACTACACCCAGCCAGTAACACTACACCCAGCCAGTAACACTACACCCTGCCAGTAACACTACACCCAGCCAGTAACACTACACCCAGCCAGTAACACTACACCCAGCCAGTAACACTACACCCAGCCCCTAACACTACACCCAGCCCCTAACACTACACCCAGCCAGTAACACTACACCCAGCCCCTAACACTACACCCAGCCAGTAACACTTCACCCAGCCCAGTAACACTACACCCAGCCCAGTAACACTACACCCAGCCCCTATCACTACACCCAGCCCCTAACACCACACCCAGCCCCTAACACTACACCCAGCCAGTAACACTACACCCAGCCACTAACACTACACCCAGCCAGTAACACTACACCCAGCCAGTAACACTACACCCAGCCAGTAACACTACACCCAGCCAGTAACACTACACCCAGCCAGTAACACTACACCCAGCCAGTAACACTACACCCAGCCCCTAACACTACACCCAGCCAGTAACACTTCACCCAGCCCAGTAACACTACACCCAGCCAGTAACACTACACCCAGCCAGTAACACTACACCCAGCCAGTAACACTACACCCAGCCCCTAACACTACACCCTGCCAGTAACACTACACCCAGCCAGTAACACTACACCCAGCCCAGTAACACTACACCCAGCCACGTAACACTACACCCAGCCCCTAACACTACACCCAGCCCCTAACACTACACCCAGCCAGTTACACTACACCCAGCCCCTAACACTACACCCAGCCCTTAACACTACACCCAGCCAGTAACACTACACCCAGCCCCTAACACTACACCCAGCCAGTAACACTACACCCAGCCCAGTAACACTACACCCTGCCAGCAACACTACACCCAGCCAGTAACACTACACCAAGCCACTAACACTACACCCAGCCAGTAACACTACACCCAGCCAGTAACACTACACCCAGCCAGTAACACTAAACCCAGCCAGTAACACTACACCAAGCCCGTAACACTACACCGTGCCAGGAACGCTACACCCAGCCCGTTACACTACAACCAGCCCCTAACACTACAACCAGCCCCTAACACTACACCCAGCCAGTAACACTACACCCAGCCCCTCACACCACACCCAGCCCGCAAACACTACACCAAGCCCAGTAACACTACACCCAGCCAGTAACACCACACCCAACCAGTAACACTACCCCAAGCCCGTAACACTACACCCAGCCCCTTACACTACACCCAGCCCATAACACTACACCCAGCCAGGAACACTACACCCAGCCCGTTACACTACACCCTGCCCCAAACACTACACTCAGCCAGCAACACTACACCCAGCCCTTCACAACACACCCATCCCCCTAAAACTACACCACGCCCCTAACACTACACCCAGCCCCTAACACTACATCCAGCCCCTAACACTACACCCAGCCAGTAACACTACACCCAGCCCGTAACACAACAACCAGCCCAGTAACACTACACCCAGCCCCTGACACTATATCCAGCCCAGTAACACTACAACCAGCCAGTAACACTACACCCAGCCAGTAACACTACACCCTGCCAGTAAAACTAAACCCAGCCCGTAACACTACACCCAGCCCCTAACACTAAATCCAGCCCCTTACCCTACACCCAGCTGCTAACACTACACCCAGCCCAGTAACACTACACCCAGCCAGTAACACTACACCCAGCCCTTAACACAACAACCAGCCCATTAACACTACACCCAGCCCCTAACACTACACCCAGCCCAGTAACACTACACACAGCCAGTAACACTACACCCAGCCCAGTAACACTACACCCAGCCCCTATCACTACCACCAGCCCCTAACACCACACCGAGCCCCTAACACTACACCCAGCCAGTAACACTACACCCAGCCACTAACACTACACCCAGCCAGTAACACAACACCCAGCCAGTAACACTACACCCTGCCTGTAACATTACACCCAGCCAGTAACACTAAACCCAGCCAGTAACACTACACCCAGCCAGTAACACTACACCCAGCCCAGTATCACTACACCCAGCCCGTAACACTACACCCATCCCCTAACACTACAACCAGCCCCTAACACTACACCCAGCCCCTAACACTACACCCAGCTGCTAACACTACACCCAGCCCAGTAACACTACACCCAGCCAGTAACACTACACCCAGCCCGTAACACAACAACCAGCCCAGTAACACTACACCCAGCCCCTGACACTATATCCAGCCCAGTAACACTACAACCAGCCAGTAACACTACACCCAGCCAGTAACACTACACCCTGCCAGTAAAACTACACCCAGCCCGTAACACTACACCCAGCCCCTAACACTACATCCAGCCCCTTACCCTACACCCAGCTGCTAACACTACACCCAGCCCAGTAACACTACACCCAGCCAGTAACACTACACCCAGCCCGTAACACAACAACCAGCCCAGTAACACTACACCCAGCCCCTAACACTACACCCAGCCCAGTAACACTACACACAGCCAGTAACACTACACCCAGCCCAGTAACACTACACCCAGCCCCTATCACTACCACCAGCCCCTAACACCACACCGAGCCCCTAACACTACACCCAGCCAGTAACACTACACCCAGCCACTAGCACTACACCCAGCCAGTAACACAACACCCAGCCAGTAACACTACACCCTGCCAGTAACATTACACCCAGCCAGTAACACTACACCCAGCCAGTAACACTACACCCAGCCAGTAACACTACACCCTGCCAGTAACACTACACCCAGCCAGTAACACTACACCCAGCCCAGTATCACTACACCCAGCCCGTAACACTACACCCAGCCCCTAACACTACAACCAGCCCCTAACACTACACCCAGCCCCTAACACTACACCCAGCCAGTAACACTACACCCAGCCCCTAACACTACACCCAGCCCCTAACACTACATCCAGCACCTAACACTACACCCAGCTCCTAACACTACACCCAGCATAGTAACACTACACCCAGCCAGTAACACTACACCCAGCCCGTAACACAACAACCAGCCCAGTAACACTACACCCAGCCCCTAACACTACACCCAGCCCAGTAACACTACACCCAGCCAGTAACAGTACACCCAGCCCAGTAACACTACACCCAGCCCCTATCACTACCACCAGCCCCTAACACTACACCGAGCCCCTAACACTACACCCAGCCAGTAACACTACACCCAGCCAATAACACTACACCCAGCCAGTAACACTACACCCAGCCCAGTAAACCTAACCCAGCCAATAACACTTCACCAAGCCTAGTATCACTACACCCAGCGCGTAACAATACACCCAGCCCGTTACAATACACCCAGCCCCTAACACTACAACCAGCCCCTAACACTACACCCAACCCCTAACACTACACCCAGCCAGTAACACTACACCCAGTCCCTAACACTACACCCAGCCCCTAACACTACACCCAGCCAGTAACACTAAATCCAGCCCCTAACACTACACCCAGCCAGGAACACTACACCCAGCCCGTTACACTACACCCAGCCCCTAACACTACACCCAGCCAGTAACACTACACCCAGCCCCTCACACCACACCCAGCCCCAAAACATTACACCAAGCCCAGTAACACTACACCCAGCCAGTAACACTACACCCAGCCAGAAACACTACACCCATCCCAGTAACACTACACCCAGACAGTAACACTACACCCAGCCAGTAACACTACACCCAGCCAGTAACACTACCCCAAGCCCGTAACACTACACCCAGCTCCTTACACTACACCCAGCCCATAACACTACACCCAGCCAGGAACACTACACCCAGCCCGTTACACTACACCCAGCCCCTAACACTACACCCAGCCAGTAACACTACACCCAGCCCCTCACACCACACCCAGCCCCAAAACACTACACCAAGCCCAGTAACACTACACCCCGCCCAGTAACACTACACCCAGCCAGAAACACTACACCCAGCCCCTAAAACTATACCCAGCCCCTAACACTACACCCAGCCCCTAACACTACACCCAGCCAGCAACACTACACCCAGCCCCTAACACTACACCCAGCCAGTAACACTACACCAGCCCAGTAACACTACACCCAGCACGTAACACTACACACAGCCCCTAACACTACAACCAGCCCCTAACACTACACCCAGCCAGGAACACTACACCCAGCCCGTTACACTACACCCAGCCCCTAACACTACACCCAGCCAGTAACACTACACCCAGCCCCTCACACCACACCCAGCCCCAAAACACTACACCCAGCCAGTAACACTACACCCAGGCCCTAACACTATACCCAGCCCCTAACACTACACCCAGCCCCTAACACTACACCCAGCCAGTAACACTACACCCAGCCCCTAACACTACACCCAGCCCCTAACACTACACCCAGCCAGTAACACTACACCCAGCACCTAACACTACACCCAGCCAGTAACACTTCACCCAGCCCAGTAACACTACACCCAGCCAGTAACACTACACCCAGCCAGCACCACTACACCCAGCAACTAACACTACACCCAGCCAGTAACACTACACCCAGCCAGTAACACTACACCCAGCCAGTAACACTACACCCATTCCAGTAACACTACACCCAGCCAGTAACACTACACCCAGCCAGAAACACTACACCCAGCCAGTAACACTACACCCATTCCAGTAACACTACACCCAGCCAGTAACACTACACCCAGCCAGTAACACTACACCCAGCCCCTAACTCTACACCCAGCCAGTAACACTACACCCAGCCAATAACACTACACCCAGCCAGTAACACTACACCCAGCCCAGTAACCCTAACCCAGCCAATAACACTTCACCAAGCCCAGTATCACTACACCCAGCCCGTAACAATACACCCAGCCCGTTACAATACACCCAGCCCCTAACACTACAACCAGCCCCTAACACTACACCCAACCCCTAACACTACACCCAGCCAGTAACACTACACCCAGTCCCTAACACTACACCCAGCCCCTAACACTACACCCAGCCAGTAACACTAAATCCAGCCCCTAACACTACACCCAGCCAGGAACACTACACCCAGCCCGTTACACTACACCCAGCCCCTAACACTACACCCAGCCAGTAACACTACACCCAGCCCCTCACACCACACCCAGCCCCAAAACATTACACCAAGCCCAGTAACACTACACCCAGCCAGTAACACTACACCCAGCCAGAAACACTACACCCATCCCAGTAACACTACACCCAGACAGTAACACTACACCCAGCCAGTAACACTACACCCAGCCAGTAACACTACCCCAAGCCCGTAACACTACACCCAGCTCCTTACACTACACCCAGCCCATAACACTACACCCAGCCAGGAACACTACACCCAGCCCGTTACACTACACCCAGCCCCTAACACTACACCCAGCCAGTAACACTACACCCAGCCCCTCACACCACACCCAGCCCCAAAACACTACACCAAGCCCAGTAACACTACACCCCGCCCAGTAACACTACACCCAGCCAGTAACACTACACCCAGCCCCTAAAACTATACCCAGCCCCTAACACTACACCCAGCCCCTAACACTACACCCAGCCAGCAACACTACACCCAGCCCCTAACACTACACCCAGCCAGTAACACTACACCAGCCCAGTAACACTACACCCAGCACGTAACACTACACACAGCCCCTAACACTACAACCAGCCCCTAACACTACACCCAGCCAGGAACACTACACCCAGCCCGTTACACTACACCCAGCCCCTAACACTACACCCAGCCAGTAACACTACACCCAGCCCCTCACACCACACCCAGCCCCAAAACACTACACCCAGCCAGTAACACTACACCCAGGCCCTAACACTATACCCAGCCCCTAACACTACACCCAGCCCCTAACACTACACCCAGCCAGTAACACTACACCCAGCCCCTAACACTACACCCAGCCCCTAACACTACACCCAGCCAGTAACACTACACCCAGCACCTAACACTACACCCAGCCAGTAACACTTCACCCAGCCCAGTAACACTACACCCAGCCAGTAACACTACACCCAGCCAGCACCACTACACCCAGCAACTAACACTACACCCAGCCAGTAACACTACACCCAGCCAGTAACACTACACCCAGCCAGTAACACTACACCCATTCCAGTAACACTACACCCAGCCAGTAACACTACACCCAGCCAGAAACACTACACCCAGCCAGTAACACTACACCCATTCCAGTAACACTACACCCAGCCAGTAACACTACACCCAGCCCCTAACTCTACACCCAGCCAGTAACACTACACCCAGCCCCTAACACTACACCCAGCCAGTAACACTTCACCCAGCCCAGTAACACTACACCCAGCTAGTAACACTACACCCTGCCAGTAACACTACACCCAGACAGTAACACTACACCCAGCCCAGTAACACTACACCCAGCACGTAACACTACACACAGCCCCTAACACTACAACCAGCCCCTAACACTACACCCAGCCCCTATCACTACACCCAACCAGTAACACTACACCCAGCCCCTAACACTACACCCAGCCCCTAACACTACACCCAGCCAGTAACACTACATCCAGCCCGTAACACTACACCCAGCCAGTAACACTTCACCCAGCCCAGTAACACTACACCCTGCCAGTAATACTACACCCAGCCAGTACCACTACACCCAGCAACTAAAACTACACCCAGCCAGTAACACTACACCCAGCCAGTAACACTACACACAGCCAGTGACACTACACCCACCCCAGTAACAGTACACCCAGCCAGTAACACTACACCCAGCCAGTAACACTACACCCAGCCAGTAACACTACACCCACCCCAGTAACACTACACCCAGCCAGTAACACTACACCCAGCCCGTAACACTACACCCAGCCCGTAACACTACACCCAGCCCCTAACACTACACCCAGCCCCTAACACTACACCCAGCCAGTAACACTACACCCAGCACCAAACACTACACCCAACCCCTAACACTTCACCCAGCCAGTAACACTACACCCAGCACCTTACACTACACCCAGCCCCTAACACAACACCCAGCCAGAAACACTACACCCAGCCACTAACACTACACCCAGCCCCAAAACACTACACCAAGCCCAGTAACACTACACCCCGCCCAGTAACACTACACCCAGCCAGTAACACTACACCCAGCCCAGTAACAATATACCCAGCCAATAATACTACACCCAGCCCCGAACACTACACCCGGCCAGTAACACTACGCCCAGCCACTAACACTACACCCAGCCAGTAACAATACACCCAGCCAGTAACACTACACCCTGCCAGTAACACTACACCCAGCCCCTAACACTACACCCAGCCCCTAACACTACACCCAGCCCCTAACACTACACCCAGCCAGTAACACTACACCCAGCCCCTAACACTACACCCAGCCCCTAACACTACACCCAGCCAGTAACACTACACCCAGCCCCTAACACTACACCCAGCCAGTAACACTTCACCCAGCCCAGTAACACTACACCCAGCCAGTAACACTACACCCACCCCAGTAACACTACACCCAGACAGTAACACTACACCCAGCCAGTAACACTTCACCCATCCCAGTAACACTACACCCAGCCCGTAACACTACACCCAGCCCCTAACACTACACCCAGCCCCTAACACTACACCCAGCCAGTAACACTACACCCAGCACCAAACACTACACCCAGCCCCTAACACTTCACCCAGCCAGTAACACTACACCCAGCCCCTTAAACTACACCCAGCCCCTAACACAACACCCAGCCAGGAACACTACACCCAGCCTGTAACACTACACCCAGCCCCTAACTCTACACCAGGCCAGAAACACTACACCCAGCCACTAACACTACACACAGCCCCAAAACACTACACCAAGCCCAGTAACACTACACCCCGCCCAATAACACTACACCCAGCCAGTAACACTACACCCAGCCAGTAACAATATACCCAGGAAATAACACTACACCCAGCCCCTAACACTACAACCGGCCAGTAACACTACACCCAGCCACTCACACTACACCCAGCCCCAAATCACTGCACCCAGCCCCTAACACTACACCCAGCCAGTAACACTAAACCCAGCCACTAACACTACACCCAGCCAGTAACACTACACCCAGCCAGAAACACTGCACCCTGCCAGTAACACTACACCTAGCCACTAACACTACACCCAGCCCCTAACACTACACCCAGCCCCTAACACTACACCCAGCCAGTAACACTACACCCAGCCTCTAACACTACAACCAGCCCCTAACACTACACCCAGCCAGTAACACTACACCAAGCCCCTAACACTACACCCAGCCAGTAACACTACACCCAGCCAGTAACACTACACCCAGCCAGTAACACTACACCCAGCCAGTAACACTACACCCAGCCAGTAACACTACACCGAGCCAGTAACACTACACCCAGCCAGTAACACTAAACCCTGCCAGTAACACTACACCCAGCCAGTAACACTACACCCAGCCCAGTAACACTACACCCAGCACGTAACACTACACACAGCCCCTAACACTACAACCAGCCCCTAACACTACACCCAGCCCCTCACACTACACCCAGCCCCAAATCACTGCACCCAGCCGCTAACACTACACCCAGCCAGTAACACTAAACCCAGCCACTAACACTACACCCAGCCAGTAACACTACACCCAGCCAGAAACACTACACCCTGCCAGTAACACTACACCTAGCCACTAACACTACACCCAGCCCCTAACACTACACCCAGCCCCTAACACTACACCCAGCCAGTAAAACTACACCCAGCCTCTAACACTACACCCAGCCCCTAACACTACACCCAGCCAGTAACACTACACCAAGCCCCTAACACTACACCCAGCCAGTAACACTACACCCAGCCAGTAACACTACACCCAGCCAGTAACACTACACCCAGCCAGTAACACTACACCCAGCCAGTAACACTACACCGAGCCAGTAACACTACACCCAGCCAGTAACACTAAACCCTGCCAGTAACACTACACCCAGCCAGTAACACTACACCCAGCCCAGTAACACTACACCCAGCACGTAGCACTACACACAGCCCCTAACACTACAACCAGCCCCTAACACTACACCCAGCCCCTAACACTACACCCAGCCAGTAACACTACACCCAGCCCCTAACACTACACCCAGCCAGTAACACTACACCCAGCCCCTAACACTACACCCAGCCAGTAACACTTCACCCTGCCCAGTAACACTACACCCAGCCAGTAACACTACACTCAGCCAGTAACACTACACCCAGCCAGTAACACTACACCCAGCCAGTAACACTACACCCAGCCAGTAACACTACACCCTGCCAGTAACACTACACCCAGCCAGTAACACTACACCCAGCCCAGTAACACTACACCCTGCACGTAACACTACACACAGCCCCTAACACTACAACCAGCCCCTAACACTACACCCAGCCCCTAAAAATACACCCAACCAGTAACACTGCACCCAGCCCCTAACACTACACCCAGCCACTAACACTACACCCAGCCAGTAACACTACATCCAGCCCCTAACACTACACCCTGCCAGTAACACTTCACCCAGCCCAGTAACACTACACCCAGCCAGTAATACTACACCCAGCCAATACCACTACACCCAGCAACTAAAACTAAACCCAGCCAGTAACACTACACCCAGCCAGTAACACTACACCCAGCCAGTAACACTACACCCACCCCAGTAACACTACACCCAGCCAGTAACACTATACCCAGCCAGTAACACTTCACCCATCCCAGTAACACTACACCCAGCCAGTAACACTACACCCAGCCCGTAACACTACACCCAGCCCCTAACACTACACCCAGCCCTTAACACTACACCCAGCCAGTAACACTAGACCCAGCACCAAACACTACACCCAGCCCCTAACACTTCACCCAGCCAGTAACACTTCACCCAGCCCCTTACACTACACCCAGCCCCTAACACAACACCCAGCCAGAAACACTACACCCAGCCACTAACACTACACCCAGCCCCAAAACACTACACCAAGCCCAGTAACACTACACCCCGCCCAGTAACACTACACCCAGCCAGTAACACTACACCCAGCCAGTAACAATATACCCAGCCAATAACACTACACCCAGCCGCTAACACTACACCCGGCCAGTAACACTACACCCAGCCACTCACACCACACCCAGCCCCAAAACACTGCACCCAGCCCCTAACACTATACCCAGCCAGTAACACTACACCCAGCCACTAACACTACACCCAGCCAGTAACACTACACCCAGCCAGTGACACTACACCCTGCCATTAACACTACTCCCAGCCCCTAACACTAAACCCAGCCACTAACACTACACCCAGCCAGTAACACTACACCCAGCCCCTAACACTACACCCAGCCCCTAACACTACACCCAGCCAGTAACACTACACCCAGCCCCTAACACTACACCCAGCCAGTAACACTTCACCCAGCTCTTCACACCACACCCAGCCCCCTAACACTACAACCAGCCCCTAACACTACACCCAGCCAGTAACACTTCACCCAGTCCAGTATCACTACACCCAGCCAGTAACACTACATCCATCCCAGTAACACTACACCCAGCCAGTAACACTACACCCAGCCCGTAACACTACACCCAGCCCGTAACACTACACCCAGCCCCTTCACTACACCTAGCCAGTAACACTACATCCAGCCCCTAACACTACACCCAGCCAGTAACACTTCACCCATCCCAGTAACACTACACCCTGCCAGTAATACTACACCCAGCCAGTACCACTACACCCAGCAACTAAAACTACACCCAGTCAGTAACACTACACCCAGCCAGTAACACTACACCCAGCCAGTAACACTACACCCAGCCAGTAACACTACACCCATCCCTAACACTACACCCAGCCAGTAACACTACACCCAAACTGTAACACTACACACAGCCAGTAACACTACACCCAGCCCCTAACACTACTCCCAGCCAGTAACACTACACCCAGCCCAGTAACACTACAACCAGGCCAGTAACAATACATCCAGCCAGTAACACTACATCCAGCCAGTAACACTACACCCAGCCAGTAACACTACACCCAGCCCCTAACACTACACCGAACCCAGTAACACTACACCCAGCCCCTAACACTACACCTACCCCCAAACACTACACCCAGCCAGTAACACTACACCCAGCCCCTAACACTACACCCAGCCAGTAACACTACACCCAGCCCCTAATACTACACCCAGCCAGGAACACTACACCCAGCCCAGTAACACTACACCCAGCCAGTAATACTACAACCAGCCAGTAACACTACACCCTATCACCAACACTACACCCAGCCAGTAACACTACACCCAGCCAGTAACACTACACCCAGCCCCTAACACTACACCCAGCCAGTAACACTACACCCAGCCAGTAATACTACACCCAGCCAGTTACACTACGCCAAGCCCGTAACACTACACCCAGCCCCTTACACTACACCCAGCCCCTAACACTACGCCCAGCCAGTAACACAACACCCAGCCAGTAACACTACACCCAGCCCCTAACACTACACCCAGCCAGTAACACTACACCCAGCGAGTAACACTTCACCCAGCCCAGTAACACTACACCCAGCCAGTAACACTACACCCAGCCAGTACCACTTCACCCAGCCACAAACACTACACCCAGCCCAGTAATACTACACTCAGGCAGTAACACTACACCCATCCAGTAACACTACACCCAACCAGTAACACTACACCCAGCCAGTAACACTACACCCAGCCAGTAACACTACACCGTGCCAGTAACACTACACCCAGCCCGTAACACTACACCCAGCCCCTAACACTACTCCCAGCCAGTAACACTACACCCAGCCCAGTAACACTACAACCAGGCCAGTAATAATACATCCAGCCAGTAACACTACATCCAGCCAGTAACACTACACCCAGCCAGTAACACTACACCCAGCCCCTAACACTACACCCAACCCAGTAACACTACACCCAGCCCCTAACACTACACCTAGCCCCAAACACTACACCCAGCCAGTAACACTACACCCAGCCCCTAACACTACACCCAGCCAGTAACACTACACCCAGCCCCTAATACTACACCCAGCCAGGAACACTACACCCAGCCCAGTAACACTACACCCAGCCAGTAATACTACAACCAGCCAGTAACACTACACCCTATCACCAACACTACACCCAGCCAGTAACACTACACCCAGCCAGTAACACTACACCCAGCCCCTAACACTACACCCAGCCAGTAACACTACACCCAGCCAGTAATACTACACCCAGCCAGTTACACTACGCCAAGCCTGTAACACTACACCCAGCCCCTTACACTACACCCAGCCCCTAACACTACGCCCAGCCAGTAACACAACACCCAGCCAGTAACACTACACCCAGCCCCTAACACTACACCCAGCCAGTAACACTACACCCAGCGAGTAACACTTCACCCAGCCCAGTAACACTACACCCAGCCAGTAACACTACACCCAGCCAGTACCACTTCACCCAGCCACAAACACTACACCCATCCCAGTAATACTACACTCAGGCAGTAACACTACACCCATCCAGTAACACTACACCCAGCCCGTAACACAACAACCAGCCCAGTAACACTACACCCAGCCCAGTAACACGACACCCAGCCAGTAACACTACACCCAGCCCGTAACACAACAACCAGCCCAGTAACACTACACCCAGCCCCTAACACTATATCCAGCCCAGTAACACTACAACCAGCCAGTAACACTACACCCAGCCAGTAACACTACACCCTCCCAGTAAAACTACACCCAGCCCGTAACACTACATCCAGCCCCTAACACTACATCCAGCCCCTTACCCTACACCCTGCTGCTAACACTACACCCAGCCCAGTAACACTACACCCAGCCAGTAACACTACACCCAGCCCGTAACACAACAACCAGCACAGTAACACTACACCCAGCCCCTAACACTACACCCAGCCCAGTAACACTACACACAGCCAGTAACACTACACCCAGCCCAGTAACACTACACCCAGCCCCTATCACTACCACCAGGTCCTAACACCACACCGAGCCCCTAACACTACACCCAGCCAGTAACACTACACCCAGCCACTAACACTACACCCAGCCAGTAACACAACACCCAGCCAGTAACACTACACCCTGCCAGTAACATTACACCCAGCCAGTAACACTACACCCAGCCAGTAACACTACACCCAGCCAGTAACACTACACCCTGCCAGTAACACTACACCCAGCCAGTAACACTACACCCAGCCCAGTATCACTACACCCAGCCCGTAACACTACACCCAGCCCCTAACACTACAACCAGCCCTTAACACTACACCCAGCCCCTAACACTACACCCAGCCAGTAACACTACACCCAGCCACTAACACTACACCCAGCCCCTAACACTACACACAGCCAGTAACACTACATCCAGCCCCTAACACTACACCCAGCCAGTAACACTTCACCCAGCCCAGTAACACTACACCCTGCCAGTAATACTACACCCAGCCAGTAACACTACATCCAGCCCCTAACACTACACCCAGCCAGTAACACTTCACCCAGCCCAGTAACACTACACCCTGCCAGTAATACTACACCCAGCCAGTACCACTACACCCAGCCAGTAACACTACAACCAGCCAGTAACACTACACCCAGCCAGTAACACTACACCCGGCCAGAAACACTACACCCATCCCAGTAGCACTACACCCAGCCAGTAACACTACACCCAGCCAGTAACACTACACCCAGCCAGTAACACTACACCAAGCCCGTAACACTACACCCAGCCCCTTACACTACACCCAGCCCATAACACTACACCCAGCCAGTAACACTACACCCAGCCCCTAACACTACACCCAGCCCCTAACACTACACCCAGCCAGTAACACTACACCCAGCCCCTAACACTACACCCAGCCAGTAACACTTCACCCAGCTCTTCACACCACACCCAGCCCCCTAACACTACAACCAGCCCCTAACACTACACCCAGCCAGTAACACTTCACCCAGTCCAGTATCACTACACCCAGCCAGTAACACTACACCCAGCCAGTAACACTACATCCATCCCAGTAACACTACACCCAGCCAGTAACACTACACCCAGCCCGTAACACTACACCCAGCCCGTAACACTACACCCAGCCCCTTCACTACACCTAGCCAGTAACACTACATCCAGCCCCTAACACTACACCCAGCCAGTAACACTTCACCCATCCCAGTAACACTACACCCTGCCAGTAATACTACACCCAGCCAGTACCACTACACCCAGCAACTAAAACTACACCCAGTCAGTAACACTACACCCAGCCAGTAACACTACACCCAGCCAGTAACACTACACCCAGCCAGTAACACTACACCCAGCCAGTAACACTACACCCATCCCTAACACTACACCCAGCCAGTAACACTACACCCAAACTGTAACACTACACACAGCCAGTAACACTACACCCAGCCCCTAACACTACTCCCAGCCAGTAACACTACACCCAGCCCAGTAACACTACAACCAGGCCAGTAACAATACATCCAGCCAGTAACACTACATCCAGCCAGTAACACTACACCCAGCCAGTAACACTACACCCAGCCCCTAACACTACACCGAACCCAGTAACACTACACCCAGCCCCTAACACTACACCTACCCCCAAACACTACACCCAGCCAGTAACACTACACCCAGCCCCTAACACTACACCCAGCCAGTAACACTACACCCAGCCCCTAATACTACACCCAGCCAGGAACACTACACCCAGCCCAGTAACACTACACCCAGCCAGTAATACTACAACCAGCCAGTAACACTACACCCTATCACCAACACTACACCCAGCCAGTAACACTACACCCAGCCAGTAACACTACACCCAGCCCCTAACACTACACCCAGCCAGTAACACTACACCCAGCCAGTAATACTACACCCAGCCAGTTACACTACGCCAAGCCCGTAACACTACACCCAGCCCCTTACACTACACCCAGCCCCTAACACTACGCCCAGCCAGTAACACAACACCCAGCCAGTAACACTACACCCAGCCCCTAACACTACACCCAGCCAGTAACACTACACCCAGCGAGTAACACTTCACCCAGCCCAGTAACACTACACCCAGCCAGTAACACTACACCCAGCCAGTACCACTTCACCCAGCCACAAACACTACACCCAGCCCAGTAATACTACACTCAGGCAGTAACACTACACCCATCCAGTAACACTACACCCAACCAGTAACACTACACCCAGCCAGTAACACTACACCCAGCCAGTAACACTACACCGTGCCAGTAACACTACACCCAGCCCGTAACACTACACCCAGCCCCTAACACTACTCCCAGCCAGTAACACTACACCCAGCCCAGTAACACTACAACCAGGCCAGTAATAATACATCCAGCCAGTAACACTACATCCAGCCAGTAACACTACACCCAGCCAGTAACACTACACCCAGCCCCTAACACTACACCCAACCCAGTAACACTACACCCAGCCCCTAACACTACACCTAGCCCCAAACACTACACCCAGCCAGTAACACTACACCCAGCCCCTAACACTACACCCAGCCAGTAACACTACACCCAGCCCCTAATACTACACCCAGCCAGGAACACTACACCCAGCCCAGTAACACTACACCCAGCCAGTAATACTACAACCAGCCAGTAACACTACACCCTATCACCAACACTACACCCAGCCAGTAACACTACACCCAGCCAGTAACACTACACCCAGCCCCTAACACTACACCCAGCCAGTAACACTACACCCAGCCAGTAATACTACACCCAGCCAGTTACACTACGCCAAGCCCGTAACACTACACCCAGCCCCTTACACTACACCCAGCCCCTAACACTACGCCCAGCCAGTAACACAACACCCAGCCAGTAACACTACACCCAGCGAGTAACACTTCACCCAGCCCAGTAACACTACACCCAGCCAGTAACACTACACCCAGCCAGTACCACTTCACCCAGCCACAAACACTACACCCATCCCAGTAATACTACACTCAGGCAGTAACACTACACCCATCCAGTAACACTACACCCAACCAGTAACACTACACCCAGCCAGTAACACTACACCCAGCCAGTAACACTACACCGTGCCAGTAACACTACACCCAGCCCGTAACACTACACCCAGCACCTAACACTACACCCAGCCCCTAACACTACACCCAGCCCCTAACACTACACCCAGCCCAGTAACACTAAACCCAGCCAGTAACACTACACCCAGCCCGTAACACAACAACCAGCCCAGTAACACTACACCCAGCCCCTAACACTACACCCAGCCCAGTAACACTACACACAGCCAGTAACACTACACCCAGCCCAGTAACACTACACCCAGCCCCTATCACTACCACCATCCCTTAACACTACACCGAGCCCCTAACACTACACCCAGCCAGTAACACTACACCCAGCCACTAACACTACACCCAGCCAGTAACACTACACCCAGCCAGTAACACTACACCCTGCCAGTAAAACTGCACCCAGCCCCTAACACTACACCCAGCTGCTAACACTACACCCAGCCCAGTAACACGACACCCAGCCAGTAACACTACACCCAGCCCGTAACACAACAACCAGCCCAGTAACACTACACCCAGCCCCTAACACTATATCCAGCCCAGTAACACTACAACCAGCCAGTAACACTACACCCAGCCAGTAACACTACACCCTCCCAGTAAAACTACACCCAGCCCGTAACACTACATCCAGCCCCTAACACTACATCCAGCCCCTTACCCTACACCCTGCTGCTAACACTACACCCAGCCCAGTAACACTACACCCAGCCAGTAACACTACACCCAGCCCGTAACACAACAACCAGCACAGTAACACTACACCCAGCCCCTAACACTACACCCAGCCCAGTAACACTACACACAGCCAGTAACACTACACCCAGCCCAGTAACACTACACCCATCCCCTATCACTACCACCAGGTCCTAACACCACACCGAGCCCCTAACACTACACCCAGCCAGTAACACTACACCCAGCCACTAACACTACACCCAGCCAGTAACACAACACCCAGCCAGTAACACTACACCCTGCCAGTAACATTACACCCAGCCAGTAACACTACACCCAGCCAGTAACACTACACCCAGCCAGTAACACTACACCCTGCCAGTAACACTACACCCAGCCAGTAACACTACACCCAGCCCAGTATCACTACACCCAGCCCGTAACACTACACCCAGCCCCTAACACTACAACCAGCCCTTAACACTACACCCAGCCCCTAACACTACACCCAGCCAGTAACACTACACCCAGCCACTAACACTACACCCAGCCCCTAACACTACACACAGCCAGTAACACTACATCCAGCCCCTAACACTACACCCAGCCAGTAACACTTCACCCAGCCCAGTAACACTACACCCTGCCAGTAATACTACACCCAGCCAGTAACACTACATCCAGCCCCTAACACTACACCCAGCCAGTAACACTTCACCCAGCCCAGTAACACTACACCCTGCCAGTAATACTACACCCAGCCAGTACCACTACACCCAGCCAGTAACACTACAACCAGCCAGTAACACTACACCCAGCCAGTAACACTACACCCGGCCAGAAACACTACACCCATCCCAGTAGCACTACACCCAGCCAGTAACACTACACCCAGCCAGTAACACTACACCCAGCCAGTAACACTACACCAAGCCCGTAACACTACACCCAGCCCCTTACACTACACCCAGCCCATAACACTACACCCAGCCAGGAACACTACACCCAGCCACTAACACTACACCCAGCCAGTAACACTACACCCAGCCAGTAACACTACACCCTGCCAGTAAAACTGCACCCAGCCCCTAACACTACACCCAGCTGCTAACACTACACCCAGCCCAGTAACACGACACCCAGCCAGTAACACTACACCCAGCCCGTAACACAACAACCAGCCCAGTAACACTACACCCAGCCCCTAACACTATATCCAGCCCAGTAACACTACAACCAGCCAGTAACACTACACCCAGCCAGTAACACTACACCCTCCCAGTAAAACTACACCCAGCCCATAACACTACATCCAGCCCCTAACACTACATCCAGCCCCTTACCCTACACCCTGCTGCTAACACTACACCCAGCCCAGTAACACTACACCCAGCCAGTAACACTACACCCAGCCCGTAACACAACAACCAGCACAGTAACACTACACCCAGCCCCTAACACTACACCCAGCCCAGTAACACTACACACAGCCAGTAACACTACACCCAGCCCAGTAACACTACACCCAGCCCCTATCACTACCACCAGGTCCTAACACCACACCGAGCCCCTAACACTACACCCAGCCAGTAACACTACACCCAGCCACTAACACTACACCCAGCCAGTAACACAACACCCAGCCAGTAACACTACACCCTGCCAGTAACATTACACCCAGCCAGTAACACTACACCCAGCCAGTAACACTACACCCAGCCAGTAACACTACACCCTGCCAGTAACACTACACCCAGCCAGTAACACTACACCCAGCCCAGTATCACTACACCCAGCCCGTAACACTACACCCAGCCCCTAACACTACAACCAGCCCTTAACACTACACCCAGCCCCTAACACTACACCCAGCCAGTAACACTACACCCAGCCACTAACACTACACCCAGCCCCTAACACTACACACAGCCAGTAACACTACATCCAGCCCCTAACACTACACCCAGCCAGTAACACTTCACCCAGCCCAGTAACACTACACCCTGCCAGTAATACTACACCCAGCCAGTAACACTACATCCAGCCCCTAACACTACACCCAGCCAGTAACACTTCACCCAGCCCAGTAACACTACACCCTGCCAGTAATACTACACCCAGCCAGTAACACTACATCCAGCCCCTAACACTACACCCAGCCAGTAACACTTCACCCAGCCCAGTAACACTACACCCTGCCAGTAATACTACACCCAGCCAGTACCACTACACCCAGCCAGTAACACTACAACCAGCCAGTAACACTACACCCAGCCAGTAACACTACACCCGGCCAGAAACACTACACCCATCCCAGTAGCACTACACCCAGCCAGTAACACTACACCCAGCCAGTAACACTACACCCAGCCAGTAACACTACACCAAGCCCGTAACACTACACCCAGCCCCTTACACTACACCCAGCCCATAACACTACACCCAGCCAGGAACACTACACCCAGCCCGTTACACTACACCCAGACCCTAACACTACACCCAGCCAGTAACACTACACCCAGCCCCTAACACTACACCCAGCCCCTAACACTACATCCAGCCCCTAACACTACACCCAGCTTCTAACACTACACCCAGACCAGTAACACTACACCCAGCCAGTAACACTACACCCAGCCCGTAACACAACAACCAGCCCAGTAACACTACACCCAGCCCCTAACACTACACCCAGCCCAGTAACACTACAGCCAGCCAGTAACAGTACACCCAGCCCAGTAACACTACACCCAGCCCCTATCACTACCACCAGCCCCTAACACTACACCGAGCCCCTAACACTACACCCAGCCAGTAACACTACACCCAGCCAATAACACTACACCCAGCCAGTAACACTACACCCAGCCAGTAACACTACACCCAGCCCAGTATCACTACACCCAGCCAGTAACAGTACACCCAGCCCAGTAACACTACACCCAGCCCCTATCACTACCACCAGCCCCTAACACTACACCGAGCCCCTAACACTACACCCAGCCCCTAACACTACACCCAGCCAGTAACACTACACCCAGCCCCTAATACTACACCCAGCCAGGAACACTACACCCAGCCAGTAATACTACAACCAGCCAGTAACACTACACCCTATCACCAACACTACACCCAGCCAGTAACACTACACCAAGCCAGTAACACTACACCCAGCCCCTAACACTACACCCAGCCAGTAACACTACACCCAGCCAGTAATACTACACCCAGCCAGTTACACTACACCAAGCCCGTAACACTACACCCAGCCCCTTACACTACACCCAGCCCCTAACACTACACCCAGCCAGTAACACTAAACACAGCCAGTAACACTTCACCCAGCCCAGTAACACTACACCCAGCCAGTAACACTACACCCAGCCAGTACCACTTCACCCAGCCACAAACACTACACCCAGCCCAGTAATACTACACTCAGGCAGTAACACGACACCCATCCAGTAACACTACACCCAACCAGTAACACTACACCCAGCCAGTAACACTACACCCAGCCAGTAACACTACACCGTGCCAGTAACACTACACCCAGCCCGTAACACTACACCCAGCCCGTAACACTACACCCAGCCCCTAACACTACACCCAGCCCCTAACACTACACCCAGCCCAGTAACACTACACCCAGCCAGTAACACTACACCCAGCCCCTAACACTACACCCAGCCCAGTAACACTACACACAGCCAGTAACACTACACTCAGCCCAGTAACACTACACCCAGCCCCTATCACTACCACCATCCCTTAACACTACACCGAGCCCCTAACACTACACCCATCCAGTAACACTACACCCAGCCAGTAACACTACACCCAGCCAGTAACACTACACCGTGCCAGTAACACTACACCCAGCCCGTAACACTACACCCAGCCCGTAACACTACACCCAGCCCCTAACACTACACCCAGCCCCTAACACTACACCCAGCCCAGTAACACTACACCCAGCCAGTAACACTACACCCAGCCCCTAACACTACACCCAGCCCAGTAACACTACACACAGCCAGTAACACTACACTCAGCCCAGTAACACTACACCCAGCCCCTATCACTACCACCATCCCTTAACACTACACCGAGCCCCTAACACTACACCCAGCCAGTAACACTACACCCAGCCACTAACACTACACCCAGCCAGTAACACTACACCCAGCCAGTAACACTACACCCTGCCAGTAAAACTGCACCCAGCCCCTAACACTACACCCAGCCCGTAACACTACACCCAGCCCCTAACACTACATCCAGCCCAGTAACACTACACCCAGCCAGTAACACTACACCCAGCCCGTAACACAACAACCAGCCCAGTAACACTACACCCAGGCCCTAACACTATATCCAGCCCAGTAACACTACAACCAGCCAGTAACACTACACCCAGCCAGTAACACTACACCCTGCCAGTAAAACTACACCCAGCCCATAACACTACACCCAGCCCCTAACACTACATCCAGCCCCTTACCCTACAACCAGCTGCTAACACTACACCCAGCCCAGTAACACTACACCCAGCCAGTAACACTACACCCAGCCCGTAACACAACAACCAGCCCAGTAACACTACACCCAGCCCCTAACACTACACCCAGCCCAGTAACACTACACACAGCCAGTAACACTACACCCAGCCCAGTAACACTACACCCAGCCCCTATCACTACCACCAGCCCCTAACACCACACCGAGCCCCTAACACTACACCCAGCCAGTAACACTACACCCAGCCACTAACACTACACCCAGCCAGTAACACAACACCCAGCCAGTAACACTACACCCTGCCAGTAACATTACACCCAGCCAGTAACACTACACCCAGCCAGTAACACTACACCCAGCCAGTAACACTACACCCTGCCAGTAACACTACACCCAGCCAGTAACACTACACCCAGCCCAGTATCACTACACTCAGCCCGTAACACTACACCCAGCCCCTAACACTACAACCAGCCCCTAACACTACACCCAGACCCTAACACTACACCCAGCCAGTAACACTACACCCAGCCCCTAACACTACACCCAGCCCTTAACACTACACACAGCCAGTAACACTACATCCAGCCCCTAACACTACACCCAGCCAGTAACACTTCACCCAGCCCAGTAACACTACACCCTGCCAGTAATACTACACCCAGCCAGTAACACTACATCCAGCCCCTAACACTACACCCAGCCAGTAACACTTCACCCAGCCCAGTAACACTACACCCTGCCAGTAATACTACACCCAGCCAGTACCACTACACCCAGCCAGTAACACTACACCCAGCCAGTAACACTACACCCAGCCCCTAACACTACACCCAGCCCAGTAACACTACACACAGCCAGTAACACTACACTCAGCCCAGTAACACTACACCCAGCCCCTATCACTACCACCATCCCTTAACACTACACCGAGCCCCTAACACTACACCCAGCCAGTAACACTACACCCAGCCACTAACACTACACCCAGCCAGTAACACTACACCCAGCCAGTAACACTACACCCTGCCAGTAAAACTGCACCCAGCCCCTAACACTACACCCAGCCCGTAACACTACACCCAGCCCCTAACACTACATCCAGCCCAGTAACACTACACCCAGCCAGTAACACTACACCCAGCCCGTAACACAACAACCAGCCCAGTAACACTACACCCAGGCCCTAACACTATATCCAGCCCAGTAACACTACAACCAGCCAGTAACACTACACCCAGCCAGTAACACTACACCCTGCCAGTAACACTACACCCAGCCAGTAACACTACACCCAGCCCAGCTAACAGCTACCACCCAGCCCCTAACACTACAACCAGCCCTTAACACTACACCCAGCCCCTAACACTACACCCAGCCAGTAACACTACACCCAGCCACTAACACTACACCCAGCCCCTAACACTACACACAGCCAGTAACACTACATCCAGCCCCTAACACTACACCCAGCCAGTAACACTTCACCCAGCCCAGTAACACTACACCCTGCCAGTAATACTACACCCAGCCAGTAACACTACATCCAGCCCCTAACACTACACCCAGCCAGTAACACTTCACCCAGCCCAGTAACACTACACCCTGCCAGTAATACTACACCCAGCCAGTACCACTACACCCAGCCAGTAACACTACAACCAGCCAGTAACACTACACCCAGCCAGTAACACTACACCCGGCCAGAAACACTACACCCATCCCAGTAGCACTACACCCAGCCAGTAACACTACACCCAGCCAGTAACACTACACCCAGCCAGTAACACTACACCAAGCCCGTAACACTACACCCAGCCCCTTACACTACACCCAGCCCATAACACTACACCCAGCCAGGAACACTACACCCAGCCACTAACACTACACCCAGCCAGTAACACTACACCCAGCCAGTAACACTACACCCTGCCAGTAAAACTGCACCCAGCCCCTAACACTACACCCAGCTGCTAACACTACACCCAGCCCAGTAACACGACACCCAGCCAGTAACACTACACCCAGCCCGTAACACAACAACCAGCCCAGTAACACTACACCCAGCCCCTAACACTATATCCAGCCCAGTAACACTACAACCAGCCAGTAACACTACACCCAGCCAGTAACACTACACCCTCCCAGTAAAACTACACCCAGCCCATAACACTACATCCAGCCCCTAACACTACATCCAGCCCCTTACCCTACACCCTGCTGCTAACACTACACCCAGCCCAGTAACACTACACCCAGCCAGTAACACTACACCCAGCCCGTAACACAACAACCAGCACAGTAACACTACACCCAGCCCCTAACACTACACCCAGCCCAGTAACACTACACACAGCCAGTAACACTACACCCAGCCCAGTAACACTACACCCAGCCCCTATCACTACCACCAGGTCCTAACACCACACCGAGCCCCTAACACTACACCCAGCCAGTAACACTACACCCAGCCACTAACACTACACCCAGCCAGTAACACAACACCCAGCCAGTAACACTACACCCTGCCAGTAACATTACACCCAGCCAGTAACACTACACCCAGCCAGTAACACTACACCCAGCCAGTAACACTACACCCTGCCAGTAACACTACACCCAGCCAGTAACACTACACCCAGCCCAGTATCACTACACCCAGCCCGTAACACTACACCCAGCCCCTAACACTACAACCAGCCCTTAACACTACACCCAGCCCCTAACACTACACCCAGCCAGTAACACTACACCCAGCCACTAACACTACACCCAGCCCCTAACACTACACACAGCCAGTAACACTACATCCAGCCCCTAACACTACACCCAGCCAGTAACACTTCACCCAGCCCAGTAACACTACACCCTGCCAGTAATACTACACCCAGCCAGTAACACTACATCCAGCCCCTAACACTACACCCAGCCAGTAACACTTCACCCAGCCCAGTAACACTACACCCTGCCAGTAATACTACACCCAGCCAGTAACACTACATCCAGCCCCTAACACTACACCCAGCCAGTAACACTTCACCCAGCCCAGTAACACTACACCCTGCCAGTAATACTACACCCAGCCAGTACCACTACACCCAGCCAGTAACACTACAACCAGCCAGTAACACTACACCCAGCCAGTAACACTACACCCGGCCAGAAACACTACACCCATCCCAGTAGCACTACACCCAGCCAGTAACACTACACCCAGCCAGTAACACTACACCCAGCCAGTAACACTACACCAAGCCCGTAACACTACACCCAGCCCCTTACACTACACCCAGCCCATAACACTACACCCAGCCAGGAACACTACACCCAGCCCGTTACACTACACCCAGACCCTAACACTACACCCAGCCAGTAACACTACACCCAGCCCCTAACACTACACCCAGCCCCTAACACTACATCCAGCCCCTAACACTACACCCAGCTTCTAACACTACACCCAGACCAGTAACACTACACCCAGCCAGTAACACTACACCCAGCCCGTAACACAACAACCAGCCCAGTAACACTACACCCAGCCCCTAACACTACACCCAGCCCAGTAACACTACAGCCAGCCAGTAACAGTACACCCAGCCCAGTAACACTACACCCAGCCCCTATCACTACCACCAGCCCCTAACACTACACCGAGCCCCTAACACTACACCCAGCCAGTAACACTACACCCAGCCAATAACACTACACCCAGCCAGTAACACTACACCCAGCCAGTAACACTACACCCAGCCCAGTATCACTACACCCAGCCAGTAACAGTACACCCAGCCCAGTAACACTACACCCAGCCCCTATCACTACCACCAGCCCCTAACACTACACCGAGCCCCTAACACTACACCCAGCCCCTAACACTACACCCAGCCAGTAACACTACACCCAGCCCCTAATACTACACCCAGCCAGGAACACTACACCCAGCCAGTAATACTACAACCAGCCAGTAACACTACACCCTATCACCAACACTACACCCAGCCAGTAACACTACACCAAGCCAGTAACACTACACCCAGCCCCTAACACTACACCCAGCCAGTAACACTACACCCAGCCAGTAATACTACACCCAGCCAGTTACACTACACCAAGCCCGTAACACTACACCCAGCCCCTTACACTACACCCAGCCCCTAACACTACACCCAGCCAGTAACACTAAACACAGCCAGTAACACTTCACCCAGCCCAGTAACACTACACCCAGCCAGTAACACTACACCCAGCCAGTACCACTTCACCCAGCCACAAACACTACACCCAGCCCAGTAATACTACACTCAGGCAGTAACACGACACCCATCCAGTAACACTACACCCAACCAGTAACACTACACCCAGCCAGTAACACTACACCCAGCCAGTAACACTACACCGTGCCAGTAACACTACACCCAGCCCGTAACACTACACCCAGCCCGTAACACTACACCCAGCCCCTAACACTACACCCAGCCCCTAACACTACACCCAGCCCAGTAACACTACACCCAGCCAGTAACACTACACCCAGCCCCTAACACTACACCCAGCCCAGTAACACTACACACAGCCAGTAACACTACACTCAGCCCAGTAACACTACACCCAGCCCCTATCACTACCACCATCCCTTAACACTACACCGAGCCCCTAACACTACACCCATCCAGTAACACTACACCCAGCCAGTAACACTACACCCAGCCAGTAACACTACACCGTGCCAGTAACACTACACCCAGCCCGTAACACTACACCCAGCCCGTAACACTACACCCAGCCCCTAACACTACACCCAGCCCCTAACACTACACCCAGCCCAGTAACACTACACCCAGCCAGTAACACTACACCCAGCCCCTAACACTACACCCAGCCCAGTAACACTACACACAGCCAGTAACACTACACTCAGCCCAGTAACACTACACCCAGCCCCTATCACTACCACCATCCCTTAACACTACACCGAGCCCCTAACACTACACCCAGCCAGTAACACTACACCCAGCCACTAACACTACACCCAGCCAGTAACACTACACCCAGCCAGTAACACTACACCCTGCCAGTAAAACTGCACCCAGCCCCTAACACTACACCCAGCCCGTAACACTACACCCAGCCCCTAACACTACATCCAGCCCAGTAACACTACACCCAGCCAGTAACACTACACCCAGCCCGTAACACAACAACCAGCCCAGTAACACTACACCCAGGCCCTAACACTATATCCAGCCCAGTAACACTACAACCAGCCAGTAACACTACACCCAGCCAGTAACACTACACCCTGCCAGTAAAACTACACCCAGCCCATAACACTACACCCAGCCCCTAACACTACATCCAGCCCCTTACCCTACAACCAGCTGCTAACACTACACCCAGCCCAGTAACACTACACCCAGCCAGTAACACTACACCCAGCCCGTAACACAACAACCAGCCCAGTAACACTACACCCAGCCCCTAACACTACACCCAGCCCAGTAACACTACACACAGCCAGTAACACTACACCCAGCCCAGTAACACTACACCCAGCCCCTATCACTACCACCAGCCCCTAACACCACACCGAGCCCCTAACACTACACCCAGCCAGTAACACTACACCCAGCCACTAACACTACACCCAGCCAGTAACACAACACCCAGCCAGTAACACTACACCCTGCCAGTAACATTACACCCAGCCAGTAACACTACACCCAGCCAGTAACACTACACCCAGCCAGTAACACTACACCCTGCCAGTAACACTACACCCAGCCAGTAACACTACACCCAGCCCAGTATCACTACACTCAGCCCGTAACACTACACCCAGCCCCTAACACTACAACCAGCCCCTAACACTACACCCAGACCCTAACACTACACCCAGCCATTAACACTACACCCAGCCCCTAACACTACACCCAGCCCTTAACACTACACACAGCCAGTAACACTACATCCAGCCCCTAACACTACACCCAGCCAGTAACACTTCACCCAGCCCAGTAACACTACACCCTGCCAGTAATACTACACCCAGCCAGTAACACTACATCCAGCCCCTAACACTACACCCAGCCAGTAACACTTCACCCAGCCCAGTAACACTACACCCTGCCAGTAATACTACACCCAGCCAGTACCACTACACCCAGCCAGTAACACTACACCCAGCCAGTAACACTACACCCAGCCCCTAACACTACACCCAGCCCAGTAACACTACACACAGCCAGTAACACTACACTCAGCCCAGTAACACTACACCCAGCCCCTATCACTACCACCATCCCTTAACACTACACCGAGCCCCTAACACTACACCCAGCCAGTAACACTACACCCAGCCACTAACACTACACCCAGCCAGTAACACTACACCCAGCCAGTAACACTACACCCTGCCAGTAAAACTGCACCCAGCCCCTAACACTACACCCAGCCCGTAACACTACACCCAGCCCCTAACACTACATCCAGCCCAGTAACACTACACCCAGCCAGTAACACTACACCCAGCCCGTAACACAACAACCAGCCCAGTAACACTACACCCAGGCCCTAACACTATATCCAGCCCAGTAACACTACAACCAGCCAGTAACACTACACCCAGCCAGTAACACTACACCCTGCCAGTAAAACGACACCCAGCCCATAACACTACACCCAGCCCCTAACACTACATCCAGCCCCTTACCCTACAACCAGCTGCTAACACTACACCCAGCCCAGTAACACTACACCCAGCCAGTAACACTACACCCAGCCCGTAACACAACAACCAGCCCAGTAACACTACACCCAGCCCCTAACACTACACCCAGCCCAGTAACACTACACACAGCCAGTAACACTACACCCAGCCCAGTAACACTACACCCAGCCCCTATCACTACCACCAGCCCCTAACACCACACCGAGCCCCTAACACTACACCCAGCCAGTAACACTACACCCAGCCACTAACACTACACCCAGCCAGTAACACAACACCCAGCCAGTAACACTACACCCTGCCAGTAACATTACACCCAGCCAGTAACACTACACCCAGCCAGTAACACTACACCCAGCCCGTAACACTACACCCAGCCCCTAACACTACAACCAGCCCCTAACACTACACCCAGCCCCTAACACTACACCCAGCCAGTAACACTACACCCAGCCCCTAACACTACACCCAGCCCTTAACACTACACACAGCCAGTAACACTACATCCAGCCCCTAACACTACACCCAGCCAGTAACACTTCACCCAGCCCCTAACACTACACCCAGCCCTTAACACTACACACAGCCAGTAACACTACATCCAGCCCCTAACACTACACCCAGCCAGTAACACTACACCCAGCCCAGTATCACTACACCCAGCCCGTAACACTACACCCAGCCCCTAACACTACAACCAGCCCCTAACACTACACCCAGCCCCTAACACTACACCCAGCCAGTAACACTACACCCAGCCCCTAACACTACACCCAGCCCTTAACACTACACACAGCCAGTAACACTACATCCAGCCCCTAACACTACACCCAGCCAGTAACACTTCACCCAGCCCAGTAACACTACACCCTGCCAGTAATACTACACCCAGCCAGTAACACTACATCCAGCCCCTAACACTACACCCAGCCAGTAACACTTCACCCAGCCCAGTAACACTACACCCTGCCAGTAATACTACACCCAGCCAGTACCACTACACCCAGCCAGTAACACTACACCCAGCCAGTAACACTACACCCAGCCCCTAACACTACACCCAGCCCAGTAACACTACACACAGCCAGTAACACTACACTCAGCCCAGTAACACTACACCCAGCCCCTATCACTACCACCATCCCTTAACACTACACCGAGCCCCTAACACTACACCCAGCCAGTAACACTACACCCAGCCACTAACACTACACCCAGCCAGTAACACTACACCCAGCCAGTAACACTACACCCTGCCAGTAAAACTGCACCCAGCCCCTAACACTACACCCAGCCCGTAACACTACACCCAGCCCCTAACACTACATCCAGCCCAGTAACACTACACCCAGCCAGTAACACTACACCTAGCCCGTAACACAACAACCAGCCCAGTAACACTACACCCAGGCCCTAACACTATATCCAGCCCAGTAACACTACAACCAGCCAGTAACACTACACCCAGCCAGTAACACTACACCCTGCCAGTAAAACTACACCCAGCCCATAACACTACACCCAGCCCATAACACTACATCCAGCCCCTTACCCTACAACCAGCTGCTAACACTACACCCAGCCCAGTAACACTACACCCAGCCAGTAACACTACACCCAGCCCGTAACACAACAACCAGCCCAGTAACACTACACCCAGCCCCTAACACTACACCCAGCCCAGTAACACTACACACAGCCAGTAACACTACACCCAGCCCAGTAACACTACACCCAGCCCCTATCACTACCACCAGCCCCTAACACCACACCGAGCCCCTAACACTACACCCAGCCAGTAACACTACACCCAGCCACTAACACTACACCCAGCCAGTAACACAACACCCAGCCAGTAACACTACACCCTGCCAGTAACATTACACCCAGCCAGTAACACTACACCCAGCCAGTAACACTACACCCAGCCAGTAACACTACACCCTGCCAGTAACACTACACCCAGCCAGTAACACTACACCCAGCCCAGTATCACTACACCCAGCCCGTAACACTACACCCAGCCCCTAACACTACAACCAGCCCCTAACACTACACCCAGCCCCTAACACTACACCCAGCCAGTAACACTACACCCAGCCCCTAACACTACACCCAGCCCTTAACACTACACACAGCCAGTAACACTACATCCAGCCCCTAACACTACACCCAGCCAGTAACACTTCACCCAGCCCAGTAACACTACACCCTGCCAGTAATACTACACCCAGCCAGTAACACTACATCCAGCCCCTAACACTACACCCAGCCAGTAACACTTCACCCAGCCCAGTAACACTACACCCTGCCAGTAATACTACACCCAGCCAGTACCACTACACCCAGCAACTAAAACTACACCCAGCCAGTAAAACTACACCCAGCCAGTAACACTACACCTGGCCAGAAACACTACACCCATCCCAGTAGCACTACACAAAGCCAGTAACACTACACCCAGCCAGTAACACTACACCCAGCCAGTAACACTACACCAAGCCTGTAACACTACACCCAGCCCCTTACACTACACCCAGCCCATAACACTACACCCAGCCAGGAACACTACACCCAGCCCGTTACACTACACCCAGACCCTAACACTACACCCAGCCAGTAACACTACACCCAGCCCCTAACACTACACCCAGCCCCTAACACTACATCCAGCCCCTAACACTACACCCAGCTCCTAACACTACACCCAGCCCAGTAACACTACACTCAGCCAGTAACACTACACCCAGCCCGTAACACAACAACCAGCCCAGTAACACTACACCCAGCCCCTAACACTACACCCATCCAGTAACACCACACCCAGCCAGTAACAGTACACCCAGCCCAGTAACACTACACCCAGCCACTATCACTACCACCAGCCCCTAACACTACACCGAGCCCCTAACACTACACCCAGCCAGTAACACTACACCCAGCCAATAACACTACACCCAGCCAGTAACACTACACCCAGCCCAGTAAACCTAACCCAGCCAATAACACTTCAACAAGCCCAGTAACACTACACCCAGCCCCTATCACTACCACCTGCCAATAACACTACACCGAGCCCCTAACACTACACCCAGCCAGTAACACTACTCCCAGCCAGTAACACTACACCCAGCCAGTAACACTACACCCAGCCAGTAACACTACACCCAGCCCAGTAACACTACACCCAGCCAGTAACAGTACACCCAGCCCAGTAACACTACACCCAGCCCCTATCACTACCACCAGCCCCTAACACTACACCGAGCCCCTAACACTACACCCAGCCAGTAACACTACACCCAGCCACTAACACTACACCCAGCCAGTAACACTACACCCAGCCAGTAACACTACACCCAGCCAGTAACACTACACCCGGCCAGAAACACTACACCCATCCCAGTAACACTACACCCAGCCAGTAACACTACACCCAGCCAGTAACACTACACCCAGCCAGTAAAACTACACCCAGCCCGTAACACAACAACCAGCCCAGTAACACTACACCCAGCCCCTAACACTACACCCAGCCCAGTAACACTACACCCAGCCAGTAACACTTCACCCAGCCCAGTAACACTACACCCAGCCCCTAACACTACACCCAGCCAGTAACACTTCACCCAGCCTAGTAACACTACACCCAGCCAGTAACACTACACCCAGCCAGTAACACTACACCCAGCCAGGAACACTACACCCAGCCAGTAACACTACACCCAGCCCAGTATCACTACACCCAGCCCGTAACAATACACCCAGCCCCTAACACTACAACCAGCCCCTAACACTACACCCAACCGCTAACACTACACCCAGCCAGTAACACTACACCCAGTCCCTAACACTACACCCAGCCCCTAACACTACACCCAGCCAGTAACACTAAATCCAGCCCCTAACACTACACCCAGCCAGGAACACTACACCCAGCCCGTTACAATACACCCAGCCCCTAACACTACACCCAGCCAGTAACACTACACCCAGCCCCTCACACCACACCCAGCCCCAAAACATTACACCAAGCCCAGTAACACTACACCCAGCCAGTAACACTACACCCAGCCAGAAACACTACACCCATCCCAGTAACACTACACCCAGACAGTAACACTACACCCAGACAGTAACACTACACCCAGCCAGTAACACTACCCCAAGCCCGTAACACTACACCCAGCCCCTTACACTACACCCAGCCCATAACACTACACCCAGCCAGGAACACTACACCCAGCCCGTTACACTACACCCAGCCCCTAACACTACACCCAGCCAGTAACACTACACCCAGCCCCTCACACCACACCCAGCCCCAAAACATTACACCAAGGCCAGTAACACTACACCCAGCCAGTAACACTACACCCAGCCAGAAACACTACACCCATCCCAGTAACACTACACCCAGACAGTAACACTACACCCAGCCAGTAACACTACACCCAGCCAGTAACACTACCCCAAGCCCGTAACACTACACCCAGCCCCTTACACTACACCCAGCCAATAACACTACACCCAGCCAGGAACACTACACCCAGCCCGTTACACTACACCCAGCCCCTAACACTACACCTAGCCAGTAACACTACACCCAGCCCCTCACACCACACCCAGCCCCAAAACACTACACCAAGCCCAGTAACACTACACCCCGCCAAGTAACACTACACCCAGCCAATAACACTACACCCTGCCAGTAACACTACACCCAGCCCCTAACACTACACCCAGCCAGTAACACTACACCCAGCCCCTAACACTACACCCAGCCAGTAACACTTCACCCAGCCCCTAACACTACACCCAGCCAGTAACACTTCACCCAGCCTAGTAACACTACACCCAGCCAGTAACACTACACCCAGCCAGTAACACTACACCCAGCCAGGAACACTACACCCAGCCAGTAACACTACACCCAGCCCCTAAATCTACACCCAGCCAGTAACACTACACCCAGCCCCTAACACTACACCCAGCCAGTAACACTTCACCCAGCCCAGTAACACTACACCCAGCTAGTAACACTACACCCTGCCAGTAACACTACACCCAGCCCCTAACACTACACCCAGCCCCTAACACTACACCCAGCCAGTAACACTACATCCAGCCCGTAACACTACACCCAGCCAGTAACACTTCACCCAGCCCAGTAACACTTAACCCTGCCAGTAATACTACACCCAGCCAGTACCACTACACCCATTAACTAAAACTACACCCAGCCAGTAACACTACACCCAGCCAGTAACACTACACACAGCCGGTGACACTACACCCACCCCAGTAACACTACACCCAGCCAATAACACTACACCCAGCCAGTAACACTACACCCACCCCAGTAACACTACACCCAGCCAGTAACACTACACCCAGCCCGTAACACTACACCCAGCCCCTAACACTACACCCAGCCCCTAACACTACACCCAGCCAGTAACACTACACCCAGCACCAAACACTACACCCAGCCCCTAACACTTCACCCAGCCAGTAACACTACACCCAGCCCCTTACACTACACCCAGCCCCTAACACAACACCCAGCCAGAAACACTACACCGAGCCACTAACACTACACCCAGCCCCAAAACACTACACCAAGCCCAGTAACACTACACCCCGCCCAGTAACACTACACCCAGCCAGTAACACTACACCCAGCCCAGTAACAATATACCCAGCGAATAACACTACACCCAGCACCAAACACTACACCCAGCCCCTAACACTTCACCCAGCCAGTAACACTACACCCAGCCCCTTACACTACACCCAGCCCCTAACACAACACCCAGCCAGAAACACTACACCGAGCCACTAACACTACACCCAGCCCCAAAACACTACACCAAGCCCAGTAACACTACACCCCGCCCAGTAACACTACACACAGCCAGTAACACTACACCCAGCCCAGTAACAATATACCCAGCGAATAACACTACACCCAGCCCCGAACACTACACCCGGCCAGTAACACTACACCCAGCCACTAACACTACACCCAGCCAGTAACAATACACCCAGCCAGTAACACTACACCCTGCCAGTAACACTACACCCAGCCCCTAACACTATACCCAGCCCCTAACACTACACCCAGCCCCTAACACTACATCCAGCCCCTAACACTACACCCAGCCAGTAACACTTCACCCAGCCCAGTAACAATACACCCTGCCAGTAATACTACACCCAGCCAGTACCACTACACCCAGCAACTAAAACTACACCCAGCCAGTAACACTACACCCAGCCAGTAACACTACACCCGGCCAGAAACACTACACCCATCCCAGTAGCACTACACCCAGCCAGTAACACTACACCCAGCCAGTAACACTACACCCAGCCAGTAACACTACACCAAGCGCGTAACACTACACCCAGCCCCTAACACTACACCCAGCCAGTAACACTTCACCCAGCCCAGTAACACTACACCCAGCTAGTAACACTACACCCTGCCAGTAACACTACATCCAGCCCCTAACACTACACCCATCCAGTAACACTACACCCAGCCAGTAACAGTACACCCAGCCCAGTAACACTACACCCAGCCCCTATCACTACCACCAGCCCCTAACACTACACCGAGCCCCTAACACTACACCCAGCCAGTAACACTACAGCCAGCCAATAACACTACACCCAGCCAGTAACACTACACCCAGCCCAGTAAACCTAACCCAGCCAATAACACTTCAACAAGCCCAGTAACACTACACCCAGCCCCTATCACTACCACCTGCCAATAACACTACACCGAGCCCCTAACACTACACCCAGCCAGTAACACTACTCCCAGCCAGTAACACTACACCCAGCCAGTAACACTACACCCAGCCAGTAACACTACACCCAGCCCAGTAACACTACACCCAGCCAGTAACAGTACACCCAGCCCAGTAACACTACACCCAGCCCCTATCACTACCACCAGCCCCTAACACTACACCGAGCCCCTAACACTACACCCAGCCAGTAACACTACACCCAGCCACTAACACTACACCCAGCCAGTAACACTACACCCAGCCAGTAACACTACACCCAGCCAGTAACACTACACCCGGCCAGAAACACTACACCCATCCCAGTAACACTACACCCAGCCAGTAACACTACACCCAGCCAGTAACACTACACCCAGCCAGTAAAACTACACCCAGCCCGTAACACAACAACCAGCCCAGTAACACTACACCCAGCCCCTAACACTACACCCAGCCCAGTAACACTACACCCAGCCAGTAACACTTCACCCAGCCCAGTAACACTACACCCAGCCCCTAACACTACACCCAGCCAGTAACACTTCACCCAGCCTAGTAACACTACACCCAGCCAGTAACACTACACCCAGCCAGTAACACTACACCCAGCCAGGAACACTACACCCAGCCAGTAACACTACACCCAGCCCAGTATCACTACACCCAGCCCGTAACAATACACCCAGCCCCTAACACTACAACCAGCCCCTAACACTACACCCAACCGCTAACACTACACCCAGCCAGTAACACTACACCCAGTCCCTAACACTACACCCAGCCCCTAACACTACACCCAGCCAGTAACACTAAATCCAGCCCCTAACACTACACCCAGCCAGGAACACTACACCCAGCCAGTAACACTACACCCAGCCCCTCACACCACACCCAGCCCCAAAACATTACACCAAGCCCAGTAACACTACACCCAGCCAGTAACACTACACCCAGCCAGAAACACTACACCCATCCCAGTAACACTACACCCAGACAGTAACACTACACCCAGACAGTAACACTACACCCAGCCAGTAACACTACCCCAAGCCCGTAACACTACACCCAGCCCCTTACACTACACCCAGCCCATAACACTACACCCAGCCAGGAACACTACACCCAGCCCGTTACACTACACCCAGCCCCTAACACTACACCCAGCCAGTAACACTACACCCAGCCCCTCACACCACACCCAGCCCCAAAACATTACACCAAGCCCAGTAACACTACACCCAGCCAGTAACACTACACCCAGCCAGAAACACTACACCCATCCCAGTAACACTACACCCAGACAGTAACACTACACCCAGCCAGTAACACTACACCCAGCCAGTAACACTACCCCAAGCCCGTAACACTACACCCAGCCCCTTACACTACACCCAGCCAATAACACTACACCCAGCCAGGAACACTACACCCAGCCCGTTACACTACACCCAGCCCCTAACACTACACCTAGCCAGTAACACTACACCCAGCCCCTCACACCACACCCAGCCCCAAAACACTACACCAAGCCCAGTAACACTACACCCCGCCAAGTAACACTACACCCAGCCAATAACACTACACCCTGCCAGTAACACTACACCCAGCCCCTAACACTACACCCAGCCAGTAACACTACACCCAGCCCCTAACACTACACCCAGCCAGTAACACTTCACCCAGCCCCTAACACTACACCCAGCCAGTAACACTTCACCCAGCCTAGTAACACTACACCCAGCCAGTAACACTACACCCAGCCAGTAACACTACACCCAGCCAGGAACACTACACCCAGCCAGTAACACTACACCCAGCCCCTAAATCTACACCCAGCCAGTAACACTACACCCAGCCCCTAACACTACACCCAGCCAGTAACACTTCACCCAGCCCAGTAACACTACACCCAGCTAGTAACACTACACCCTGCCAGTAACACTACACCCGGCCCCTAACACTACACCCAGCCCCTAACACTACACCCAGCCAGTAACACTACATCCAGCCCGTAACACTACACCCAGCCAGTAACACTTCACCCAGCCCAGTAACACTTAACCCTGCCAGTAATACTACACCCAGCCAGTACCACTACACCCATTAACTAAAACTACACCCAGCCAGTAACACTACACCCAGCCAGTAACACTACACACAGCCGGTGACACTACACCCACCCCAGTAACACTACACCCAGCCAATAACACTACACCCAGCCAGTAACACTACACCCACCCCAGTAACACTACACCCAGCCAGTAACACTACACCCAGCCCGTAACACTACACCCAGCCCCTAACACTACACCCAGCCCCTAACACTACACCCAGCCAGTAACACTACACCCAGCACCAAACACTACACCCAGCCCCTAACACTTCACCCAGCCAGTAACACTACACCCAGCCCCTTACACTACACCCAGCCCCTAACACAACACCCAGCCAGAAACACTACACCGAGCCACTAACACTACACCCAGCCCCAAAACACTACACCAAGCCCAGTAACACTACACCCCGCCCAGTAACACTACACCCAGCCAGTAACACTACACCCAGCCCAGTAACAATATACCCAGCGAATAACACTACACCCAGCACCAAACACTACACCCAGCCCCTAACACTTCACCCAGCCAGTAACACTACACCCAGCCCCTTACACTACACCCAGCCCCTAACACAACACCCAGCCAGAAACACTACACCGAGCCACTAACACTACACCCAGCCCCAAAACACTACACCAAGCCCAGTAACACTACACCCCGCCCAGTAACACTACACCCAGCCAGTAACACTACACCCAGCCCAGTAACAATATACCCAGCGAATAACACTACACCCAGCCCCGAACACTACACCCGGCCAGTAACACTACACCCAGCCACTAACACTACACCCAGCCAGTAACAATACACCCAGCCAGTAACACTACACCCTGCCAGTAACACTACACCCAGCCCCTAACACTATACCCAGCCCCTAACACTACACCCAGCCCCTAACACTACATCCAGCCCCTAACACTACACCCAGCCAGTAACACTTCACCCAGCCCAGTAACAATACACCCTGCCAGTAATACTACACCCAGCCAGTACCACTACACCCAGCAACTAAAACTACACCCAGCCAGTAACACTACACCCAGCCAGTAACACTACACCCGGCCAGAAACACTACACCCATCCCAGTAGCACTACACCCAGCCAGTAACACTACACCCAGCCAGTAACACTACACCCAGCCAGTAACACTACACCAAGCCCGTAACACTACACCCAGCCCCTAACACTACACCCAGCCAGTAACACTTCACCCAGCCCAGTAACACTACACCCAGCTAGTAACACTACACCCTGCCAGTAACACTACACCCAGCCCCTAACACTACACCCAGCCCCTAACACTACACCCAGCCAGTAACACTACATCCAGCCCGTAACACTACACCCAGCCAGTAACACTTCACCCAGCCCAGTAACACTTAACCCTGCCAGTAATACTACACCCAGCCAGTACCACTACACCCATTAACTAAAACTACACCCAGCCAGTAACACTACACCCAGCCAGTAACACTACACACAGCCGGTGACACTACACCCACCCCAGTAACACTACACCCAGCCAATAACACTACACCCAGCCAGTAACACTACACCCACCCCAGTAACACTACACCCAGCCAGTAACACTACACCCAGCCCGTAACACTACACCCAGCCCCTAACACTACACCCAGCCCCTAACACTACACCCAGCCAGTAACACTACACCCAGCACCAAACACTACACCCAGCCCCTAACACTTCACCCAGCCAGTAACACTACACCCAGCCCCTTACACTACACCCAGCCCCTAACACAACACCCAGCCAGAAACACTACACCGAGCCACTAACACTACACCCAGCCCCAAAACACTACACCAAGCCCAGTAACACTACACCCCGCCCAGTAACACTACACCCAGCCAGTAACACTACACCCAGCCCAGTAACAATATACCCAGCGAATAACACTACACCCAGCCCCGAACACTACACCCGGCCAGTAACACTACACCCAGCCACTAACACTACACCCAGCCAGTAACAATACACCCAGCCAGTAACACTACACCCTGCCAGTAACACTACACCCAGCCCCTAACACTATACCCAGCCCCTAACACTACACCCAGCCCCTAACACTACATCCAGCCCCTAACACTACACCCAGCCAGTAACACTTCACCCAGCCCAGTAACACTACACCCTGCCAGTAATACTACACCCAGCCAGTACCACTACACCCAGCAACTAAAACTACACCCAGCCAGTAACACTACACCCAGCCAGTAACACTACACCCGGCCAGAAACACTACACCCATCCCAGTAGCACTACACCCAGCCAGTAACACTACACCCAGCCAGTAACACTACACCCAGCCAGTAACACTACACCAAGCCCGTAACACTACACCCAGCCCCTTACACTACACCCAGCCCATAACACTACACCCAGCCAGGAACACTACACCCAGCCCGTTACACTACACCAAGACCCTAACACTACACCCAGCCAGTAACACTACACCCAGCACCTAACACTACACCCAGCCCCTAACACTACATCCAGCCCCTAACACTACACCCAGCTCCTAACACTACACCCAGCCCAGTAACACTACACCCAGCCAGTAACACTACACCCAGCCCGTAACACAACAACCAGCCCAGTAACACTACACCCAGCCCCTAACACTACACCCAGCCCAGTAACACTACACCCAGCCAGTAACAGTACACCCAGCCCAGTGACACTACACCCAGCCCCTATCACTACCACCAGCCCCTAACACTACACCGAGCCCCTAACACTACACCCAGCCAGTAACACTACACCCAGCCAATAACACTACACCCAGCCAGTAACACTACACCCAGCCCAGTAAACCTAACCCAGCCAATAACACTTCACCAAGCCCAGCAACACTACACCCAGCCCCTATCACTACCACCTGCCAATAACACTACACCGAGCCCCTAACACTACACCCAGCCAGTAACACTACACCCAGCCACTAACACTACACCCAGCCAGTAGCACTACACCCAGCCAGTAACACTACACCCAGCCCAGTAACACTACACCCAGCCAGTAACAGTACACCCAGCCCAGTAACACTACACCCAGCCCCTATCACTACCACCAGCCCCTAACACTACACCGAGCCCTAACACTACACCCAGCCAGTAACACTACACCCAGCCACTAACACTACACCCAGCCAGTAACACTACACCCAGCCAGTAACACTACACCCAGCCAGTAACACTACACCCGGCCAGAAACACTACACCCATCCCAGTAACATTACACCCAGCCAGTAACACTACACCCAGCCAGTAACACTACACCCAGCCAGTAACACTACACCCAGCCCGTAACACAACAACCAGCCCAGTAACACTACAACCAGCCCCTATCATTACCACCAGCCCCTAACACTACACCGAGCCCCTAACACTACACGCAGCCAGTAATACTAGACCCAGCCACTAACACTACACCCAGCCAGTAACACAACACCCAGCCAGTAACACTACACCCTGCCAGTAACACTACACCCAGCCCCTAACACTACACCCAGCCAGTAACACTACACCCAGCCCCTAACACTACACCCAGCCAGTAACACTTCACCCAGCCCAGTAACACTACACCCAGCCCCTAACACTACACCCAGCCAGTAACACTTCACCCAGCCTAGTAACACTACACCCAGCCAGTAACACTACACCCAGCCAGTAACACTACACCCAGCCAGGAACACTACACCCAGCCAGTAACACTACACCCAGCCCAGTATCACTACACCCAGCCCGTAACAATACACCCAGCCCCTAACACTACAACCAGCCCCTAACACTACACCCAACCCCTAACACTACACCCAGCCAGTAACACTACACCCAGTCCCTAACACTACACCCAGCCCCTAACACTACACCCAGCCAGTAACACTAAATCCAGCCCCTAACACTACACCCAGCCAGGAACACTACACCCAGCCCCTTACACTACACCCAGCCCCTAACACTACACCCAGCCAGTAACACTACACCCAGCCCCTCACACCACACCCAGCCCCAAAACATTACACCAAGCCCAGTAACACTACACCCAGACAGTAACACTACACCCAGCCAGTAACACTACACCCAGCCAGTAACACTACCCCAAGCCCGTAACACTACACCCAGCCCCTTACACTACACCCAGCCCATAACACTACACCCAGCCCGTTACACTACACCCAGCCCGTTACACTACACCCAGCCCCTAACACTACACCCAGCCAGTAACACTACACCCAGCCCCTCACACCACACCCAGCCCCAAAACACTACACCAAGCCCAGTAACACTACACCCTGCCCAGTAACACTACACCCAGCCAATAACACTACACCCTGCCAGTAACACTACACCCAGCCCCTAACACTACACCCAGCCAGTAACACTACACCCAGCCCCTAACACTACACCCAGCCAGTAACACTTCACCCAGCCCAGTAACACTACACCCAGCCCCTAACACTACACCCAGCCAGTAACACTTCACCCAGCCTAGTAACACTACACCCAGCCAGTAACACTACACCCAGCCAGTAACACTACACCCAGCCCCTAACACTACACCCAGCCAGTAACACTACATCCAGCCCGTAACACTACACCCAGCCAGTAACACTTCACCCAGCCCAGTAACACTTAACCCTGCCAGTAATACTACACCCAGCCAGTACCACTACACCCAGCAACTAAAACTACACCCAGCCAGTAACACTACACCCAGCCAGTAACACTACACACAGCCAGTGACACTACACCCACCCCAGTAACACTACACCCAGCCAGTAACACTACACCCAGCCAGTAACACTACACCCAGCCAGTAACACTACACCCACCCCAGTAACACTACACCCAGCCAGTAACACTACACCCAGCCAGTAACACTACACCCAGCACCAAACACTACACCCAGCCCATAACACTTCACCCAGCCAGTAACACTACACCCAGCCCCTTACACTACACCCAGCCCCTAACACAACACCCAGCCAGAAACACTACACCGAGCCACTAACACTACACCCAGTCCCAAAACACTACACCAAGCCCAGTAACACTACACCCCGCCCAGTAACACTACACCCAGCCAGTAACACTACACCCAGCCCAGTAACAATATACCCAGCGAATAACACTACACCCAGCCCCGAACACTACACCCAGCCAGTAACACTACACCCAGCCACTAACACTACACCCAGCCAGTAACAATACACCCAGCCAGTAACACTACACCCTGCCAGTTACACTACACCCAGCCCCTAACACTACACCCAGCCCCTAACACTAAACCCAGCCCCTAACACTACATCCAGCCCCTAACACTACACCCAGCCAGTAACACTTCACCCAGCCCAGTAACACTACACCCTGCCAGTAATACTACACCCAGCCAGTAACACTACATCCAGCCCCTAACACTACACCCAGCCAGTAACACTTCACCCAGCCCAGTAACACTACACCCAGCCAGTAATACTACACCCAGCCAATACCACTACACCCAGCAACTAAAACTAAACCCAGCCAGTAACACTACACCCAGCCAGTAACACTACACCCAGCCAGTAACACTACACCCACCCCAGTAACACTACACCCAGCCAGTAACACTACACCCAGCCAGTAACACTACACCCAGCCCCTAACACTACACCCAGCCAGTAACACTACACCCAGCCCCTAACACTACACCCAGCCAGTAACACTACACCCAGCCCCTAACACTACACCCAGCCAGTAACACTACACCCAGCCCGTAACACTACACCCAGCCCCTAACACTACACCCAGCCCCTAACACTACACCCAGCCAGTAACACTAGACCCAGCACCAAACACTACACCCAGCCCCTAACACTTCACCCAGCCAGTAACACTTCACCCAGCCCCTTACATTACACCCAGCCCCTAACACAACACCCAGCCAGGAACACTACACCCAGCCCCAAAACACTACACCAAGCCCAGTAACACTACACCCCGCCCAGGAACACTACACCCAGCCAGTAACACTACACCCGGCCAGTAACACTACACCCAGCCACTCACACTACACCCAGCCCCAAAACACTGCACCCAGCCCCTAACACTACACCCAGCCAGAAACACTACACCCAGCCACTAAAACTACACCCAGCCAGTAACACTACACCCAGCCAGTGACACTACACCCTGCCAGTAACACTACTCCCAGCCCCTAACACTACACCCAGCCCCTAACACTACACCCAGCCAGTAACACTACACCCGGCCCCTAACACTACACCCAGCCCCTAACACTACACCCAGCAAGTAACACTACACCCAGCCCCTAACACTACACCCAGCCAGTAACACTTCACCCAGCTCTTCACACCACACCCAGCCCCCTAACACTACACCCAGCCCCTAACACTACACCCAGCCAGTAACACTTCACCCAGCCCAGTATCACTACACCCAGCCAGTAACACTACACCCAGCCAGTAACACTACACCCAGCCAGTAACACTACATCCATCCCAGTAACACTACACCCAGCCAGTACCACTACACCCAGCAACTAAAACTACACCCAGCCAGTAACACTACACCCAGCCAGTAACACTACACCCAGCCAGTAACACTACACCCATCCCAGTAACACTACACCCAGCCAGTAACACTACACCCAGCCAGTAACACTACACCCAGCCAGTAACACTACACCCAGCCAGTACCACTACAACCAGCAACTAAAACTACACCCAGCCAGTAACACTACACCCAGCCAGTAACACTACACCCAGCCCGTAACACTACACCCAGCCCCTAACACCACACCCAGCCCCTAACACTACACCCAGCCAGTAACACTACACCCAGCACCAAACACTATACCCAGCCCCTAACACTTCACCCAGCCAGTAACACTACACCAAGCCCCTTAAACTACACCCAGCCCCTAACACAACACCCAGCCAGGAACACTACACCCAGCCTGTAACACTACACCCAGCCCCTAACTCTACACCCAGCCAGAAACACTACACCCAGCCACTAACACTACATCCATCCCAGTAACACTACACCCAGCCAGTAACACTACACCCAGCCCGTAACACTACACCCAGCCCCTAACACTACACCCAGCCCCTTCACTACACCCAGCCAGTAACACTACATCCAGCCACTAACACTACACCCAGCCAGTAACACTTCACCCATCCCAGTAACTCTACACCCTGCCAGTAATACTACACCCAGCCAGTACCACTACACCCAGCAACTAAAACTACACCCAGCCAGTAACACTACACCCAGCCAGTAACACTACACCCAGCCAATAACACTACACCCATCCCAGTAACACTACACCCAGCCAGTAACACTACACCCAGCCAGTAACACTACACCCAGCCAGTAACACTACACCCAGCCAGTACCACTACAACCAGCAACTAAAACTACACCCAGCCAGTAACACTACACCCAGCCAGTAACACTACACCCAGCCAGTAACACTACACCCATCCCATTAACACTACACCCAGCCAGTAACACTACACCCAGCCCGTAACACTACACCCAGCCCCTAACACCACACCAAGCCCCTAACACTACACCCAGCCAGTAACACTACACCCAGCACCAAACACTACACCCAGCCCCTAACACTTCACCCAGCCAGTAACACTACACCCAGCCCCTTAAACTACACCCAGCCCCTAACACAACACCCAGCCAGGAACACTACACCCAGCCTGTAACACTACACCCAGCCCCTAACTCTACACCCTGCCAGAAACACTACACCCAGCCACTAACACTACACACAGCCCCAAAACACTATACCAAGCCCAGTAACACTACACCCCACCCAATAACACTACACCCAGCCAGTAGCACTAAACCCAGCCAGTAGCACTAAACCCAGCCAGTAACAATATACCCAGCCAATAACACTACACCCAGCCCCTAACACTACACCCGGCCAGTAACACTACACCCAGCCACTCACACTACACCCAGCCCCAAATCACTGCACCCAGCCCCTAACACTACACCCATCCCAGTAACACTACACCCAGCCAGTAACACTACACCCAGCCCGTAACACTACACCCAGCCCCTAACACTACACCCAGCCCCTAACACTACACCCAGCCAGTAACAATAGACCCAGCACCAAACACTACACCCAGCCCCTAACACTTCACCCAGCCAGTAACACTTCACCCAGCCCCTTACACTACACCCAGCCCCTAACACAACACCCAGCCAGAAACACTACACCCAGCCACTAACACTACACCCAGCCCCAAAACACTACACCAAGCCCAGTAACACTACACCCCGCCCAGTAACACTACACCCAGCCAGTAACACTACACCCAGCCAGTAACACTACACCCAGCCAGTGACACTACACCCTGCCAGTAACACTACTCCCAGCCCCTAACACTACACCCAGCCCCTAACACTACACCCAGCCAGTAACACTACACCCGGCCCCTAACACTACACCCAGCCCCTAACACTACACCCAGCCAGTAACACTACACCCAGCCACTCACACTACACCCAGCCCCAAAACACTGCACCCAGCCCCTAACACTACACCCAGCCAGTAACACTACACCGAGCCACTAACACTACACCCAGCCAGTAACACTACACCCAGCCAGTGACACTACACCCTGCCAGTAACACTACTCCCAGCCCCTAACACTACACCCAGCCCCTAACACTACACCCAGCCAGTAACACTACACCCGGCCCCTAACACTACACCCAGCCCCTAACACTACACCCAGCCAGTAACACTACACCCAGCCCCTAACACTACACCCAGCCAGTAACACTTCACCCAGCTCTTCACACCACACCCAGCCAGTAACACTACATCCAGCCCCTAACACTACACCCAGCCAGTAACACTTCACCCATCCCAGTAACACTACACCCTGCCAGTAATACTACACCCAGCCAGTACCACTACACCCAGCAACTAAAACTACACCCAGCCAGTAACACTACACCCAGCCAGTAACACTACACCCAGCCAGTAACACTACACCCAGCCAGTAACACTACACCCAGCCAGTAACACTACACCCAGCCAGTACCACTACACCCAGCAACTAAAACTACACCCAGCCAGTAACACTACACCCAGCCAGTAACACTACACCCAGCCAGTAACACTACACCCATCCCAGTAACACTACACCCAGCCAGTAACACTACACCCAGCCCGTAACACTACACCCAGCCCCTAACACCACACCCAGCCCCTAACACTACACCCAGCCAGTAACACTACACCCAGCACCAAACACTACACCCAGCCCCTAACACTTCACCCAGCCAGTAACACTACACCCAGCCCCTTAAACTACACCCAGCCCCTAACACAACACCCAGCCAGGAACACTACACCCAGCCTGTAACACTACACCCAGCCCCTAACTCTACACCCAGCCAGAAACACTACACCCAGCCACTAACACTACACACAGCCCCAAAACACTACACCAAGCCCAGTAACACTACACCCCGCCCAATAACACTACACCCAGCCAGTAACACTAAACCCAGCCAGTAACAATATACCCAGCCAATAACACTACACCCAGCCCCTAACACTACACCCGGCCAGTAACACTACACCCAGCCACTCACACTACACCCAGCCCCAAATCACTGCACACAGCCCCTAACACTACACCCAGCCAGTAACACTAAACCCAGCCACTATCACTACACCCAGCCAGTAACACTACACCCAGCCAGAAACACTACACCCTGCCAGTAACACTACACCCAGCCCCTAACACTACACCCAGCCCCTAACACTACACCCAGCCCCAAACACTACACCCAGCCAGTAACACTACACCCAGCCCCTAACACTACACCCAGCCCCTAACACTACACCCAGCCAGTAACACTACACCAAGCCCCTAACACTACACCCAGCCAGTAACACTTCACCAAGCCCAGTAACACTACACCCAGCCAGTAACACTACACCCAGCCAGTAACACTACACCCAGCCAGTAACACTACACCCAGCCAGTAACACTACACCCAGCACGTAACACTACACACAGCCCCTAACATTACAACCAGCCCCTAACACTACACCCAGCCCCTAACACTACACCCAGCCAGTAACACTACACCCAGCCCCTAACACTACACCCAGCCAGTAACACTTCACCCAGCCCAATAACACTACACCCAGCCACTAACACTACACCCAGCCAGTAACACTACATCCAGCCCCTAACACTACACCCAGCCAGTAACACTTCACCCAGCCCAGTAACACTACACCCAGCCAGTAATACTACACCCAGCCAATACCACTACACCCAGCAACTAAAACTACACCCAGCCAGTAACACTACACCCAGCCAGTAACACTACACACAGCCAGTAACACTACACCCACCCCAGTAACACTACACCCAGCCAGTAACACTACACCCAGCCAGTAACACTACACCCATCCCAGTAACACTACACCCAGCCAGTAACACTACACCCAGCACCAAACACTACACCCAGCCCCAAACACTACACCCAGCCAGTAACACTTCACCCAGCCCCTTACACTACACCCAGCCCCTAACACAACACCCAGCCAGAAACACTACACCCAGTAACTAACACTACACCCAGCCCCAAAACACTACACCAAGCCCAGTAACACTACACCCCGCCCAGTAACACTACACCCAGCCAGTAACAATATACCCAGCCAATAACACTACACCCAGCCCCTAACACTACACCCGGCCAGTAACACTACACCCAGCCACTCACACTACACCCAGCCCCAAAACACTGCACCCAGCCCCTAACACTACACCCAGCCAGTAACACTACACCCAGCCACTAACACTACACCCAGCCAGTAACACTACACCCAGCCAGTGACACTACACCCTGCCAGTAACACTACACCCAGCCCCTAACACTACTCATAGCCCCTAACACTACAACCAGCCAGTAACACTACACCCAGCCCCTAACACTACACCCAGCCCCTAACACTACACCCAGCCAGTAACACTACACCCAGCCCCTAACACTACACCCAGCCAGTAACACTTCACCCAGCCCAGTAACACTACACCCAGCCAGTAACACTTCACCCAGCCCAGTAACACTACACCCAGCCAGTAACACTACACCCAGCCAGTAACACTACACCCAGCCAGTAACACTACACCCAGCCAGTAACACTACACCCAGCCAGTAACACTACACACAGCCAGTAACACTACACCCTTAGCCAGTAACACTACACCCAGCCCAGTAACACTACACCCAGCAGTAACACTACACACAGCCCCTAATACTACAACCAGCCCCTAACAATACACCCAGCCCCTAACACAACACCCAGCCAGAAACACTACACCCAGCCACTAACACTACACCCAGCCCCAAAACACTACACCAAGCCCAGTAACACTACACCCCGCCCAGTAACACTACACCCCGCCCAGTAACAATATACCCAGCCAATAACACTACACCCAGCCCCTAACACTACACCCGGCCAGTAACACTACACCCAGCCACTCACACTACACCCAGCCCCAAAACACTGCACCCAGCCCCTAACACTACACCCAGCCAGTAACACTACACCCAGCCACTAACACTACACCCAGCCAGTAACACTACACCCAGCCAGTGACACTACACCCTGCCAGTAACACTACACCCAGCCCCTAACACTACTCCCAGCCCCTAACACTACACCCAGCCAGTAACACTACACCCAGCCCCTAACACTACACCCAGCCCCTAACACTACACCCAGCCAGTAACACTACACCCAGCCCCTAACACTACACCCAGCCAGTAACACTTCACCCAGCCCAGTAACACTACACCCAGCCAGTAACACTACACCCAGCCAGTAACACTACACCCAGCCAGTAACACTACACCCAGCCAGTAACACTACACCCAGCCAGTAACACTACACACAGCCAGTAACACTACACCCTTAGCCAGTAACACTACACCCAGCCCAGTAACACTACACCCAGCAGTAACACTACACACAGCCCCTAATACTACAACCAGCCCCTAACAATACACCCAGCCCCTAACACAACACCCAGCCAGAAATCTACACCCAGCCACTAACACTACACCCAGCCCCAAAACACGACACCAAGCCCAGTAACACTACACCCCGCCCAGTAACACTACACCCAGCCAGTAACAATATACCCAGCCAATAACACTACACCCAGCCCCTAACACTACACCCGGCCAGTAACACTACACCCAGCCACTCACACTACACCCAGCCCCAAAACACTGCACCCAGCCCCTAACTCTACACCCAGCCAGTAACACTACACCCAGCCACTAACACTACACCCAGCCAGTAACACTACACCCAGCCAGTGACACTACACCCTGCCAGTAACACTACACCCAGCCCCTAACACTACTCCCAGCCCCTAACACTACACCCAGCCAGTAACACTACACCCAGCCCCTAACACTACACCCAGCCCCTAACACTACACCCAGCCAGTAACACTACACCCAGCCCCTAACACTACACCCAGCCAGTAACACTTCACCCAGCCCAGTAACACTACACCCAGCCAGTAACACTACACCCAGCCAGTAACACTACACCCAGCCAGTAACACTACACCCAGCCAGTAACACTACACACAGCCAGTAACACTACACCCTTAGCCAGTAACACTACACCCAGCCCAGTAACACTACACCCAGCAGTAACTCTACACACAGCCCCTAATACTACAACCAGCCCATAACAATACACCCAGCCCCTAACACTACACCCAGCCAGTAACACTACACACAGCCCCTAACACTACACCCAACCCCTAACACTACACCCAGCCAGTAACACTACATCCAGCCCAGTAACACTACACCCTGCCAGTAATACTACACCCAGCCAGAACCACTACACCAAGCAACTAAAACTACACCCAGCCAGTAACACCAAACCCAGCCAGTAACACTTCACCCAGCCCAGAAACACTACACCCTGCCAGTAATACTACACCCAGCCAGTACCACTACACCAAGCAACTAAAACTACACCCAACCAGTAACACAACACCCAGCCAGTAACACTACACCCAGCCAGAATCACTACACCCATCCCAGTAACACTACACCCAGCCAGTAACACTGCACCGAGCCAGTAACACTACACCAGGCCCGTAACACTACACCCAGCCCATTACACTACACCCAACCCATAACACTACACCCAGCCAGGAACACTACACCCAGCCCATTACACTACACCCAGCCCCTAACACAACACCCAGCCAGGAACACTACACCCAGCCTGTAACACTACACCCAGCCCCTAACTCTACACCCAGCCAGAAACACTACACCCAGCCACTAACACTACACACAGCCCCAAAACACTACACCAAGCCCAGTAACACTACACCCCACCCAATACCATACACCCAGCCAGTAGCACTAAACCCAGCCAGTAACAATATACCCAGCCAATAACACTACACCCAGCCCCTAACACTACACCCGGCCAGTAACACTACACCCAGCCACTCACACTACACCCAGCCCCAAATCACTGCACCCAGCCCCTAACACTACACCCAGCCAGTAACACTTCACCCAGCTCTTCACACCACACCCAGCCCCCTAACACTACACCCAGCCAGTAACACTTCACCCAGCCCAGTATCACTACACCCAGCCCAGTATCACTACACCCAGCCAGTAACACTACACCCAGCCAGTAACACTACACCCAGCCAGTAACACTACACCCAGCCAGTAACACTACATCCATCCCAGTAACACTACACCCAGCCAGTAACACTACACCCAGCCCGTAACACTACACCCAGCCCCTAACACTACACCCAGCCCCTTCACTACACCCAGCCAGTAACACTACATCCAGCCCCTAACACTACACCCAGCCAGTAACACTTCACCCATCCCAGTAACACTACACCCTGCCAGTAATACTACACCCAGCCAGTACCACTACACCCAGCAACTAAAACTACACCCAGCCAGTAACACTACACCCAGCCAGTAACACTACACCCAGCCAGTAACACTACACCCATCCCAGTAACACTACACCCAGCCAGTAACACTACACCCAGCCAGTAACACTACACCCAGCCAGTAACACTACACCCAGCCAGTACCACTACAACCAGCAACTAAAACTACACCCAGCCAGTAACACTACACCCAGCCAGTAACACTACACCCATCCCAGTAACACTACACCCAGCCAGTAACACAACACCCAGCCCGTAACACTACACCCAGCCCCTAACACTACACCCAGCCCCTAACACTACACCCAGCCAGTAACACTACACCCAGCACCAAACACTACACCCAGCCCCAAACACTACACCCAGCCAGTAACACTTCACCCAGCCCCTTACACTACACCCAGCCCCTAACACAACACCCAGCCAGAAACACTACACCCAGCCACTAACACTACACCCAGCCCCAAAACACTACACCAAGCCCAGTAACACTACACCCCGCCCAGTAACACTACACCCAGCCAGTAACAATATACCCAGCCAATAACACTACACCCAGCCCCTAACACTACACCCGGCCAGTAACACTACACCCAGCCACTCACACTACACCCAGCCCCAAAACACTGCACCCAGCCCCTAACACTACACCCAGCCAGTAACACTACACCCAGCCACTAACACTACACCCAGCCCCTAACACTACACCCAGCCAGTAACACTACACACAGCCCCTAATACTACACCCAACCCCTAACACTACACCCAGCCAGTAACACTACATCCAGCCCAGTAACACTACACCCTGCCAGTAATACTACACCCAGCCAGTACCACTACACCAAGCAACTAAAACTACACCCAGCCAGTAACACCAAACCCAGCCAGTAACACTTCACCCAGCCCAGAAACACTACACCCTGCCAGTAATACTACACCCAGCCAGTACCACTACACCAAGCAACTAAAACTACACCCAACCAGTAACACAACACCCAGCCAGTAACACTACACCCAGCCAGAATCACTACACCCATCCCAGTAACACTACACCCAGCCAGTAACACTGCACCGAGCCAGTAACACTACACCAGGCCCGTAACACTACACCCAGCCCATTACACTACACCCAACCCATAACACTACACCCAGCCAGGAACACTACACCCAGCCCATTACACTACACCCAGCCAGGAACACTACACCCAGCCCATTACACTACACCCAGCCCCTAACACAACACCCAGCCAGGAACACTACACCCAGCCTGTAACACTACACCCAGCCCCTAACTCTACACCCAGCCAGAAACACTACACCCAGCCACTAACACTACACACAGCCCCAAAACACTACACCAAGCCCAGTAACACTACACCCCACCCAATAACACTACACCCAGCCAGTAGCACTAAACCCAGCCAGTAACAATATACCCAGCCAATAACACTACACCCAGCCCCTAACACTACACCCGGCCAGTAACACTACACCCAGCCACTCACACTACACCCAGCCCCAAATCACTGCACCCAGCCCCTAACACTACACCCAGCCAGTAACACTTCACCCAGCTCTTCACACCACACCCAGCCCCCTAACACTACACCCAGCCAGTAACACTTCACCCAGCCCAGTATCACTACACCCAGCCCAGTATCACTACACCCAGCCAGTAACACTACACCCAGCCAGTAACACTACACCCAGCCAGTAACACTACACCCAGCCAGTAACACTACATCCATCCCAGTAACACTACACCCAGCCAGTAACACTACACCCAGCCCGTAACACTACACCCAGCCCCTAACACTACACCCAGCCCCTAACACTACACCCAGCCCCTAACACTACACCCAGCCCCTTCACTACACCCAGCCAGTAACACTACATCCAGCCCCTAACACTACACCCAGCCAGTAACACTTCACCCATCCCAGTAACACTACACCCTGCCAGTAATACTACACCCAGCCAGTACCACTACACCCAGCAACTAAAACTACACCCAGCCAGTAACACTACACCCAGCCAGTAACACTACACCCAGCCAGTAACACTACACCCATCCCAGTAACACTACACCCAGCCAGTAACACTACACCCAGCCAGTAACACTACACCCAGCCAGTAACACTACACCCAGCCAGTACCACTACAACCAGCAACTAAAACTACACCCAGCCAGTAACACTACACCCAGCCAGTAACACTACACCCATCCCAGTAACACTACACCCAGCCAGTAACACAACACCCAGCCCGTAACACTACACCCAGCCCCTAACACTACACCCAGCCCCTAACACTACACCCAGCCAGTAACACTACACCCAGCACCAAACACTACACCCAGCCCCAAACACTACACCCAGCCAGTAACACTTCACCCAGCCCCTTACACTACACCCAGCCCCTAACACAACACCCAGCCAGAAACACTACACCCAGCCACTAACACTACACCCAGCCCCAAAACACTACACCAAGCCCAGTAACACTACACCCCGCCCAGTAACACTACACCCAGCCAGTAACAATATACCCAGCCAATAACACTACACCCAGCCCCTAACACTACACCCGGCCAGTAACACTACACCCAGCCACTCACACTACACCCAGCCCCAAAACACTGCACCCAGCCCCTAACACTACACCCAGCCAGTAACTCTACACCCAGCCAGAAACACTACACCCAGCCACTAACACTACTCACAGCCCCAAAACAATTCACCAAGCCCAGTAACACTACACCCCACCCAATAACACTACACCCAGCCAGTAGCACTAAACCCAGCCAGTAACAATATACCCAGCCAATAACACTACACCCAGCCCCTAACACTACACCCGGCCAGTAACACTACACCCAGCCACTCACACTACACCCAGCCCCAAATCACTGCACCCAGCCCCTAACACTACACCCAGCCAGTAACACTTCACCCAGCTCTTCACACCACACCCAGCCCCCTAACACTACACCCAGCCAGTAACACTTCACCCAGCCCAGTATCACTACACCCAGCCCAGTATCACTACACCCAGCCAGTAACACTACACCCAGCCAGTAACACTACACCCAGCCAGTAACACTACACCCAGCCAGTAACACTACATCCATCCCAGTAACACTACACCCAGCCAGTAACACTACACCCAGCCCGTAACACTACACCCAGCCCCTAACACTACACCCAGCCCCTTCACTACACCCAGCCAGTAACACTACATCCAGCCCCTAACACTACACCCAGCCAGTAACACTTCACCCATCCCAGTAACACTACACCCTGCCAGTAATACTACACCCAGCCAGTACCACTACACCCAGCAACTAAAACTACACCCAGCCAGTAACACTACACCCAGCCAGTAACACTACACCCAGCCAGTAACACTACACCCATCCCAGTAACACTACACCCAGCCAGTAACACTACACCCAGCCAGTAACACTACACCCAGCCAGTAACACTACACCCAGCCAGTACCACTACAACCAGCAACTAAAACTACACCCAGCCAGTAACACTACACCCAGCCAGTAACACTACACCCATCCCAGTAACACTACACCCAGCCAGTAACACAACACCCAGCCCGTAACACTACACCCAGCCCCTAACACTACACCCAGCCCCTAACACTACACCCAGCCAGTAACACTACACCCAGCACCAAACACTACACCCAGCCCCAAACACTACACCCAGCCAGTAACACTTCACCCAGCCCCTTACACTACACCCAGCCCCTAACACAACACCCAGCCAGAAACACTACACCCAGCCACTAACACTACACCCAGCCCCAAAACACTACACCAAGCCCAGTAACACTACACCCCGCCCAGTAACACTACACCCAGCCAGTAACAATATACCCAGCCAATAACACTACACCCAGCCCCTAACACTACACCCGGCCAGTAACACTACACCCAGCCACTCACACTACACCCAGCCCCAAAACACTGCACCCAGCCCCTAACACTACACCCAGCCAGTAACACTACACCCAGCCACTAACACTACACCCAGCCAGTAACACTACACCCAGCCAGTGAAACTACACCCTGCCAGTAACACTACACCCAGCCCCTAACACAACTCCCAGCCCCTAACACTACACCCAGCCAGTAACACTACACCCAGCCCCTAACACTACACCCAGACCTAACACTACACCCAGCCAGTAACACTACACCCAGCCCCTAACACTACACCCAGCCAGTAACACTTCACCCAGCCCAGTAACACTACACCCAGCCAGTAACACTACACCCAGCCAGTAACACTACACCCAGCCAGTAACACTACACCCAGCCAGTAACACTACACCCAGCCAGTAACACTACACACAGCCAGTAACACTACACCCTTAGCCAGTAACACTACACCCAGCCCAGTAACACTACACCCAGCAGTAACACTACACACAGCCCCTAATACTACAACCAGCCCCTAACAATACACCCAGCCCCTAACACTACACCCAGCCAGTAACACTACACACAGCCCCTAACACTACACCCAGCCCCTAACACTACACCCAGCCAGTAACACTACATCCAGCCCAGTAACACTACACCCTGCCAGTAATACTACACCCAGCCAGTACCACTACACCAAGCAACTAAAACTACACCCAGCCAGTAACACCACACCCAGCCAGTAACACTTCACCCAGCCCAGAAACACTACACCCTGCCAGTAATACTACACCCAGCCAGTACCACTACACCAAGCAACTAAAACTACACCCAACCAGTAACACTACACCCAGCCAGTAACACTACACCCAGCCAGAAACACTACACCCATCCCAGTAACACTACACCCAGCCAGTAACACTGCACCGAGCCAGTAACACTACACCAGGCCCGTAACACTACACCCAGCCCATTACACTACACCCAACCCATAACACTACACCCAGCCAGGAACACTACACCCAGCCCATTACACTACACCCAGCCCCTAACACAACACCCAGCCAGGAACACTACACCCAGCCTGTAACACTACACCCAGCCCCTAACTCTACACCCAGCCAGAAACACTACACCCAGCCACTAACACTACACACAGCCCCAAAACACTACACCAAGCCCAGTAACACTACACCCCACCCAATAACACTACACCCAGCCAGTAGCACTAAACCCAGCCAGTAACAATATACCCAGCCAATAACACTACACCCAGCCCCTAACACTACACCCGGCCAGTAACACTACACCCAGCCACTCACACTACACCCAGCCCCATATCACTGCACCCAGCCCCTAACACTACACCCAGCCAGTAACACTTCACCCAGCCCAGTATCACTACACCCAGCCAGTAACACTACACCCAGCCCGTAACACTACACCCAGCCAGTAACACTACACCCAGCCAGTAACACTACATCCATCCCAGTAACACTACACCCAGCCAGTAACACTACACCCAGCCCGTAACACTACACCCAGCCCCTAACACTACACCCAGCCCCTTCACTACACCCAGCCAGTAACACTACATCCAGCCCCTAACACTACACCCAGCCAGTAACACTTCACCCATCCCAGTAACACTACACCCTGCCAGTAATACTACACCCAGCCAGTACCACTACACCCAGCAACTAAAACTACACCCAGCCAGTAACACTACACCCAGCCAGTAACACTACACCCAGCCAGTAACACTACACCCATCCCAGTAACACTACACCCAGCCAGTAACACTACACCCAGCCAGTAACACTACACCCAGCCAGTACCACTACAACCAGCAACAAAACTACACCCAGCCAGTAACACTACACCCAGCCAGTAACACTACACCCAGCCAGTAACACTACACCCATCCCAGTAACACTACACACAGCCAGTACCACTACAACCAGCAACTAAAACTACACCCAGCCAGTAACACTACACCCAGCCCCTAACACTTCACCCAGCCAGTAACACTACACCCAGCCCCTTAAACTACACCCAGCCCCTAACACAACACCCAGCCAGGAACACTACACCCAGCCTGTAACACTACACCCAGCCCCTAACTCTACACCCAGCCAGAAACACTACACCCAGCCACTAACACTACACACAGCCCCAAAACACTACACCAAGCCCAGTAACTCTACACCCCGCCCAATAACACTACACCCAGCCAGTAACACTAAACCCAGCCAGTAACAATATACCCAGCCAATAACACTACACCCAGCCCCTAACACTACACCCGGCCAGTAACACTACACCCAGCCACTCACACTACACCCAGCCCCAAATCACTGCACCCAGCCCCTAACACTACACCCAGCCAGTAACACTAAACCCAGCCACTATCACTACACCCAGCCAGTAACACTACACCCAGCCAGAAACACTACACCCTGCCAGTAACACTACACCCAGCCCCTAACACTACACCCAGCCCCTAACACTACACCCAGCCCCAAACACTACACCCAGCCAGTAACACTACACCCAGTCCCTAACACTACACCCAGCCCCTAACTCTACACCCAGCCAGTAACACTACACCAAGCCCCTAACACTACACCCAGCCAGTAACACTTCACCAAGCCCAGTAACACTACACCCAGCCAGTAACACTACACCCAGCCAGTAACACTACACCCAGCCAGTAAGACTACACCCAGCCAGTAACACTACACCCTGCGAGTAACACTACACCCAGCCAGTAACACTACACCCAGCACGTAACACTACACACAGCCCCTAACACTACAACCAGCCCCTAACACTACACCCAGCCCCTAACACTACACCCAGCCAGTAACACTACACCCAGCCCCTAACACTACACCCAGCCAGTAACACTTCACCCAGCCCAATAACACTACACCCAGCCAGTAACACTACACCCAGCCAGTAACACTACACCCAGCCAGTAACACTGCACCCAGCCAGTAACACTACACCCTGCCAGTAACACTACACCCAGCCAGTAACACTACACCCAGCCCAGTAACACTACACCCAGCACGTAACACTACACACAGCCCCTAACACTACAACCAGCCCCTAACACTACACCCAGCCCCTAACACTACACCCAACCAGTAACACTACACCCAGCCCCTAACACTACACCCAGCCACTAACACTACACCCAGCCAGTAACACTACATCCAGCCCCTAACACTACACCCAGCCAGTAACACTTCACCCAGCCCAGTAACACTACACCCAGCCAGTAATACTACACCCAGCCAATACCACTACACCCAGCAACTAAAACTACACCCAGCCAGTAACACTACACCCAGCCAGTAACACTACACACAGCCAGTAACACTACACCCACCCCAGTAACACTACACCCAGCCAGTAACACTACACCCAGCCAGTAACACTACACCCATCCCAGTAACACTACACCCAGCCAGTAACACAACACCCAGCCCGTAACACTACACCCAGCCCCTAACACTACACCCAGCCCCTAACACTACACCCAGCCAGTAACACTACACCCAGCACCAAACACTACACCCAGCCCCAAACACTACACCCAGCCAGTAACACTTCACCCAGCCCCTTACACTACACCCAGCCCCTAACACAACACCCAGCCAGAAACACTACACCCAGCCACTAACACTACACCCAGCCCCAAAACACTACACCAAGCCCAGTAACACTACACCCCGCCCAGTAACACTACACCCAGCCAGTAACAATATACCCAGCCAATAACACTACACCCAGCCCCTAACACTACACCCGGCCAGTAACACTACACCCAGCCACTCACACTACACCCAGCCCCAAAACACTGCACCCAGCCCCTAACACTACACCCAGCCAGTAACACTACACCCAGCTAGTGACACTACACCCTGCCAGTAACACTACACCCAGCCCCTAACACTACTCCCAGCCCCTAACACTACACCCAGCCAGTAACACTACACCCAGCCCCTAACACTACACCCAGCCAATAACACTACACCCAGCCCCTAACACTACACCCAGCCAGTAACACTTCATCCAGCCCAGTAACACTACACCCAGCCAGTAACACTACACCCAGCCAGTAACACTACACCCAGCCAGTAACACTACACCCAGCAGTAACACTACACACAGCCCCTAATACTACAACCAGCCCCTAACAATACACCCAGCCCCTAACACTACACCCAGCCAGTAACACTACACACAGCCCCTAACACTACACCCAGCCCCTAACACTACACCCAGCCAGTAACACTACATCCAGCCCAGTAACACTACACCCTGCCAGTAATACTACACCCAGCCAGTACCACTACACCAAGCAACTAAAACTACACCCAGCCAGTAACACCACACCCAGCCAGTAACACTTCACCCAGCCCAGAAACACTACACCCTGCCAGTAATACTACACCCAGCCAGTACCACTACACCAAGCAACTAAAACTACACCCAACCAGTAACACTACACCCAGCCAGTAACACTACACCCAGCCAGAAACACTACACCCATCCCAGTAACACTACACCCAGCCAGTAACACTGCACCGAGCCAGTAACACTACACCAGGCCCGTAACACTACACCCAGCCCATTACACTACACCCAACCCATAACACTACACCCAGCCAGGAACACTACACCCAGCCAATTACACTACACCCAGCCCCTAACACAACACCCAGCCAGGAACACTACACCCAGCCACTAACACTACACACAGCCCCAAAACACTACACCAAGCCCAGTAACACTACACCCCACCCAATAACACTACACCCAGCCAGTAGCACTAAACCCAGCCAGTAACAATATACCCAGCCAATAACACTACACCCAGCCCCTAACACTACACCCGGCCAGTAACACTACACCCAGCCACTCACACTACACCCAGCCCCAAATCACTGCACCCAGCCCCTAACACTACACCCAGCCAGTAACACTTCACCCAGCTCTTCACACCACACCCAGCCCCCTAACACTACACCCAGCCCCTAACACTACACCCAGCCAGTAACACTTCACCCAGCCCAGTATCACTACACCCAGCCAGTAACACTACACCCAGCCAGTAACACTACACCCAGCCAGTAACACTACACCCAGCCAGTAACACTACATCCATCCCAGTAACACTACACCCAGCCAGTAACACTACACCCAGCCCGTAACACTACACCCAGCCCCTAACACTACACCCAGCCCCTTCACTACACCCAGCCAGTAACACTACATCCAGCCCCTAACACTACACCCAGCCAGTAACACTTCACCCATCCCAGTAACACTACACCCTGCCAGTAATACTACACCCAGCCAGTACCACTACACCCAGCAACTAAAACTACACCCAGCCAGTAACACTACACCCAGCCAGTAACACTACACCCAGCCAGTATCACTACACGCATCCCAGTAACACTACACCCAGCCAGTAACACTACACCCAGCCAGTAACACTACACCCAGCCAGTAACACTACACCCAAGCCAGTACCACTACAACCAGCAACTAAAACTACACCCAGCCAGTAACACTACACCCAGCCAGTAACACTACACCCATCCCAGTAACACTACACCCAGCCAGTAACACAACACCCAGCCCGTAACACTACACCCAGCCCCTAACACTACACCCAGCCCCTAACACTACACCCAGCCAGTAACACTACACCCAGCACCAAACACTACACCCAGCCCCAAACACTACACCCAGCCAGAAACACTTCACCCAGCCCCTTACACTACACCCAGCCCCTAACACAACACCCAGCCAGAAACACTACACCCAGCCACTAACACTACACCCAGCCCCAAAACACTACACCAAGCCCAGTAACACTACACCCCGCCCAGTAACACTACACCCAGCCAGTAACAATATACCCAGCCAATAACACTACACCCAGCCCCTAACACTACACCCGGCCAGTTACACTACACCCAGCCACTCACACTACACCCAGCCCCAAAACACTGCACCCAGCCCCTAACACTACACCCAGCCAGTAACACTACACCCAGCCACTAACACTACCCCCAGCCAGTAACACTACACCCAGCCAGTGACACTACACCCTGCCAGTAACACTACACCCAGCCCCTAACACTACTCCCAGCCCCTAACACTACACCCAGCCAGTAACACTACACCCAGCCCCTAACACTACACCCAGCCAATAACACTACACCCAGCCAGTAACACTTCATCCAGCCCAGTAACACTACACCCAGCCAGTAACACTACACCCAGCCAGTAACACTACACCCAGCCAGTAACACTACACCCAGCAGTAACACTACACACAGCCCCTAATACTACAACCAGCCCCTAACAATACACCCAGCCCCTAACACTACACCCAGCCAGTAACACTACACACAGCCCCTAACACTACACCCAGCCCCTAACACTACACCCAGCCAGTAACACTACATCCAGCCCAGTAACACTACACCCTGCCAGTAATACTACACCCAGCCAGTACCACTACACCAAGCAACTAAAACTACACCCAGCCAGTAACACCACACCCAGCCAGTAACACTTCACCCAGCCCAGAAACACTACACCCTGCCAGTAATACTACACCCAGCCAGTACCACTACACCAAGCAACTAAAACTACACCCAACCAGTAACACTACACCCAGCCAGTAACACTACACCCAGCCAGAAACACTACACCCATCCCAGTAACACTACACCCAGCCAGTAACACTGCCCCGAGCCAGGAACACTACACCAGGCCCGTAACACTACACCCAGCCCATTACACTACACCCAACCCATAACACTACACCCAGCCAGGAACACTACACCCAGCCAATTACACTACACCCAGCCCCTAACACAACACCCAGCCAGGAACACTACACCCAGCCTGTAACACTACACCCAGCCCCTAACTCTACACCCAGCCAGAAACACTACACCCAGCCACTAACACTACACACAGCCCCAAAACACTACACCAAGCCCAGTAACACTACACCCCACCCAATAACACTACACCCAGCCAGTAGCACTAAACCCAGCCAGTAACAATATACCCAGCCAATAACACTACACCCAGCCCCTAACACTACACCCGGCCAGTAACACTACACCCAGCCACTCACACTACACCCAGCCCCAAATCACTGCACCCAGCCCCTAACACTACACCCAGCCAGTAACACTTCACCCAGCTCTTCACAACACACCCAGCCCCCTAACACTACACCCAGCCCCTAACACTACACCCAGCCAGTAACACTTCACCCAGCCCAGTATCACTACACCCAGCCAGTAACACTACACCCAGCCAGTAACACTACACCCAGCCAGTAACACTACACCCAGCCAGTAACACTACATCCATCCCAGTAACACTACACCCAGCCAGTAACACTACACCCAGCCCTGTAACACTACACCCAGCCCCTAACACTACACCCAGCCCCTTCACTACACCCAGCCAGTAACACTACATCCAGCCCCTAACACTACACCCAGCCAGTAACACTTCACCCATCCCAGTAACACTACACCCTGCCAGTAATACTACACCCAGCCAGTACCACTACACCCAGCAACTAAAACTACACCCAGTCAGTAACACTACACCCAGCCAGTAACACTACACCCAGCCAGTAACACTACACGCATCCCAGTAACACTACACCCAGCCAGTAACACTACACCCAGCCAGTAACACTACACCCAGCCAGTAACACTACACCCAAGCCAGTACCACTACAACCAGCAACTAAAACTACACCCAGCCAGTAACACTACACCCAGCCAGTAACACTACACCCAGCCAGTAACACTACACCCATCCCAGTAACACTACACCCAGCCAGTACCACTACAACCAGCAACTAAAACTACACCCAGCCAGTAACACTACACCCAGCCCCTAACACTTCACCCAGCCAGTAACACTACACCCAGCCCCTTAAACTACACCCAGCCCCTAACACAACACCCAGCCAGGAACACTACACCCAGCCTGTAACACTACACCCAGCCCCTAACTCTACACCCAGCCAGAAACACTACACCCAGCCACTAACACTACACACAGCCCCAAAACACTACACCAAGCCCAGTAACACTACACCCCGCCCAATAACACTACACCCAGCCAGTAACACTAAACCCAGCCAGTAACAATATACCCAGCCAATAACACTACACCCAGCCCCTAACACTACACCCGGCCAGTAACACTACACCCAGCCACTCACACTACACCCAGCCCCAAATCACTGCACCCAGCCCCTAACACTACACCCAGCCAGTAACACTAAACCCAGCCACTATCACTACACCCAGCCAGTAACACTACACCCAGCCAGAAACACTACACCCTGCCAGTAACACTACACCCAGCCCCTAACACTACACCCAGCCCCTAACACTACACCCAGCCACAAACACTACACCCAGCCAGTAACACTACACCCAGCCCCTAACACTACACCCAGCCCCTAACTCTACACCCAGCCAGTAACACTACACCAAGCCCCTAACACTACACCCAGCCAGTAACACTTCACCAAGCCCAGTAACACTACACCCAGCCAGTAACACTACACCGAGCCAGTAACACTACACCCTGCCAGTAACACTACACCCAGCCAGTAACACTACACCCTGCCAGTAACACTACACCCAGCCAGTAACACTACACCCAGCACGTAACACTACACACAGCCCCTAACACTACAACCAGCCCCTAACACTACACCCAGCCCCTAACACTACACCCAGCCAGTAACACTACACCCAGCCCCTAACACTACACCCAGCCAGTAACACTTCACCCAGCCCAATAACACTACACCCAGCCAGTAACACTACACCCAGCCAGTAACACTACACCCAGCCAGTAACACTACACCCAGCCAGTAACACTACACCCTGCCAGTAACACTACACCCAGCCAGTAACACTACACCCAGCCCAGTAACACTACACCCAGCACGTAACACTACACACAGCCCCTAACACTACAACCAGCCCCTAACACTACACCCAGCCCCTAACACTACACCCAACCAGTAACACTACACCCAGCCCCTAACACTACACCCAGCCACTAACACTACACCCAGCCAGTAACACTACACCCAGCCAGTAACACTACACCCACCCCAGTAACACAACACCCAGCCAGGAACACTACACCCAGCCTGTAACACTACACCCAGCCCCTAACTCTACACCCAGCCAGAAACACTACACCCAGCCACTAACACTACACACAGCCCCAAAACACTACACCAAGCCCAGTAACACTACACCCCGCCCAATAACACTACACCCAGCCAGTAACACTAAACCCAGCCAGTAACAATATACCCAGCTAATAACACTACACCCAGCCCCTAACACAACACCCAGCCAGAAGCACTACACCCAGCCACTAACACTACACCCAGCCCCAAAACACTACACCCAGCCCCTAACACTACACCCGGCCAGTAACACTACACCCAGCCACTCACACTACACCCAGCCCCAAAACACTGCACCCAGCCCCTAACACTACACCCAGCCAGTAACACTACACCCAGCCACTAACACTACACCCAGCCAGTAACACTACACCCAGCCAGTGACACTACACCCTGCCAGTAACACTACACCCAGCCCCTAACACTACTCCCAGCCCCTAACACTACACCCAGCCAGTAACACTACACCCAGCCCCGAACACTACACCCAGCCCCTAACACTACACCCAGCCAGTAACACTACACCCAGCCCCTAACACTACACCCAGCCGGTAACACTTCACCCAGCCCAGTAACACTACACCCAGCCAGTAACACTACACACAGCCCCTAATACTACAACCAGCCCCTAACAATACACCCAGCCCCTAACACTACACCCAGCCAGTAACACTTCACCCAGCCCAGTAACACTACACCCAGCAGTAACACTACACACAGCCCCTAATACTACAACCAGCCCCTAACAATACACCCAGCCCCTAACACTACACCCAGCCAGTAACACTACACACAGCCCCTAACACTACACCCAGCCCCTAACACTACACCCAGCCAGTAACACTACATCCAGCCCAGTAACACTACACCCTGCCAGTAATACTACACCCAGCCAGTACCACTACACCAAGCAACTAAAACTACACCCAGCCAGTAACACCACACCCAGCCAGTAACACTTCACCCAGCCCAGAAACACTACACCCTGCCAGTAATACTACACCCAGCCAGTACAACTACACCATGCAACTAAAACTACACCCAACCAGTAACACTACACCCAGCCAGTAACACTACACCCAGCCAGAAACACTACACCCATCCCAGTAACACTACACCCAGCCAGTAACACTGCACCGAGCCAGTAACACTACACCAGGCCCGTAACACTACACCCAGCCCATTACACTACACCCAACCCATAACACTACACCCAGCCAGGAACACTACACCCAGCCCATTACACTACACCCAGCCCCTAACACTACACCCAGCCAGTAACACTACACCCAGCCCCTCACACCACACCCAGCCAGAAAACACTACACCAAGCCCAGTAACACTACACCCAGCCAGTAACACTACACCCAGACAGAAACACTACACCCATCCCAGTAACACTACACCCAGCCAGTAACACTACACCCAGCCAGTAACACCACACCCAGCCAGTAACACTACACCCAGCCCCTTACACTACACCCAGCCCATAACACTACACCCAGCCCATAACACTACACCCAGCCAGGAACACTACACCCAGCCCCTTACACTACACCCTGCCCCTAACACTACACCCAGCCAGTAACACTACACCCAGCCCCTCACACCACACCCAGCCCCAAAACACAACACCCATCCCAGTAACACTACACCCAGCCAGTAACACTACACCCAGTCAGTAACACCACACCCAGCCAGTAACACTACCCCAAGCCCGTAACACTACACCCAGCCCCTTACACTACACCCAGCCCATAACACTACACCCAGCCAGGAACACTACCCCCAGCCCGTTACACTACACCCTGCCCCTAACACTACACCCAGCCAGTAACACTACACCCAGCCCCTCACACCACACCCAGCCCAAAAACACTACACCAAGCCCAGTATCACTACACCCCAACCAGTAACACTACACCCCAGCCAGTAACACTACACCCAGCCCGTAACACTACACCCAGCCCCTAACACTACACCCAGCCCCTAACACTACACCCAGCCAGTAACACTACACCCAGCACCAAACACTACACCCAGCCCCAAACACTACACCCAGCCAGTAACACTTCACCCAGCCCCTTACACTACACCCAGCCAGTAACACTACACCCATCCCAGTAACACTACACCCAGCCAGTAACACTACACCCAGCCCGTAACACTACACCCAGCCCCTAACACTACACCCAGCCCCTAACACTACACCCAGCCAGTAACACTACACCCAGCCCCTTACACTACACCCAGCCCCTAACACAACAACCAGCCAGAAACACTACACCCAGCCAATAACACTACACCCAGCCCCAAAACACTACACCAAGCCCAGTAACACTACACCCCGCCCAGTAACACTACACCCAGCCAGTAACAATATACCCAGCCAATAACACTACACCCAGCCCCTAACACTACACCCGGCCAGTAACACTACACCCAGCCACTCACACTACACCCAGCCCCAAAACACTGCACCCAGCCCCTAACACTACACCCAGCCAGTAACACTACACCCAGCCACTAACACTACACCCAGCCAGTAACACTACACCCAGCCAGTGACACTACACCCTGCCAGTAACACTACACCCAGCCCCTAACACTACACCCAGCCCCTAACACTACTCCCAGCCCCTAACACTACACCCAGCCCCTAACACTACACCCAGCCCCTAACACTACACCCAGCCAGTAACACTACACCCAGCCCCTAACACTACACCCAGCCAGTAACACTTCACCCAGCCCAGTAACACTACACCCAGCCAGTAACACTACACCCAGCCAGTAACACTACACCCAGCCAGTAACACTACACCCAGCCAGTAACACTACACCCTTAGCCAGTAACACTACACCCAGCCCAGTAACACTACAGCCAGCACGTAACACTACACACAGCCCCTAATACTACAACCAGCCCCTAACAATACACCCAGCTCCTAACACTACACCCAGCCAGTAACACTACACCCAGCCCCTAACACTACACCCAGCCCCTAACACTACACCCAGCCAGTAACACTACATCCAGCCCAGTAACACTACACCCTGCCAGTAATACTACACCCAGCCAGTACCACTACACCAAGCAACTAAAACTACACCCAGCCAGTAACACCACACCCAGCCAGTAACACTTCACCCAGCCCAGAAACACTACACCCTGCCAGTAATACTACACCCAGCCAGTACCACTACACCAAGCAACTAAAACTACACCCAACCAGTAACACTACACCCAGCCAGAATACCTACACCCATCCCAGTAACACTACACCCAGCCAGTAACACTGCACCGAGCCAGTAACACTACACCAAGCCCGTAACACTACACCCAGCCCATTACACTACACCCAACCCATAACACTACACCCAGCCAGGAACACTACACCCAGCCCATTACACTACACCCAGCCCCTAACACTACACCCAGCCAGTAACACTACACCCAGCCCCTCACACCACACCCAGCCAGAAAACACTACACCAAGCCCAGTAACACTACACCCAGCCAGTAACACTACACCCAGACAGAAACACTACACCCATCCCAGTAACACTACACCCAGCCAGTAACACAACACCCAGCCAGTAACACTAAACCCAGCCCCTCACACCACACCCAGCCCCAAAACACAACACCCATCCCAGTAACGCTACACCCAGCCAGTAACACTACACCCAGTCAGTAACACCACACCCAGCCAGTAACACTACCCCAAGCCCGTAACACTACACCCAGCCCCTTACACTACACCCAGCCCATAACACTACACCCAGCCAGGAACACTACACCCAGCCCGTTACACTACACCCTGCCCCTTACACTACACCCAGCCAGTAACACTACACCCAGCCCCTCACACCACACCCAGCACCAAAACACTACACCAAGCCCAGTATCACTACACCCCAACCAGTAACACTACACCCAGCCAGAAACACTACACCCAGCACCTGACAATACACCCAGCCAGTAACACTTCACCCAGCCCAATAACACTACACCCAGCCACTAACACTACACCCAGCCAGTAACACTACATCCAGCCCCTAACACTACACCCAGCCAGTAACACTTCACCCAGCCCAGTAACACTACACCCAGCCAGTAATACTACACCCAGCCAATACCACTACACCCAGCAACTAAAACTACACCCAGCCAGTAACACTACACCCAGCCAGTAACACTTCACCCAGCCCAGTAACACTACACCCAGCCAGTAATACTACACCCAGCCAATACCACTACACCCAGCAACTAAAACTACACCCAGCCAGTAACACTACACCCAGCCCCTAACACTACACCCAGCCCCTAACACTACACCCAGCCAGTAACACTACACCCAGCACCAAACACTACACCCAGCCCCAAACACTACACCCAGCCAGTAACACTTCACCCAGCCCCTTACACTACACCCAGCCCCTAACACAACACCCAGCCAGAAACACTACACAGAGCCACTAACACTACACCCAGCCCCAAAACACTACACCAAGCCCAGTAACACTACACCCCGCCCAGTAACACTACACCCAGCTAGTAACACTACACCCAGCCAGTAACAATATACCCAGCCAATAACACTACACCCAGCCCCTAACACTACACCCGGCCAGTAACACTACACCCAGCCACTCACACTACACCCAGCCCCAAAACACTGCACCCAGCCCCTAACACCACACCCAGCCAGTAACACTACACCCAGCCACTAACACTACACCCAGCCAGTAACACTACACCCAGCCAGTGACACTACACCCTGCCAGTAACACTACTCCCAGCCCCTAACACTACTCCCAGCCCCTAACACTACACCCAGCCAGTAACACTACACCCAGCACCAAGCACTACAACCAGCCCCAAACACTACACCCAGCCAGTAACACTTCACCCAGCCCCTTACACTACACCCAGCCCCTAACACAACACCCAGCCAGAAACACTACACCGAGCCACTAACACTACACCCAGCCCCAAAACACTACACCAAGCCCAGTAACACTACACCCCGCCCAGTAACACTACACCCAGCTAGTAACACTACACCCAGCCAGTAACACTACACCCAGCCAGTAACACTACACCCAGCCAGTAACACTACACCCAGCCAGTAACACTACACCCTGCCAGTAACACTACACCCAGCCAGTAACACTACACCCAGCCCAGTAACACTACACCCAGCACGTAACACTACACACAGCCCCTAACACTACAACCAGCCCCTAACACTACACCCAGCCCCTAACACTACACCCAACCAGTAATACTACACCCAGCCCCTAACACTACACCCAGCCACTAACACTACACCCAGCCAGTAACACTACATCCAGCCCCTAACACTACACCCAGCCAGTAACACTTCACCCAGCCCAGTAACACTACACCCAGCCAGTAATACTACACCCAGCCAATACCACTACACCCAGCAACTAAAACTACACCCAGCCAGTAACACTACACCCAGCCAGTAACACTACACACAGCCAGTAACACTACACCCACCCCAGTAACACTACACCCAGCCAGTAACACTACACCCAGCCCCTAACACTACACCCAGCCCCTAACACTACACCCAGCCAGTAACACTACACCCAGCACCAAACACTACACCCAGCCCCAAACACTACACCCAGCCAGTAACACTTCACCCAGCCCCTTACACTACACCCAGCCCCTAACACAACACCCAGCCAGAAACACTACACCCAGCCACTAACACTACACCCAGCCCCAAAACACTACACCAAGCCCAGTAACACTACACCCCGCCCAGTAACACTACACCCAGCCAGTAACAATATACCCAGCCAATAACACTACACCCAGCCCATAACACTACACCCGGCCAGTAACACTACACCCAGCCACTCACACTACACCCAGCCCCAAAACACTGCACCCAGCCCCTAACACTACACCCAGCCACTAACACTACACCCAGCCACTAACACTACACCCAGCCAGTAACACTACACCCAGCCAGTGACACTACACCCTGCCAGTAACACTACACCCAGCCCCTAACACTACTCCCAGCCCCTAACACTACACCCAGCCAGTAACACTACACCCAGCCCCGAACACTACACCCAGCCCCTAACACTACACCCAGCCAGTAACACTACACCCAGCCCCTAACACTACACCCAGCCGGTAACACTTCACCCAGCCCAGTAACACTACACCCAGCCAGTAACACTACACCCAGCCAGTAACACTACACCCAGCCAGTAACACTACACCCAGCCAGTAATACTACACCCAGCCAGTAACACTACACCCTGCCAGTAACACTACACCCAGCCAGTAACACTACACCCAGCCAGTAACACTACACCCAGCCCAGTAACACTACACCCAGCACGTAACACTACACACAGCCCCTAATACTACAACCAGCCCCTAACAATACACCCAGCCCCTAACACTACACCCAGCCAGTAACACTACACCCAGCCCCTAACACTACACCCAGCCCCTAACACTACACCCAGCCAGTAACTCTACATCCAGCCCAGTAACACTACACCCAGCCAGTAACACTACACCCAGCCAGTAACACTACACCCAGCCAGTAACACTACACCCAGCCAGTAACACTACACCCAGCCAGTAACACTACACCCTGCCAGTAACACTACACCCAGCCAGTAACACTACACCCAGCCCAGTAACACTACACCCAGCACGTAACACTACACACAGCCCCTAACACTACAACCAGCCCCTAACACTACACCCAGCCCCTAACACTACACCCAACCAGTAACACTACACCCAGCCCCTAACACTACACCCAGCCACTAACACTACACCCAGCCAGTAACACTACATCCAGCCCCTAACACTACACCCAGCCCAGTAACACTACACCCAGCCAGTAATACTACACCCAGCCAATACCACTACACCCAGCAACTAAAACTACACCCAGCCAGTAACACTACACCCAGCCAGTAACACTACACCCAGCCAGTAACACTACACCCACCCCAGTAACACTACACCCAGCCAGTAACACTACACCCAGCCAGTAACACTACACCCATCCCAGTAACACTACACCCAGCCAGTAACACTACACCCAGCCCGTAACACTACACCCAGCCCCTAACACTACACCCAGCCCCTAACACTACACCCAGCCAGTAACACTACACCCAGCACCAAACACTACACCCTGCCCCAAACACTACACCCAGCCAGTAACACTTCACCCAGCCCCTTACACTACACCCAGCCCCTAACACAACAACCAGCCAGAAACACTACACCCAGCCAATAACACTACACCCAGCCCCAAAACACTACACCAAGCCCAGTAACACTACACCCCGCCCAGTAACACTACACCCAGCCAGTAACAATATACCCAGCCAATAACACTACACCCAGCCCCTAACACTACACCCGGCCAGTAACACTACACCCAGCCACTCACACTACACCCAGCCCCAAAACACTGCACCCAGCCCCTAACACTACACCCAGCCAGTAACACTACACCCAGCCACTAACACTACACCCAGCCAGTAACACTACACCCAGCCAGTGACACTACACCCTGCCAGTAACACTACACCCAGCCCCTAACACTACACCCAGCCCCTAACACTACTCCCAGCCCCTAACACTACACCCAGCCCCTAACACTACACCCAGCCCCTAACACTACACCCAGCCAGTAACACTACACCCAGCCCCTAACACTACACCCAGCCAGTAACACTTCACCCAGCCCAGTAACACTACACCCAGCCAGTAACACTACACCCAGCCAGTAACACTACACCCAGCCAGTAACACTACACCCAGCCAGTAACACTACACACAGCCAGTAACACTACACACAGCCAGTAACACTACACCCTTAGCCAGTAACACTACACCCAGCCCAGTAACACTACAGCCAGCACGTAACACTACACACAGCCCCTAATACTACAACCAGCCCCTAACAATACACCCAGCTCCTAACACTACACCCAGCCAGTAACACTACACCCAGCCCCTAACACTACACCCAGCCCCTAACACTACACCCAGCCAGTAACACTACACCCAGCCAGTAACACTACACCCAGCCAGTAACACTACACCCACCCCAGTAACACTACACCCAGCCAGTAACACTACACCCAGCCAGTAACACTACACCCAGCCCGTAACACTACACCCAGCCCCTAACACTACACCCAGCCCCTAACACTACACCCAGCCAGTAACACTACACCCAGCACCAAGCACTACACCTAGCCCCAAACACTACACCCAGCCAGTAACACTTCACCCAGCCCCTTACACTACACCCAGCCCCTAACACAACACCCAGCCAGAAACACTACACAGAGCCACTAACACTACACCCAGCCCCAAAACACTACACCAAGCCCAGTAACACTACACCCCGCCCAGTAACACTACACCCAGCTAGTAACACTACACCCAGCCAGTAACAATATACCCAGCCAATAACACTACACCCAGCCCCTAACACTACACCCGGCCAGTAACACTACACCCAGCCACTCACACTACACCCAGCCCCAAAACACTGCACCCAGCCCCTAACACCACACCCAGCCAGTAACACTACACCCAGCCACTAACACTACACCCAGCCAGTAACACTACACCCAGCCAGTGACACTACACCCTGCCAGTAACACTACTCCCAGCCCCTAACACTACTCCCAGCCCCTAACACTACACCCAGCCAGTAACACTACACCCAGCACCAAGCACTACAACCAGCCCCAAACACTACACCCAGCCAGTAACACTTCACCCAGCCCCTTACACTACACCAAGCCCCTAACACAACACCCAGCCAGAAACACTACACCGAGCCACTAACACTACACCCAGCCCCAAAACACTACACCAAGCCCAGTAACACTACACCCCGCCCAGTAACACTACACCCAGCCAGTAACACTACACCCTGCCAGTAACACTACACCCAGCCAGTAACACTACACCCAGCCCAGTAACACTACACCCAGCACGTAACACTACACACAGCCCCTAATACTACAACCAGCCCCTAACAATACACCCAGCCCCTAACACTACACCCAGCCAGTAACACTACACCCAGCCCCTAACACTACACCCAGCCCCTAACACTACACCCAGCCAGTAACTCTACATCCAGCCCAGTAACACTACACCCAGCCAGTAACACTACACCCAGCCAGTAACACTACACCCAGCCAGTAACACTACACCCAGCCAGTAACACTACACCCAGCCAGTAACACTACACCCTGCCAGTAACACTACACCCAGCCAGTAACACTACACCCAGCCCAGTAACACTACACCCAGCACGTAACACTACACACAGCCCCTAACACTACAACCAGCCCCTAACACTACACCCAGCCCCTAACACTACACCCAACCAGTAACACTACACCCAGCCCCTAACACTACACCCAGCCACTAACACTACACCCAGCCAGTAACACTACATCCAGCCCCTAACACTACACCCAGCCCAGTAACACTACACCCAGCCAGTAATACTACACCCAGCCAATACCACTACACCCAGCAACTAAAACTACACCCAGCCAGTAACACTACACCCAGCCAGTAACACTACACCCAGCCAGTAACACTACACCCACCCCAGTAACACTACACCCAGCCAGTAACACTACACCCAGCCAGTAACACTACACCCATCCCAGTAACACTACACCCAGCCAGTAACACTACACCCAGCCCGTAACACTACACCCAGCCCCTAACACTACACCCAGCCCCTAACACTACACCCAGCCAGTAACACTACACCCAGCACCAAACACTACACCCTGCCCCAAACACTACACCCAGCCAGTAACACTTCACCCAGCCCCTTACACTACACCCAGCCCCTAACACAACAACCAGCCAGAAACACTACACCCAGCCAATAACACTACACCCAGCCCCAAAACACTACACCAAGCCCAGTAACACTACACCCCGCCCAGTAACACTACACCCAGCCAGTAACAATATACCCAGCCAATAACACTACACCCAGCCCCTAACACTACACCCGGCCAGTAACACTACACCCAGCCACTCACACTACACCCAGCCCCAAAACACTGCACCCAGCCCCTAACACTACACCCAGCCAGTAACACTACACCCAGCCACTAACACTACACCCAGCCAGTAACACTACACCCAGCCAGTGACACTACACCCTGCCAGTAACACTACACCCAGCCCCTAACACTACACCCAGCCCCTAACACTACTCCCAGCCCCTAACACTACACCCAGCCCCTAACACTACACCCAGCCCCTAACACTACACCCAGCCAGTAACACTACACCCAGCCCCTAACACTACACCCAGCCAGTAACACTTCACCCAGCCCAGTAACACTACACCCAGCCAGTAACACTACACCCAGCCAGTAACACTACACCCAGCCAGTAACACTACACCCAGCCAGTAACACTACACACAGCCAGTAACACTACACACAGCCAGTAACACTACACCCTTAGCCAGTAACACTACACCCAGCCCAGTAACACTACAGCCAGCACGTAACACTACACACAGCCCCTAATACTACAACCAGCCCCTAACAATACACCCAGCTCCTAACACTACACCCAGCCAGTAACACTACACCCAGCCCCTAACACTACACCCAGCCCCTAACACTACACCCAGCCAGTAACACTACACCCAGCCAGTAACACTACACCCAGCCAGTAACACTACACCCACCCCAGTAACACTACACCCAGCCAGTAACACTACACCCAGCCAGTAACACTACACCCAGCCCGTAACACTACACCCAGCCCCTAACACTACACCCAGCCCCTAACACTACACCCAGCCAGTAACACTACACCCAGCACCAAGCACTACACCTAGCCCCAAACACTACACCCAGCCAGTAACACTTCACCCAGCCCCTTACACTACACCCAGCCCCTAACACAACACCCAGCCAGAAACACTACACAGAGCCACTAACACTACACCCAGCCCCAAAACACTACACCAAGCCCAGTAACACTACACCCCGCCCAGTAACACTACACCCAGCTAGTAACACTACACCCAGCCAGTAACAATATACCCAGCCAATAACACTACACCCAGCCCCTAACACTACACCCGGCCAGTAACACTACACCCAGCCACTCACACTACACCCAGCCCCAAAACACTGCACCCAGCCCCTAACACCACACCCAGCCAGTAACACTACACCCAGCCACTAACACTACACCCAGCCAGTAACACTACACCCAGCCAGTGACACTACACCCTGCCAGTAACACTACTCCCAGCCCCTAACACTACTCCCAGCCCCTAACACTACACCCAGCCAGTAACACTACACCCAGCACCAAGCACTACAACCAGCCCCAAACACTACACCCAGCCAGTAACACTTCACCCAGCCCCTTACACTACACCAAGCCCCTAACACAACACCCAGCCAGAAACACTACACCGAGCCACTAACACTACACCCAGCCCCAAAACACTACACCAAGCCCAGTAACACTACACCCCGCCCAGTAACACTACACCCAGCTAGTAACACTACACCCAGCCAGTAACAATATACCAAGCCAATAACACTACACCCAGCCCCTAACACTACACCCGGCCAGTAACACTACACCCAGCCACTCACACTACACCCAGCCCCAAAACACTGCACCCAGCCCCTAACACCACACCCAGCCAGTAACACTACACCCAGCCACTAACACTACACCCAGCCAGTAACACTACACCCAGCCAGTGACACTACACCCTGCCAGTAACACTACACCCAGCACCAAGCACTACAACCAGCCCCAAACACTACACCCAGCCAGTAACACTTCACCCAGCCCCTTACACTACACCCAGCCCCTAACACAACACCCAGCCAGAAACACTACACCGAGCCACTAACACTACACCCAGCCCCAAAACACTACACCAAGCCCAGTAACACTACACCCCGCCCAGTAACACTACACCCAGCTAGTAACACTACACCCAGCCAGTAACAATATACCAAGCCAATAACACTACACCCAGCCCCAAAACACTGCACCCAGCCCCTAACACCACACCCAGCCAGTAACACTACACCCAGCCACTAACACTACACCCAGCCAGTAACACTACACCCAGCCAGTGACACTACACCCTGCCAGTAACACTACACCCAGCCCCTAACACTACTCCCAGCCCCTAACACTACACCCAGCCAGTAACACTACACCCAGCCCCTAACACTACACCCAGCCCCTAACACTACACCCAGCCAGTAACACTACACCCAGCCCCTAACACTACACCCAGCCAGTAACACTTCACCCAGCCCAGTAACACTACACCCTGCCAGTAACACTACACCCAGCCAGTAACACTACACCCAGCCAGTAACACTACACACAGCCAGTAACACTACACCCAGCCCGTAACACTACACCCAGCCCCTAACACTACACCCAGCCACTAACACTACACCCAGCCAGTAACACTACACCCAGCACCAAGCACTACACCCAGCCCCAAACACTACACCCAGCCAGTAACACTTCACCCAGCCCCTTACACTACACCCAGCCCCTAACACAACACCCAGCCAGAAACACTACACCGAGCCACTAACACTACACCCAGCCCCAAAACACTACACCAAGCCCAGTAACACTACACCCCGCCCAGTAACACTACACCCAGCCACTCACACTACACCCAGCCCCAAAACACTGCACCCAGCCCCTAACATCACACCCAGCCAGTAACACTACACCCAGCCACTAACACTACACCCAGCCAGTAACACTACACCCAGCCAGTGACACTACACCCTGCCAGTAACACTACACCCAGCCCCTAACACTACTCCCAGCCCCTAACACTACACCCAGCCAGTAACACTACACCCAGCCCCTAACACTACACCCAGCCAGTAACACTACACCCAGCCCCTAACACTACACCCAGCCAGTAACACTTCAACCAGCCCAGTAACACTACACCCTGCCAGTAACACTACACCCAGCCAGTAACACTACACCCAGCCAGTAACACTACACCCAGCCAGTAACACTACACCCAGCCAGTAACACTACACACAGCCAGTAACACTACACCCTTAACCAGTAACACTACACCCAGCCCAGTAACACTACACCCAGCACGTAACACTACACACAGCCCCTAATACTACAACCAGCCCCTAACAATACACCCAGCCCCTAACACTACACCCAGCCAGTAACACTACACACAGCCAGTAACACTACACCCATCCCAGTAACACTACACCCAGCCAGTAACACTACACCCAGCCAGTAACACTACACCCAGCCAGAAACACTACACCCAGCCAGTAACACTACACCAAGCCCGTAACACTACACCCAGCCCCTTACACTACACCCAGCCCCTAACACTACACCCAACCAGGAACACTACACCCAGCCCGTTACACTACACCCAGCCCCTAACACTACACCCAGCCCCTAACACTACACCGAGCCCCTAACACTACACCCAACCAGTAACACTACACCCAGCCAGTAACCCTACACCCAGCCAGTAACACTACACCGTGCCAGTAACACTACACCCAGCCAGTAACACTACACCCAGCCCGTAACACTACACCCAGCCCCTAACACTACACCCAGCCCCTAACACTACACCCAGCCCCTAACACTACACCCAGCCCAGTAACACTACACCCAGCCAGTAACACTACACCCAGCCAGTAACACTACACCCAGCCAGAAACACTACACCCAGCCAGTAACACTACACCCAGCCAGTAACACTACACCCAGCCAGTAACACTACACACAGCCAGTAACACTACACCCTTAGCCAGTAACACTACACCCAGCCCAGTAACACTACACCCAGCACGTAACACTACATACAGCCCCTAATACTACAACCAGCCCCTAACAATACACCCAGCCCCTAACACTACACCCAGCCAGTAACACTACACACAGCCAGTAACACTACACCCATCCCAGTAAGACTACACCCAGCCAGTAACACTACACCCAGCCAGTAACACTACACCCAGCCAGAAACACTACACCCAGCCAGTAACACTACACCAAGCCCGTAACACTAAAACCAGCCCCTTACACTACACCCAGCCCCTAACACTACACCCAACCAGGAACACTACACCCAGCCCGTTACACTACACCCAGCCCCTAACACTACACCCAGCCCCTAACACTACACCGAGCCCCTAACACTACACCCAACCAGTAACACTACACCCAGCCAGTAACACTACACCCAGCCAGTAACACTACACCGTGCCAGTAACACTACACCCAGCCAGTAACAATACACCCAGCCCGTAACACTACACCCAGCCCCTAACACTACACCCAGCCCCTAACACTACACCCAGCCCCTAACACTACACCCAGCCCAGTAACACTACACCCAGCCAGTAACACTACACCCAGCACGTAACACAACAACCAGCCCAGTAACACTACACCCAGCCTCTAACACTACACCCAGCCCAGTAACACTACACACAGCCAGGAACACTACACCCAGCCCAGTAACACTACACCCAGCCCCTATCACTACCACCATCCCCTAACACTACACCGAGCCCCTAACACTACACACAGCCAGTAACACTACACCCAGCCACTAACACTACACCCAGCCAGTAACACTACACCCAGCCAGTAACACTACACCCTGCCAGTAAAACTGCACCCAGCCCCTAACACTACACCCAGCACCGTAACACTACACCCAGCCACTAACACTACATCCAGCCCCTAACACTACACCCAGCTGCTAACACTACACCCAGCCCAGTAACACTACACCCAGCCAGTAACACTACACCCAGCCCGTAACACAACAACCAGCCCAGTAACACTACACCCAGCCCCTAACACTATACCCAGCACAGTAACACTACAACCAGCCAGTAACACTACACCCAGCCAGTAACACTACATCCTGCCAGTAAAACTACACCCAGCCCCTAACACTACACCCAGCCCGTAACACTACACCCAGCTCCTAACACTACATCCAGCCCCTTACACTACACCCAGCTGCTAACACTACACCCAGCTCAGTAACACTACACCCAGCCAGTAACACTACACCCAGCCCGTAACACAACAACCAGCCCAGTAACACTACACCCAGCCCCTAACACTACACCCAGCCCAGTAACACTACACACAGCCAGTAACACTACACCCAGCCCAGTAACACTACTCCCAGCCCCTATCACTACCACCAGCCCCTAACACTACACCGAGCCCCTAACACTACACCCAGCCAGTAACACTACACCCAGCCACTAACACTACACCCAGCCAGTAACACAACACCCAGCCAGTAACACTACACCCTGCCAGTAACATTACACCCAGCCAGTAACACTACACCCAGCCAGTAACACTACACCCAGCCAGTAACACTACACACTGCCAGTAACACTACACCCAGCCAGTAACACTACACCCAGCCCAGTATCACTACACCCAGCCCGTAACACTACACCCAGCCCCTAACACTACAACCAGCCCCTAACACTACACCCAGCCCCTAACACTACACCCAGCCAGAAAACACTACACCAAGCCCAGTAACACTACACCCAGCCAGTAACACTACACCCAGACAGAAACACTACACCCATCCCAGTAACACTACACCCAGCCAGAAACACTACACCCAGCCAGTAACACCACACCCAGCCAGTAACACTACACCCAGCCCCTCACACCACACCCAGCCCCAAAACACAACACCCATCCCAGTAACGCTACACCCAGCCAGTAACACTACACCCAGTCAGTAACACCACACCCAGCCAGTAACACTACCCCAAGCCCGTAACACTACACCCAGCCCCTTACACTACACCCAGCCCATAACACTACACCCAGCCAGGAACACTACACCCAGCCCGTTACACTACACCCTGCCCCTAACACTACACCCAGCCAGAAACACTACACCCAGCACCTAACAATACACCCAGCCAGTAACACTTCACCCAGCCCAATAACACTACACCCAGCCACTAACACTACACCCAGCCAGTAACACTACATCCAGCCCCTAACACTACACCCAGCCAGTAACACTTCACCCAGCCCAGTAACACTACACCCAGCCAGTAATACTACACCCAGCCAATACCACTACACCCAGCAACTAAAACTACACCCAGCCAGTAACACTACACCCAGCCAGTAACACTACACCCAGCCAGTAACACTACACCCACCCCAGTAACACTACACCCAGCCAGTAACACTACACCCAGCCAGTAACACTACACCCAGCCCGTAACACTACACCCAGCCCCTAACACTACACCCAGCCCCTAACACTACACCCAGCCAGTAACACTACACCCAGCACCAAGCACTACACCCAGCCCCAAACACTACACCCAGCCAGTAACACTACACCCAGCCACTCACACTACACCCAGCCCCAAACACTGCACCCAGCCAGTAACACTACACCCAGCCCCTAACACTACACCCAGCCAGTAACACTTCACCCAGCCAAGTAACACTACACCCTGCCAGTAACACTACACCCAGCCAGTAACACTACACCCAGCAAGTAACACTACACCCAGCCAGTAACACTACACACAGCCAGTAACACTACACCCTTAGCCAGTAACACTACACCCAGCCCAGTAACACTACACCCAGCACGTAACACTACACACAGCCCCTAATACTACAACCAGCCCCTAACAATACACCCAGCCCCTAACACTACACCCAGCCAGTAACACTACACACAGCCAGTAACACTACATCCATCCCAGTAACACTACACCCAGCCAGTAACACTACACCCAGCCAGTAACACTACACCCAGCCAGAAACACTACACCCAGCCAGTAACACTACACCAAGCCCGTAACACTACACCCAGCCCCTTACACTACACCCAGCCCCTAACACTACACCCAACCAGGAACACTACACCCAGCCCGTTACACTACACCCAGCCCCTAACACTACACCCAGCCCCTAACACTACACCGAGCCCCTAACACTACACCCAACCAGTAACACTACACCCAGCCAGTAACACTACACCCAGCCAGTAACACTACACCGTGCCAGTAACACTACACCCAGCCAGTAACACTACACCCAGCCCGTAACACTACACCCAGCCCCTAACACTACACCCAGCCCCTAACACTACACCCAGCCCCTAACACTACACCCAGCCCAGTAACACTACACCCAGCCAGTAACACTACACCCAGCCAGTAACACTACACCCAGCCAGAAACACTACACCCAGCCAGTAACACTACACCCTGCCAGTAACACTACACCCAGCCCCTAACACTACTCCCAGCCCCTAACACTACACCCAGCCAGTAACACTACACCCAGCCAGTAACACTACACCCAGCCCCTAACACTACACCCAGCCCCTAACACTACACCCAGCCAGTAACACTACACCCAGCCCCTAACTCTACACCCAGCCCCTAACACTTCACCCAGCCCAGTAACACTACACCCTGCCAGTAACACTACACCCAGCCAGTAACACTACACCCAGCCAGTAACACTACACCCAGCCAGTAACACTACACCCAGCCAGTAACACTACACACAGCCAGTAACACTACACCCAGCCCGTAACACTACACCCAGCCCCTAACACTACACCCAGCCACTAACACTACACCCAGCCAGTAACACTACACCCAGCACCAAGCACTACACCCAGCCCCAAACACTACACCCAGCCAGTAACACTTCACCCAGCCCCTTACACTACACCCAGCCCCTAACACAACACCCAGCCAGAAACACTACACCGAGCCACTAACACTACACCCAGCCCCAAAACACTACACCAAGCCCAGTAACACTACACCCCGCCCAGTAACACTACACCCAGCTAGTAACACTACACCCAGCCAGTAACAATATACCCAGCCAATAACACTACACCCAGCCCCTAACACTACACCCGGCCAGTAACACTACACCCAGCCACTCACACTACACCCAGCCCCAAAACACTGCACCCAGCCCCTAACACCACACCCAGCCAGTAACACTACACCCAGCCACTAACACTACACCCAGCCAGTAACACTACACCCAGCCAGTGACACTACACCCTCCCAGTAACACTACACCCAGCCCCTAACACTACTCCCAGCCCCTAACACTACACCCAGCCAGTAACACTACACCCAGCCCAGTAACCCTACACCCTGCCAGTAACACTACACCCAGCCAGTAACACTACACCCAGCCAGTAACACTACACCCAGCCAGTAACACTACACAAAGCCAGTAACACTACACCCTTAGCCAGTAACACTACACCCAGCCCAGTAACACTACACCCAGCACGTAACACTACACACAGCCCCTAATACTACAACCAGCCCCTAACAATACACCCAGCCCCTAACACTACACCCAGCCAGTAACACTACACACAGCCAGTAACACTACACCCATCCCAGTAACACTACACCCAGCCAGTAACACTACACCCAGCCAGTAACACTACACCCAGCCAGAAACACTACACCCAGCCAGTAACACTACACCAAGCCCGTAACACTACACCCAGCCCCTTACACTACACCCAGCCCCTAACACTACACCCAACCAGGAACACTACACCCAGCCCAGTAACACTACACCCAGCACGTAACACTACACCCAGCCCCTAACACTACACCGAGCCCCTAACACTACACCCAACCAGTAACACTACACCCAGCCAGTAACACTACACCCAGCCAGTAACACTACACCGTGCCAGTAACACTACACCCAGCCAGTAACACTACACCCAGCCCGTAACACTACACCCAGCCCCTAACACTACACCCAGCCCCTAACACTACACCCAGCCCAGTAACACTACACCCAGCCAGTAACACTACACCCAGCCCGTAACACTAAACCCAGCCCCTAACACTACACCCAGCCCCTAACACTACACCCAGCCCAGTAACACTACACCCAGCCAGTAACACTACACCCAGCCAGTAACACTACACCCAGCCAGAAACACTACACCCAGCCAGTAACACTACACCCAGCCAGTAACACTACACCCAGCCAGTAACACTACACACAGCCAGTAACACTACACCCTTAGCCAGTAACACTACACCCAGCCCAGTAACACTACACCCAGCACGTAACACTACATACAGCCCCTAATACTACAACCAGCCCCTAACAATACACCCAGCCCATAACACTACACCCAGCCAGAAACACTACACACAGCCAGTAACACTACACCCAGCCAGTGACACTACACCCTCCCAGTAACACTACACCCAGCCCCTAACACTACTCCCAGCCCCTAACACTACACCCAGCCAGTAACACTACACCCAGCCCAGTAACCCTACACCCTGCCAGTAACACTACACCCAGCCAGTAACACTACACCCAGCCAGTAACACTACACCCAGCCAGTAACACTACACAAAGCCAGTAACACTACACCCTTAGCCAGTAACACTACACCCAGCCCAGTAACACTACACCCAGCACGTAACACTACACACAGCCCCTAATACTACAACCAGCCCCTAACAATACACCCAGCCCCTAACACTACACCCAGCCAGTAACACTACACACAGCCAGTAACACTACACCCATCCCAGTAACACTACACCCAGCCAGTAACACTACACCCAGCCAGTAACACTACACCCAGCCAGAAACACTACACCCAGCCAGTAACACTACACCAAGCCCGTAACACTACACCCAGCCCCTTACACTACACCCAGCCCCTAACACTACACCCAACCAGGAACACTACACCCAGCCCAGTAACACTACACCCAGCACGTAACACTACACCCAGCCCCTAACACTACACCGAGCCCCTAACACTACACCCAACCAGTAACACTACACCCAGCCAGTAACACTACACCCAGCCAGTAACACTACACCGTGCCAGTAACACTACACCCAGCCAGTAACACTACACCCAGCCCGTAACACTACACCCAGCCCCTAACACTACACCCAGCCCCTAACACTACACCCAGCCCAGTAACACTACACCCAGCCAGTAACACTACACCCAGCCCGTAACACTAAACCCAGCCCCTAACACTACACCCAGCCCCTAACACTACACCCAGCCCAGTAACACTACACCCAGCCAGTAACACTACACCCAGCCAGTAACACTACACCCAGCCAGAAACACTACACCCAGCCAGTAACACTACACCCAGCCAGTAACACTACACCCAGCCAGTAACACTACACACAGCCAGTAACACTACACCCTTAGCCAGTAACACTACACCCAGCCCAGTAACACTACACCCAGCACGTAACACTACATACAGCCCCTAATACTACAACCAGCCCCTAACAATACACCCAGCCCATAACACTACACCCAGCCAGAAACACTACACACAGCCAGTAACACTACACCCATCCCAGTAACACTACACCCAGCCAGTAACACTACACCCAGCCAGTAACACTACACCCAGCCAGAAACACTACACCCAGCCAGTAACACTACACCAAGCCCGTAACACTACACCCAGCCCCTTACACTACACCCAGCCCCTAACACTACACCCAACCAGGAACACTACACCCAGCCCGTTACACTACACCCAGCCCCTAACACTACACCCATTCCCTAACACTACACCGAGCCCCTAACACTACACCCAACCAGTAACACTACACCCAGCCAGTAACACTACACCCAGCCAGTAACACTACACCGTGCCAGTAACACTACACCCAGCCAGTAACACTACACCCAGCCCGTAACACTACACCCAGCCCCTAACACTACACCCAGCCCCTAACACTACACCCAGCCCCTAACACTACACCCAGCCCAGTAACACTACACCCAGCCAGTAACACTACACCCAGCACGTAACACAACAACCAGCCCAGTAACACTACACCCAGCCCCTAACACTACACCCAGCCCAGTAACACTACACACAGCCAGTAACACTACACCCAGCCCAGTAACACTACACCCAGCCTTTATCACTACCACCATCCCCTAACACTACACCGAGCCCCTAACACTACACACAGCCAGTAACACTACACCCAGCCACTAACACTACACCCAGCCAGTAACACTACACCCAGCCAGTAACACTACACCCTGCCAGTAAAACTGAACCCAGCCCCTAACACTACACCCAGCACCGTAACACTACACCCAGCCACTAACACTACATCCAGCCCCTAACACTACACCCAGCTGCTAACACTATACCCAGCACAGTAACACTACAACCAGCCAGTAACACTACACCCAGCCAGTAACACTACATCCTGCCAGTAAAACTACACCCAGCCCCTAACACTACACCCAGCCCGTAACACTACACCCAGCCCCTAACACTACATCCAGCCCCTTACACTACACCCAGCTGCTAACACTACACCCAGCTCAGTAACACTACACCCAGCCAGTAACACTACACCCAGCCCGTAACACAACAACCAGCCCAGTAACACTACACCCAGCCCCTAACACTACACCCAGCCAGTAACACAACACCCAGCCAGTAACACTACACCCTGCCAGTAACATTACACCCAGCCAGTAACACTACACCCAGCCAGTAACACTACACCCAGCCAGTAACACTACACACTGCCAGTAACACTACACCCAGCCAGTAACACTACACCCAGCCCAGTATCACTACACCCAGCCCGTAACACTACACCCAGCCCCTAACACTACAACCAGCCCCTAACACTACACCCAGCCCCTAACACTACACCCAGCCAGTAACACTACACTCAGCCCCTAACACTACACCCAGCCCCTAACACTACACACAGCCAGTAACACTACATCCAGCCCCTAACACTACACCCAGCCAGTAACACTTCACCCTGCCCAGTAACACTACACCCTGCCAGTAATACTACACCCAGCCAGTACCACTACACCCAGCAACTAAAACTACACCCAGACAGTAACACTACACCCAGCCAGTAACACTACACCCGGCCAGAAACACTACACCCATCCCAGTAGCACTACACCCAGCCAGTAACACTACACCCATCAGTAACACTACACCCAGCCAGTAACACTACACCAAGCCCGTAACACTACACCCAGCCCCTTACACTACACCCAGCCCATAACACTACACCCAGCCAGGAACACTACACCCAGCCCGTTAAATTACACCCAGACCCTAACACTACACCCAGCCAGTAACACTACACCCAGCCCCTAACACTACACCCAGCCCCTAACACTACATCCAGCCCCTAACACTACACCCAGCTCCTAACACTACACCCAGCCCAGTAACACTACACCCAGCCAGTAACACTACACCCAGCCCGTAACACAACAACCAGCCCAGTAACACTACACCCAGCCCCTAACACTACACCCAGCCCAGTAACACTACACACAGCCAGTAACACTACACCCAGCCCAATAACACTACACCCAGCCCCTATCACTACCACCAGCCCCTAACACTACACCGAGCCCCTAACACTACACCCAGCCAGTAACACTACACCCAGCCACTAACACTACACACAGCCAGTAACACTACACCCAGCCAGTAACACTTCACCCAGCCCAGTAACACTACACCCTGCCAGTAATACTACACCCAGCAACTAAAACTACACCCAGCCAGTACCACTACACCCAGCAACTAAATCTACACCCAGCCAGTAACACTACACCCAGCCAGTAACACTACACCCGGCCAGAAACACTACACCCATCCCAGTAACACTACACCCAGCCAGTAACACTACACCCAGCCAGTAACACTACACCCAGCCAGTAACACTACACCCAGCCAGTAACACTACACCCAGACAGTAACACAACAACCAGCCCAGTAACACAACAACCAGCCCAGTAACACTACACCCAGCCCCTAACACTACACCCAGCCCAGTAACACTACACACAGCCAGTAACACTACACCCAGCCCAGTAACACTACAACCAGCCCCTAACACTACCACCAGCCCCTAAAACTACACCGAGCCCCTAACACTACACCCAGCCAGTAACACTACACCCAGCCCCTAACACTACACCCAGCCAGTAACACTACACCCAGCCCCTAACACTACACCCAGCCAGTAACACTTCACCCAGCCCCTTACACTACACCCAGCCCCTAACACAACACCCAGCCAGAAACACTACACCGAGCCACTAACACTACACCCAGCCCCAAAACACTACACCAAGCCCAGTAACACTACACCCCGCCCAGTAACACTACACCCAGCTAGTAACACTACACCCAGCCAGTAACAATATACCCAGCCAATAACACTACACCCAGCCCCTAACACTACACCCGGCCAGTAACACTACACCCAGCCACTCACACTACACCCAGCCCCAAAACACTGCACCCAGCCCCTAACACCACACCCAGCCAGTAACACTACACCCAGCCACTAACACTACACCCAGCCAGTAACACTACACCCAGCCCCTAACACTACTCCCAGTCCCTAACACTACACCGAACCAGTAACACTACACCCAGCACCAAACACTACAACCAGCCCCAAACACTACACCCAGCCAGTAACACTTCACCCAGCCCCTTACACTACACCCAGCCCCTAACACAACACCCAGCCAGAAACACTACACCGAGCCACTAACACTACACCCAGCCCCAAAACACTACACCAAGCCCAGTAACACTACAACCCGCCCAGTAACACTACACCCAGCTAGTAACACTACACCCAGCCAGTAACAATATACCCAGCCAATAACACTACACCCAGCCCCTAACACTACACCCGGCCAGTAACACTACACCCAGCCACTCACACTACACCCAGCCCCAAAACACTGCACCCAGCCCCTAACACCACACCCAGCCAGTAACACTACACCCAGCCACTAACACTACACCCAGCCAGTAACACTACACCCAGCCAGTGACACTACACCCTGCCAGTAACACTACACCCAGCCCCTAACACTACTCCCAGCCCCTAACACTACACCCAGCCAGTAACACTACACCCAGCCCCTAACACTACACCCAGCCCCTAACACTACACCCAGCCAGTAACACTACACCCAGCCCCTAACACTACACCCAGTCAGTAACACTTCACCCAGCCCAGTAACACTACACCCTGCCAGTAACACTACACCCAGCCAGTAACACTACACCCAGCCAGTAACACTACACCCAGCCAGTAACACTACACACAGCCAGTAACACTACACCCTTAGCCAGTAACACTACACCCAGCCCAGTAACACTACACCCAGCACGTAACACTACACACAGCCCCTAATACTACAACCAGCCCCTAACAATACACCCAGCCCCTAACACTACACCCAACCAGGAACACTACACCCAGCCCAGTAACACTACACCCAGCACGTAACACTACACCCAGCCCCTAACACTACACCGAGCCCCTAACACTACACCCAACCAGTAACACTACACCCAGCCAGTAACACTACACCCAGCCAGTAACACTACACCGTGCCAGTAACACTACACCCAGCCAGTAACACTACACCCAGCCCGTAACACTACACCCAGCCCCTAACACTACACCCAGCCCCTAACACTACACCCAGCCCAGTAACACTACACCCAGCCAGTAACACTACACCCAGCCCGTAACACTAAACCCAGCCCCTAACACTACACCCAGCCCCTAACACTACACCCAGCCCAGTAACACTACACCCAGCCAGTAACACTACACCCAGCCAGTAACACTACACCCAGCCAGAAACACTACACCCAGCCAGTAACACTACACCCAGCCAGTAACACTACACCCAGCCAGTAACACTACACACAGCCAGTAACACTACACCCTTAGCCAGTAACACTACACCCAGCCCAGTAACACTACACCCAGCACGTAACACTACATACAGCTCCTAATACTACAACCAGCCCCTAACAATACACCCAGCCCATAACACTACACCCAGCCAGAAACACTACACACAGCCAGTAACACTACACCCATCCCAGTAACACTACACCCAGCCAGTAACACTACACCCAGCCAGTAACACTACACCCAGCCAGAAACACTACACCCAGCCAGTAACACTACACCAAGCCCGTAACACTACACCCAGCCCCTTACACTACACCCAGCCCCTAACACTACACCGAGCCCCTAACACTACACCCAACCAGTAACACTACACCCAGCCAGTAACACTACACCCAGCCAGTAACACTACACCGTGCCAGTAACACTACACCCAGCCAGTAACACTACACCCAGCCCGTAACACTACACCCAGCCCCTAACACTACACCCAGCCCCTAACACTACACCCAGCCCCTAACACTACACCCAGCCCAGTAACACTACACCCAGCCAGTAACACTACACCCAGCACGTAACACAACAACCAGCCCAGTAACACTACACCCAGCCCCTAACACTACACCCAGCCCAGTAACACTACACACAGCCAGTAACACTACACCCAGCCCAGTAACACTACACCCAGCCTTTATCACTACCACCATCCCCTAACACTACACCGAGCCCCTAACACTACACACAGCCAGTAACACTACACCCAGCCACTAACACTACACCCAGCCAGTAACACTACACCCAGCCAGTAACACTACACCCTGCCAGTAAAACTGAACCCAGCCCCTAACACTACACCCAGCACCGTAACACTACACCCAGCCACTAACACTACATCCAGCCCCTAACACTACACCCAGCTGCTAACACTATACCCAGCACAGTAACACTACAACCAGCCAGTAACACTACACCCAGCCAGTAACACTACATCCTGCCAGTAAAACTACACCCAGCCCCTAACACTACACCCAGCCCGTAACACTACACCCAGCCCGTAACACTACACCCAGCCCCTTACACTACACCCAGCTGCTAACACTACACCCAGCTCAGTAACACTACACCCAGCCAGTAACACTACACCCAGCCCGTAACACAACAACCAGCCCAGTAACACTACACCCAGCCCCTAACACTACACCCAGCCAGTAACACAACACCCAGCCAGTAACACTACACCCTGCCAGTAACATTACACCCAGCCAGTAACACTACACCCAGCCAGTAACACTACACCCGGCCAGAAACACTACACCCATCCCAGTAACACTACACCCAGCCAGTAACACTACACCCAGCCAGTAACACTACACCCAGCCAGTAACACTACACCCAGCCAGTAACACTACACCCAGACAGTAACACAACAACCAGCTCAGTAACACAACAACCAGCCCAGTAACACTACACCCAGCCCCTAACACTACACCCAGCCCAGTAACACTACACACAGCCAGTAACACTACACCCAGCCCAGTAACACTACAACCAGCCCCTAACACTACCACCAGCCCCTAAAACTACACCGAGCCCCTAACACTACACCCAGCCAGTAACACTACACCCAGCCCCTAACACTACACCCAGCCAGTAACACTACACCCAGCCCCTAACACTACACCCAGCCAGTAACACTTCACCCAGCCCCTTACACTACACCCAGCCCCTAACACAACACCCAGCCAGAAACACTACACCGAGCCACTAACACTACACCCAGCCCCAAAACACTACACCAAGCCCAGTAACACTACACCCCGCCCAGTAACACTACACCCAGCTAGTAACACTACACCCAGCCAGTAACAATATACCCAGCCAATAACACTACACCCAGCCCCTAACACTACACCCGGCCAGTAACACTACACCCAGCCACTCACACTACACCCAGCCCCAAAACACTGCACCCAGCCCCTAACACCACACCCAGCCAGTAACACTACACCCAGCCACTAACACTACACCCAGCCAGTAACACTACACCCAGCCAGTGACACTACACCCTGCCAGTAACACTACACCCAGCCCCTAACACTACTCCCAGTCCCTAACACTACACCGAACCAGTAACACTACACCCAGCACCAAACACTACAACCAGCCCCAAACACTACACCCAGCCAGTAACACTTCACCCAGCCCCTTACACTACACCCAGCCCCTAACACAACACCCAGCCAGAAACACTACACCGAGCCACTAACACTACACCCAGCCCCAAAACACTACACCAAGCCCAGTAACACTACAACCCGCCCAGTAACACTACACCCAGCTAGTAACACTACACCCAGCCAGTAACAATATACCCAGCCAATAACACTACACCCAGCCCCTAACACTACACCCGGCCAGTAACACTACACCCAGCCACTCACACTACACCCAGCCCCAAAACACTGCACCCAGCCCCTAACACCACACCCCGCCAGTAACACTACACCCAGCCACTAACACTACACCCAGCCAGTAACACTACACCCAGCCAGTGACACTACACCCTGCCAGTAACACTACACCCAGCCCCTAACACTACTCCCAGCCCCTAACACTACACCCAGCCAGTAACACTACACCCAGCCCCTAACACTACACCCAGCCCCTAACACTACACCCAGCCAGTAACACTACACCCAGCCCCTAACACTACACCCAGCCAGTAACACTTCACCCAGCCCAGTAACACTACACCCTGCCAGTAACACTACACCCAGCCAGTAACACTACACCCAGCCAGTAACACTACACCCAGCCAGTAACATTACACACAGCCAGTAACACTACACCCTTAGCCAGTAACACTACACCCAGCCCAGTAACACTACACCCAGCACGTAACACTACACACAGCCCCTAATACTACAACCAGCCCCTAACAATACACCCAGCCCCTAACACTACACCCAGCCAGTAACACTACACACAGCCAGTAACACTACACCCATCCCAGTAACACTACACCCAGCCAGTAACACTACACCCAGCCAGTAACACTACACCCAGCCAGAAACACTACACCCAGCCAGTAACACTACACCAAGCCCGTAACACTACACCCAGCCCCTTACACTACACCCAGCCCCTAACACTACACCCAACCAGGAACACTACACCCAGCCCGTTACACTACACCCAGCCCCTAACACTACATCCAGCCCCTAACACTACACCGAGCCCCTAACACTACACCCAACCAGTAACACTACACCCAGCCAGTAACACTACACCCAGCCAGTAACACTACACCGTGCCAGTAACACTACACCCAGCCAGTAACACTACACCCAGCCCGTAACACTACACCCAGCCCCTAACACTACACCCAGCCCCTAACACTACACCCAGCCCAGTAACACTACACCCAGCCAGTAACACTACACCCAGCCCGTAACACTACACCCAGCCCCTAACACTACACCCAGCCCCTAACACTACACCCGGCCCAGTAACACTACACCCAGCCAGTAACACTTCACCCAGCCCAGTAACACTACACCCTGCCAGTAACACTACACCCAGCCAGTAACACTACACCCAGCCAGTAACACTACACCCAGCCAGTAACATTACACACAGCCAGTAACACTACACCCTTAGCCAGTAACACTACACCCAGCCCAGTAACACTACACCCAGCACGTAACACTACACACAGCCCCTAATACTACAACCAGCCCCTAACAATACACCCAGCCCCTAACACTACACCCAGCCAGTAACACTACACACAGCCAGTAACACTACACCCATCCCAGTAACACTACACCCAGCCAGTAACACTACACCCAGCCAGTAACACTACACCCAGCCAGAAACACTACACCCAGCCAGTAACACTACACCAAGCCCGTAACACTACACCCAGCCCCTTACACTACACCCAGCCCCTAACACTACACCCAACCAGGAACACTACACCCAGCCCGTTACACTACACCCAGCCCCTAACACTACATCCAGCCCCTAACACTACACCGAGCCCCTAACACTACACCCAACCAGTAACACTACACCCAGCCAGTAACACTACACCCAGCCAGTAACACTACACCGTGCCAGTAACACTACACCCAGCCAGTAACACTACACCCAGCCCGTAACACTACACCCAGCCCCTAACACTACACCCAGCCCCTAACACTACACCCAGCCCAGTAACACTACACCCAGCCAGTAACACTACACCCAGCCCGTAACACTACACCCAGCCCCTAACACTACACCCAGCCCCTAACACTACACCCGGCCCAGTAACACTACACCCAGCCAGTAACACTACACCCAGCCAGTAACACTACACCCAGCCAGAAACACTACACCCAGCCAGTAACACTACACCCAGCCAGTAACAATACACCCAGCCAGTAACACTACACACAGCCAGTAACACTACACCCTTAGCCAGTAACACTACACCCAGCCCAGTAACACTACACCCAGCACGTAACACTACATACAGCCCCTAATACTACAACCAGCCCCTAACAATACACCCAGCCCCTAACACTACACCCAGCCAGTAACACTACACACAGCCAGTAACACTACACCCATCCCAGTAACACTACACCCAGACAGTAACACTACACCCAGCCAGTAACACTACACCCAGCCAGAAACACTACACCCAGCCAGTAACACTACACCAAGCCCGTAACACTACACCCAGCCCCTTACACTACACCCAGCCCCTAACACTACACCCAACCAGGAACACTACACCCAGCCCGTTACACTACACCCAGCCCCTAACACTACACCCAGCCCCTAACACTACACCGAGCCCCTAACACTACACCCAACCAGTAACACTACACCCAGCCAGTAACACTACACCCAGCCAGTAACACTACACCGTGCCAGTAACACTACACCCAGCCAGTAACACTACACCCAGCCCCTAACACTACACCCAGCCCCTAACACTACACCCAGCCCCTAACACTACACCCAGCCCCTAACACTACACCCAGCCCAGTAACACTACACCCAGCCAGTAACACTACACCCAGCACGTAACACAACAACCAGCCCAGTAACACTACACCCAGCCCCTAACACTACACCCAGCCCAGTAACACTACACACAGCCAGTAACACTACACCCAGCCCAGTAACACTACACCCAGCCCCTATCACTACCACCATCCCCTAACACTACACCGAGCCCCTAACACTACACACAGCCAGTAACACTACACCCAGCCACTAACACTACACCCAGCCAGTAACACTACACCCAGCCAGTAACACTACACCCTGCCAGTAAAACTGCACCCAGCCCCTAACACTACACCCAGCACCGTAACACTACACCCAGCCACTAACACTACATCCAGCCCCTAACACTACACCCAGCTGCTAACACTATACCCAGCACAGTAACACTACAACCAGCCAGTAACACTACACCCAGCCAGTAACACTACATCCTGCCAGTAAAACTACACCCAGCCCCTAACACTACACCCAGCCCGTAACACTACACCCAGCCCCTAACACTACATCCAGCCCCTTACACTACACCCAGCTGCTAACACTACACCCAGCTCAGTAACACTACACCCAGCCAGTAACACTACACCCAGCCCGTAACACAACAACCAGCCCAGTAACACTACACCCAGCCCCTAACACTACACCCAGCCAGTAACACAACACCCAGCCAGTAACACTACACCCTGCCAGTAACATTACACCCAGCCAGTAACACTACACCCAGCCAGTAACACTACACCCAGCCAGTAACACTACACACTGCCAGTAACACTACACCCAGCCAGTAACACTACACCCAGCCCAGTATCACTACACCCAGCCCGTAACACTACACCCAGCCCCTAACACTACAACCAGCCCCTAACACTACACCCAGCCCCTAACACTACACCCAGCCAGTAACACTACACCCAGCCCCTAACACTACACCCAGCCCCTAACACTACACACAGCCAGTAACACTACATCCAGCCCCTAACACTACACCCAGCCAGTAACACTTCACCCTGCCCAGTAACACTACACCCTGCCAGTAATACTACACCCAGCCAGTACCACTACACCCAGCAACTAAAACTACACCCAGCCAGTAACACTACACCCAGCCAGTAACACTACACCCGGCCAGAAACACTACACCCATCCCAGTAGCACTACACCCAGCCAGTAACACTACACCCAGTCAGTAACACTACACCCAGCCAGTAACACTACACCAAGCCCGTAACACTACACCCAGCCCCTTACACTACACCCAGCCCATAACACTACACCCAGCCAGGAACACTACACCCAGCCCGTTAAATTACACCCAGACCCTAACACTACACCCAGCCCAGTAACACTACACCCTGCCAGTAATACTACACCCAGCAACTAAAACTACACCCAGCCAGTACCACTACACCCAGCAACTAAAACTACACCCAGCCAGTAACACTACACCCAGCCAGTAACACTACACCCGGCCAGAAACACTACACCCATCCCAGTAACACTACACCCAGCCAGTAACACTACACCCAGCCAGTAACACTACACCCAGCCAGTAACACTACACCCAGCCAGTAACACTACACCCAGACAGTAACACAACAACCAGCCCAGTAACACAACAACCAGCCCAGTAACACTACACCCAGCCCCTAACACTACACCCAGCCCAGTAACACTACACACAGCCAGTAACACTACACCCAGCCCAGTAACACTACAACCAGCCCCTAACACTACCACCAGCCCCTAAAACTACACCGAGCCCCTAACACTACACCCAGCCAGTAACACTACACCCAGCCCCTAACACTACACCCAGCCAGTAACACTTCACCCAGCTATTCACACCACACCCAGCCCCCTAACACTACACCCAGCCCCTAACACTACACCCAGCCAGTAACACTTCACCCAGCCCAGTATCACTACACCCAGCCAGTAACACTACACCCAGCCAGTAACACTACACCCAGCCAGTAACACTACACCCAGCCAGTAACACTACATCCATCCCAGTAACACTACACCCAGCCAGTAACACTACACCCAGCCCATAACACTCCACCCAGCCCCTAACACTACACCCAGCCCCTTCACTACACCCAGCCAGTAACACTACATCCAGCCCCTAACACTACACCCAGCCAGTAACACTTCACCCATCCCAGTAACACTACACCCTGCCAGTATACTACACCCAGCCAGTACCACTACACCCAGCAACTAAAACTACACCCAGCCAGTAACACTACACCCAGCACGTAACACAACAACCAGCCCAGTAACACTACACCCAGCCCCTAACACTACACCCATCCCAGTAACACTACACCCAGCCAGTAACACTACACCCAGCCAGTAACACTACACCCAGCCAGTAACACTACACCCAGCCAGTAACACTACACCCAGCCAGTACCACTACACCCAGCAACTAAAACTACACCCAGCCAGTAACACTACACCCAGCCAGTAACACTACACCCATCCCAGTAACACTACACCCAGCCAGTAACACTACACCCAGCCCGTAACACTACACCCAGCCCCTAACACCACACCCAGCCCCTAACACTACACCCAGCCAGTAACACTACACCCAGCACCAAACACTACACCCAGCCCCTAACACTTCACCCAGCCAGTAACACTACACCCAGCCCCTAACACAACACCCAGCCAGGAACACTACACCCAGCCTGTAACACTACACCCAGCCCCTAACTCTACACCCAGCCAGAAACACTACACCCAGCCACTAACACTACACACAGCCCCAAAACACTACACCAAGCCCAGTAACACTAAACCCCGCTCAATAACACTACACCCAGCCAGTAACACTAAACCCAGCCAGTAACAATATACCCAGCCAATAACACTACACCCAGCCCCTAACACTACAACCGGCCAGTAACACTACACCCAGCCACTCACACTACACCCAGCCCCAAATCACTGCACCCAGCCCCTAACACTACACCCAGCCAGTAACACTAAACCCAGCCACTAACACTACACCCAGCCAGTAACACTACACCCAGCCAGAAACACTACACCCTGCCAGTAACACTACACCCAGCCCCTAACACTACACCCAGCCACTAACACTACACCCAGCCCCTAACACTACACCCAGCCAGTAACACTACACCCAGCCCCTAACACTACACCCAGCCCCTAACACTACACCCAGCCAGTAACACTACACCAAGCCCCTAACACTACACCCAGCCAGTAACACTTCACCAAGCCCAGTAACACTACACCCAGCCAGTAACACTACACCCAGCCAGTAACACTACACCCAGCCAGTAACACTACACCCAGCCAGTAACACTACACCCTGCCAGTAACACTACACCCAGCCAGTAACACTACACCCAGCCCAGTAACACTACACCCAGCACGTAACACTACACACAGCCCCTAACACTACAACCAGCCCCTAACACTACACCCAGCCCCTAACACTACACCCAGCCAGTAACACTACACCCAGCCCCTAACACTACACCCAGCCAGTAACACTTCACCCAGCCCAATAAACCTACACCCAGCCAGTAACACTACACCCAGCCAGTAACACTACACCCAGCCAGTAACACTACACCCAGCCAGTAACACTACACCCTGCCAGTAACACTACACCCAGCCAGTAACACTACACCCAGCCAAGTAACACTACACCCAGCCTGTAACACTACACCCAGCACCAAACACTACACCCAGCCCCTAACACTTCACCCAGCCAGTAACACTACACCCAGCCCCTAACACAACACCCAGCCAGGAACACTACACCCAGCCTGTAACACTACACCCAGCCCCTAACTCTACACCCAGCCAGAAACACTACACCCAGCCACTAACACTACACACAGCCCCAAAACACTACACCAAGCCCAGTAACACTACACCCCGCCCAATAACACTACACCCAGCCAGTAACACTAAACCCAGCAAGTAACAATATACCCAGCCAATAACACTACACCCAGCCCCTAACACTACAACCGGCCAGTAACACTACACCCAGCCACTCACACTACACCCAGCCCCAAATCACTGCACCCAGCCCCTAACACTACACCCAGCCAGTAACACTAAACCCAGCCACTAACACTACACCCAGCCAGTAACACTACACCCAGCCAGAAACACTACACCCATCGCAGTAACACTACACCCAGCCAGTAACACTACACCCAGCCCGTAACACTACACCCAGCCCCTAACACCACACCCAGCCCCTAACACTACACCCAGCCAGTAACACTACACCCAGCACCAAACACTACACCCAGCCCCTAACACTTCACCCAGCCAGTAACACTACACCCAACCCCTTAAACTACACCCAGCCCCTAACACAACACCCAGCCAGGAACACTACACCCAGCCTGTAACACTACACCCAGCCCCTAACTCTACACCCAGCCAGAAACACTACACCCAGCCACTAACACTACACACAGCCCCAAAACACTACACCAAGCCCAGTAACACTACACCCGCCCAATAACACTACACCCAGCCAGTAACACTAAACCCAGCCAGTAACAATATACCCAGCCAATAACACTACACCCAGCCCCTAACACTACAACCGGCCAGTAACACTACACCCAGCCACTCACACTACACCCAGCCCCAAATCACTGCACCCAGCCCCTAACACTACACCCAGCCAGTAACACTAAACCCAGCCACTAACACTACACCCAGCCAGTAACACTACACCCAGCCAGAAACACTACACCCTGCCAGTAACACTACACCCAGCCCATAACACTACACCCAGCCCCTAACACTACACCCAGCCCCTAACACTACACCCAGCCAGTAACACTACACCCAGCCCCTAACACTACACCCAGCCCCTAACACTACACCCAGCCAGTAACACTACACCAAGCCCCTAACACTACACCCAGCCAGTAACACTTCACCAAGCCCAGTAACACTACACCCAGCCAGTAACACTACACCCAGCCAGTAACACTACACCCAGCCAGTAACACTACACCCAGCCAGTAACACTACACCCTGCCAGTAACACTACACCCAGCCAGTAACACTACACCCAGCCCAGTAACACTACACCCAGCACGTAACACTACACACAGCCCCTAACACTACAACCAGCGCCTAACACTACACCCAGCCCCTAACACTACACCCAGCCAGTAACACTACACCCAGCCCCTAACACTACACCCAGCCAGTAACACTTCACCCAGCCCAATAAACCTACACCCAGCCAGTAACACTACACCCAGCCAGTAACACTACACCCAGCCAGTAACACTACACCCTGCCAGTAACACTACACCCAGCCAGTAACACTACACCCAGCCAAGTAACACTACACCCAGCCTGTAACACTACACCCAGCACCAAACACTACACCCAGCCCCTAACACTTCACCCAGCCAGTAACACTACACCCAGCCCCTTAAACTACACCCAGCCCCTAACACAACATCCAGCCAGGAACACTACACCCAGCCTGTAACACTACACCCAGCCCCTAACTCTACACCCAGCCAGAAACACTACACCCAGCCACTAACAATACACACAGCCCCAAAACACTACACCAAGCCCAGTAACACTACACCCCGCCCAATAACACTACACCCAGCCAGTAACACTAAACCCAGCCAGTAACAATATACCCAGCCAATAACACTACACCCAACCCCTAACACTACAACCGGCCAGTAACACTACACCCAGCCACTCACACTACACCCAGCCCCAAATCACTGCACCCAGCCCCTAACACTACACCCAGCCAGTAACACTAAACCCAGCCACTAACACTACACCCAGCCAGTAACACTACACCCAGCCAGAAACACTACACCCTGCCAGTAACACTACACCCAGCCCCTAACACTACACCCAGCCCCTAACACTACACCCAGCCCCTAACACTACACCCAGCCAGTAACACTACACCCAGCCCCTAACACTACACCCAGCCCCTAACACCACACCCAGCCAGTAACACTACACCAAGCCCCTAACACTACACCCAGCCAGTAACACTTCACCAAGCCCAGTAACACTACACCCAGCCAGTAACACTACACCCACCCAGTAACACTACACCCAGCCAGTAACACTACACCCTGCCAGTAACACTACACCCAGCCAGTAACACTACACCCAGCCCAGTAACACTACACCCAGCACGTAACACTACACACAGCCCCTAACACTACAACCAGCCCCTAACACTACACCCAGCCCCTAACACTAAACCCAGCCAGTAACACTACACCCAGCCCCTAACACTACACCCAGCCAGTAACACTTCACCCAGCCCAATAAACCTACACCCAGCCAGTAACACTACACCCAGCCAGTAACACTACACCCAGCCAGTAACACTACACCCTGCCAGTAACACTACACCCAGCCAGTAACACTACACCCAGCCAAGTAACACTACACCCAGCCTGTAACACTACACCCAGCACCAAACACTACACCCAGCCCCTAACACTTCACCCAGCCAGTAACACTACACCCAGCCCCTTAAACTACACCCAGCCCCTAACACAACATCCAGCCAGGAACACTACACCCAGCCTGTAACACTACACCCAGCCCCTAACTCTACACCCAGCCAGAAACACTACACCCAGCCACTAACAATACACACAGCCCCAAAACACTACACCAAGCCCAGTAACACTACACCCCGCCCAATAACACTACACTCAGCCAGTAACACTAAACCCAGCCAGTAACAATATACCCAGCCAATAACACTACACCCAGCCCCTAACACTACAACCGGCCAGTAACACTACACCCAGCCACTCACACTACACCCAGCCTCAAATCACTGCACCCAGCCCCTAACACTACACCCAGCCAGTAACACTAAACCCAGCCACTAACACTACACCCAGCCAGTAACACTACACCCAGCCAGAAACACTACACCCTGCCAGTAACACTACACCCAGCCCCTAACACTACACCCAGCCCCTAACACTACACCCAGCCCCTAACACTACACCCAGCCAGTAACACTACACCCAGCCCCTAACACTACACCCAGCCCCTAACACCACACCCAGCCAGTAACACTACACCAAGCCCCTAACACTACACCCAGCCAGTAACACTTCACCAAGCCCAGTAACACTACACCCAGCCAGTAACACTACACCCAGCCAGTAACACTACACCCAGCCAGTAACACTACACCCAGCCAGTAACACTACACCCTGCCAGTAACACTACACCCAGCCAGTAACACTACACCCAGCCCAGTAACACTACACCCAGCACGTAACACTACACACAGCCCCTAACACTACAACCAGCCCCTAACACTACACCCAGCCCCTAACACTAAACCCAGCCAGTAACACTACACCCAGCCCCTAACACTACACCCAGCCAGTAACACTTCACCCAGCCCAATAAACCTACACCCAGCCAGTAACACTACACCCAGCCAGTAACACTACACCCAGCCAGTAACACTACACCCTGCCAGTAACACTACACCCAGCCAGTAACACTACACCCAGCCAAGTAACACTACACCCAGCCAGTAACACTACACCCAGCCCCTAACACTACACCCAGCCAGTAACACTTCACCCAGCCCAATAAACCTACACCCAGCCAGTAACACTACACCCAGCCAGTAACACTACACCCAGCCAGTAACACTACACCCTGCCAGTAACACTACACCCAGCCAGTAACACTACACCCAGCCAAGTAACACTACACCCAGCCAGTAACACTACACCCAGCACCAAACACTACACCCAGCCCCTAACACTTCACCCAGCCAGTAACACTACACCCAGCCCCTTAAACTACACCCAGCCCCTAACACAACACCCAGCCAGGAACACTACACCCAGCCTGTAACACTACACCCAGCCCCTAACTCTACACCCAGCCAGAAACACTACACCCAGCCACTAACACTACACACAGCCCCAAAACATTACACCAAGCACAGTAACACTACACCCCGCCCAATAACACTACACCCAGCCAGTAACACTAAACCCAGCCAGTAACAATATACCCAGCCAATAACACTACACCCAGCCCCTAACACTACAACCAGCCAGTAACACTACACCCAGCCACTCACACTACACCCAGCCCCAAATCACTGCACCCAGCCCCTAACACTACACCCAGCCAGTAACACTAAACCCAGCCACTAACACTACACCCAGCCAGTAACACTACACCCAGCCAGAAACACTACACCCTGAAAGTAACACTACACCCAGCCCCTAACACTACACCCAGCCCCTAACACTACACCCAGCCCCTAACACTACACCCAGCCAGTAACACTACACCCAGCCCCTAACACTACACCCAGCCCCTAACACTACACCCAGCCAGTAACACTACACCAAGCCCCTAACACTACACCAAGCCAGTAACACTTCACCAAGCCCAGTAACTCTACACCAAGCCAGTAACACTACACCCAGCCAGTAACACTAGACCCAGCCAGTAACACTACACCCAGCCAGTAACACTACACCCTGCCAGTAACACTACACCCAGCCAGTAACACTACACCCAGCCCAGTAACACTACACCCAGCACGTAACACTACACACAGCCCCTAACACTACAACCAGCCCCTAACACTACACCCAGCCCCTAACACTACACCCAGCCAGTAACACTACACCCAGCCCCTAACACTACACCCAGCCAGTAACACTTCACCCAGCCCAATAAACCTACACCCAGCCAGTAACACTACACCCAGCCAGTAACACTACACCCTGCCAGTAACACTACACCCAGCCAGTAACACTACACCCAGCCAAGTAACACTACATCCAGCACGTAACACTACACACAGCCCCTAACACTACACCCAGCCCCTAACACTACACCCAACCAGTAACACTACACCCAGCCCCTAACACTACACCCAGCCACTAACACTACACCCAGCCAGTAACACTACATCCAGCCCCTAACACTACACCCAGCCAGTAACACTTCACCCAGCCCAGTAACACTACACCCAGCCAGTAATACTACACCCAGCCAATACCACTACACCCAGCAACTAAAACTACACCCAGCCAGTAACACTACACCCAGCCAGTAACACTACACCCAGCCAGTAACACTACACCCAGCCAGTAACACTACACCCAGCCAGTAACACTACACCCATCCCAGTAACACTACACCCAGCCAGTAACACTACACCCAGCCAGTAACACTACACCCAGCCCCTAACACTACACCCAGCCCCTAACACTACACCCAGCCAGTAACACTACACCCAGCACCAAACACTACACCCAGCCCCAAACACTACACCCAGCCAGTAACACTTCACCCAGCCCCTTACACTACACCCAGCCCCTAACACAACACCCAGCCAGAAACACTACACCCAGCCACTAACACTACACCCAGCCCCAAAACACTACACCAAGCCCAGTAACACTACACCCCGCCGAGTAACACTACACCCAGCCAGTAACACTACACCCAGCCAGTAACAATATACCCAGCCAATAACACTACACCCAGCCCCTAACACTACACCCGGCCAGTAACACTACACCCAGCCACTCACACTACACCCAGCCCCAAAACACTGCACCCAGCCCCTAACACTACACCCAGCCAGTAACACTACACCCAGCCACTAACACTACACCCAGCCAGTAACACTACACCCAGCCAGTGACACTACACCCTGCCAGTAACACTACACCCAGCCCCTAACACTACTCCCTGCCCCTAACACTACACCCAGCCAGTAACACTACACCCAGCCCCTAACACTACACCCAGCCAGTAACACTACACCCAGCCCCTAACACTACACCCAGCCAGTAACACTTCACCCAGCCCAGTAACACTACACCCAGCCAGTAACACTACACCAAGCCAGTAACACTACCCCCAGCCAGTAACACTACACCCAGCCAGTAACACTACACCCAGCCAGTAACACTACACACAGCCAGTAACACTACACCCTTAGCCAGTAACACTACACCCAGCCCAGTAACACTACACCCAGCACGTAACACTACACACAGCCCCTAATACTACAACCAGCCCCTAACAATACACCCAGCCCCTAACACTACACCCAGCCAGTAACACTACACCCAGCCAGTAACACTACACCCTGCCAGTAACACTACACCCAGCCCAGTAACACTACACCCAGCACGTAACACTACACACAGCCCCTAACACTACAACCAGCGCCTAACACTACACCCAGCCCCTAACACTACACCCAGCCAGTAACACTACACCCAGCCCCTAACACTACACCCAGCCAGTAACACTTCACCCAGCCCAATAAACCTACACCCAGCCAGTAACACTACACCCAGCCAGTAACACTACACCCAGGCAGTAACACTACACCCAGCCAGTAACACTACACCCTGCCAGTAACACTACACCCAGCCAGTAACACTACACCCAGCCAAGTAACACTACACCCAGCCTGTAACACTACACCCAGCACCAAACACTACACCCAGCCCCTAACACTTCACCCAGCCAGTAACACTACACCCAGCCCCTTAAACTACACCCAGCCCCTAACACAACATCCAGCCAGGAACACTACACCCAGCCTGTAACACTACACCCAGCCCCTAACTCTACACCCAGCCAGAAACACTACACCCAGCCACTAACAATACACACAGCCCCAAAACACTACACCAAGCCCAGTAACACTACACCCCGCCCAATAACACTACACCCAGCCAGTAACACTAAACCCAGCCAGTAACAATATACCCAGCCAATAACACTACACCCAGCCCCTAACACTACAACCGGCCAGTAACACTACACCCAGCCACTCACACTACACCCAGCCCCAAATCACTGCACCCAGCCCCTAACACTACACCCAGCCAGTAACACTAAACCCAGCCACTAACACTACACCCAGCCAGTAACACTACACCCAGCCAGAAACACTACACCCTGCCAGTAACACTACACCCAGCCCCTAACACTACACCCAGCCCCTAACACTACACCCAGCCCCTAACACTACACCCAGCCAGTAACACTACACCCAGCCCCTAACACTACACCCAGCCCCTAACACCACACCCAGCCAGTAACACTACACCAAGCCCCTAACACTACACCCAGCCAGTAACACTTCACCAAGCCCAGTAACACTACACCCAGCCAGTAACACTACACCCAGCCAGTAACACTACACCCAGCCAGTAACACTACACCCAGCCAGTAACACTACACCCTGCCAGTAACACTACACCCAGCCAGTAACACTACACCCAGCCCAGTAACACTACACCCAGCACGTAACACTACACACAGCCCCTAACACTACAACCAGCCCCTAACACTACACCCAGCCCCTAACACTACACCCAGCCAGTAACACTACACCCAGCCCCTAACACTACACCCAGCCAGTAACACTTCACCCAGCCCAATAAACCTACACCCAGCCAGTAACACTACACCCAGCCAGTAACACTACACCCAGCCAGTAACACTACACCCTGCCAGTAACACTACACCCAGCCAGTAACACTACACCCAGCCAAGTAACACTACACCCAGCCAGTAACACTACACCCAGCACCAAACACTACACCCAGCCCCTAACACTTCACCCAGCCAGTAACACTACACCCAGCCCCTTAAACTACACCCAGCCCCTAACACAACACCCAGCCAGGAACACTACACCCAGCCTGTAACACTACACCCAGCCCCTAACTCTACACCCAGCCAGAAACACTACACCCAGCCACTAACACTACACACAGCCCCAAAACATTACACCAAGCCCAGTAACACTACACCCCGCCCAATAACACTACACCCAGCCAGTAACACTAAACCCAGCCAGTAACAATATACCCAGCCAATAACACTACACCCAGCCCCTAACACTACAACCAGCCAGTAACACTACACCCAGCCACTCACACTACACCCAGCCCCAAATCACTGCACCCAGCCCCTAACACTACACCCAGCCAGTAACACTAAACCCAGCCACTAACACTACACCCAGCCAGTAACACTACACCCAGCCAGAAACACTACACCCTGAAAGTAACACTACACCCAGCCCCTAACACTACACCCAGCCCCTAACACTACACCCAGCCCCTAACACTACACCCAGCCAGTAACACTACACCCAGCCCCTAACACTACACCCAGCCCCTAACACTACACCCAGCCAGTAACACTACACCAAGCCCCTAACACTACACCAAGCCAGTAACACTTCACCAAGCCCAGTAACTCTACACCAAGCCAGTAACACTACACCCAGCCAGTAACACTACACCCAGCCAGTAACACTACACCCAGCCAGTAACACTACACCCTGCCAGTAACACTACACCCAGCCAGTAACACTACACCCAGCCCAGTAACACTACACCCAGCACGTAACACTACACACAGCCCCTAACACTACAACCAGCCCCTAACACTACACCCAGCCCCTAACACTACACCCAGCCAGTAACACTACACCCAGCCCCTAACACTACACCCAGCCAGTAACACTTCACCCAGCCCAATAAACCTACACCCAGCCAGTAACACTACACCCAGCCAGTAACACTACACCCTGCCAGTAACACTACACCCAGCCAGTAACACTACACCCAGCCAAGTAACACTACATCCAGCACGTAACACTACACACAGCCCCTAACACTACACCCAGCCCCTAACACTACACCCAACCAGTAACACTACACCCAGCCCCTAACACTACACCCAGCCACTAACACTACACCCAGCCAGTAACACTACATCCAGCCCCTAACACTACACCCAGCCAGTAACACTTCACCCAGCCCAGTAACACTACACCCAGCCAGTAATACTACACCCAGCCAATACCACTACACCCAGCAACTAAAACTACACCCAGCCAGTAACACTACACCCAGCCAGTAACACTACACCCAGCCAGTAACACTACACCCAGCCAGTAACACTACACCCAGCCAGTAACACTACACCCATCCCAGTAACACTACACCCAGCCAGTAACACTACACCCAGCCAGTAACACTACACCCAGCCCCTAACACTACACCCAGCCCCTAACACTACACCCAGCCAGTAACACTACACCCAGCACCAAACACTACACCCAGCCCCAAACACTACACCCAGCCAGTAACACTTCACCCAGCCCCTTACACTACACCCAGCCCCTAACACAACACCCAGCCAGAAACACTACACCCAGCCACTAACACTACACCCACCCCAAAACACTACACCAAGCCCAGTAACACTACACCCCGCCGAGTAACACTACACCCAGCCAGTAACACTACACCCAGCCAGTAACAATATACCCAGCCAATAACACTACACCCAGCCCCTAACACTACACCCGGCCAGTAACACTACACCCAGCCACTCACACTACACCCAGCCCCAAAACACTGCACCCAGCCCCTAACACTACACCCAGCCAGTAACACTACACCCAGCCACTAACACTACACCCAGCCAGTAACACTACACCCAGCCAGTGACACTACACCCTGCCAGTAACACTACACCCAGCCCCTAACACTACTCCCTGCCCCTAACACTACACCCAGCCAGTAACACTACACCCAGCCAGTAACACTACACCCATCCCAGTAACACTACACCCAGCCAGTAACACTACACCCAGCCAGTAACACTACACCCAGCCAGAAACACTACACCCAGCCAGTAACACTACACCAAGCCCGTAACACTACACCCAGCCCCTTACACTACACCCAGCCCCTAACACTACACCCAACCAGGAACACTACACCCAGCCCATTACACTACACCCAGCCCCTAACACTACACCCAGCCCCTAACACTACACCGAGCCCCTAACACTACACCCAACCAGTAACACTACACCCAGCCAGTAACACTACACCCAGCCAGTAACACTACACCGTGCCAGTAACACTACACCCAGCCAGTAACACTACACCCAGCCCGTAACACTACACCCAGCCCCTGACACTACACCCAGCCCCTAACACTACACCCAGCCCCTAACACTACACCCAGCCCAGTAACACTACACCCAGCCAGTAACACTACACCCAGCCCGTAACACAACAACCAGCCCAGTAACACTACACCCAGCCCCTAACACTACACCCAGCCCAGTAACACTACACACAGCCAGTAACACTACACCCAGCCCAGTAACACTACACCCAGCCCCTATCACTACCACCATCCCCTAACACTACACCGAGCCCCTAACACTACACACAGCCAGTAACACTACACCCAGCCACTAACACTACACCCAGCCAGTAACACTACACCCAGCCAGTAACACTACACCCTGCCAGTAAAACTGCACCCAGCCCCTAACACTACACCCAGCCCGTAACACTACACCCAGCCCCTAACACTACATCCAGCCCCTAACACTACACCCAGCTGCTAACACTACACCCAGCCCAGTAACACTACACCCAGCCAGTAACACTACACCCAGCCCGTAACACAACAACCAGCCCAGTAACACTACACCCAGCCCCTAACACTATACCCAGCACAGTAACACTACAACCAGCCAGTAACACTACACCCAGCCAGTAACACTACACCCTGCCAGTAAAACTACACCCAGCCCCTAACACTACACCCAGCCCGTAACACTACACCCAGCCCCTAACACTAGATCCAGCCCCTTACACTACAGCCAGCTGCTAACAATACACCCAGCTCAGTAACACTACACCCAGCCAGTAACACTACACCCAGCCCGTAACACAACAACCAGCCCAGTAACACTACACCCAGCCCCTAACACTACACCCAGCCCAGTAACACTACACACAGCCAGTAACACTACACCCAGCCCAGTAACACTACACCCAGCCCAGTAACACTACACCCAGCCCCTATCACTACCACCAGCCCCTAACACTACACCGAGCCCCTAACACTACACCCAGCCAGTAACACTACACCCAGCCACTAACACTACACTCAGCCAGTAACACTACACCCAGCCAGTAACACTACACCCTGCCAGTAACACTACACCCAGCCAGTAACACTACACCCAGCCCAGTATCACTACACCCAGCCCGTAACACTACACCCAGCCCCTAACACTACAACCAGCCCCTAACAATACACCCAGCCCCTAACACTACACCCAGCCAGTAACACTACACCCAGCCAGTAACACTACACCCATCCCAGTAACACAACACCCAACCAGTAACACTACACCCAGCCAGTAACACTACACCCAGCCAGAAACACTACACCCAGCCAGTAACACTACACCAAGCCCGTAACACTACACCCAGCCCCTTACACTACACCCAGCCCCTAACACTACACCCAACCAGGAACACTACACCCAGCCCATTACACTACACCCAGCCCCTAACACTACACCCAGCCCCTAACACTACACCGAGCCCTTAACACTACACCCAACCAGTAACACTACACCCAGCCAGTAACACTACACCCAGCCAGTAACACTACACCGTGCCAGTAACACTACACCCAGCCAGTAACACTACACCCAGCCCGTAACACTACACCCAGCCCCTGACACTACACCCAGCCCCTAACACTACACCCAGCCCCTAACACTACACCCAGCCCAGTAACACTACACCCAGCCAGTAACACTACACCCAGCCCGTAACACAACAACCAGCCCAGTAACACTACACCCAGCCCCTAACACTACACCCAGCCCAGTAACACTACACACAGCCAGTAACACTACACCCAGCCCAGTAACACTACACCCAGCCCCTATCACTACCACCATCCCCTAACACTACACCGAGCCCCTAACACTACACACAGCCAGTAACACTACACCCAGCCACTAACACTACACCCAGCCAGTAACACTACACCCAGCCAGTAACACTACACCCTGCCAGTAAAACTGCACCCAGCCCCTAACACTACACCCAGCCCGTAACACTACACCCAGCCCCTAACACTACATCCAGCCCCTAACACTACACCCAGCTGCTAACACTACACCCAGCCCAGTAACACTACACCCAGCCAGTAACACTACACCCAGCCTGTAACACAACAACCAGCCCAGTAACACTACACCCAGCCCCTAACACTATACCCAGCACAGTAACACTACAACCAGCCAGTAACACTACACCCAGCCAGTAACACTACACCCTGCCAGTAAAACTACACCCAGCCCCTAACACTACACCCAGCCCGTAACACTACACCCAGCCCCTAACACTACATCCAGCCCCTTACACTACAGCCAGCTGCTAACAATACACCCAGCTCAGTAACACTACACCCAGCCAGTAACACTACACCCAGCCCGTAACACAACAACCAGCCCAGTAACACTACACCCAGCCCCTAACACTACACCCAGCCCAGTAACACTACACACAGCCAGTAACACTACACCCAGCCTAGTAACACTACACCCAGCCCAGTAACACTACACCCAGCCCCTATCACTACCACCAGCCCCTAACACTACACCGAGCCCCTAACACTACACCCAGCCAGTAACACTACACCCAGCCACTAACACTACACTCAGCCAGTAACACTACACCCAGCCAGTAACACTACACCCTGCCAGTAACACTACACCCAGCCAGTAACACTACACCCAGCCCAGTATCACTACACCCAGCCCGTAACACTACACCCAGCCCCTAACACTACAACCAGCCCCTAACAATACACCCAGCCCCTAACACTACACCCAGCCAGTAACACTACACCCAGCCAGTAACACTACACCCATCCCAGTAACACAACACCCAACCAGTAACACTACACCCAGCCAGTAACACTACACCCAGCCAGAAACACTACACCCAGCCAGTAACACTACACCAAGCCCGTAACACTACACCCAGCCCCTTACACTACACCCAGCCCCTAACACTACACCCAACCAGGAACACTACACCCAGCCCATTACACTACACCCAGCCCCTAACACTACACCCAGCCCCTAACACTACACCGAGCCCCTAACACTACACCCAACCAGTAACACTACACCCAGCCAGTAACACTACACCCAGCCAGTAACACTACACCGTGCCAGTAACACTACACCCAGCCAGTAACACTACACCCAGCCCGTAACACTACACCCAGCCCCTGACACTACACCCAGCCCCTAACACTACACCCAGCCCCTAACACTACACCCAGCCCAGTAACACTACACCCAGCCAGTAACACTACACCCAGCCCGTAACACAACAACCAGCCCAGTAACACTACACCCAGCCCCTAACACTACACCCAGCCCAGTAACACTACACACAGCCAGTAACACTACACCCAGCCCAGTAACACTACACCCAGCCCCTATCACTACCACCATCCCCTAACACTACACCGAGCCCCTAACACTACACACAGCCAGTAACACTACACCCAGCCACTAACACTACACCCAGCCAGTAACACTACACCCAGCCAGTAACACTACACCCTGCCAGTAAAACTGCACCCAGCCCCTAACACTACACCCAGCCCGTAACACTACACCCAGCCCCTAACACTACATCCAGCCCCTAACACTACACCCAGCTGCTAACACTACACCCAGCCCAGTAACACTACACCCAGCCAGTAACACTACACCCAGCCCGTAACACAACAACCAGCCCCTAACACTACACCGAGCCCCTAACACTACACCCAACCAGTAACACTACACCCAGCCAGTAACACTACACCCAGCCAGTAACACTACACCGTGCCAGTAACACTACACCCAGCCAGTAACACTACACCCAGCCCGTAACACTACACCCAGCCCCTGACACTACACCCAGCCCCTAACACTACACCCAGCCCCTAACACTACACCCAGCCCAGTAACACTACACCCAGCCAGTAACACTACACCCAGCCCGTAACACAACAACCAGCCCAGTAACACTACACCCAGCCCCTAACACTACACCCAGCCCAGTAACACTACACACAGCCAGTAACACTACACCCAGCCCAGTAACACTACACCCAGCCCCTATCACTACCACCATCCCCTAACACTACACCGAGCCCCTAACACTACACACAGCCAGTAACACTACACCCAGCCACTAACACTACACCCAGCCAGTAACACTACACCCAGCCAGTAACACTACACCCTGCCAGTAAAACTGCACCCAGCCCCTAACACTACACCCAGCCCGTAACACTACACCCAGCCCCTAACACTACATCCAGCCCCTAACACTACACCCAGCTGCTAACACTACACCCAGCCCAGTAACACTACACCCAGCCAGTAACACCACACCCAGCCCGTAACACAACAACCAGCCCAGTAACACTACACCCAGCCCCTAACACTATACCCAGCACAGTAACACTACAACCAGCCAGTAACACTACACCCAGCCAGTAACACTACACCCTGCCAGTAAAACTACACCCAGCCCCTAACACTACACCCAGCCCGTAACACTACACCCAGCCCCTAACACTACATCCAGCCCCTTACACTACAGCCAGCTGCTAACAATACACCCAGCTCAGTAACACTACACCCAGCCAGTAACACTACACCCAGCCCGTAACACAACAACCAGCCCAGTAACACTACACCCAGCCCCTAACACTACACCCAGCCCAGTAACACTACACACAGCCAGTAACACTACACCCAGCCCAGTAACACTACACCCAGCCCAGTAACACTACACCCAGCCCCTATCACTACCACCAGCCCCTAACACTACACCGAGCCCCTAACACTACACCCAGCCAGTAACACTACACCCAGCCACTAACACTACACTCAGCCAGTAACACTACACCCAGCCAGTAACACTACACCCTGCCAGTAACACTACACCCAGCCAGTAACACTACACCCAGCCCAGTATCACTACACCCAGCCCGTAACACTACACCCAGCCCCTAACACTACAACCAGCCCCTAACAATACACCCAGCCCCTAACACTACACCCAGCCAGTAACACTACACCCAGCCAGTAACACTACACCCATCCCAGTAACACAACACCCAACCAGTAACACTACACCCAGCCAGTAACACTACACCCAGCCAGAAACACTACACCCAGCCAGTAACACTACACCAAGCCCGTAACACTACACCCAGCCCCTTACACTACACCCAGCCCCTAACACTACACCCAACCAGGAACACTACACCCAGCCCATTACACTACACCCAGCCCCTAACACTACACCCAGCCCCTAACACTACACCGAGCCCCTAACACTACACCCAACCAGTAACACTACACCCAGCCAGTAACACTACACCCAGCCAGTAACACTACACCGTGCCAGTAACACTACACCCAGCCAGTAACACTACACCCAGCCCGTAACACTACACCCAGCCCCTGACACTACACCCAGCCCCTAACACTACACCCAGCCCCTAACACTACACCCAGCCCAGTAACACTACACCCAGCCAGTAACACTACACCCAGCCCGTAACACAACAACCAGCCCAGTAACACTACACCCAGCCCCTAACACTACACCCAGCCCAGTAACACTACACACAGCCAGTAACACTACACCCAGCCCAGTAACACTACACCCAGCCCCTATCACTACCACCATCCCCTAACACTACACCGAGCCCCTAACACTACACACAGCCAGTAACACTACACCCAGCCACTAACACTACACCCAGCCAGTAACACTACACCCAGCCAGTAACACTACACCCTGCCAGTAAAACTGCACCCAGCCCCTAACACTACACCCAGCCCGTAACACTACACCCAGCCCCTAACACTACATCCAGCCCCTAACACTACACCCAGCTGCTAACACTACACCCAGCCCAGTAACACTACACCCAGCCAGTAACACTACACCCAGCCCGTAACACAACAACCAGCCCAGTAACACTACACCCAGCCCCTAACACTATACCCAGCACAGTAACACTACAACCAGCCAGTAACACTACACCCAGCCAGTAACACTACACCCTGCCAGTAAAACTACACCCAGCCCCTAACACTACACCCAGCCCGTAACACTACACCCAGCCCCTAACACTACATCCAGCCCCTTACACTACAGCCAGCTGCTAACAATACACCCAGCTCAGTAACACTACACCCAGCCAGTAACACTACACCCAGCCCGTAACACAACAACCAGCCCAGTAACACTACACCCAGCCCCTAACACTACACCCAGCCCAGTAACACTACACACAGCCAGTAACACTACACCCAGCCCAGTAACACTACACCCAGCCCAGTAACACTACACCCAGCCCCTATCACTACCACCAGCCCCTAACACTACACCGAGCCCCTAACACTACACCCAGCCAGTAACACTACACCCAGCCACTAACACTACACTCAGCCAGTAACACTACACCCAGCCAGTAACACTACACCCTGCCAGTAACACTACACCCAGCCAGTAACACTACACCCAGCCCAGTATCACTACACCCAGCCCGTAACACTACACCCAGCCCCTAACACTACAACCAGCCCCTAACAATACACCCAGCCCCTAACACTACACCCAGCCAGTAACACTACACCCAGCCAGTAACACTACACCCATCCCAGTAACACAACACCCAACCAGTAACACTACACCCAGCCAGTAACACTACACCCAGCCAGAAACACTACACCCAGCCAGTAACACTACACCAAGCCCGTAACACTACACCCAGCCCCTTACACTACACCCAGCCCCTAACACTACACCCAACCAGGAACACTACACCCAGCCCATTACACTACACCCAGCCCCTAACACTACACCCAGCCCCTAACACTACACCGAGCCCCTAACACTACACCCAACCAGTAACACTACACCCAGCCAGTAACACTACACCCAGCCAGTAACACTACACCGTGCCAGTAACACTACACCCAGCCAGTAACACTACACCCAGCCCGTAACACTACACCCAGCCCCTGACACTACACCCAGCCCCTAACACTACACCCAGCCCCTAACACTACACCCAGCCCAGTAACACTACACCCAGCCAGTAACACTACACCCAGCCCGTAACACAACAACCAGCCCAGTAACACTACACCCAGCCCCTAACACTACACCCAGCCCAGTAACACTACACACAGCCAGTAACACTACACCCAGCCCAGTAACACTACACCCAGCCCCTATCACTACCACCATCCCCTAACACTACACCGAGCCCCTAACACTACACACAGCCAGTAACACTACACCCAGCCACTAACACTACACCCAGCCAGTAACACTACACCCAGCCAGTAACACTACACCCTGCCAGTAAAACTGCACCCAGCCCCTAACACTACACCCAGCCCGTAACACTACACCCAGCCCCTAACACTACATCCAGCCCCTAACACTACACCCAGCTGCTAACACTACACCCAGCCCAGTAACACTACACCCAGCCAGTAACACTACACCCAGCCCGTAACACAACAACCAGCCCAGTAACACTACACCCAGCCCCTAACACTATACCCAGCACAGTAACACTACAACCAGCCAGTAACACTACACCCAGCCAGTAACACTACACCCTGCCAGTAAAACTACACCCAGCCCCTAACACTACACCCAGCCCGTAACACTACACCCAGCCCCTAACACTACATCCAGCCCCTTACACTACAGCCAGCTGCTAACAATACACCCAGCTCAGTAACACTACACCCAGCCAGTAACACTACACCCAGCCCGTAACACAACAACCAGCCCAGTAACACTACACCCAGCCCCTAACACTACACCCAGCCCAGTAACACTACACACAGCCAGTAACACTACACCCAGCCCAGTAACACTACACCCAGCCCCTATCACTACCACCAGCCCCTAACACTACACCGAGCCCCTAACACTACACCCAGCCAGTAACACTACACCCAGCCACTAACACTACACTCAGCCAGTAACACTACACCCAGCCAGTAACACTACACCCTGCCAGTAACACTACACCCAGCCAGTAACACTACACCCAGCCCAGTATCACTACACCCAGCCCGTAACACTACACCCAGCCCCTAACACTACAACCAGCCCCTAACACTACACTCAGCCCCTAACACTACACCCAGCCAGTAACACTACACCCAGCCCCTAACACTACACCCAGCCCCTAACACTACACACAGCCCCTAACACTACACCCAGCCCCTAACTCTACACCCAGCCAGTAACACTACACCCAGCCCCTAACACTACACCCAGCCCCTAACACTACACCCAGCCAGTAACACTACACCCAGCACCTAACACTACACCCAGCCAGTAACACTTCACCCAGCCCAGTAACAATACACCCAGCCAGTAACACTACACCCAGCCAGCACCACTACACCCAGCAACTAACACTACACCCAGCCAGTAACACTACACCCAGCCAGTAACACTACACCCAGCCAGTAACACTACACCCATTCCAGTAACACTACACCCAGCCCGTAACACTACACCCAGCCCCTAACACTACACCCAACCAGGAACACGACACCCAGCCCGTTACACTACACCCAGCCCCTAACACTACACCCAGCCAGTAGCACTTCACCCAGCCCCTAACACTACACCCAGCCCAGTAACACTACACCCAGCCAGTAACACTACACCCAGCCCGTAACACAACAACCAGCCCAGTAACACTACACCCAGCTCCTAACACTACACCCAGCCCAGTAACACTACACACAGCCAGTAACACTACACCCAGCCCAGTAACACTACACCCAGCCCAGTAACACTACACCCAGCCCAGTAACAATACACCCTGCCCCTAACACTACACCCAGCCAGTAACACTACACCCAGCCAGTAACACTACACCCAGCCAGTAACACTACACCCATCCCAGTAAGACAACACCCATCCCAGTAAGACTACACCCAGCCAGTAACACTACACCCAGCCAGAAACACTACACCCAGCCAGTAACACTACACCAAGCCCGTAACACTACACCCAGCCCCTAACACTACACCCAACCAGGAACACGACACCCAGCCCGTTACACTACACCCAGCCCCTAACACTACACCCAGCCAGTAGCACTTCACCCAGCCCCTAACACTACACCCAGCCCAGTAACACTACACCCAGCCAGTAACACTACACCCAGCCCGTAACACAACAACCAGCCCAGTAACACTACACCCAGCTCCTAACACTACACCCAGCCCAGTAACACTACACCCAGCCAGAAACACTACACCCAGCCAGTAACACTACACCAAGCCCGTAACACTACACCCAGCCCCTAACACTACACCCAACCAGGAACACTACACCCAGCCCGTTACACTACACCCAGCCCCTAACACTACACCCAGCCAGTAGCACTTCACCCAGCCCCTAACACTACACCGAGCCCCTAACACTACACCCAGCCAGTAACACTACACCCAGCCAGTAACACTACACCCAGCCAGTAACACTACACCCTGCCAGTAACACTACACCCAGCCAGTAACACTACTCCCAGCCCGTAACACTACACCCAGCCCCTAACACTACACCCAGCCCCTAACACTACACCCAGCCCCTAACACTACACCCAGCCCAGTAACACTACACCCAGCCAGTAACACTACACCCAGCCCATGACACAACAACCAGCCCAGTAACACTACACACAGCCAGTAACACTACACCCAGCCCAGTAACACTACACCCAGCCCCTATCACTACCACCAGCCCCTAACACTACACCAAGCCAGTATCACTCCACCCAGCCCAGTAACACTACACCCTGCCCCTATCACTACCACCAGCCCCTAACACTACACCAAGCCAGTATCACTACACCCAGCCCAGTAACACTACACCCAGCCCAGTAACACTACACCCAGCCAGCAACACTACACCCAGCCAGTAACACTACACCCAGCCCGTAACACTTCACCCAGCCCGTAACACTACACCCAGCCCCTAACACTACACCCTGCCCCTAACACTACACCCAGCCCCTAACACTACACCCAGCCAGTAACACTACACACTGCCCCTAACACTACACCCAGCCCTAACACTACCGCCAGCCCCGAACCCCACACCCCTCTACACCCAGCCCCTAATCCCCCCTGCCCCCAGCCCCTAACCCCCCCACCCCTCTACACCCAGCCTCTAACCCCCCCACCCCACCCTACCCCTCTACACTCAGCCCCTAACCCCCTCCACCCCACCCAACCCACGCCTCTACACCCAGCCCCTAACCCCCCTATCCCACCCCATGCCTCTACACCCAGCCCCTAACCCCCCACCCCACCCCACCCCACGCCTCTACACCCAGCCCCTAACCCCCCCACCCCACCCCTCTACACCCAGCCCCTAACCCCCCCACCCCACACCACCCCGCACCTCTACACCCAGCCCCTAACCCCTCGCCTCTACACCCAGCGTTTAACACCATAGTGCCCTCCATGCTCATCACTAAGCTAAGGACCCTGGGACTAAACACCTCCCTCTGCAACTGGATCCTGGTCTTCCTGACTGACCACCCCCAGGTGGTGAGGGTGAGCAACAACACATCCGCCACGCTGACCCCCAACACGGGGGCCCCTCAGGGGTGCGTTCTTGTCCCTCCTGTACTCCCTGTTCACCCAACTGCTTGGCTGCACATGACTCCAACACCATCATCAAGTTTGCTGATGACACAACAGTGGAAGGCCTGATCACTGACGACAATGAGACATCCTATAGCAAGGAGGTCAGAGACCTGGTAGTGTGGTGCCAGGACAACAACCTCTTCCTCAACATCAGCAAGACAAAGGAGATGATTGTGACTACAGGAAACGGAGGGCCGAGCATGCCCCCATCCACATCGACGGGGCTGTAGTGGAGCGGGTCGAGAGCTTCAAGTTCCTCTGTGTCCACATCACTAAGGATCTATCGTGGTCCACACACACCAACACAGTCATGAAGAGGGCACCACAACACCTCTTCCTCCTCAGGAGGCTGAAAAGATTTGGCATGGGCCCTCAGATCCTCAAAAAGTTCTACAGTTAAAGCATTTAAGGTGTCTTGACTGGCTGCATCACCGTTTGGTATGGCAACTGCTAGGCATCTGACCGCAAGGCGTACAGAGGGTAATGCTTCACTGGGGCCGAGTTCCCTGCCATCCAGGACCTCTATACCAGACGGTGTCAGAGCAAGTCCCATAAAAATTGTCAAAGACACTAGACACCTGATGTCATAGACTGTTCTCTTTGCTACCGAACGGCAAGCGGTACCGATACACCAAGTCTGGAACAAACAGGTTCCTGAACAGCTTCTATCCCCAAAAGCTCTGACAAAGGTCTTGATATGTTGAGCGTATTAAAGAGCAGTGTACGGGTTTCTTCTCTTTTCTCAGCTTCTACTCTCAAGCCATAAGACTGCTAAATAGTTAAATAGTTAACCGAATAGGTTAACACAATGCCCCATAATGACAAAGCAAAAATAGGATTTTAGAAAGTTTTGCAAATGTATTAAAAATAAAAAACTGAAATATCACATTTACATAAGTATTCAGACCCTTTACTCAGTACATTGTTGAAGCACCTTTGGCAGTGATTACAGCCTTGAGTCTTCTTGGGCATGATGCTACAAGCTTGCCACACCTGTATTTGGGGAGTTTCTCCCATTATTCTCCGCAGATCCTCTCAAACTCTGCCAGGTTGGATGGGGAGCGTAGCTGCAAAGCTATTTTCAGGTCTCTCCGGAGAAATACGATCGGTTTCAAGTCTGGGCTCTGGCTGGGCAACTCTGGCCATTCACCTTTCTCTCAATCCTGACTAGTCTCCCAGTCCCTGCTGCTGGAAAAGATCCCTACAGCATGATGCTGCCACCACCATGCTTCATCCTAGGGATGGTGTCAGGTTTCCTCCAGAAGTGACACTTGGCATTCATGCCAAAGAGTTCAATCTTGGTTTCATCAGACCAGAGAATCTTGTTTCTCATGGTCTTAGAGTCCTTTAGGTACATTTTGGCAAACTCCAAGCAGGCTGTCATGTGCCTTTTACTAAGGAGTGGCTTCCGTCTGGCCAATCTACCATAAAGGCCTTATTGGTGGAGTGTTGCAGAGATGGTTGTCGTTCTGGAAGGTTCTCCCATCTCCAAAGAAGAACTCTGGAACTCTGGAGCTCTGTCAGAATGACCATTGGGTTCTTGGTTACCTCCCTGACCAAGGCCCTTCTCCCCCGATTGCTCAGTTTGGCCGGGCGGCCAGCTCTAGGAAGAGTCTTGGTGGTTCCAAACTTCTTCCATTTAAGCATGATGGAGGCCACTATGTTCTTGGAGACTTTCAATGCTGCAGATATTTTTTGGTACCCTTCCCTGTCTCAGAACTTGACAGACAATTTCTTCGACCTCGTGGCCTGCTTTTTGCTCTGACATGCACTGTCAACTGTGGGACCTTATATAGACAGGTATGTGCTTTTACAAATCATGTCCAATCAATTGAATTTACCACAGGTGGACTCCAATCAAGTTGTAGAAACATCTCAAGGATGATCAATGGAAACAGGATGCACCTGAGCTCAATATCGAGTCTCACAGCAAAGGGTCTGAATACTTATGTAAATAAAATATTTATGTTTTTAAATTTTAATAAATGTGCAAAAATGTCTAAAAACCTGTTTTCACTTTGTCATTATGGGGTATTGTGTGTAGATTGATGAGGAAAACGATTTATTTAATACATTTTAGAATAAGGCTGTAATGTAACAAAATGTGAAATAAGCCAAGGGGTCTGAATACTTATCGAATGCACTGTCTATGTACGTATCTATCTCAGTTACCTCGTATCCCTGCACATCGACCTGTTACTGGTACCCTGTGTATATAGCCTGGTTATCATTACTCATTGACTCCGTACTGATAAGCCCTGTGTATATAGCCTGGTTATCATTACTCATTGACTCTGTACTGATAACCCCTGTGTATATAGCCTGGTTATCATTACTCATTGACTCTGTACTGATCACCCCTGTGTATATAGCCTGGTTATCATTAATCATCACATATTTATTTATACTTTTGTTATTATGTGTTATTACTTTTCTATTATTTCTCTATGTTCTTTCTCTCTTCATTGTTGTGAAGGACCCATCAATAATCATTTCACTGTTAGTCTACACCTGTTGTTTATGAAGCATGTGACAAATACAACTATATATATTTGTTTAACTGAAAGCGGATTTACCTAGATCGGTAGCGACTAGTGGAACCTTGAGAGTTAACCATCCCTGTGAATGGGTTTTGTGTGCCATACTTTTTAAATTTAAAAACAAATTAAAATCCGGTAGGTTGGAACCTTTTATCAGCAGAGCTTTGTAATCAAAAAAAGGAGTCATGATTTACAGGACTTTAATGAGGGACCAGACAACCTTCTGATACAGGATGTGGTGATGAAATCTGATAGAACAAAGTGTGCATCTCAAGGTTTTAGAGTAGGGTCTGCTGCATTTTGATAAATGTTGTTACCATAATCCAAAACTGGCAGGAAAGTTGATTGTACAATCTGCTTCCTGCCGTTTAGAGAGAAGCGAGATCTATTTCTTAAAAAGAAGTCCACTTTTTACGTATGTTTTTAAATGTTAGATCTTTATCAGTCCAAATGCTTGATGAGAGAATCCTCCAATGAGTAAATATGTAGTCCAAATTAGAACTTTTTGTGTGAATTAGAACAACATATTTTTAGTTTTCCCTCATTAGGTACAAGTTGCCAATGACAAGACTGCACAAACAGATCTAGGACCAGGCTACTGTAGCTCTGCTTTGGCCTGTATTACCTGTTGTCCTCCTTATCATCCCAAAGACAGGCTTTCTAGTTACCTTCTCTAGTCTGATGCCACTGGGTGCTAAATCCAGGCATTGATGTATCTGTGGGAGGCAGGTTGGAGGTGGAGGGGTGGGGTGGTTAGGTGACAGATGGCTCTGGTGGCTGTGGACAGCTCTCAATTCCTCCCCCCCGTCCCCCGTCCCCCTGTCTTTACCTCTCTCTCTCTCTCTTTCTCTGGTGGTGGGAGCCTGGGAGGTTGGAAGGAGGGTGGGAGAGCTTGGAGGCTGGATGTGTCAACTGATGTTCCCCAACTGTGTTGTAGCTGGAACCAGGCCTGCTAGAGGAAGTACAGAGGAGAGGCAACATAATGAATCCCACACCATCCCCATCAACATCCCATAGCCTCCTCTTGACAACATGCACTTTCATAGTGAGGGGGGAGAGGATAGGGGTTGGAAGGATGAGGAGAGAGAGAGGGAAGGAGGAAGAGGGAGGAGGGAGAAGGGTAGAGCAGGGGTAGGATAGACAAGGAGGGAGAGGGAAGGGGGAAGAGGGGGAGGAGGGAGAGGGTAGGAGCGACGAGGAGGGAGAGGGGAGGATGGGTAGGAGAGACGAGGAGGGAGAGAGAAGGGGGAAGAGGAGGAGGGAGATTGTGGGAGCAACGAGGAGGGAGAGGGGAGGAGGAGGGGTAGGAGAGACGAGGAGGGAGAGAGAAGGGGTAAGAGGGAGGAGGAGGGAGAGGGTAGGAGAGACGAGGAGGGAGAGGGAAAAGGGAGGAGGAGGGAGAGGAGGAAGAACTGATTTAGCTGTTTAACTACTTTATTGAGGGAAAATGGACTTGTTATGACTGTGATATGTGGTTGTCTCACCCAGCTATCTTAAGATGATAACAGTGTGTGCTAAATGACTAAAATGAAATGTAGGCAGGGAAAGATGATAGAATGACGAAACATTGTCTATAAACCAGATCATCATAGATCAGGGACAGAGACAGAGGAGACAGAGGAGACAGAAGAGACAGAGGAGACAGAGGAGAAAGAAGAGACAGGAGACAGAGGAGAGAGAGGAGAGAGAGAGGAGAGAGCGAGAAAGAGAGGAGAGAGAACGAGAGAGAGAGGGAGAGAGAGAGTGAGGAGAGAGAGAAAGAAGAGAGAGAGAAAGAGAGGAGAGAGAGAGAGAGGAGAGAGAGAGGAGAGAGAGCGAGGAGAGAGAGCAAGAGGGAGAGCGGGAGAGAGAGAGAGAAAGAGAGGAGAGAGAGAGAAAGAGAGGGGAGAGAGAAAGAGGAGAGAGAGAGGACAGTAGAGAGGAGAGGAGAGGAGAGGAGAGGAGAGGAGAGGAGAGGAGAGGAGAGGAGAGGAGAGGAGAGGAGAGGAGAGGAGAGGAGAGGAGAGGAGAGAGAGAAAAAGAAAGGGAAAGAGAAAGAGAAAGGAGAGAGAGGACAGGAGAGAGAGAGCAAGGAGAGGAGAGGAGAGAGAGAGGAAAGGAGAGAGAGGAGAGATAGATAGGAGAGACAGAGGACAGGAGAGAGAGGAGAGAGAGAGAGGACAGAAGAGAGCGAGAGAGCGAAAGAGAGGAGAGAGAGAAGGGAGAGAGAGGGAGAGAGAGAGGAAAGAGAGAGAGAAAGAGAGGAGATAGAGAGAGCAAGAGAGGAGAGAGAGAGAGCGAGAGAGAGAGAGAAGAGAGAAAGAGGAGTGAGCAAGAGGGAGAGTTCAGCATGTGTTGAATTAATGATAGGATTTCTGAATCTCAGCAGGACAAATACTTTACTTTATGTTCATTCCCAAGACTAGCTGTTGCTTTTTAGCAAATCTGTATTATTTAGAATTAATTCAACTTTGTTGGAGGGAGGGAGTCATGGAGGGTAGTATTCATAGTAGTGCACTATAGTGAATAGGAAGCCATTTTGGATGCACAATAGTGAATAGGAATCCATTTTGGATGCACTACAGTGAATAGTAAATAGGAATCCATTTTGGATGCACTACAGTGAATAGTGAGTAGGGAGCTATTTTGGATGCACTATAGTCAATAGGAATCCATTATGGATACACTATAGTGAATAGGGAGCCATTTTGGATGCACTATAGTGAATAAAAATCGATGTTGGATGCACTATTGTAAATAGTGAATAGGAATATAAGGAGTGGCTTCCGTCTGGCCATTTTGGATGCACTATAGTTAATAGGGAGCTATTTTGGATGCACTATAGTGAATAGGGAGCCATTTTGGATGCACAACAGTGAATAGGGAGCAAGTTTGGATGCACTAAAGGAATCCATTTTGGATGCACAAAAGTGAAAAGTGAATAGTGAGCCAGTTTAGATGCACTAAAGGAATCCATGTTGGATGCACTAAAGTGAAAAGTGAATAGGAATCCATTTTGGATGCACTATAGTGAATAGGAATCCATTTTGGATAAACTATAGTGAATAGGAAGACATTTTGGAGGCACTTTAGTGAACAGCGAGCCATTTTGGATGCACTATAGTGAATAGGAAGACATTTTGGATGCCTTGTTGTGAATATTGAATAGGAATCCAATTTGGATGCACTATAATGGATAGAAACCATTATAGATGCACTATAGTGAATAGGAAACTATTTTCGATACACTAAAGTGAATAGGAATCAATTTTTGATGCACATAGGAATCCATTTTTGGATGCCATGTTGTAAATATTGAATAGGAAGCCATTTTGGATGCACTATTGTGAATAGGAATCCATTTTGGATAAACTATAGTGAATAGCAATCAATTTTGGATGCACTATAGTGAATAGAAATCCATTTTTGATGCACATAGGAATCCATTTTAGATGCACTGTAGTGAATAGTGAACAGGAATCCATTTGGATGTATTATAGTTAATAGGAAGCCAATTTGAATGCACTGTAGTGAATAGGGAACTATTTTCGATGCACTATAGTGAATAGGAATCCATTTTGGAGGCAGTATAGTGAATAGGAATCCATTTTGGATGCACTAAAGTGAACAGGAATCCATTTTGGAGGCACTTTAGTGAACAGCGAGGGCACTGCGTTCATCCACCTGTGGCCTGCTCGCCTCCCTACCTCTGCGGAAGCACAGTTCCCGCTCAGCCCAGTCAAAACTGTTCGCTACTCTGGCACCTCAATGGTGGAACAAGCTCCCTCACAACGCCAGGACAGCGGAGTCAATCACCAATCACCAATTACCTGGGATAGGATTAAGTAATCCTTCTAACCCTCCCCCTACCCTCCCCCCCAAAAAAAGATATAGATGTACTATTGTAAAGTGGTTGTTCCACTGGATATCATAAGGTGAATGCACCAATTTGTAAGTCGCTCTGGATAAGAGCGTCTGCTAAATGACGTAAATGTAATGTAAACGTAGGGAGCCATTTTGGATGCACTATAGTGAAAAAGAATTGATTTTGGGTGCACTATAGTGAATAGTGAATAGGAATCCATTTTGGATGCATTATAGTGAATTGGAATCCATTTTGAAGGCACTATAGTGAATAGGGAGCCAGTTTGGAGGCACTATAGTGAATAGGAATCCATTTGGATGCACTATAGTGAATGGTGAATAGGAATCCATTTTTGTTGCACTATAGTGAATAGGGAGTTATTTTTGATGCACAATAGTGAATATAAATCCATTTTGGATACAATACAGTGAAAATGAAACTATTATGGATGCATTACAGTGAATAGAAATCCAATTAGGACGCACAAAAGTGAATAGGAATCAATTTTGGATGCATTATATTGAATAGAAAGCCATTTTGGATGCACTATAGTGAATAAGAATCCATTTTGGATGCACTATAGTGAATAAGAATCCATTTTGGATGCACTATAGTGAATAGGAATCCATTTTGGATGCACTAAAGTGAATAGGAATCCATTTTGGAGGCACTTTAGTGAACAGCGAGCCATTTTGGATGCACTATAGCGAATAGGAATCCATTTTGGAGCCACTATAGTGAATAGGGAGCCATTTTGGATGCACTATAGTGAATAGGAATCAATTCTATTGCACTACAGTGTGTATTGATTAGGGAGCCATTCTGGATGCACTACTGTGAATAAGGAGCCATTTTGGATGCACTATTGTGAATAGGAATCCATTTTGGATAAACTATAGTGAATAGGAATCCATTTTAGATGCACTATAGTGAATAGGAATCCATTTTGTATGCACAATCGTGAATAGTAAACAGGAAATGATTTGGATGCACTATAGTGAGTAGGAAGCCAATTTGGATGTACTATAGTAAATAGTGAATAGGAATCCGTTTTGGATGCACTATAGTGAATAGGAATCAATTTTGGATGCACTATAGTGAATAGGAATCCATTTTGGATGCACTGTAGGGAATAGGAATCCATTTTGGCTGAACTATGGGGAATTGGAATCCATTTTGGATGCACTATAGGGAATAGGGAGTTATGCTCTGTAGTGAATAGGAATCCATTTTGGATGCACTATGGTGAATAGGAATCCATTTTTGAGGCACTATACTGAACAGGAAAGCTTTTTGGGTGCACTATAGGGAATAGGAATCAATTTTGGATGCACTAGAGTGAATAGGAATCCATTTTGGATGCACAATCGTGAATAGGAATCCATTTTGGAGGCACTATAGTGAATAGTGAGCCATTTTGGATGCACTATAGTGAGTAGGAATCCATTTTGGATGCAAAATAGTGAGTATTGATTAGGGAGCCATTCTGAATGCACTATAGTGAATAAGGAGACATTTTGGATTCACTATAGTGAAAAGGAATCAATTTTGGATAAACTGAAATGATTAGGAATCCATTTTGGATGCACTATAGTGAATAGGAATCAATTTTGGATGCACTATAGTGAATAGTGAACAGGAATCCATTTTGGATGCACCATAGTAAATAGGAATCCATTTTGGATGCACAATAGTGAAAAATGAATACGAGTCCATTTTGGATGCACTGTAGTGAATAGTGAATAGGATTATATTTTGGATGCACTATAGTGAATAATGAATTGGAATCCATTTGGATGCACTATAGTGAATAGGAAGCCAATTGGGATGCACTATAGTAAATAGTGAATAGGAATACATTTTGATGCACTATAGTGAATAGGGAGCCATTTTGGGTGCAGGTAGAATGTGACTGACTGATGACCACTGTTTCCAACACCTGTTTCCAACCAAACCAGAACGTCTGTGTAACATGCCATTATATCTGTATTCTCACCAGACCAGACTAGACGTACTTATCCTCTATAGCAGATGTGTGTGTGTCTCGTGTCTCTCTGCTCTGTTTATAGTCCATCTCATTCAACATGAAGACATTAGAACCCTAACTACTTGGCTTTTCCTTTTCACAAGGCTTTCTACTCTACTCTATTCTTAGTTCAGTCCTGTACTCTGAACACTAAACTCAATCATAATCACTGCTTTGATTCTTGGAATACAACAAACAAAGCTCTGATGTTGTCTACCAACACATTTTGCTCTTTGGACAAGCGTTGTATTTGAATGAACCCTTGAGGCAATAGTTTGTTGAAGATGAAAGGAAGACAGTAGTTTGTGTGTGTGTGTGTATATGTGTGCGTGTGTGTATGTTTGTGTGTGTGAGTGTGTGTGAAAGGCCTCTGACTGAATGAATTACATTTTATTTTTTGTGTCAAATCGCCAATTGGCAACCCAACCCTTAATTGACACAAACAAACATTACAATAATTCACTGTGGTAATTAAATGATCATTCTTCTTCAGGTGTTCTCTGCATTGTACATCACATAAAGACTTAAAAGTCCAAATCAGTACATAGTAGTAAATTATATCCTCTAACGAGTACGCTGAGAGTCAGGAAGCAAGTTCAGGAAGTGAGTGTTTTAATAAATAAACAAAACAATAAACACGTAACACAAACAAATGCACCGACATGAAAACAGAGTCAGTAACACACGAGCAAAGAGCCAAGGGGAGTGACAGACATAGAGAAGCTAATTAAGGAGGTGATGGAGTCCAGGTGAGTGTCATCAGGCCCAGGTGAGCGAGACGATGGTGACAGGTGTGTGGGATAATCAGCAGCCTGATGACCTAGAGGCAGGAGAGGGAGGATAATCAGCAGCCTGATGACCTAGAGGCAGGAGAGGGAGGATAATCAGCAGCCTGATGACCTAGAGGCAGGAGAGGGAGGATAATCAGCAGCCTGATGACCTAGAGGCAGGAGAAGGAGGATAATCAGCAGACTGATGACCTAGAGGCAGGAGAAGGAGGATAATCAGCAGACTGATGACCTAGAGGCAGGAGAGGGAGTATAATCAGCAGCCTGATGACCTAGAGGGAGGATAATCAGCAGCCTGATGACCTAGAGGGAAGAGAGGGAGTATAATCAGCAGCCTGATGACCTAGAGGCAGGAGAGGGAGGATAATCAGCAGCCTGATGACCTAGAGGGAGGAGAGGAAGGATAATCAGCAGCCTGATGACCTAGAGGCAGGAGAGGGAGGATAATCAGCAGCCTGATGACCTAGAGGCAGGAGAGGGAGGATAATCAGCAGCCTGATGACCTAGAGGCAGGAGAGGGAGTATAATCAGCAGCCTGATGACCTAGAGGCTGGAGAGGGATTATACGTGACACATCCCTAGAGCAGTACAATAATATAAATACATACATATATACACACACACACACACACACACACACACACACACACACACACACACACACACACACACACACACACACACACACACACACACACACACACACACATACATACATACATACATACATACATACATACATACATACATACATACATACATACATACATACATACATACATACATACATACATACATACATACATACATACATACATACATACATACATACATACTCTTGACCAGGGCCCATAGGGAATGGGGTGTATTACCTGTACTCTTGACCAGGGCCCATAGGGAATGGGGTGTATTACTTGTACTCTTGACCAGGACCCATAGGGAATGGGGTGCCGTTCAGGAAGCACACACAGAATATGACAGCTTCCTCAAGCCTCCACACCTGCAAATTCTACTTAAACATCTGTATCAGTCAGCATACACACAGACACACAGACAGGCAGGCAGGCAGGCAGGCAGGCAGGCAGGCAGGCAGACAGACAGGCAGACAGACAGACAGACAGACAGACAGACAGACAGACAGACAATTCAACTTTCCTCCTTTCTCTCTGGTAGAGAGACAGCAGAATGACAGGAATGTGTGTATTCGTGTCTGAGTGTGTGTGTGTGCGTGTGTGTGTGTGTGTGTGTGTGTGTGTGTGTGTGTGTGTGTGTGTGTGTGTGTGTGTGTGTGTGTGTGTGTGTGTGTGTGTGTGTTAGCATACTAAAGATACATCATACTTGAGATATGAAGTCAGCATGAGTTCAACAGGACACTGCTGAGTCATCGTGATCTTCGGATGATAGTTGAATGAACTTCCTGATCCAAACGGGTCCTTTCCTCTCTGTATCCGTACGACTGTATCTGGACGTCCACAATTTTGAAATGTCACGTGCTGTTTATGTTGCACATTTAGCAGTTCCTGCCTCCATTCTACACCAGTACGAGGAGGGAGATGAGCATGTTGTTCTACCTATGTACTGTGTGTAGTATAGATGTTGTTCTACTGTGTGTAGTTTAGATGTTGTTCTACCTATGTACTGTGTGTAGTATAGATGTTGTTCTACTGTGTGTAGTTTAGATGTTGTTCTACTGTGTGTAGTTTAGATGTTGTTCTACCTATGTACTGTGTGTAGTTTAGATGTTGTTCTACTGTGTGTAGTTTAGATGTTGTTCTACTGTGTGTAGTATAAATGTTGTTCTACTGTGTGTAGTATAGATGTTGTTCTTCTGTGTGTAGTTTAGATGTTGTTCTACTGTGTGTAGTATAGATGTTGTTCTACCTATGTACTGTGTGTAGTTTAGATGTTGTTCTACTGTGTGTAGTTTAGATGTTGTTCTACTGTGTGTAGTATAGATGTTGTTCTACCTATGTACTGTGTGTAGTTTAGATGTTGTTCTACTGTGTGTAGTATAGATGTTGCTCTACTGTGTGTAGTTTAGATGTTGTTCTACTGTGTGTAGTATAGATGTTGTTCTACTGTGTGTAGTTTAGATGTTGTTCTACTGTGTGTAGTATAGATGTTGTTCTACCTATGTACTGTGTGTAGTATAGATGTTTTTCTACTGTGTGTAGTTTAGATGAGGATGTTTAGGGGCTTTCCACAAGACAGAACAGGAAGCTAAACTATGTCATGAGGTCATCCTGTTGAGCTGCCTGATTTATGCACGCGCACAAGCACGCACACACACAAACTGTACTAAACTAACACTGTACTTAACTAACCCTGTACTTAACTAACCCTGTACTTAACTAACCCTGTACTAAACTCACCCTATACTTAACTAACTCTGTACTAAACTAACCCTGTATTTAACTAACCATGTAATAAACGAACCCTTTACTTAACTAACCCTGTACTTAACTAATCCTGTACTAAACTAAACCTTTACTAAACTAACCCTGTACTAAACTAAACCTTTACTAAACTAACCCTGTACTAAACTAACCCTGTACTAAACTAACCCTATACTAAACTAACCCTGTACTAAACTAACCTTGTATTTCAGTAACCCTTTACTTAACGAACCCTATACTAAACTAACCCTGTACTAAACGAACCCTGTACTAAACTAACCCTGTACTAAACTAACCCTGTACTAAACTAACCCTGTACTAAACTAACCCTGTACTAAATTATCCTTGTATTTCAGTAACCCTTTACTTAATTAACCCTGTACTAAACTAACCCTGTACTAAACTAACCCTGTACTTAACTAACCCTGTACTAAACTAACCCTGTACTTAACTAACCCTGTACTAAACTAACCTTGTATTTCAGTAACCCTTTACTTAACTAACCCTATACTAAACTAACCCTGTACTAAACTAACCCTGTACTAAACTAACCTTGTATTTCAGTAACCCTGTACTAAACTAACCCTGTACTAAACTAACCCTGTACTAAACTAACCCTGTACTTAACTAAGCCTGTACTAAACTAACCCTGTTCTCTGCCTCTTCAAATGTTTAAAACAAATGTTTTTTAACTGGTAAATAATACAACAATGTTCTACTTTCACATTATGTACAGGCTGGGTAATTCCAGATTGTTTTCAACATATTTTCCCTTCTTGTTTTGTCATCTCTCCTCCCTCCCCCTCTCTTCTACCCTCCCTCCCTCCCTCCTCGTCTCTTCTTCTCCGACAGGCAGGGCAGATTAAGGGGATGTTCTAGCTACCATCTTGTTTGTCTAAACCGCTCGCTGCACATGTGGCACATCTCGGTCCTAGTCTGATTTACTACTCTCTCCCTCTCTCTCCCCCCTCCCTCCCCCCTCTCTCTACTGTTGTAGTTACTCTCTGCAGACATGGCAACTGCTGCATGTTTGGCATAATGCCTTTGAGGGCAGTGGAAAAAGAAAGAAAGAAAGAGAGAGACAGAGAGAGAGAGAGCGACAGAGTGAAAGACAGAGAGAGAGAGAGCGACAGAGAGAAAGACAGAGAGAGAGAGAGAAAGACAGAGACAGAGAGAGACAGAGAGAGAGACAGAGAGAGAGAGAGAGAGAGACAGAGAGAGAGAGAAAGAGAGAGAGAGAGAGAGAGAGAGCGACAGCGAAAGACAGAGACAGAGAGAGAGAGACAGAGAGAGACAGAGACAGAGACAGAGAGAGAGAGAGAGAGAGAAAGAAAGAGAGAGAGCGACAGAGAGAAGGACAGAGACAGAGAGAGAGAGAGAGAGACAGAGAGCGACAGAGAGAGTGAGAGAGAGAGACAGAGAGAGTGAGAGAGAGAGAGAGAGAGAGAGAGAGAGAGAGAGAGAGAGAGAGAGAGAGAGAGAGAGAGAGAGTGTGAGAGAGACAGAGAGGGAGCAGAGCAATCTTTGCTCTCAGTAGTTGGCTTCAATCCAGTGTAATCATGCCACAGAGCTGAAATGAGGCCTCTGGCAGAACACCAGGTTTCAGGGAACAAAGATGTGAGCTTCTAATGTTGGCCGCCGAACCTCCCTGCCTCCCTGCTGCCCTGCCCGCTTGGCATGAAGCACCAATTCCCAGCAGCCTTCGCTTTGGCAGCCCACCAGGTCAGCTAGCGCACACACATAAAAACAGACACACACACACACACACACACACACACAGACGCACACACACACACACACACACACACACACACACACACACACACACACACACACACACACACACACACACACACACACACACACACACACACACACACACACACACACACACACCCTCTCCTGCTGGGGCTGCAAAGAGGATCAGGATAAAGAAAAAGACGCATCCCAAATGTCACCCGTTTCCCTATATAGGCCACTGTTTTTGACCAGAGCTCTATTGAGGAAGAGGCCTATGGGTCCTCTTAGTAGTGCACTATATAGGGAATAGGGTGGCATTTGGGACGCAGTCAGAGGCTTGTTTTTCTCGGGGTCGGTCAGTCGGTCGACTCTCTGTCTCTGCTGTTCTGGTCCAATGACATCACCTCTGCAGCCTCCAGCAATCAGATTCCAGCCAGCCTCCAGCAATCAGATTCCAGCCAGCCTCCAGCAATCAGATTCCAGCCAGCCTCCAGCAGCAAATTCCCTTTCCCTTCTTGCACCAGTTCAGAGTCAAACCCTTATTTGAATTCCTCCATTTTAAATTATGTCACAGAGAGGTTGCTTGACTTGAAACGTAAATTGACGTGTTTGTAAGAAGTTGATTAAAGACAATCCATAAGCCGAACAGAGAATACTACATTTCAACAACGAATCTGAATTCAGCCCATCTGTTTAATAGTTGTTCATTTCCTCACGTTCATTATCTTTACACAAAAAAAAGTTTCCTGTGAAAGACTGCAGCGTTGCTAAAAGAAGGCGTCAAGGCAGAGAAACGACGTTGAGTTGTAAAACCTTGTTGCCATGGTGATTCACGTCCAATACAGGAAGAATGTGACAGATTCATACAAGGTCACTTTACTATGGACAGGACTCAGAGTAATGCACAACATAAGGAGCCCTATCTGTGTAATATAAGCCTGATAATGCCTTTTAAAGTTCTTTGTTAATCAGTGAGAGTGAGTCAGACATGGAAGCTGTTTTAAAAAAAAGTAAAAGCTATTTTCAAAACAGGTGTTAATAACATCGGATTTTCCAGCTGTCCAGTGTTCTCCGCTGCTGCGTTGCTCTTCAAACCAGAAACCATAGACCCCCCCCCCACACACACACTCAAAAAAAATATGTTAAAATAGATTGTAGAACAGTGTAAACAGGAAACAGGAAGTGACTGGTCACAGGAGGGGGATCCTGGGTACTGTGGGTGGTTGCCACGGTTACTGTTTCCTGTATGAAACACAACCAACGAAGAGGGAGAAAAAAAGGTCATATATTAACCGACAACTGTCTGTCTCTGAGCCAACAACGCATGGTCGATTACCTCAACCTCACCCCATCTAGTCAATATTACATTCAATAGTTTTCAATATTAATTCAATAGTCAATGTTGACTGACTGAATACTCTATTTTTACTCTAATCCCATCCATCGCCATAACCTTCATCTAAACTATGTGTATAAACAATTGAGTATTGATGCATTTATTTTCAAAGAATCATCTAAATTCATTTCTGTATAATATCTCTTTTATGGTGGTGTTTATTATCCCCTCTCTCTTCTGCAGCGGTTGTAATAGCAGGGTTACGTAACAACTACATCTGCTGTTATCATGGTAACGAGAGAATAAAACATCCTCTGCAATCTGCCGGGCAGCTGCAGAAGACTTCAGAGGGAATGTGGAATGACTCTCAGGCTGGCATGAATCAAATATCATACCCAGGTAACATCCCAAATGGCACCCTATTCCCTATTAAAGTGCACTACTTTAAACCAGAGCCCTATTCCCTATTAAAGTGCACTACTTTAGACCAGCGCCCTATTCCCTATTAAAGTACATTCCTTTAGACCAGTGCCCTATTCCCTATATAGTGCACTACTTTAGACCAGAGCCCCTATTCCCTATATAGTACACTACTGTTGACCAGAGCCCTATTCCCTATATATATATATAGTGCACTACTGTTGACCAGAGCCCTATTCCCTATATAGTACACTACTGTTGACCAGAGCCCTATTCCCTATATAGTGCACTACTGTTGACCAGAGCCCTATTCTCTATATAGTGCACTACTGTTGACCAGAGCCCTATTCCCTATATAGTGCACTACTGTTGACCAGAGCCCTATTCTCTATATAGTGCACTACTGTTGACCAGAGCCCTATTCCCTATATAGTGCACTACTGTTGACCAGAGCCCTATTCTCTATATAGTGCACTACTGTTGACCAGAGCCCTATTCCCTATATAGTGCACTACTGTTGACCAGAGCCCTATGGGCCGACACAATCAAACAATTAACAGGCTGGCTCAGAATGTGTTAAAACAGAAATAACGTCAGCTCATCTAGCGAGATGATTATCACATGCTGGGTATTTCCCAACCCGTAACTTCACACATCATGATCACAGTCAGTCTGTACTTTCTTCCTGCCTCAGCCTACCAGTCTGACTCAGAACAACACTTCACATATATTTCAACCACTAAACACCTACTGAAACTACAGTCATTATCACATCTCTGTACTAGAGGTTTCATATGAGGATATCTCCACAGTATTATGTCTCTGCAGTTCAGGTTTTAGATATATATATTATATTATATATATTACATTTTTTATTTAACTAGGCAAGTCAGTTTTAAGGACAGACGTTCCGCTAGCGGAACCCCGTTCCGCCTGCGGAACCCCTAGCCAACAGCCAATGGCATCACACGGCGCGAAATACAAAACCAACTAAAATACCACATTTCAATTTTCTCAAACAATCAACTATTTTACACCATTTTAAAGATAAGACTCTTGTTAATCTAACCACATTGTCCGATTTCAAAAAGGCTTTACAGCGAAAGCAAAACATTAGATTATGTTAGGAGAGTACATAGACACAAATAATCACACAGCCATTTTCCAAGCAAGCATATATGTCACATAAACCCAACCCACAGCTAAATGCAGCACTAACCTTTGATGATCTTCATCAGATGACACTCCTAGGACATTATGTTATACAATACATGCATGTTTTGTTCAATCAAATCATATTTATATCAAAAAACAGCTTTTTACATTAGCATGTGATGTTCAGAACTAGTATACCCATCGAAAACTTCCGGTGAATTTACTAACTTACTCATGATAAACGTTCACAAAATACATAACCATTTTTTAAAGAATTATAGATACAGAAATCCTTTATGCAATCGCTATGTCCGATTTTAAAATAGCTTTTCGGCGAAAGCACATTTTGCAATATTCTGAGTAGAAAGCTCCGCCATCACAGGCTAGCTAATTTGACACCCACCAAGTTTGGTGCTCACTAAACTCAGAATTACTATTAGAAAAATTGGATTACCTTTGCTGTTCTTCGTCAGAATGCACTCCCAGGACTTCTACTTCAACAACAAATGTTGTTTTGGTTCCAAATAATCCATAGTTATCTTCAAATAGCTCCGTTTTGTTCGTGCGTTCAGGTCACTATCCGAAGGGTGACGGGCGAGCGCATTTCGTGACAAAAAAATTCAAAATATTCCATTACCGTACTTAGAAGCATGTCAAATGCTGTTTAAAACCCATTTTTATGCTATTTTTCTCGTAAAATAGCGATAATATTCCAACCGGGCGACGTTGTATTCATTCAAAGGCTGAAAGAAAAAAATGAAGTAGTCTCGTGGACGTGCATCTCCAGTGTCACTGTCCCCAGGCTGACCACTCACAAATTCTCCTGCTGTTCTTCGCCCAGAGACTGCAGACACCCCATTCCACTTTCTGGCGCCTTCTGAGAGCCAATGGAAGAGTTAGAAAGTGTCACGTTACAGCAGACATGCTGTAATGTCGATAGAGATGCAACAGAAGGACAACAAATTGTCAGACAGGGCACTTCCTGTATGGAATCTTCTCAGGTTTTGGCCTGCCATATGAGTTCTGTTATAGTCACAGACACCATTCAAACAGTTTTAGAAACTTTAGAGTGTTTTCTATCCAAATCTACTAATTATATGCATATTCTCGTTTCTGGGCAGGAGTAGTAACCAGATTAAATCGGGTAGGTTTTTTTTATCCAGCCGTGAAAATACTGCCCCATCCCAAAGAAGTTAAGAACATATTCTTATTTACAATGACCTAGGAACAGCAGGTTAACTGCCTTGTTCAGGGGCAGAATGACAGATTTTTACCTTGTCAGCTCGGGGATTCGATCCAGCAACCTTTCAGTTACTAGTCCAACGCTCTAACCACTAGGCTACCTGCAGCCCAACGCTCTAACCACTAGGCTACCTGCAGCCCAACGCTCTAACCACTAGGCTACCTGCAGCCCAACGCTCTAACCACTAGGCTACCTGCAGCCCAACGCTCTAACCACTAGGCTACCTGCAGCCCAACGCTCTAACCACTAGGCTACCTGCAGCCCCAACGCTCTAACCACTAGGCTACCTGCCCCCCAACGCTCTAACCACTAGGCTACCTGCCGCCCAACGCTCTAACCACTAGGCTACCTGCCGCCCAACGCTCTAACCACTCGGCTACCTGCCGCCCAATGCTCTAACCACTAGGCTACCTGCCTCCCAAAGCATTCTCACGTAGGCATTCCTCTTGTCCAGATGGGATAGGGCAGTGTGCAGTGCGATGGCGATTGCATCATCTGTGGATCTATTGAGGCGGTATGCAAATTGTAGTGGGTCTGGGGTGGCAGGTAGGGTGGAGGTGATATGATCCTTGACTAGTCTCTCAAAGCACTTCATGATGACGGAAGTGAGTGCTACGGGGCGATAGTCATTTAGTTCAGTTTTTTTTGTTCTTTCCTTTCTTGGTTACAGAAACAATGGTGGACATCTTGAAGCATGTGGGGACAGCAGACTGCGATAGGGAAAGATTGAATATGTCCGTAAACACTCCAGCCAGCTGGTCTGCGCATGCTCTGAGGACGCGGTTAGGGATGGAGTTTGGGCCGGCAGCCTTGCGACGGTTAACACGCTTTGATATCTTACTCACGTCGGCCACAGAGAACGAGAACCCACAGTCCTTGATAGCGGGCCGCGTCGGTGTCACTGTGTTATCCTCAAAGCGGGGCGAAGGTGTTTAGCTTGTCCGGGAGCAAGAAGTCAGTGTCCTTGACGTGGCTGGTTTTCCCTCTATAATCCGTGATTGCCTGTAGACCCTGCCACATAGGCCTCCTGTCTGAGCCGTTGAATTGCGACACCACTTTGTCTCTGTTTTGCCTGTTTGGTTGCCTTACGGAGGGAATAATTATACTGTTAGTATTCAACCATATTCAGTCACCTTGTCGTGGTTAAATTCAGTTGGTCGCGCTTTCATAAAGTCATCTACAGACCATCATAATGTCCTCTATAGACCATCATAATGTCCTCTACAGACCATCATAATGTCCTCTACTGACATCATAATGTCCTCTACAGACCATCATAATGTCCTCTACAGACCATCATAATGTCCTTTACAGACCATCATAATGTCCTTTACAGACCATCATAATGTCCTTTACAGACCATCATAATGTCCTTTACAGACCATCATAATGTCAGACCATCATAATGTCCTTTACAGACCACAATAATGTCCTCTACAGACCATCATAATGTCAGACCATCATAATGTCCTTTACAGACCATCATAATGTCCTCTACAGACCATCATAATGTCTTCTACAGACCATCATAATGTCCTCTACAGACCATCATAATGTCCTCTACAGACCACAATAATGTCCTCTACAGGCCATCATAATCTCAGACCATCATAATGTCCTGTACAGACCATCATAATGTCTTCTACAGACCATCATAATGTCCTCTACAGACCATCATAATGTCCACAGCAGGCTGGCTGGGAACCAGGGTTCCCTGGATGGGTGAGACGAGGCGGGGTGAAAGGCGGATTGTTGGCGGGTAGAGCCAAGGCGGGGGGCAAGAAGGATTGTTGGCGGGTAGGGCTGAGGCGGGGGGCAAGAAGGATTGTTGGCGGGTAGGGCTGAGGCGGGGGGCAAGAAGGATTGTTGGCGGGTAGGGCTGAGGCGGCGGGCAAGAAGGATTGTTGGCGGGTAGAGCCAAGGCAGGGGGCAAGGCGGATTGTTTGCGGGTAGGGCTGAGGCGGGGGGCAAGAAGGATTGTTGGCGGGTAGAGCCAAGGCGGGGGGCAAGAAGGATTGTTGGCGGGTAGGGCTGAGGCGGGGGGCAAGAAGGATTGTTTGCGGGTAGGGCTGAGGCGGGGGGCAAGAAGGATTGTTGGCGGGTAGGGCTGAGGCGGGGAGCAAGAATGATTGTTGGCGGGTAGGGCTGAGGCGGGGGGCAAGAAGGATTGTTGGCGGGTAGGGCTGAGGCGGGGGGCAAGAAGGATTGTTGGCGGGTAGGGCTGAGGCAGGGCGTAAGGTCAGTACGTGACTAAACATCTTACTTCCTCTTTGGAACGTCACGGCTGCACAAATATATCCTGCTTTGTGTCTACACACACACACACACACACACACACACACACACACACACACACACACACACACACACACACACACACACACACACACACACACACAGACACACAGACACACACACACACACACTGTTTTGGCAGCTGCTAAGCTTCAGTCAGTTGCATTATTGCCTCACCGTCCAGCTAAGCTTCTGTTGGAAATGAATTCAGACCTGCCTTGGGTGGAATGACAAAACAAATACTTTTGTTTTGTCCCTCCCTCCTGTCACCCACCCACACCTTTATCTGTTGGAGAGCACTGGAATTCTACATTAGAATTCATGAAACTTTATTGCCCTTTTAAGAACCTTTTATGCACATGTTCTGAATTTTACACACGGGGTGTATTCAGTGATAAGTTTTTCAGACATATTCGAATAGGCAAATTATTAACATATTTAATATTTAGTTTATTGAGTGACTGGTGTATTTAACGGTTCATTAATAATTTATTTTCATAGCCTACCCACCCACTTACCGATAGTTAACATTAAAAGGCATCAGAATGATGTGATGTTGTAGTGCCTCTTATAACGTACTTGGATAAAGTGGGCTATCCGGTTATACTCCCATTTCACAAGTCTGGAAATCCCCACATCTACTGTATAGCGTTTACTGGAACAGCCTGTACGCTGTGCAGAAGACAGAGATCACCGCCCTGTTGTTTACTGTAGCCTATACGAAGATCAACGGTTAGAATATGAATTTGCACACTGAAAAGCTGACGAAAAAAAAAAAAAACCTTTTCAGCTTTTGCATGCTCATGTATATTCATTAGCAGAATTAGGCTGCTGGTAACGACGGGCTACGGTTTTGTATGACGCGGAGCGCCTACGGGATATACATGTGGATGTGTTAATTTGTTGCAGCTACTGAACGATTGTGCCCAATAAAGTCGGGATTTAGGGAATATTTTACGCATCGAAAGTGTCTGGCTGTAGTTGGGAAAAATGCACCTTCGAATATTTCCAACATTCCAATAGTAACCTTTTCCATTATATTTCTCAATCAAATCATGTTGATATTCAAGAAAATGTTGTGTTGTAACACACTATTGGGTTCTAACAAAGCCTCAACAGAGTGCAGTATGGTATCTTTAATACCTTTCTCTAATGCACAAAACACACTGTCCTCTCTGCCACAATATCCAGCATATTTCGAGTCGAATGTTCTTTACAAAGAGGATATTTATCTTGGATATCTTTTCCGTTTTAACTTGAATCAGAAGGCAACAATAATACGGTTCCCGTCTATCCCCACCCCCCGGATCTGGCTGTGGCTGGTTGGTTGTAACCTTCTTGGCAAAGGTTCAAGTAGTGATTAAATAAATAAATAAAATGGGTGCGACAGAGACTGGTGTGATTGAGCATGCGCCTGAGGGGGAGGGGGGGGGCGCCGTCGAAGAATGAAGTGAATAGAATGTTGCCGGTGACGTCACCGCTCCACACCGGGACCGGGCTGAGCGGAGGGTCTGGGCAGTGAGAGAGACGGATAGAGGACGCGTCAGACGTAGTAGCCTTAAAAAAAAAAAAAAAACATCCTCCCTGCTGTCATCAACTTCTGTTTGTAACTTAATTGTTTGTTGCTATAGTCAGGAGACAGACGGAGAGGAGTAGAGGACGTCATTTTTTCTTTTTGAGAAACGGAAGGACCTAACTGTGTTTAATTTCTAAAAAGGACTAGGAGATATCGACACACACAAGAGACCTGGGTTAGAGAGAGATTTTAAGGTCCGTTTTTCGGTGAAAGGGAAGCTATGTCGTCCGCGACGGTAGCTGCTTCAAGAAGGCAGTCTTGTTATTTATGCGACCTGCCCCGCATGCCCTGGGCTATGATCTGGGATTTTACCGAGTCCATCTGCAGGGGTTGTGTCAACTACGAAGGAGCGGACCGGATCGAGTTTGTGATTGAGACAGCCCGGCAGCTGAAACGGGCTCACGGTTTACAGGAGGGGAGGTCTCCGGGGCCCGCTAAACAGCAGCAGCTCTCGGGGAAAGAAATTCATGCTAATCACCACGGGTCTGGAGGAGACAACGGTTCCCGACCACCTCAGCCCCTTGACCGCTACCCCCTCTCCACCTCGGACCGTCCTCCGCGGCTGGGGCCAGAGTACCAGTCTGGGAGACAGGCTAACGGAATTCCTGTACCTAATGGATTTCCTAAACCGGACGATCCACCAGAGCTTAACCGGCAGAGCCCAAACCCGCGCAGGAATAACACGGTTCCTCCTAATCTAGTGCCTTTGGTGAACGGGAACATGTCCTCCGTGCACGCCGTTAACGGCCGACCGATGGGACACCCGGGGTCCGGTTTGATGGCTGGTAGCCCCAACGGGCACGGCGGTAAACGTCCGGTCTCGTTCTCCAGCATCGAGCAACACGAGAAGGATAAGCACAGACCGGACAGCCTGACACCGGAGATAGAGAACCACAAACAGAGGACGGATGACTGGGTGAACAAGGGGAAAACGGTCAGGGACTTAATGGCTCTCCATACTTTCGACAACCGGTTCAAGAAGGATCCAGCTGCCATGCAACAGAGGGCGATGGGCTATGAGCAACAACACAACGCCGCAGCTTCTAAATCAGGTTGGTAACTGGCTGACTGGCTGGCTGGCTGGCTGGCTGGGGTTGTTTTTCCCATTAAATGGAGCAGTACAGTAACCTAGCCTGCATACAGCCTAGAGATAATTCTGCATGTTAATTAACGTTTTGCAACATACTTATTACACTTCAATTAAAATATATTTAGCAATTTTCTCATGACACAAGTCGTGCGTAGCCTAATATGCTTCAGCCAACTGAAAGTATTTTACGCAGCATTACCATTCAAATGAAGTAGATAAGATCACATTTGCAAACACAGCCACGAGTCATGCTGTACATTTTTTTTATATGCATATGAATGCCTTTTTGTTGTTGTTGTTGTTTGTGTTTATTTTATGTGTTTTTATTGAACTAGGTTCCCCTGGTTAAATAAAGGTTAATATTATTTTTTTTAAATCATAGAAAAATGACCCCTACTTCTGAATAAGATAGTGTTGTTTGTTTTGTATTATTTTAGCGTTGTGCAACAAGGGAAGTGCGTTTTTCTTCTCAGTATTAATCAGCATGTTGTGTCTAGCTAACTCAGCCTTCTTCATGTTTAACCCTTTCCTTCCTTCAGACAGGGGAAAACACCCGCGGACTATGAAGAGGAAAGCATCGCCGGAACCTGAGGGGGAGAGAGAGGGAACAGCCTCCAAGCATAACGGAGAGGACAGACAGCAGTGGTTACCGGGTCCACCATCTGACCGTGACGGACATAAAATGACCCCGGGACCGCCACCAAGTTTCTCCTCCGTCCCCACCAATACCATATCCCCCCACTCACGCACTACCCCACCGGAAGCTGCGCAGAACGGCCAGTCCCCCATGGCGGCGCTGATCCTCGCGGCAGACAACGCCGGTGGTGGCGGGAACAGCTCGCCCAAAGACGGTAACCAGGTCCACTCCACCACGCGCCGCAACAGCAGTAGCCCTCTCTCGCCCTCATCCATGAACCAAAACCGGCGACTTGCGCAGGGGAGAGATGGTACTGGTGGCGCGGGGACAACTCACGTATCAGGAGGAGGTATGGACCAAGGGCACGGACCTCAAAGCATTCCAGACTCGTCAGTACCCGGGAGCGTACCTCTCTGCTGCACGCTCTGTCACGAGAGGTTAGAGGACACGCATTTTGTTCAATGTCCGTCGGTACCCTCGCACAAGTTCTGTTTCCCGTGCTCGCGGGAGAGCATCAAACAGCAAGGGGCCACCGGGGAGGTGTACTGTCCCAGCGGGGAGAAGTGTCCGTTGGTCGGCTCTAACGTACCGTGGGCTTTCATGCAAGGAGAAATCGCTACCATCCTTGCAGGGGACGTCAAAGTAAAAAAAGAGAGGGATCCTTGATTTCCATTTTCAACATGGGGAAGGGATTGTTGGGGGAGGGGAAAGTACAAATAAAACGATATAAATATAAAAATACCACATACCTACTGCATATCATCCAAGCAAACTAATGGACTATGTACATAGTGGACCCAAACCGAAGGGACTACTGGTATACTTCAGTAAAACATGACTGTATCATTTTTAGATTTTTGGAATACAATGTGTTTGTATATTTTTGAAGATAAAGGTATGTAATCATAAAAAATAAAAAAAAAGGACTCTCTTGGTCCCTCTTTGTTGATGTACTTCTAAGTTTACATCTCAAATGGAACCCTCTTCCCTATGTAGTGCACTACTTTTCATGTAATGGAGTAGTGCTATATGTAAGGTACAGGGTGGCATTTGGGACGTGACCTGTCTGATAGCAGTTCCTTTTCAAAACGTAGAATGTAACTGATGATGACTAGTCTCTCTCTCTGTAAGCACTTAGCAACCAACTGAAATTATTTAACTGTAATGTGTATGCACTTGTTTAAAAAAAATAATAATAATTGCCAAATACAATTTGTGATCTTGTATGAAGAACTAAGTGTCTGAGGCTGCTTTCTTTAAACGATAACGTTGAGCTGCCACTCTGTGAAGTGGATAAATAGCATGTTATTGTTATATAAAAGTGGTTGTTCCGCAATTTACATACAAGTGTAGTGACACGCTGATCTGGCATGGCAGTCTACGCACACTGCTGCCAAACTAGAATTGCAACGCAGCATGTTTTCTGTATTCTGCACAAGGACAAAACTTGTTCAGACTAAGTTCAGATAACAGAGTAGACAAGTACACATTTCTCTCTAGGACATACTGCTCCAACTACACCGATCCTCTCAGTAGTCAATCCTCTCTCTGACATCCTGTTCTAAGTATCTTTCAGTTGGTATTTGCTGATGATGCAGCTTGTTTCCTCATATGCCTTGAGCAATGACCTTCTTCTGTGGAACACGTGCTTGATAATAACCTAGGCAGTTATGTCTGTTCATCTACAATGTCAGCACGTGTCCCAGTGTTGGAATCGATCTGTGGTCTGATCTGATGTTTGTTTGTTCAGCAGTCAGCAGCACATGGTATGATATGTCCCCAATGGGACCTTATTTCCTGTAGTGCTCTACCATTGGGCCCTGGTCAAAAGTAGTGCATTATATAGGGGATACAGTACCATTTGGGATGCAGACATGTACAGTATACTGAGGAAGCATGCAAGTTATTCAGTCAGTCGGTCAGAGAGAAGGGGGTGGAGTCGGACAGAGAGAAGGGGGTGGAGTCGGTCGGAGAGAAGGGGATGGAGTCGGTCAGAGAGAAGGGGGTGGAGTCGGTCGGAGAGAAGGGGGTGGAGTCGGTCAGAGAGAAGGGGGTGGAGTCGGTCGGAGAGAAGGGGGTGGAGTCGGTCGGAAAGAAGGGGGTGGAGTCGGTCAGAGAGAAGGGGGAGGAGTCGGTCAGAGAGAAGGGGGTGGTGTCGGTCAGAGAGAAGGGGGTGGAGTCGGTCGGAGAGAAGGGGGAGGAGTCGGTCAGAGAGAAGGGGGTGGAGTCAGTCGGAGAGAAGGGGGAGGAGTCGGTCAGAGAGAAGGGGGTGGAGTCGGAGAGAAGGGGTAGGAGTCGGTCAGAGAGAAGGGGGTGGGGTCGGTCGGAGAGAAGGGGGTGGAGTCGGTCGGAGAGAAGGGGGTGGAGTCGGTCGGAGAGAAGGGGGTGGAGTCGGTCGGAGAGAAGGGGGTGGAGTCGGTCGGAGAGAAGGGGATGGAGTCGGTCAGAGAGAAGGGGGTGGAGTCGGTCGGAGAGAAGGGGATGGAGTCGGTCGGAGAGAAGGGGGTGGAGTCGGTCGGAGAGAAGGGGACGGAGTCGGTCAGAGAGAAGGAGACGGAGTCGGTCAGAGAGAAGGAGACGGAGTCGGTCAGAGAGAAGGGGACGGAGTCGGTCAGAGAGAAGGAGACGGAGTCGGTCAGAGAGAAGGGGACGGAGTCGGTCAGAGAGAAGGGGGTGGAGTCGGTCGGAGAGAAGGGGACGGAGTCGGTCAGAGAGAAGGGGATGGAGTCGGTCAGAGAGAAGGGGGAGGAGTCGGTCAGAGAGAAGGGGGTGGAGTCGGTCGGAGAGAAGGGGATGGAGTCGGTCAGAGAGAAGGGGACGGAGTCGGTCAGAGAGAAGGGGGAGGAGTCGGTCAGAGAGAAGGGGGTGGAGTCGGTCAGAGAGAAGGGGGTGGAGTCGCTGACTACAAATGCGTGCGTGCGTGATATAGGTCCTGAATGACTCAAAGAAACAGATTTGAAGCACATTTTTAGATGTTTTGAACAGAGATAGGCCTTAAATCAGAATAATTTCCCTGCATTGTTATTTTTAAACCAGTTATTTACATTTTGTTTAGAAAAACAAACAACTATTTTGAAAGCCTAGATGTACACATTCCTAACAACATCATAAAACGACTGAATTCGATAAAAATCTACCCCCCGAAATGTAACTTTATCCACATTTTATAAGTCGCTTACATTATAACTTAGTTATTACATTTACATTTTAGTCATTTAGCAGACGCTCTTATCCAGAGCGACTTACAGTATTGAATGCATACATGTTTTTTTTTTTCGTACTGGCCCCCCGTGGGAATCAAACCCACAACCCTGGCGTTGCAAACACCATGCTCTACCAACTGAGCCACACGGGACCTTAACATGATATACTCATCGCTAGACTATTTCCCACGTGTTACCAATGTTCGTCAACGTTTCTAATGTTACTGTCACATCGTGTGGCGACGCGGGACTAGAAAACATTCGCTTGTGTTTTCTGACAAACTCCTCTCTTTATCCATTCTTGTTTCTAAGTCAGTTAGTCTCGGTGTTAGTTAAACTTTAACTAACATCACAAACCTGCTCAACATAATCTTGGTTTTACGTTTAGTTAAAGAACATTTTACCACCTAATCTCTAACCTTATCTGCCCCCGCTCACTTTCTCAGCAGCGTAGTCAAAATAATTATGTTAATAAATAATATGTTCTCTCTCTTTTGGCTCAGTGTCATTCGGCCCTACAGCAGGATTCTGTTAGTAAACTAATGGAGACCTTTGAACCCTGTAATCGTTGATATTCTTGTTGGTCTCTCTCTCTCTCTCTCTCTCTCTCTCTCTCTCTCTCTCTCTCTCTCTCTCTCTCTCTCTCTCTCTCTCTCTCTCTCTCTCTCTCTCTTCTCTCTCTCTCTCTCTTCTCTCTCTCTCTCTCTCTCTCTCTCTCTCTCTCTCTCTCTCTCTCTCTCTCTCTCTCTCTCTCTCTCTCTCTCTCACTAACCATTGATCAACCTGAGCCCTGGCTAGGGACAAAGATGTGCCAGGAAAGTCAAGACAAAACCAGCTGGACCCCATATCAGTCAAACCAAAAGACCAACTAATCAGGAAAATATTGTCAGTTTCCATGGAACAACAATAACAGATCAATTGGTTTATTGACTGAGGAGAAATAACCTTGCTAGTCAGGTTGAGTGACAAGTCACTTTGAGGTTGCGGTTGAAGAGATAGGTGATTTATCATTAGGACAGCATACAGACATACAGACCCAGGTAAAGTTGTAAATATTTTATGGAAGCTACATCTCAGAGATCTTTATCTGTAGTCTACACTAAAGTACTACACTACCACTTCTACTACAGTAGGTGTGTGTGTGTGTGTGTGTGTGTGTGTGTGTGTGTGTGTGTGTGTGTGTGTGTGTGTGTGTGTGTGTGTGTGTGTGTGTGTGTGTCTGTGTGCGTGCGTGCGTGCGTGTGTGTGTGTATGCCCTCGGCCTGAATTACAGCACGTCTTGTTCCTTGGATCAAAAGTCAAGTTGTTTTACAGGCCATGTTCTGACTGGAAAGAATAAGTTCTGGTAGCTGAGAGGATACAGTAAGAGAGAAGGAGAGAGAGAGAGATCGAGGGAGATAAGGAGAGAAAGAGAGAGGGAGAGAGATAGAGAGAGAGAAGGAGAGCGATAGAGGAGAGAGATAGAGAGAGAGAAGGAGAGAGCGAGAGAGGGAGATAAGGAGAGAAAGAGAGAGGGAGATAAGGAGAGAGATAGAGGGAGAGAGATAGAGAGAGAGAAGGAGCGAGCGAGAGAGGGAGATAAGGAGAGAGATAGAGGGAGATAAGGGGAGAGATAGAGGGAGAGAGAGAGGGAGAGAGCAAGAGGGAGATAAGGAGAGAGATAGAGGGAGAGAGATAGAGAGAGAGAAGGAGAGAGCGAGAGGGAGAGCGATAGAGAGAGAGAGAGAGGGAGATAAGGAGAGAGATAGAGGGAGAGAGATAGAGAGAGAGAAGGAGAGAGCGAGAGGGAGAGAAAGAGACAAATATAAATGGACAGAGGCATGCCAAAAGCAGAATCTGGTCCACATGTCTCCGGTATAGCCTCTGCCTCTGCCTCTGTCTCTGTCTCTGTCTCTGCCTGTGTCTCTGTCTCTGTCTCTGCCTGTGTCTCTGTCTCTCTCTCTCTCTCTCTCTCTCTCTCTCTCTCTCTCTCTCTCTCTCTCTCTCTCTCTCTCTCTCTCTCTCTCTCTCTCTCTCTCTCTCTCTCTCTCTCTCTCTCTCTCTCTCTCCTCTTTCAGTATAAGTGAATGTGCTGGTTAATTTTAGGCCTGTCAATGGAAACCAGGTCACAGCAGGCAGACAGTGTTGAATCGAGGACACGCTCCAATCAGCCTCTTTTTACATCAATCACACGATCCCTTTGGAGTTACTTGAGGCCTGGCCGTGTCTCCTGAGAGACTAGTCATAACGGCTTGTCTTCTCTGAGGCCTGGCCGTGTCTTCTCTGAGGCCTGGCCGTGTCTTCTCTGAGGCCTGGCCGTGTCTCCTGAGAGACTAGTCAATAACGGCTTGTCTTCTCTGCAATGGGAGCTGTATGGAGTTCTAACGAGCAACAAGGTTACAGGCGTGGCTCTGAAGGCTGAATCCGTCTGAAGGATATAGAGAATTCCTTCTTTGATTGTTAGCATGGCTCCTTGGTGGGTTAGCTTTCACCTTCCTCAGAACTGTTATAGGTGGGTTAACCTACATCTTCCTGGTTGTAAGGTCTGCTATAGGTCGGTTAACCTACATCTTCCTGGTGGTAAGGTCTGCTATAGGTCGGTTAACCTACATCTTCCTGGTGGTAAGATCTGCTATAGGTGGGTTAGCCTACTTCTTCCTGGTTGTAAGGTCTGCTATAGGTGGGTTAGCCTACTTCTTCCTGGATGTAAGGTCTGCTGTAGGTGGGTTAGCTTACATCTTCATGGTGGTAAGGTCTGCTATAGGTGGGTTAACCTACATCTTCCTGGTGGTAAGGTCTGCTATAGGTCTGTTAACCTACATCTTCCTGGTGGTAAGGTCTGCTATAGGTCTGTTAACCTACATCTTCCTTGTTGTAAGGTCTGCTATAGGTTGGTTAACCTACATCTTCCTGGTGGTAAGATCTGCTATAGGTGGGTTAGCCTACATCTTCCTGGTTGTAAGGTCTGCTATAGGTGGGTTAACCTACATCTTCCTGGTGGTAAGGTCTGCTATAGGTCTGTTAACCTACATCTTCCTTGTTGTAAGGTCTGCTATAGGTTGGTTAACCTACATCTTCCTGGTTGTAAGGTCTGCTATAGGTGGGTTAGCCTACACCTTCCTGGTTGTAAGGTCTGCTATAGGTGGGTTAACCTACATCTTCCTGGTGGTAAGGTCTGCTATAGGTGGGTAAACCTACATCTTCCTAAGGTCTGCTATTGGCGGGTTAAATGAAATCAATAGAAATGTGTCAAATGCTCCTCACACAACTGGTGTACATTTTACTGTGAAATACTTGGTAACAAACTGGCGTCAGGGGCTAGAGCTCTGTAAGACTGATAAACAGGTAACAAACTAGCGTCAGGGACTAGAGCTCTGTAAGACTGATAAACAGGTAGCAAACTAGCGTCAGGGACTGGAGCTCTGTAAGACTGATAAACAGGTAGCAAACTAGCGTCAGGGACTGGAGCTCTATCAGACTGATAAACAGGTAGCAAACTAGCGTCAGGGACTGGAGCTCTGTAAGACTGATAAACAGGTAGAAAACTAGCGTCAGGGGCTGGAGCTCTGTAAGACTGATAAACAGGTAGCAAACTAGCGTCAGGGACTAGAGCTCTGTAAGACTGATAAACAGGTAACAAACTAGCGTCAGGGACTGGAGCTCTGTAAGACTGATAAACAGGTAGCAAACTAGCGTCAGGGACTGGAGCTCTGTAAGACTGATAAACAGGTAGCAAACTAGCGTCAGGGGCTGGAGCTCTATCAGACTGATAAACAGGTAACAAACTAGCGTCAGGGACTAGAGCTCTGTAAGACTGATAAACAGGTAGCAAACTAGCATCAGGGACTGGAGCTCTGTAAGACTGATAAACAGGTAGCAAACTAGTGTCAGGGACTAGAGCTCTGTAAGACTGATAAACAGGTAGCAAACTAGCGTCAGGGGCTGGAGCTCTATCAGACTGATAAACAGGTAGCAAACTAGCGTCAGGGACTGGAGCTCTGTCAGACTGATAAACAGGTAGCAAACTGGCGTCAGGGACTCTGAGGTAACTTCTTTACTGACCGTTCAGTCTCTATGTACACTCACAGGGTCCAACTCACTCAGAAAGCACAGTCACTCCATCATCTGCTCACTAACGCATCGTACGCACATCCATTTGTACTGAATCTACACACCCTCACGCCCCCTCACATACAAGCTGCTGCTACTTTGTTTAGGAAAGGGGGGGATACCTAGTCAGTTGTACATCTGAATGCATTCAACTGAAATGTGTCTTCCTCCTCTAACACAACCCCTCTGAATCAGAGAGGTGCAGGGGGGCTGCCTTAACAGAGATCCACGTCTTCAACACCTGGGGAACAGTGGGTTAACTGCCTCGCTCAGGGGGCAGAACGACAGATTTTTACCTTGTCTTCTCTGTGATTCGATCCAGCAACCTTTCGGTTACTGACCCAAACGCTCTTACCCGGTATCTTAAAATCCTTTGGCCTAGTCTCCTTCCCCCTATACATATCTACCTCCATCACTCCAGTATCCCTGTCTCCTTCCCCCTATACATATCTACCTCCATCACTCCAGTATCCCTGTCTCCTTACCCCTATACATATCTACCTCCATCACTCCAGTATCCCTGTCTCCTTACCCCTATACATATCTACCTCCATCACTCCAGTATCCCTGTCTCCTTCCCCCTATACATATCTACCTCCATCACTCCAGTATCCCTGTCTCCTTACCCCTATACATATTTACCTCCATCACTCCAGTATCCCTGTCCCCTTCCCCGTATACATATCTACCTCCATCACTCCAGTACCCCTGTCTCCTTCCCCCTATACATATCTACCTCCATCACTCCAGTATCCCTGTCCCCTTACCCCTATACACATCTACCTCCATCACTCCAGTATCCCTGTCCCCTTACCCCTATACATCCATCACTCCAGTATCCCTGTCCCCTTCCCCCTATACATATCTACCTCCATCATCCCAGTATCCCTGTCTCCTTCCCCCATACATATCTACCTCCATCACTCCAGTATCCCTGTCTCCTTCCCCCTATTCATATCTACCTCCATCACTCCAGTATCCCTGTCCTCTTCCCCCTATACATATCTACCTCCATCACTCCAGTATCCTTGTCCCCTTCCCCCTATACATATCTACCTCCATCACTCCAGTATCCCTGTCACCTTACCCCTATACATATCTACCTCCATCACTCCAGTATCCTTGTCCCCTTCCCCCTATACATATCTACCTCCATCACTCCAGTATCCCTGTCCCCTTACCCCTATACATATCACCTCCATCACTCCAGTATCCCTGTCACCTTACCCCTATACATATCTACCTCCATCACTCCAGTATCCCTGTCCCCTTACCCCTATACATATCTACCTCCATCACTCCAATATCCCTGTCCCCTTACCCCTATACCTCCATCACTCCAGTATCCCTGTCACCTTACCCCTATACATATCTACCTCCATCACTCCAATATCCCTGTCCCCTTACCCCTATACATATCTACCTCCATCACTCCAGTATCCCTGCACATTGTAGATATGGTACTGGAACTGACTCTGTATATATTATGGTATTAACTGACCCTGTATATAGTATGGTATTAACTGATCCTGTATATAGTATGGTATTAACTGACCCTGTATATAGTATGGTATTGACTGACCCTGTATATAGTATGGTATTAACTGACACTGTATATAGTATGGTATTAACTGACCCTGTATATAGCATGCCTACTTACTTATTGTGTTCTTCATATTTTTTCTAGTATTACATTATTATTGATTATTGCATTTTTGAGTTTTGCGTTTGCCAGAAAGGCATTTCACTGTGCTTGTGCATGTGACATTAAAAACTTGAAAATTTACACTACCAGTACCAGATCAACAACATATTTGAGATAGACATGTACATGAAGGCAGTGTAAAGTTTCATCACCTATTTAGCAGTGTTATGGATTTGGGAAAGAAGCAGTCTCTGAGCCTGTTGGTCCGAGAGCCGTTGTTCCGGTACCGTTTGCCGGACTGTAGCACAGTGAACAGTCTATGACTTGGGTGGCTGGAGTGTTTGGCAATCTTTATCTGACACCGCCTGGTATACAGGTCCTGGGTGGCAGTGAGCTCAGCTCCAGTGATGTACTGGGCTGTCCGCACCACCCTCTGTAGCGCTTTATGGTCATGGGTGGTGCATTTGCCATACCAAGCGGTGATGCAGCCAGTCAATATGCTCTCGATGGTGCAGCTGTATAACTTTTTGAGGATCTGAGGGCCCATGCCAAATATATTCAGTCTCCTGAGGGGGTAGAAATGCTGTCATGCCCTCTTCACGACGGGTATATGTAGGCCATATTAAGTCCTCTACAGCCCCGTCAATGTGTATAGGGGTGTGCTCTCCCCTCTTCCTCCTGTAGTCCATGATCAGCTCCTTGGTCTCACTGATGTTGAGGGAGAAGCTATTTGTCCTGGCACCACAATGCTAAGTCTCTGACCTCCTCCCTGTAGGCTGTAACATCACCGTCAGTGATCAGACCTACCACCGTCGTGCTGTCGGCAAAAGACAATGGTGTTGGAGTCGTGCTTGGCCACGCAGTCGTGGGTGAATAAGGAGTACAGGAGGGGACTAAGCACGCACCCCTGACGACCCCCCATGTTGAGGGTCAGGTGTTGTTGCCTACCCTCACCACCTGGGGTGGTCAGTCAGGAAGTCCAGGATCCAGTTGCAGAGGGAGGAGTTCAGTCCAAGGGTCCTCAGCTTGGTGATGAGCTTGGAGGAGGCTATTGTGTTAAACGCTGAGCTGAGCAGCATTCTCACATAGTTAATTCCCCTCTTGTCCAGGTGGGAGAGGGCAGTGGGAAGTACAATTGAGAATGCGACATCTGTGGATCTGTAAGGTGGTATGTGAATTGGAGTGGGTCCAGGTTGTATGGGATGATGGTGTTGATGTATGTCATGACCAGCCTTTCAACTTCCTAATTACAGATGTGAGTGCTACAGGGCAAAGTCATTTAGGCAGATTACCTTGGAGCTCTTGGGAACAGGGACAATGGTGGTCAGCTTGAAATATGTTGGGATTACAGACTGGAACAAGGAGAGATTGAAAATGTCCGTGAAGACACTTGCTAGATGGTCTGTTTATGCTTTGAGAACTCGCCCTGGTATTCCGTCTGGCCTTGAGAATGTTAACCTGTTTGGAAAAGTTTTACTCACATCGGCCATGGAGAGCAAGATCACACAGTCATCTGGAACAACAGGAACACGCAAGACTCAGTGTTGTATTCCTCGAAGCGAGCATAAAATGCATTCACAGCTGGGTTTGCCTTTGCAATCCATTCGAGTTTTAGCGGCCCTAGCGGGCAGGAGACATGTAGGTAGAAGCGAGGTAGAAGGTTTTAAGTCACCCAGGAGACGTGTAGGTAGAAGTGAGGTAGAAGGTTTTAAGTCGCCCAGGAGACGTGTAAGTAAAAGTGAGGTAGAAGGTTTTAAGTTGCCCAGGAGACGTGTAGGTAGAAGTGAGGTAGAAGGTTTTAAGTCGCCAAGGAGACGTGTAAGTAAAAGTGAGGTAGAAGGTTTTAAGTCGCCTAGGCGACGTGTAGGTAGAAGTGAGGTAGAAGGTTTTAAGTAGCCAAAGCGACGTGTAAGTAGAAGTGAGATAGAAGGTTTTAAGTCGCCCAGGAGACGTGTAGGTAGAAGTGAGGTAGGAGGGTTTAAGTCTCACAGGAGAAGTGAGGTAGAAGGTTTTAAGTCGCCCAGGAGACGTGTAGGTAGAAGTGAGGTATGAGGGTTTAAGTCTCACAGGAGACATGTAGTTAGAAGTGATTTAGGAGGGTTTAAGTCGCCCAGGACACGTGTAGGTAGAAGTGAGGTAGAAGGTTTTAAGTCTCCCCGCGTTAAAGTCTTCTCCCACCAGAAACGTTGCCTCTGGATGAGCGGATTCTTGTTTCTTTAAGGCCCCATACAGTTCGTTGAGTGACAAAGTGGTGTTGACTTGTGGAGGAATGTTGACAGCTGTGCTAATTACAGTTGAGAACTCTCTTGGTAGATAAAAGGGTCTGCAGCTAACCATGAGGTATTATATATCAGGTGAGCAAAAGCTCCAGATTTCCTTCACACTGGAAGCACCACACTAGTTGTTATTTATGATGAGGCACACCCCTTCTCCATTGGATTTGCCCGAGGCCGCCTTTTTCCAATCGTGCCGCTGCATGGAAAAACCACTAAGTTCTACGTACATAGAGTCATCCAGCCACGTCTTTGTAAGGCATGTAATATGGCCGTTTTTCAAGTCTCTCTGATGAGAGACTCTCGAACGAAGCTCATACATCTTATTCTCCAGTGACTGGACATTTCCTAATAGAACGGAGGGGAGTGCTGGTCAATTTTCTCTTAGTTTCAGTCTCACTAATTTTCTCTGCTGTGGTTCTGTGTCTATCTCTGTATCTTTCCATCCCTCCCTCCCTCTCTGATGTGGCCTGTGAAATAGAAATGAGGTCTCTCTGTCCTCTCTCTCTCTCTCTCTCTCTCTCTCTCTCTCTCTCCCCTCTCTCTCTCTCTCTCTCCCTCTCCCCCTATTTTTTCCAGACATCAAACCAAGGCTCTAATGTTTTTCTTTTAGATCTTGGAGTGCTGCCAAATCTGACAACTAGATCACGCAGAGAAAGAGAGAGAGGGAGAGAGAGAGAGAGAGAGAGAGAGAAAGAGAGAGAGAAAACAAAAGAAAGAATGCAGAGAGAAAATATGAGCAAGAGCAGAAGATTGGAGGGAGGGGGGAGCATGAAAGAGATAAAGAGGGAGAGAGAGGGAGGAAGAGAGAGAGAGGGCGAGAGAGGGAGAAGGCAAAAGGGCCTGTGAAAGCCCACTGCAGTCTGCAGCACAACTAGTCTCTCTCTCTCTCTCTCTCTCTCTCTCTCTCTCTCTCTCTCCCTCTCTCTGTCTTTTTGCTGAGGCAATACAACTCATCCTGCCTCTTAGCTAGCTCTTAAGAAGCTAGGCGATGAGAAGTGAGAAGATTGCCTGCAGGGTAATTACTAAATGGGAAGAGGGGGAAGCAGAATGCAGCAGAATAATCTACTGGGTTTTTTTTACGGGGTAGATCAGATGTTCAATATTGCAGATAGATTGTGGTTTCTATCAATGTAACTGTCAGCATCATTTCCAATCCCGCATACATACAGTACCAGTCAAAAGTTTGGACACATCTACTCATTCAAGAGTTTTGGGAGAGAATGCCAAGAGTGTGCAAAATCATCAATGAAAAGGGTGGCTACTTTGAAGAATCTGATTGTTTAACACCTTTTTTTGGTTACTACGTGATTCCATATGTGTTCTTTCATAGTTTTGATGTCTTCACTATTATTCTACAATGTAGAAAAATGTAAAAAATAAAGAAAAAACACTTGAATGTTGTGTTTACTTGATAGCTACCTACACAAATAGCTAGCTAGAACAAAGTGTTAATAAGATTAAAATTCATTAAAAAGATTTAAGAGCAATACAAATAAGTTGTCCAGTAGGCATCTACAGAGGGAGCTAAGAGCTGTGTTGTTAGTCATTTCCCAGCAACTTCAGTGTGTCCAAACTTTTGACTGGTACTGTGTATATAAAAATTATTTTGTGTGTGTCAATTTCAATCAACTCACCCAACTAAAACATGATTCAGTCTGTCTTGCAAGAATGAAGAACTGGACTGTACTGGTGAGAGGAGAGGAGAGGAGAGGAGAGGAGAGGAGAGGAGAGGAGAGGAGAGGAGAGGAGAGGAGAGGAGAGGAGAGGAGAGGAGAGGAGAGGAGAGGAGAGGAGAGGAGAGGAGAGGAGAGGAGAGGAGAGGAGAGGAGAGGAGAGGAGAGGAGCTAGCTACAGACACACAGACAGATCAGACAGGTATTTCATCTCCAGGGCATTATGCAGGTAACACCTACACATCAAATTGGTTAACTAGGACAGTGTTAATTAGGACAGTGTTAACTGGGCCCGTTAACTGAGACGGGCCAAGTATTGATTTAACTCTAAAAAGTATTAAACGCATAGATACTGGCCCAGCGTTGATTTAACTCTCAAAAGTATTAAACGCATAGACACTGGCCCAGAGTTGATTTAACTCTCAAAAGTATTAAAACGCATAGACACTGGCCCAGCGTAGATTTAACTCTCAAAAGCATTCAAACGCATAGACACCGGCCCAGTGTTGATTTAACTCTCAAAAGTATTAAAATGCATAGACACTGGCCCAGCGTTGATTTAACTCTCAAAGTATTAAAACGCATAGACACTGGTCCAGTGTTGATTTAACTCTCAAAAGTATTAAACGCATAGACACCGGCCCAGCGTTGATTTAACTCTCAAAAGTAATAAAACGCATAGACACTGGCCCTGAGTTGATTTAACTCTCAAAAGTATTAAAAAGCATAGACACCGGCCCAGAGTTGATTTAACTCTCAAAAGTATTAAAACGCATAGACACTGGCCCAGTGTTGATTTAACTCTCAAAAGTATTAAAATGCATAGACACTGGCCCAGAGTAGATTTAACTCTCAAACCTGTGGAACTGTATAGACACTGGGCCGGTGTAGATTTAACTCTCAAACCTGTGGAACTGTATAGACACTGGGCCAGTGTAGATTTAACTCTCAAACCTGTGGAACTGTATAGACACTGGACCAGTGTAGATTTAACTCTCAAACCTGTGGAACTGTATAGACACTGGGCCGGTGTAGATTTAACTCTCAAACCTGTGGAACTGTGTAGACACTGGGCCGGTGTAGATTTAACTCTCAAACCTGTAGCGTTATCTCATACTTACCAATCCATTCACTGTCTGCTCACAGCACCTTGTACTTACCAATCCGTTCACTGTCTGCTCACAGCACCGTACTTACCAATCCATTCACTGTCTGCTCACAGCACCGTACTTACCAATCCATTTACTGTCTGCTCACAGCACCGTACTTACCAATCCGTTCACTGTCTGCTCACAGCACAGTAGTTACCAATCCATTCACTGTCTGCTCATAGCACCTTGTACTTACCAATTCATTCACTGTCTGCTCACAGCACCGTACTTACCAATCCGTTCACTGTCTGCTCACAGCACCGTACTTACCAATCCATTCACTGTCTGCTCACAGCACCTTGTACTTACCAATCCGTTCACTGTCTGCTCACAGCACCGTACTTACCAATCCATTCACTGTCTGCTCACAGCACCTTGTACTTACCAATCCATTTACTTTCTGCTCACAGCTCCGTACTTAACCAATCCATTCACTGTCTGCTCACAGCACCTTGTACTTACCAATCCGTTCACTGTCTGCTCATAGCACCGTACTTACCAATCCATTTACTGTCTGCTCACAACACCGTACTTACAAATCCATTTACTGTCTACTTACCAGTCCAAAGGGCTGACTGGGCTTGTGAAAAATGCTAGTTATTTTCCAACTAACGTCATATACAAGAAACTATTTTTCACAGCGCAATATGCAAATACTGTCATTGCACCAAACAAGACAGTTGGCAATTCTTTCAAATATCTTTCAAATTGACCTGCATATTACAGACCGAAAATAATATATTTATTTTCCCTCCTTAATTAGGGAGAGGTTGACTACAGTACTACCAACCGTCTGTCAAAACAGGCAGGTTTGCATTTCTCAACACAACCTTTTCACTGAGGATCTGTGTGAACCAATCCACGGCTCAGACAAAGATACCTAAACCCTGATACACACCCACACTCTCCCCTGCTCTCCCTCTCTCTCCCCCTCTTTACACCTCTCTCCCCTGCTCTCCCTCGCTCTCCCCTCTCTCCCCCTCTTTCCCCTGCTCTCCCTCTCTCCCCCTCTCTCCCCTGCTCTCCCCCTCTCTCCCCTGCTCTCCCTCTCTCTCCCCCTCTCTCCCCTGCTATCCCTCTCTCTCTCCCCCTCTCTACCCCTCTCTCCCCTGCTCTCCCTCTCTCTCCCCCTCTCTACCCCTCTCTCCCCTGCTCTCCCTCTCTCTCCCCCTCTCTCCCCTCTCTCCCCTGCTCTCCCTCTCTCTCCCCCTCTCTCCCCTGCTCTCCCTCTCTCTCCCTCGCTCTCCCCTTCTCTCCCCTGCCCTCCCTCTTTCTCCTCTGCTCTCCCCTGCTCCCCCTATCTCTCCCCTGCTCTCCCTCTATATCCCCCTCTCCCCTGCTCTCCCTCTCTCCCCTTCTCTCCCCTGCTCTCCCTCTCTCTCCCCACTCTCCCCTGCTCTCCCTCTCTCTCCCCCTCTCTCCCCTGCTCTCCCTCTCTCTCCCCCTCTCCCTGGCTCTCCCTCTCCCCCCTCTCTCCCCCCTTTCTCCCCTGCTCTCCCTCTCCCCCCTTTCTCCCCTGCTCTCCCTCTCTCCCCCCTCTCTTTGCTGCTCTTCCTCTCTCCCTCTTTCTCCCTGTCTGTCCCTCTCTCTCCCTCTCTCCCCTATCTATCCTCGCTCCCCTGCTGTCCCTATCCACGACATGCAAGGCCAGGGTATTCAATCTGATGTGCCGACTTAAAAAGAAACAGCATGCAGTGTTGACGGCTAGGCGGCTAGCACACACACACACACACACACACACACACACACACACACACACACACACACACACACACACACACACACACACACACACTCGGCCATGTTATTCGTGTTATGCTCAGTGTTTTAGTGGGGCATAGGGCAGAACTTTCCAGAAGCAGCTGTGTGCTCTGTTTCCCTCTCCCTCCCTCCCGGCATGCTTGGCTCGATGCCCAGGCTTACTCAAACTCACATTCATCCAGAAATATCCTCCCTCCCTCCCCCTCTCTCCCTCTACCCGGTTTCTCTCCACTCCTCTCTCCCTCCCTCCTCCCGCTTTCCCCTCTCTCTCTCTCTTTCTCTCTCTCTGAACATATCCCATGGCTCAAACAGACAAGCTGAATGATGGGCTCGTTCTTCACACCACACAGAGAGAGTGAGGGAGTTGGAGAGAGTTTCACCCCGTCTGTACCTACACCCTTTACAGAGCACCAGATGCGACTACAGGAGATTATTAACAGGTTAACTTACAGTGGGGCAAAAAAGTATTTAGTCAACCACCAATTGTGCAAGTTCTCCCACTTAAAAAGATGAGGGAGGCCTGTAATGTTCATCATAGGTACACTTCAACTATGACAGACAAAATGAGAAATACAATTCCAGAAAATCACATTGTAGGATTTTTTATGAATTTATTTGCAAATTATGGTGGAAAATAAGTATTTGGTAATTAACAAAAGTTTATCTCAATACTTGTAGGAGAATATAACACAATAGATCTGGTAGAAGAAAATACAAATAAAAAATAAACCACCATCTTTGAAATGCAACAGAAAGGTCCCTGTTCCAGCCATCATTCTGGTTGTAATTCCGATGGTGTCCACAAGAGGGCAGCAGTGTATGTGCAAAGTATGAGCGAACTACATGACATTTAGTGTGATGTCACTCAGGTACATTTGGCCAAATCTTGAAGGAGACATTTGCATTGATATTACATTTTTCTGCAAGAATATCGTAAAATCTATGTCCTTGGACTTTGATTTAGCTTTTCCAGTATTAGTAGCCATATTATAAGTTCAAAATTTGCAAAACAACCAGTTTTCATAACTTCATAACTCTGAATATTCTCATAATTTTTGTCCAAAAGGTAAAGACATACTGTCGCAAAAGGTTAGTGCCTACATTTTGCGACATATACAGGGTTTCCGGATACTCCCGTAAAGCCCAGCTCATTGGCTATCTAGCTAGCTTTGTTTGACCCTGATTGATGCTTATTTGACAAAGATACAGTCGATCAAATTAACCTGTTTGGGCTAGGGGGCAGTATTGAGAATTTTGGAAAAAATATGTGCCCATTTTTACCTGCCTCCTACACCAACTCAGAAGCTAGAATATGCATATTATTGTTCAGGTTTGGATAGAAAACACCCTAAAGTTTCTAAAACTGTTTGAATGGTGTCTGTGAGTATAACAGAACTCCTATGGCAGGCAAAAACCTGACAAGGTTTCATGCAGGAAGTGGCCTGTCTGACAAGGAGTCGTGCGTCTTGCATCTGTTTATTGAAGAGTAAGGATCTTAGCTGTAATGTGACAATTCCCAGGGCTCCAATAGGGTCTCAGAAGCCGGGAAAATCCTGAAGGATGACGAGGCAGCCTCAGGCTGAAACAGATTATCACCTTATCCAAGTGGCCGATCAGAGGACCATTGAATGAGGCGCGTGCGCGATTAGCCCCCGTGGAGTATATTCATTAGGCTGTTTAGCTTATTGCAGATTCCCGGTCGGAATATTATCGCTTTTCTACGAGATAAATTGCATAAAAATTGATTTTAAACAGCGGTTGACATGCTTCGAAGTACGGTAATGGAATATTTAGAATTTTTTTGTCACGTTCTGCGCCATGCGCTCGACCGTGGGTTACCATTCTGATAGTGTCTAGAACGCACGAACAAAACGACGCTATTTGGATATAAAGATGGATTATTTGGGACCAAACCTACATTTGTTATTGAAGTAGAAGTCCTGGGAGTGCATTCTGACGAAGACAACAAAAGGTAATCAAACTTTTATAATAGTAAATCTGATATTGGTGAAGGCTAAACGTGCTGGGTGTCTAAATAGCTAGCCCTTGATGGCTGGGCTATGTACTTAGAATATTGCAAAATGTGCTTAATCCGAAAAGCTATTTTAAAATCGGACATAACGAGTGCATAGAGGAGTAATGTATCTATAATTCTTAAAATAATTGTTATGCTTTTTGTGAACGTTTATCGTGAGTAATTTAGTAAAATTGTTAGTAAATTCACCGGAAGTTTGGTGGGACGAATTCGTCCCACCTACGTAACAGCCACTGCTATCCTGTGGCGCGATTTTCAAAACCTTAAAAATCCTATTACTTCAATTTCTCAAACATATGACTATTTTACAGCCATTTAAAGACAAGACTCTCGTTAATCTAACCACACTGTCCGATTTCAAAAAGGCTTTACAACGAAAGCAAAACATTAGATTATGTCAGCAGAGTACCAAGCCAGAAATAATCAGACACCCATTTTTCAAGCCAGCATATAATGTCACCAAAACCCAGAAGACAGCTAAATGCAGCACTCACCTTTGATGATCTTCATCAGATGACAACCCTAGGACATTATGTTATACAATACATGCATGTTTTGTTCAATCAAGTTCATATTTATATCAAAAACCAGCTTTTTACATTAGCATGTGACGTTCAGAACTAGCATACCCCCCGCAAACTTCCGGGGAATTCGCTAACATTTTACTAAATTACTCACGATAAACGTTCACAAAAAGCATAACAATTATTTTAAGAATTATAGATACAGACCTCCTCTATGCACTCGATATGTCCGATTTTAAAATAGCTTTTTGGTGAAAGCACATTTTGCAATATTCTAAGTACATAGCCCAGGCATCACGGGCTCGCTATTTAGACACCCGGCAAGTTTAGCACTCACCATAATCATATTTACTATTATAAAAGTTTCATTACCTTTTGTTGTCTTCGTCAGAATACACACCCAGGACTGCTACTTCAATAACAAATGTTGGTTTGGTCCAAAATAATCCATCTTTATATCCGAATAGCGGCGTTTTGTTCGTGCGTTCCAGACACTATCCGAAATAGTAAAGAAGTGTCACGCGCATGGCGCAATTCGTGACAATAAAATTCTAAGTATTCCATTACCGTACTTCGAAGCATGTCAACCGCTGTTTAAAATCAATTTTTACGACATTTTTCTCCTAGAAAAGCGATAATATTCCGACAGGGAATCTCCTTTTCGGCAAACAGAGGAAAAAATCCCAAAGGCGGGGGCGGTCGGGGTCACGCGCATAAGCCAGTGTCCCTTGATCGGCCACTTGAGAAAGGCGATAATGTGTTTCAGCCTGGGGCTGGAATGACGACATTCTGTTTTTTCCCGGGCTCGGAGCGCCTATGGACGACGTGGGAAGTGTCACGTTAGAGCAGAGATCCTTAGTAAATGATAGAGATGGAAAAGAAGTTCAACAAATGGTCAGACAGGCCACTTCCTGTAAAGGAATCTCTCAGGTATTGACCTGCCATTTGAGTTCTGTTATACTCACAGACACCATTCAAACAGTTTTAGAAAATGTAGGGTGTTTTCTATCCATATGTATAAGTATATGCATATTCTAGTTACTGGGTAGGAGTGGTAACCAGATTAAATCGGGTATGTTTTTTATCCAGCCGTGTCAATACTGCCCCCTAGCCCTAACAGGATATACTACACCCCTGATGATATAGTGAAGTCTGGTTACGTTCTAGGATCTCTGAGGAATACAAACGAACATGATTTGACCGGTTGAAACAACATTTAGGGTTAGATTTTCACAGATTCCTTTCTTTGCAAATTGAACGAGTGGAAATACAAAATCAATCCTGCATGCTATATGGACCTTTTTACGATATGAAAAAGGATTTTATCTAACAAAACTACACTTCATGTTATCTCTGGAACCCTTTGGATGATAAATCAGAGCAAGATTTCAGAATGTAAGAACACATTTCACCTTCAGAGGTGAATTAATCAAACCTATTCCGGTGAAAAAAGTGTTTTGTTGTTAAGAGCTCTATTCAAACAATAGCATGGCATTTTTTTGCAGTAATAACTACTGTAAATTGGACAGTGCGGTTATATTAACAAGAATTTAAGCTTTCAGCCAATCTAAGACACTTATATGTATTGACATTTGTTGCTTCTCTAAAATCTGCAATGGTGACATAAGGCACTGCATGATTTACAACTGTCCCGTTATTAACAGGACGCCTATCCCTAAGTTAAGATCTCCTCTGTCCCAGGATCAGAGACCCAGTAACTCCAGACACAGTCTGTCTCTGACAGGTGGGTTCTATTATTAGAGCTGCTGGTTGATGTCAAGTGTATTACACAACTCACTGTAAAGAGGCATGGCATGGACTGACTGTGGAGAGGAGGTCTACAGACAGTTCTCCCTCTGTCCTGTTATCACTGGAGAGAAGGTCTACAGACACTTCTCTCTCTGTCCTGTTATCACTGGAGAGGAAAGGTGGGTGCCAACTATAGCGCCTCACCTCAGGATTTTCCAGATTTTCTCTCTCTCCTCCTCCTCTCTCTCTCTCTCCTCTCTCTCTCCTCCTCTTTATCTGTCCTCTTTATCTCTGCACATCTCTCCTATCGCTGCCTGTGAGCTTAAGTGCTTTCCAGGAAATCTACCGCACCCAGTGTCACAGGTAGGCTAAGAAGATCCTCAAGGACCTCAGCCACCCAAGCCACGGACTGTTCACACTGCTACCATGTAGAAGATCATCAAGGACCTCAGCCACCCGAGCCACGGACTGTTCACACCGCTACCATCTAGAAGATCCTCAAGGACCTCAGCCACCCGAGCCACGGACTGTTCACACCGCTGCCATCTAGAAGATCCTCAAGGACCTCAGCCACCCGAGCCACGGACTGTTCACACCGCTGCCATCTAGAGGGAGGAGACATTACAAGTGCATTAATGCTGGGACCAAGGGACAGTACCCTGACCTGGACCTAAGTCACTGTTACTAGCCGGCTACCACCCAGTATCCTGCCCTGGACCTTAGTCACTGTTACTAGCCTCCACCCAGCACCCTGACCTGGACCTAAGTCATTGTTACTAGCCAGCTACCACCCGGTACTCTGCCCTGCACCTTAAAGACTGCTGCCCTATGTACATAGTCATTAAACACGGGTAATTTTAATAATGTTTACATACTGTTTTACCCACTTCATATGTACACTACCATTCAAAAGTTTGGGGTCCATGTTTTTGAAAGAAAAGCAAATTTTTTGTCCTTCTAGGCAGAGTTGCAAAGAAAAAGCCATATCTCAGACTGGCCAATAAAAAGAAAAGATTAAGATGGGCAAAAGAACACAGACACTGGACAGAAGAACTCTGCCTAGAAGGCCAGCATCCCGGAGTCGCCTCTTCACTGTTGACGTTGAGACTGGTGTAATGACGGTGCCAGTTGAGGACTTGCGAGGCATCTGTTTCTCAAACTAGACACTCTAATGTACTTGTCCTCTTGCTCAGTTGTGCACCGGGGCCTCCCACTCCTCTTTCTATTCTGGTTAGAGACAGTTTGCGCTGTTCTGTGAAGGGAGTAGTACACCACGTTGTACAAGATCTTCAGTTTCTTGGCAATTTCTCGCATGGAATAGCCTTAATTTCTCAGAACAAGAATAGACTGACCAGTTTCAGAAGAAAGACTTCAATCAAACCTACAAATGCTGATGCTCCAGATACTCAACTAGTCTAAAGAAGGCCAGTTTTATTGCTTATTTAATCAGAACAACAGTTGTCAGCTGTGCTAACATCATTGCTAAAGGGTTTTCTAATGATCAATTAGCCATATTAAAATGATACACTTGGATTAGCAAACACAACGTGCCATTGGAACACAGGAGTGATGGTTGCTGATAATGGGCCTCTGGTCGCCTATGTAGATATTCCATTAGAAAAATCTGCCATTTCCAGCTACTGTAGTCATTTACAACATTAATGTCTACACTATATTTCTGATCAATTTGACATTATTTTAATGGACAAAAAAATGTGCTTTTCTTTCAAAAACAAGGACTATTTCTAAGTGACCCCAAACTTTTGATGTAACGAGCGTCGTTAAAAGGGGACCAAGACGGGGCGTGTGAAGTGATCATATTCACTTTTATTTAACTCTAAATCAACAAAACAACAAAACGACCGTAAACAGTCCTGTCTGGTGCAACATTCACAAAACAGGAAACAACCACCCACAAAACACAGGAAAAAACACCCCTACTAAATAGGACCTTCAATTAGAGGAAACGAGGAACAGCTGCCTCCAATTGAAGGTCAACCCAAGAAACTTAAACATAGAAATAGACACACTAGAATAAACATAGAAATATACTAACCTAGAACATAAACCAAAAACCCCGAAACACATAAAACAAACACCCCCTGCCACGCCCTGACCAAACTACAATACACAAATAACCACAAATAACCAAATGCATCTCAAACAAAAAACACCAAATTAACCCCAAATAAAGGGAGGGAAGGGAGGGTGGCTACCATCACCGACGGCCTCCATGCTATACCCCCCCCCCCCCCCCCCCCAATCCTCCAACTACGGAGGTGGCTCAGGCTCCGGCTTTAGTCCATATTCTAGCCTGCCCACCCCCCTTGAAAGCTCATGGCTGTTGACCACTGCAGAAGGCTCTGGGCTAAGGTGCATCGCTGGAGACCTCGGGCTGAGGCGCGTCGCTGGAGACCTTGGGCCGAGGCGCGTCGCTGGAGACCTCGGGCCGAGGCGCGTCGCTGGAGACCTAGGGCCGAGGCGCGTCTCTGGAGACTCAGGTTCCGGACTGTGGGCCGTCTCTGTCGGTTCCGGACTGTGGGCCATCTCTGTCGGTTCTGGACTGTGGGCCGTCTCTGTCGGTTCCGGACTATAGGACATCGCCGGAAGCACTGGACGGGGAACTGTCGCCGGAAGCTCTGGATGGGGCACTGTCGCCGGAAGCTCTGGACGGGGCACTGTCGCCGGAAGCTCTGGACGGGGAACTGTCGCCGGAAGCTCTGGACGGGGAACTGTCGCCAGAAGCTCTGGACGGGGAACTGTCGTCGGAAGCTCTGGACGGGGAACTGTCGCCGGAAGCTCTGGACGGGGACTGCGCACTGAAGGCCTAATGCGTGGGACTGGCTTTGGAGGTGCCAGACTAGTGACACGCACCACAGGGCTAGTGCGAGGAGCAGGAACAGGACGTACTGGACTGGGCAGGCGCACTAAAGGCCTGGTGCGTGGGGCTGGCTTTGGAGGCGCCAGAACCATAACACGCACCACATGGCTAGTGCGAGGAGCAGCAACAGGACGTACTGGACTGGGCAGGTGCACTAAAGGCCTGGTGCGTGGGGCTGGCTTAGGAGGCGCCAGGCTAGTAACATGCACCTCAGGGCTAGTGCGAGGAGCAGGAACAGGACGTACTGGACTATGGAGGCTTACCGGAGAGAAAGTGCGATAAGCAGGCACATGCTCACCACAATAAGCACGGGGAGTTTGCTCAGGGTTCACCCCTGGCCCAGCCAAACTACCCGTGTGCCCCCCCCAAAAGATTTATTGGGGCTGCCTCTCGTTCTTCCCTGGTAGGCTCCGATAACGTTCAATAACTTGCCATCAAGTCCAGTTTCTTCTCTCCATCCACTCCAATACCGACCAGGTGTCCATCTCTGCCCTGGCACACCGCTTGATCCAGTCATGGTGGGTGGTTCTGTAACGAGCGTCGCTAAAAGGGGACCAAGACGCACTTTTATTTAACTCTAAATCAACAAAACAACAAAACGACCAAAAAAAGTCCTGTCAGGTGCAACATACACAAAACAGGAAACAACCACCCACAAAACACAGTAAAAAACAACCCCTACTAAATAGGACCTTCAATTAGAGGCAACGAGGAACAGCTGCCTCCAATTGAAGGTCAACCCAAGAAACTTAAACATAGAAATAGACACACTAGAATAAATATAGAAATATACTAACATCGAACATACACCAAAAACCCCGAAACACATAAAACAAACACCCCCTGCCACGCCCTGACCAAACTACAATACACAAATAACCCCCTTTACTGGTCAGGACGTAACATTTGAACGGTAGTGTAATACCATATTCTAGTCAAGGCTCATCCTATATAACTACTGTTGTACACACCTTTTCTATTCATATACTGTCTATACACACCATCCTATATAACTACTGTCAACACACACCATTCTATATAACTAGTCTATGCTGTCTATGCACACCATCCTATATAACTACTGTCTATACACACCACCCTATATAACTACTGTCTAACACACCATCCTATATATCTACTGTCTATACTGTCTATACACACCATCCTCTATAACTACTGTCTATACTGTCTATACACACCATCCTCTATAACTACTGTCAATACCGTCTATACACAACATCCTGTATAACTACTGTCTGTACACACCATCCTATATAACTACTGTCTATATTGTCTATACACACCATCCTATATAACTACTGTCTATACTGTCTATACACACCATCCTGTATAACTACTGTCTATACTGTCTATACACACCATCCTATATAACTACTGTCTATACTGTCTATACACACCATCCTATATAACTACTGTCTATACACACCATCCTATATAACTACTGTCTATACACACCATCCTATATAACTACTGTCTATACACACCATCCTCTATAACTACTGTCTATGCACACCATCCTATATAACTACTGTCTATACTGTTTATACACACCATCCTCTATAACTACTGTCTATACTGTCTATACACACCATCCTATATAACTACTGTCTATACACACCATCCTATATAACTACTGTCCATACTGTCTATACACACCATGCTATATAACAACTGTCCATACTGTCTATACATACCATCCTATATAACTACTGTCTATACACACCATCCTATATAACTACTGTCCATACTGTCTATACACACCATCCTTTATAACTACTGTCTATACTGTCTATACACACCATCCTATATAACTACAGTCTATACACACTGCCCTATATAACTTCTGTCCATACTGTCTATACACACCATCCTGTATAACTACTGTCTATACACACCATCCGATATAACTACTGTCTATACTGTCTATACACACCATCCTGTATAATTACTGTCTATACTGTCTATACACACCATCCGGTATAACTACTGTCTATACACACCATCCTACATAACTACTGTCCATACTGTCTATACACACCATCCTGTATAACTATTGTCTATACACACCATCCTCTATAACTACTGTCCAAACTGTCTATACACATCATCCTGTATAACTACTGTCCATACTGTCTATACACACCATCCTACATAACTACTGTCCATACTGTCTATACACACCCTCCTCTATAACTACTGTCTATACACACCATCCTATATAACTACTGTCCATACTGTCTATACACATCATTCTATATAACTACTGTCTATACTGTCTATACACACCATCCTATATCACTAATGTCTATACTGTCTATCCACACCATCCTATATAACTACTGTCTATACTGTCTATACACACCATCCTACATAAGTACTGTCTATACTGTCTATACACACCATGCTAGTGTAACTACTGTCTATACTGTCTATACACACCATCCTATATAACTACTGTCTATACACACCATCCTATATAACTACTGTCTATATTGTCTATACACACCATCCTATAATAACTACTGTCTATACTGTCTATACACACCATCCTATATAACTACTGTCTATATTGTCTACACACACCATCCTATATAACTACTGTCTATACTGTCTATACACACCATCCTATATAACTACTGTCTATACTGTCTATACACACCATCCTATAAAACTACTGTCTATACTGTCTATACACACCATCCTACATAACTACTGTCTATACTGTCTATACACACCATCCTATATAACTACTGTCTATACTGTCTATACACACCATCCTATATAACTATTGCCTATACTGTCTATACAAACCATCCTATGTAACTACTGTCTATACTGTCTATACACACCATCCTATATAACTACTGTCTATTCTGTCTATACACACCATCTGTCACGTCCTGACCAGTATTTAGGTATTATTTGTATTGTAGTTTGGTCAGGACGTGGCAGAGGGTATTTGTTTTGGTTGGTTCAGGGTGGTTGGTTGTGTTTAGGGTGTGTGATTTGTTAGTTCTGGGTGTTGGGTATGTTCTAGGTTGTATTTTCTACGTTCTGTCTAGTTTAGTTTTTCTATGTTTAGGTTTGGGTGTGGACTCTCAATTGGAGGCAGGTGTTTCTATTTTCCTCTGATTGAGACTCCTATATATAGGTATGTGTGTGGGTTTGTTTAGTGTGGGAGATGATATGCTTTGTATAGCGGTGTGCCTTACAAGCCTGTTAGCCGTCGTCATTGTGTTTTTCTTGTGTACGTATTTTGTTTTCGGTTTTGCCTTCTTATCCAGTAATAAAGAAGATGAGTACACATAACCCCGCTGCGTATTGGTCCACTTTCTCCGACGATGATTTCTCTGTATCGTCTGACGACAAAGAGTGTTACACCATCCTATATAACTACTGTCTATACTGTCTCTACACACCATCCTATATAAATAACTACTGTCTATACACACCATCCTATATAACTACTGTCTATACTGTCTATACACACCATGCTAGTATAACTACTGTCTATACTGTCTATACACACCATCATTTATTACTACTGTCAACACACCATCCTAAGTAACTACTGTCTATATACACCATCCTATATAACTACTGTCTATACTGTCTATACACACCATCCTATATAACTACTGTCTATACACACCATCCTATATAACTACTGTCTATATTGTCTATACACACCATCCTATATAACTACTGTCTATACTGTCTATACACACCATCCTCTATAACTACTGTCTAAACACACCATCCTATATAACTACTGTCTATACACACCGTCCTATATAACTACTGTCTATGCACACCATCCTATATAACTACTGTCTATACTGTCTAAACACACCATCCTATATAACTACTGTCTATACTGTCTATACACACCATCCTATATAACTACTGTCTATACTGTCTATACACACCATCCTCTTTAACTACTGTCTAAACACACCATCCTATATAACTACTGTCTATACTGTCTATACACACCATCCTTCATAACTACTGCTGTACACACCTTTTCTATTCAAATACTGTCCATACTGTCTAAACACACCATTCACTTACATACTGTATATATTTATAATCTGGACTCTGGCCCCGAATTCTAATTTACTGCAACTCTATCCACAGTTGTATACTGTGTATTTAAAAACTATATACCTGGAGCTCATTCTAATATTTCTACTACTGTATATTACATTTAGTTACACTGTTTATCCTGTTGGGGCTCGGGGGCAGTATTGAGACATTTTGAAAAAAATATGTGCCCATTTTTAACTGCCTCCTACACCAACTCAGAAGCTAGGATATGCATATTATTAACACATTCGGATAGAAAACACTCTGAATTTTCTAAAACAGTTTGAATGGTGTTTGTAAGTATAACAAAACTCATATTGCAGGCAAAAACCTGTGAAAAATAGATTTAAAAAAAATGTGAATTTTGTGACTGTACTATTTAGTGTCATTGTTTTATAGATACCATAGTGAGAAAGGATTCATTTCGCAACACCTACGGCTTCCACTAGATGTCAACGATCTTTATAAAGTTGTTTGAAGCGTCTATGATAAACAGAGAGCAAATTAGAATCCAAGGAAGTTGACATGTCATCACTTCATTTTTTTGCGCCTGCGCATAAATCTGAGAAGCGTGAGTTTTCATCATTGTTTATCTAGACATAGGATAGGTTGTGTGAAAATATTACTGATGTTTAACCTTAAAAATGGACCAAAAGATTAATGCTAAACAACATTTGACATGTTTGAACGGACGTAAATAGATTATTTACTAGGTTTTTTTAGCTTTTCGGCGTGATTTTACACTCCCCCCACCACGTTTTGTGGGAGCATAATGAACGCTAAGTACTTGGTGTTATTTGGACATAAATTATGAACTTTGTCAAAAGAAACCACATTTGTTCCGGACCTGGGATGCCTTCCGGACCTGGGATGCCTGCCTTCTGATGGAGATAATCAAAGGTAAGGGGATATTTACAATGTTATTATCGATTTTAGATGATGCTAACTGTATAGCATAGCCTGTTGTTCTTAGCATAGCACCCCGTTTATTGCAAAATGTGATTTCCCAGTAAAGTTATTTTGAGATCTGGCCATTCGGTAGCAATTACGAGATGACAATATATTATTCTTTGAATGACAATATTATAATTTACCAATGTTTTCGAATAGTAATTTTGTTATGTTCACCGGAAGCATTTCAGAGAAGAAAAAAATCTGAATTTCACGCTACTGTAAAATGCTGTTTTTGGATATAAATATGAACTTGATGGAACAAAAAATGCATGTATTGTATAACATAATGTCCTAGGAGTGTCATCTGATGGAGATTGACAAAAGTTAGTGCATAATTCTAGCTGGTTTCTGCTTTTGGTGACGCCTGACCTTGAATTGAAAATGGATGTTTGTACTTTTGTGGCTATGTACTGTCCTAACATAATCTAACTTTATGCTTTTGCCGTAAAGCCTCTTTGAAAATCGAACAATGTGGTTAGATTAAGGAGATGTTTATCATTTAAATTGTGTAAAATAGTTGATTGTTTGAGAAATTGAAATTATTAGATTTTTGATGTTTTGAATTTCCAGCCTTGTTAGCAATCCCGACTCGGGGTTCATTGCTAACCTGTAGCCCCAACAGGTTTTAAACACACTGCATGTTTATTATATACTGGATTCTTGACATAGCTCACTAAAATATCTACGACTGTACATATCATTCTTAGTATATCTACTGCTGTGCATATCATTCTAATATATCTACTGCTGTACATATCATTCTTAGTATATCTACTGCTGTACATATCATTATTAGTATATCTACTGCTGTGCATATCATTCTAATATATTTACTGCTGTACATATCATTCTTAGTATATCTACTGCTGTACATATCATTCTTAGTATATATACTGCTGTACATATCATTCTAATATATATATATACTGCTGTACATATCATTCCTATATATATACTGCTGTACATATCATTCCAATATATATATACTGCTGTACATATCATTCTAATATATTTACTGCTGTACATATCATTCTTAGTATATCTACTGCTGTACATATCATTCTTAGTATATCTACTGCTGTACATATCATTCTAATATATGTATACTGCTGTACATCTCATTCTAATATATCTACTGCTGTACATATCATTCTAATATATATATACTGCTGTACATATCATTCCAATATATATATATATATATATACTGCTGTACATGTCATTCTAATATATCTACTGCTGTACATATCATTATATATCTACTGCTGTACATATCATTCTAATGTCTACTGCTGTACATATCATTCTAATATGTCTACTGCTGTACATATCATTCTAATATATATCTACTGCTGTACATATCATTCTAATATATCTACTGCTGTACATATCATTCTTAGCGTATCTAGTTAGTGTACATATTATTATAAGTTTATCTACTGCGGTACAAATTATAAGTTTATCTACTGCGGTACAAATAATTCTTAGTGTATACACAGCTATGCATATCATTCTTAATATATCTACTGCTCTACATAACATTTTTAGTATATCTACTGCTGTACATATCATTCTAATATATCTACTGCTGTACATAACATTTTTAGTATATCTACTGCTGTAATATAATTCTTAGTATATCTACTGCTGTACATATTGATCTTAGTTTACCTACTGTATATACGTATAGATTGCATTTGGATAACTGTTACAGTGCTGTTGGGTTGTTAATTGGTTTATCTACTTGCTGTAGATATCTTTCTTAGTTTATCTACTGTTGTACGTGTCATTGTTGTTTATCTACTACTGTACATATCATTCTTAGTTTATGTAGTGTAAATTCATCCAGTGTATATACATATAGATTGTATATGGATTACTGTTACAGTGCTATTGGGTTAATTTAATTACTGTTACAGTGCTATGGGGTTATATGGATTACTGTTACAGTGCTATGGGGTTATATGGATTACCGTTACAGTGCTGTGGGGTTATATGGATAGCTGTTACAGTGCTATGGGGTTATATAGATTACTGTTACAGTGCTATGGGGTTATATGGATTACTGTTACAGTGCTATTGGGTTCATTTAATTACTGTTACAGTGCTATGGGGTTATATGGATTACTGTTACAGTGCTATTGGGTTAATTTAATTACTGTTAAAGTGCTATGGGGTTATATGGATTACTGTTACTGTCCTATTTGGGTGATATGGATTACTGTTACAGTGCTGTGGGGTTATATGGATTACTGTTACAGTGCTGTTGGGTTATATGGATTACTGTTACAGTGCTATGGGGTTATATGGATTACTGTTACAGTGCTATTAGGTTATATGGATTACTGTTAGAGTGCTGTTGGGTTATATGGATTACTGTTACAGTGCTATGGGGTTATATGGATTTCTGTTACAGTGCTATTGGGTTAATTTAATTACTGTTACAGTGCTATGGGGTTATATGGATTTCTGTTACAGTGCTATGGGGTTATATGGATTACTGTTACAGTGCTGTGGGGTTATATGGATTGCTGTTACAGTGCTATGGGGTTATATGGATTACTGTTACAGTGCTATGGGGTTATATGGATTACTGTTACAGTGCTATGGGGATATATGGATTACTGTTACAGTGCTATGGGGTTATATGGATTACTGTTACAGTGCTGTGGGGTTATATGGATTACTGTTACAGTGCTATTGGGTTAATTTAATTACTGTTACAGTGCTATGGGGTTAAATGGGTTACTGTTACAGTGCTGTGGGGTTATATGGATTACTGTTACAGTGCTTTTGGGTTTTATGGATTACTGTTACAGTGCTGTGGGGTTACATGGATTACTGTTACTGTGCTATGAAGTTATATGGATTACTGTTACAGTGCTGTTGGGTTATATGGATTACTGTTACAGTGCTATTTGGTTATATGGATTACTGTTACTGTTCATTTAGTATTTGTATGTATTTGTGATGTTGTTGACATTTTGCCACAATGTTAGGAGCTAGTAATTTAAGGATTTGGCTGCAGCCGCTATAACATCTGCTAAATCGTGTATCTGAGCAATACACTTTAATTTGATTTTAACTCAATCTCTCCTGTGAGCTGAGTGGAACAGCAACAGCTGCTGCTATAGTGTCTGGGCCTGAAGGGATCCTGCTAGCTTGGTGCTGAGGGGGGAGGTGGACATGAAAGTGTTTGGGCCTGAAGGGATCCTGCTAGCTTGGTGCTGAGGGGGGAGGTGGACATGAAAGTGTTTGGGCCTGAAGGGATCCTGCTAGCTTGGTGCTGAGGGGGGAGGTGGACATGAAAGTGTTTGGGCCTGAAGGGATCCTGCTAGCTTGGTGCTGAGGGGGGAGGTGGACATGACAGTGTCTGGGCCTGAAGGGATCCTGCTAGCTTGGTGCTGAGGGGGGAGGTGGACATAACAGTGTCTGGGCCTGAAGGGATCCTGCTAGCTTGGTGCTGAGGGGGGAGGTGGACATGACAGTGTCTGGGCCTGAAGGGATCCTGCTAGCTTGGTGCTGAGGGGGGAGGTGGACATGAAAGTGTTTGGGCCTGAAGGGATCCTACTAGCTTGGTGCTGAGGGGGGAGGTGGACATGACAGTGTCTGGGCCTGAAGGGATCCTGCTAGCTTGGTGCTGAGGGGGGAGGTGGACATGAAAGTGTTTGGGCCTGAAGGGATCCTGCTAGCTTGGTGCTGAAGGGGGAGGTGGACATAACAGTGTCTGGGCCTGCTGGTGTGTATCGTGGTGAGGGTGTGTGTTGTGGTGGGAGTGTGTGTTGCGGTGAGGGTGTGTGTTGTGGTGGAGAGGGTGTGTGTCGTGGTGGGGGTGTGTGTTGTGGTGAGGGTGCGTCGTGGTGAGGGTGTGTGTTGTGGTGAGGGTGTGTGTTGTGGTGGGGGTGTGTGTTGTGGTAGGGGTGTGTGTCGTGGTGAGTGTGTGTGTTGTGGTGGGGGTGTGTGTTGGTTCTTCTATCCATGTGGGACCTAAAATGTCCCCACAAGGATTTTAAACGTCCCTCATTCTGCTAACCTGAACATCCCTTCCTCATTCTGGTAGCCTGAACAATCCCTCCTCATTCTGCTAGCCTGACCAATCCCTCCTCATTCTGCTAGCCTGAACAATCCCTCCTCATTCTGCTAGCCTGAACAACCCCTCCTCATTCTGCTAGCCTGAACAATCCCTCCTCATTCTGTTAGCCAGAACAAACCATCCTCATTGTGCTAGCCTGAACAACCCTTCCTCATTCTGCTGGCCTGAACAATCCCTCCTCATTCTGCTAGCCTGAACAACCCTTCCTCATTTTTGCTAGCCTGAACAACCCCTCCTCATTCTGCTAACCTGAACAACCCCTCATTATGCTAGCCTGAACAACCCCTCCTCATTATGCTAGCCTGAACAATCCCTCCTCATTCTGCTAGCCTGAACAACCCCTCCTCATTCTGCTAGCCTGAACAACCCCTCCTCATTATGCTAGCCTGAACAATCCCTCCTCATTCTGTTAGCCTGAACAATCCCTCCTCATTCTGTTAGCCACAACAACCCTTCCTCATTCTGCTAGCCAGAACAACCCCTCCTCATTCTGCTAGCCTGAACATCCCTTCCTCATTCTGTTAGCCTGAACAACCCCTCCTCATTCTGTTAGCCAGAACAACCCCTCCTCATTCTGTTAGCCAGAACAACCCTTCCTCATTCTGCTAGCCTGAACAACCCCTCCTCATTCTGCTAGCCTGAACAACCCTCCTCATTCTGTTAGCCAGAACAAACCATCCTCATTCTGCTAGCCTGAACAACCCTTCCTCATTCTGCTAGCGTGAACAACCCCTCCTCATTCTGCTAGCCTGAACAACCCCTCCTCATTCTGCTAGTCTGAACAACCCCTCCTCATTCTGCTAACCTGAACAACCCCTCATTATGCTAGCCTGAACAACACCTCCTCATTCTGCTGGCCTGAACAATCATTCCTCATTCTGCTAGCCTGAACAACCCTTCCTCATTCTGCTAGCCTGAACAACCCCTCATTCTGCTACCCTGAACCACCCCTCCTCATTCTGCTAGCCTGAACAACCCCTCATTGTGCTAGCCTGAACAACCCCTCCTCATTCTGCTGGCCTGAACGATCCCTCCTCATTCTGCTAGCCTGAACAACCCTTCCTCATTCTGCTAGCCTGAACAACCCCTCCTCATTCTGCTAGCCTGAACAACCCCTCATTGTGCTAGCCTGAACAACCCCTCCTCATTCTGCTGGCCTGAGCAATCCCTCCTCATTCTGCTAGCCTGAACAACCCTTCCTCATTCTGCTAGCCTGAACAACCCCTCATTCTGCTACCCTGAACAACCCCTCCTCATTCTGCTAGCCTGAACAATCCCACCTCATTCTGCTAGCCTGAACATCCCTTCGTCATTCTGCTAACCTGAACAACCCCTCCTCATTCTGCTAGCCTGAACAACCCCTCATTGTGCTAGCCTGAACAACCCCTCCTGATTCTTCTAGCCTGAACAACCCTTCCTCATTCTGCTAACCTGAACAACCCTTCCTCATTCTGCTAGCCTGAACAACCCCTCCACATTCTGCTAGCCTGAATAATTCCTCCTCATTATGCTAGCCTGAACAATCCCTCCTCATTCTGTTAGCCTGAACAATCCCTCCTCATTCTGTTAGCCACAACAACCCTTCCTCATTCTGCTAGCCAGAACAACCCCTCCTCATTCTGCTAGCCTGAACATCCCTTCCTCATTCTGTTAGCCTGAACAACCCCTCCTCATTCTGTTAGCCAGAACAACCCCTCCTCATTCTGTTAGCCAGAACAACCCTTCCTCATTCTGCTAGCCTGAACAACCCCTCCTCATTCTGCTAGCCTGAACAACCCTCCTCATTCTGTTAGCCAGAACAAACCATCCTCATTCTGCTAGCCTGAACAACCCTTCCTCATTCTGCTAGCGTGAACAACCCCTCCTCATTCTGCTAGCCTGAACAACCCCTCCTCATTCTGCTAGCCTGAACAACCCCTCCTCATTCTGCTAACCTGAACAACCCCTCATTATGCTAGCCTGAACAACACCTCCTCATTCTGCTGGCCTGAACAATCATTCCTCATTCTGCTAGCCTGAACAACCCTTCCTCATTCTGCTAGCCTGAACAACCCCTCATTGTGCTAGCCTGAACAACCCCTCCTCATTCTGCTGGCCTGAACGATCCCTCCTCATTCTGCTAGCCTGAACAACCCTTCCTCATTCTGCTAGCCTGAACAACCCCTCCTCATTCTGCTAGCCTGAACAACCCCTCATTGTGCTAGCCTGAACAACCCCTCCTCATTCTGCTGGCCTGAGCAATCCCTCCTCATTCTGCTAGCCTGAACAACCCTTCCTCATTCTGCTAGCCTGAACAACCCCTCATTCTGCTACCCTGAACAACCCCTCCTCATTCTGCTAGCCTGAACAATCCCACCTCATTCTGCTAGCCTGAACTTCCCTTCCTCATTCTGCTAACCTGAACAACCCCTCCTCATTCTGCTAGCCTGAACAACCCCTCATTGTGCTAGCCTGAACAACCCCTCCTGATTCTTCTAGCCTGAACAACCCTTCCTCATTCTGCTAACCTGAACAACCCTTCCTCATTCTGCTAGCCTGAACAACCCCTCCACATTCTGCTAGCCTGAATAATTCCTCCTCGTTCTGCTAGCCTGGATTCCAGATCTCGTTGTGTCTTCTTACAAACTCCATTTCCAAAGTTACATGTATTTCTCCAGGCGTATACTATTTAGCCAAATGATGCCACCTTTTTAATGAGGTGTGGTCCTCATCTAACAGTTTAAAACACGAATGGTCTGGCCCCTGATCCTGATTCTGCCAACTACGCCAGATGTAACACAGGGGGAGGTTGATATTGCCACAACCAGACATCAGAAACTGATCTGAAGAGAACGCTATAGCAGCGTTCTGTGTGTATGTTCTCTCCACTCTGACAGGATGACATTATATGAATAATTATTCATTAAAAAAAAGTTGTTTATGAACTATTCTGTAATTAATAATCTTCACTCATTGCTCATGCTTCACATAAACATCCCCATTCTCATCGTGTTCCCTTCACTCATCACTTCTTAGCTCTCGCTGCGGGAAAACAAAAACAATGCGTGCATCTTAAATGGGACCCTATTCTCTATATAGTGCACTACCATGGTCCTATGCACACTATATAGGGAATAGAATGCCATTTGGGATTTACCCAATGAGAATGCTGTAGAGGAAAGAGATGAATTGCTGTTGTTGTGTCATTCATATAATTAACATTTTGTCACGACTGTCGTGGAAGAGAGAATGGGACCAAGGCGCAGCGGGTTGCGTGCTCAACATATTTATTTATAATAATGAGAACACCACGGAAAAAACAATAAACAAACTAACGACAGCTGCTCTGGCTGCGCCCGGCTGGTGGGTGTCCCTTGCTGCGCCCGGCTGGCGGGCGACCCTTGCTGCGCCCGGCTGGCGGACGAACCTGGCTGCGCCCGGCTGGCGGGCGGCGATGGCTGCGCCCGGCTGGCGGACGACCCTGGCTGCGGGCGGCGATGGCAGATCCGGGCAGGCGGGCCGCTCTGGCAGCTCCGGGCAGGCGGGCTGCTCTGGCAGCTCCGGGCAGGCGGGCCGCTCTGGCAGCTCCGGGCAGGCGGGCCGCTCTGGCAGCTCCTGACTGGCGGGCGGCTCTGGCAGCTCCTGAGTGGCGGGCGGCTCTGGCGGCTCCTGACTGGCAGGTGGCTCTGGCGGCTCCTGGCTGGCGGGAGGCTCTGGCGACTCCTGACTGGCGGGCGGCTCTGGCGGCTCCTGACTGGCGGGCGGCTCTGGCGGCTCCTGACTGGCGGGCGGCTCTGGCGGCTCCTGACTGGCGGGCGGCTCTGGCGGCTCCTGACTGGCGGGCGGCTCTGACTGGCGGGCGGCTCTGGCGGCTCCTGACTGGCGGGCGGCTCTGGCGGCTCCTGACTGGCGAGGCTGGGCTGACGCACTAGAAGCCTGATGCGTGGGGCTGGTACAGGATGTGCCAGTCTGGGCACACGCACCTCAGGGTTAGTGCGGGGAGCAGGAACAGGCCGAGTCGGACTGGGTTGATGGACTGGACCGTAAAGGCGCACTGGCGGACTCGAGCGCAGGACTGGCATCACCCCTACTGGCTGGATGCTCACTTTTCCCTGGCACATGTGCCAGGGAAAAGTGATTGGTACTGCGCGTACTGGCCTGAAAATGCTCGGCCTCGCCACCGTACCCATCACCCCAAAGCACGGGACCTGTCCAGTTCCTCTCTGCCCAAAAAGGGTACGGGGAGCTGGCCTGGGGCTCCATGCTCGCCCCGCCAAACTGCCCTTGTGCCCCCCCCAAAAAAATGTATTGGGGCTGCCTCTCGGGCTCCCTTACCAGCCGTGTTCCCCGGTCCTTGGCAGATTTCCTCCGCTGCTTGGTCCTGTTGTGGTGGGTAGTTCTGTCACGACTGTCGTGGAAGAGAGAATGGGACCAAGGCGCAGCGGGTTGCGTGCTCAACATATTTATTTATAATAATGAGAACACCACGGAAAAAACAATAAACAAACTAGCGACAGGAACAGAGAAGCAGGCTCAACAAAAGCAGTGCTCTCAAACAACTACCCACAAGTGACAAACAAAACACACACCTATTTATAGGACTCCCAATCAGAGGCAACTAGAAACACCTGCCTCCAATTGAGAGTCCAGCACCCAACCTACACATAGAAAAACTACCCTAGAACATACCATAGAAATACAAACATAGACCAGTAACCAAAAAAAACCCTGTAATACATAAATAAACTACCCTCTGCCACGTCCTGACCAAACTACAATAACAAAATATCCTCTATACTGGTCAGGACGTGACACATTTAGATTCAATATCCGTGTCCCAAATTGCACCCTATTCCCTGCATAGTACACTACTTCAGACAATTTAAAAAAAAACAACAACATGTATTTCACCTTTATTTAACCAGATAGGCCGGTTGAGAACAAGTTCACATTTACAACTGCGACCTGGCCAAGATAAAGCAAAGCAGTTCGACACATACAACAACACAGAGTTACACATGGAATAAACAAACATACAGTCAATAATACAGTAAAAAAAAAATATATATACAGTGTGCAAATGAGGTAAGATAAGGGAGGAAAGGCAATAAATAAGACATGGTGGCGAAGTAATTACAATATAGGAATTAAACACTGGAATGATAGATGTGCAGAAGATGAATGTGCAAGTAGAGATACTGGGGTGCAAAGGAGCAAGATAAAGAAATAAATACAGTATGGGGATGAGGTAGATTGGATGGGCTATTTACAGATGAGCTATGTACAGGTGCAGTGATCTGTGAGCTGCTCTGACAGCTGGTGCTTAAAGCTAGAGAGGGAGATATGAGTCTCCAGCTTCAGTGATTTTTGCAGTTCGTTCCAGTCATTGGCAGCAGAGAACTGGAAGGAAAGGTGGCCAAAAAAGGAATTGGCTTTGGGGGTGACCAGTGAGATATACCTGCTGGAGCGCGTGCTACAGGTGGGTGCTGCTATTTTGACCAATGAGCTGAGATAAGGCGGGGCTTTAGCTAACAATGACTTGTAGATGACCTGGAGCCTGTGGGTTTGGCGACGAGTATGAAGCGAGGGCTAGCCAACGAGAGAGTATATGTCGCAGTGGTGGGTAGTATATGGGGCTTTGGTGACAAAATGGATGGCACTGTGATAGACTGCATCCAATTTGTTGAGTAGAGTGTTGGAGGCTATTATGTAGATGACATCGCCGAAGTCAAGGATCGGTAGGATGGCCAGTTTTACGAGGGTATGTTTGGCAGCATGAGTGAAGGAGGCTTTGTTGCGAAATAGGAAAATTAAATTCTAGATGTAATTTTGGATTGGAGATGCTTAATGTGAGTCTGGAAGGAGAGTTTACAGTCTAGCCAGACACCTAGGTATTTGTAGTTGTCAACATATTCTAAGTCAGAACTGTCCAGAGTAGTGATGCTGGATGAGCGGGCAGGTGCGGGCAGCGATCGGTTGAAGAGCATGCATAAAGTTTTACTTGCATTGAAGAGCAGTTGGAGGCCATGGAAGGAGAGTTGTGTGGCATTGAAGCTCATCTGGAGGTTAGTTAACCTGTTGAGGACAGACATTCCGCTAGTGGAACCCCGTTCCGCCTGCGGAACCCATAGCCAACAGCCAATGGCATCGCACGGCGCGAAATACAAAACCAACTAAAATACCACAATTCAATTTTCTCAAACAATCAACTATTTTACACCATTTTAAAGATACAACTCTCGTTAATCTAACCACATTGTCCAATTTCAAAAAGGCTTTACAGCAAAAGCAAAACATTAGATTATGTTAGGAGAGTAAATAGACACAAATAATCACACAGCCATTTTCCAAGCAAGCATATATGTCACATAAACCAAAACCACAGCTAAATGCAGCACTAACCTTTGATGATCTTCATCAGATGACACTCCTAGGACATTATGTTATACAACACATACATGTTTTGTTCAATCAAGTTCATATTTATATCAAAAACCAGCTTTTTACATTAGCATGTGATGTTCAGAACTAGCATCGGGGTCACCTAAACTCAGAATTACTATTAGAAAAATTGGATTACCTTTGCTGTTCTTCGTCAGAATGCACTCCCAGGACTTCTACTTCAACAACAAATGTTGTTTTGGTTCTAAATCATCCATAGTTATATCCAAATACCTCCGTTTTGTTCGTGCGTTCAGGTCACTATCCAAAGAGTAACGCGCGAGTGCATTTCGTGACAAAACATTTCAAAATATTCCATTACTGTACTTAGAAGCATGTCAAACACTGTTTAAAATCTATTTTTACGCTATTTTTCTCGTAAAATAGCGATAATATTCCAGCCGGGCAACGTTGTATTCATTCAAAGAGAGAAAGAAAAACATCGCGAGTTCTTGTGACCGCGCATCTCCAGTGTCACTGTCCCCAGGCTGACCACTTACAAACTCTGCTCCTATACTTTGCCCAGAGACAGCAGACAGCCCATTCCACTTTCTGGCGGGTTTAGAGAGCCAATGGAAGCCTTAGAAAGTGTCACTTTACAGCACAGATGCTGTAATGTCGATAAAGATGCAACAGAAAGACAACAAAGTGTCAGACAGGGCACTTCCTGTATGGAATCTTCTCAGGTTTTGGTCTGCCATATGAGTTCTGTTATACTCACAGACACCATTCAAACAGTTTTAGAAACTTTAGAGTGTTTTCTATCCAAAACTAATTATATGCATATTCTCATTTCTGGGCAGGAGTAGTGACCAGATTAAATTGGGTATGTTTTTTATCCGGCCGTGAAAATACTGCCCCCTATCCCAAAGAAGTTAAAACAGTGTCCAAAGAAGGGCCAGAAGTATACAGAATGGTGTCGTCTGCGTAGAGGTGGATCAGAGAATCACCAGCAGCAAGAGCGACATAATTGATGTATACAGAGAAGAGAGTCAGCCCGAGAATTGAACCCTGTGGCACCCCCATAGAAACTGCCAGAGGTCCGGACAACACGCCCTCCGATTTGACACACTGAACTCTATCAGATAAGTAGTTGGTGAAGCAGGCGAGGCAGTCATTTGAGAAACCAAGACTTTTGAATCTGCCGATGAGAATGTGGTGATTGACAGAGTCGAAAGCCTTGGCCAGGTCTATGAATACGGCTGCACAGTAATGTCTCTTATCGATGGCGGTTATGATATCGTTTAGGACCTTGAGCGTGGCTGAGGTGCACCCATGACCAGCTCTGAAACCAGATTGCATAGCGGAGAAGGTACAGTGGGATTCGAAATGGTCGGTAATCTGTTTGTTAACTTGGCTTTTTAAGACCTTAGAAAGGCAGGGTAGAATAGATATAGGTCTGTAGCAGTTTGGGTCTAGAGTGTCTCCCCCTTTGAAGAAGGGGATGATTGCGGCAGCTTTCCAATCTTTGGGAATCTCAGACGATACGAAAGAGAGGTTGAACAGACTAGTAATAGGGGTTGCAACAAGTTCGGCAGATCATTTTAGAAAGAGGGTCCAGATTGTCTAACCCGGCTGATTTGTAGGGGTCCAGATTTTGCAGCTCTTTCAGAACATCAGCTATCTGGATTTGGGTGAAGGAGAAATTGGGGAGGCTTGGGCGAGTTTCTGTGGGGGGTGCAGGGCAGTTGACCGGGGTAATGGTAACCAGGTGGAAAGCATGGCTAGCCGTTGAAAATTACTGAAATTATCAATTATCGTGGATTTATCGGTGGTGACAATGTTTCCTAGCCTCAGTGCAGTGGGCAGCTGGGAGGAGGTACTCTTATTCTCCATGGACTTTACAGTGTACCAGAACTTTTTGGAGTTTGTGTTACTGGATGCAAATTTCTGTTTGAAAAAGCTAGCCTTAGCTTTCCTAACTACCTGTGTATATTGGTTCCTAACTTCCCTGAACAGTTGCATATCACAATTGTCCATAGGGCTCTGGTCAAAATAAGATGAATAGGATGCCAATTGGGACATATCCTCGACTGTTGGAGAGGCAATAGTCTTGGGAGTATGCTACGCTCAATGCAGAATTACATCAGGCAGTTTAACATGGGTTACTGTAACCAGCATCACACTGCCTAAGTTTAATACGTGCTACTGTAACCAGCGTCACACTGCCTCAGTTTAACAGGTGCTACTGTAACCAGCGTCACACTGCCTCAGTTTAACACGTGCTACTGTAACCAGCGTCACACTGCCTCAGTTTAACACGTGCTACTGTAACCAGCGTCCCTCTGCCTCAGTTTAACACGTGCTACTGTAACCAGCGTCCCTCTGCCTCAGTTTAACACGTGCTACTGTAACCAGCGTCACACTGCCTCAGTTTAACATGTGCTACTGTAACCAGCGTCACACTGCCTCAGTTTAACATGTGCTACTGTAACCAGCGTCACACTACCTCAGTTTAACACGTGCTACTGTAACCAGCGTCACACTGCCTCAGTTTAACACGTGCTACTGTAACCAGCGTCACACTGCCTCAGTTTAACACGTGCTACTGTAACCATCGTCCCACTGCCTCAGTTTAACACGTGCTACTGTAACCAGCGTCCCACTGCCTCAGTTTAACACGTGCTACTGTAACCAGCATCACACTGCCTCAGTTTAACACGTGCTACTGTAACCAGCATCACACTGCCTCAGTTTAACACGTGTTACTGCAACCAGCGTCACACTGCCTCAGTTTAACACATGCTACTGTAACCAGCATCACACTGCCTCAGTTTAACAAGTGCTACTGTAACCAGCGTCACACTGCTTCAGTTTAACACGTGCTACTGTAACCAGCGTCACACTGCCTCAGTTTAACACGTGCTACTGTAACCAGCGTCACACTGCCTCAGTTTAACAAGTGCTACTGTAACCAGCGTCACACTGCCTCAGTTTAACACATGCTACTGTAACCAGCGTCACACTGCCTCAGTTTAACACGTGCTACTGTAACCAGCGTCACACTGCCTCAGTTTAACACGTGCTACTGTAACCAGCATCACACTGCCTCAGTTTAACACGTGCTACTGTAACCAGCGTCCCTCTGCCTCAGTTTAACACGTGCTACTGTAACCAGTGTCACACTGCCTCAGTTTAACACGTGCTACTGTAACCAGCGTCACACTGCCTCAGTTTAACACGTGCTACTGTAACCAGCGTCACACTGCCTCAGTTTAACACGTGCTACTGTAACCAGCGTCATACTGCCTCAGTTTAACACGTGCTACTGTAACCAGCGTCACACTGCCTCAGTTTAACACGTGCTACTGTAACCAGCGTCCCTCTGCCTCAGTTTAACACGTGCTATTGTAACCAGCGTCCCTCTGTCTCAGTTTAACACGTGCTACTGTAACCAGCGTCACACTGCCTCAGTTTAACACGTGCTACTGTAACCAGCGTCACACTGCCTCAGTTTAACATGTGCTACTGTAACCAGCGTCACACTGCCTCAGTTTAACACGTGCTACTGTAACCAGCGTCACACTGCCTCAGTTTAACACGTGCTACTGTAACCAGCGTCCCACTGCCTCAGTTTAACACGTGCTACTGTAACCAGCATCACACTGCCTCAGTTTAACACGTGCTACTGTAACCAGCATCACAGTGCCTCAGTTTAACACGTGTTACTGTAACCAGCGCCACACTGCCTCAGTTTAACACATGCTACTGTAACCAGCGTCACACTGCCTCAGTTTAACACGTGCTACTGTAACCAGCGTCACACTGCTTCAGTTTAACACGTGCTACTGTAACCAGCGTCACACTGCCTCAGTTTAACATGTGCTACTGTAACCAGCGTCACACTGCCTCAGTTTAACACGTGCTACTGTAACCAGCGTCACACTGCCTCAGTTTAACACGTGCTACTGTAACCAGCGTCACACTGCCTCAGTTTAACATGTGCTACTGTAACCAGCGTCCCACTGCCTCAGTTTAACACGTGCTACTGTAACCAGCGTCCCTCTGCCTCAGTTTAACACGTGTTACTGTAACCAGCGTCACACTGCCTCAGTTTAACACGTGCTACTGTAACCAGCGTCACACTGCCTCAGTTTAACACGTGCTACTGTAACCAGCGTCCCACTGCCTCAGTTTAACACGTCCTACTGTAACCAGCGTCCCTCTGCCTCAGTTTAACACGTGCTACTGTAACCAGCGTCACACTGCCTCAGTTTAACACGTGCTACTGTAACCAGCGTCAGACTGCCTCAGTTTAACACGTTCTACTGTAACCAGCGTCACACTGCCTCAGTTTAACATGTGCTACTGTAACCAGCTTCCACTGGCTCAGTTTAACATGTGCTACTGTAACCAGCGTCCCACTGCCTCAGTTTAACACGTGCTACTGTTACCAGCGTCACACTGCCTCAGTTTAACACGTACTACTGTAACCAGCGTCCCACTGTCTCAACAGTGAATTTAACCATCTGAAATTGCTTACACTACTATCAATTTAATTGGTTTTTCAGGTGACACCTTATTTTCTGCGTTACATTCCAAATCAGCTATTGCTGACTGAGATTTCCTCTGTATTTTATAGCTATTAGCTACCACATAATATTGGTTCAATTCATCTTTTTTCATCACCTGACTGTGATGAAAAAAACCCTCTGTTATTTCAGCCTCTCATGTGATTTGCTGCTTGCTAATCTAAAGAGCTGCTCTTCTCTCAGCTCTGTAACACATCCTGTACAACCCAGAGAGATGGAGAAAGGGAAGACAGAGAGAGAGAGAGAGAGAGAGAGAGAGAGAGAGCATAATGCCTCCCTTATATCCTCCCAAGACCAGAGACAGACACAGAGAGGGTCTGTTAGCAGTGTAACAAAGGCCAGTTAGAGCATCACATGTTCAGCCCCCAGGAAGATAGGAGAGGGGGATTCTGCTTTAATAAAATAAAAATAAAACATCTTTGTTTCTACAGAGAAAAGACCCATTGTTTGTTTTTGTGATGTCATCATCATGCTTCATCATCATTGTCCTGTCAAAAAGCTCCAGACTGATCATGTGATCATGGTTCTACTCCGCTATGTTCCCTCAACATCAGGAGCTGGAGGAGCACCTTTGGAGAGGAGATTCTCCTTGTCATTCATTGGTCCACACATGCATGCACATTCTTTATACGTACACATGCACACTTTTCCTTATTTCCTCGCTGACATCAGCAGTGGTCTAGTCTTCTAGTTGTCAATAGCAGTCAGGTCTCTTGTCTTGATCTATTATCCCAGTAAGGAGCTGTGCTAGCTGTTCTCAGCTGTTTCGGTGTCATTATCCCAGTAAGGAGCTGTGTTAGCTGTTCTCAGCTGTTTCGGTGCCATTATCCCTGTAAGGAGCTGTGCTAGCTGTTCTCAGCTGTTCTCAGCTGTTCCTGGGCAAGGTGGACAGGGGCTAGCCCACACCATGCCCACATCATCCAAACACGGGCTAGCCCAATACGGGGAAGTCTACACCAGTCCAACAGGATGGCCCACACCAAGTCCAGCACAGGATGGCCCACACCAAGTCCAGCACAGGATGGCCCACACCAAGTCCAGCACAGGATGGCCCACACCAAGTCCAGCACAGGATGGCCCACACCAAGTCCAGCACAGGACAGCCCACACCAAGTCCAGAACAGGATGGCCCACACCAAGTCCAGTACAGGATGGCCCACACCAAGTCCAGCACAGGATGGCCCACACCAAGTCCAGCACAGGATGACCCACACCAAGTCCAGCACAGGATGGCCCACACCAAGTCCAGTACAGGATGGCCCACACCAAGCCAATCACAGGATGGCCCACACCAAGTCCAGTACAGGATGGCCAACACAAAGTCCAGAACAGGATGGCCCACACCAAGTCCAGTACAGGATGGCCCACACCAAGTCCAGCACAGGATGGCCCACACCAAGTCCAGCACAGGATGGCCCACACCAAGTCCAGCACAGGATGGCCCACACCAAGCCAATCACAGGATGGCCCACACCAAGCCCAGTACAGGATAGCCCACACCAAGTCCAGCACAGGATGGCCCACACAAAGTCCAGTACAGGATGGCCCACACCAAGTCCAGTACAGGATGGCCCACACCAAGCCAATCACAGGATGGTCCACACCAAGTCCAGTACAGGATGGCCCACACCAAGTCCAGCACAGGATGGCCCACACCAAGTCCATTACAGGATGGCCCACACCAAGCCAATCACAGGATGGCCCACACCAAGTCCAGTACAGGATGGCCCACACCAAGTCCAGTACAGGATGGCCCACACCAAGTCCAGCACAGGATGGCCAACAACCAGTCCAGTACAGGATAGCCCACACCAAACCCAGCACAGGCCACACCAAACCCAGCACAGGCTAGGCCACACCCAGCACAGCCCACACCAAGTCCAGCACAGGCTAGCCCACACCACGTCCAGCACCAAGCCCACACCAAGCCCAGCACAGGCCACACCAGGCCCAGCAAAGGCTAGACCACACCAGTCCAACAGGTGCAATCATCCGACACCAGTTTAACAGGTGCTATCCATCCCACACCAGTCCAACAGGTTCTATCCATCCCACACCAGTCTAACAGGTGCTATCATCCCACACCAGTCCAACAGGTGCTATCCATCCCACACCAGTCTAACAGGTGCTAGCATCCCACACCAGTCTAACAGGTGCTATCCATCCCACACCAATCCAACAGGTGCTATCCATCCCACACCAGTCTAACAGGTGCTATCCATCCCACACCAGGCCAACAGGTGCTATCCATCACACACCAGTCCAACAGGTGCTATCCATCCCACACCAGTCCAACAGATGCTATCATCCCACACCAGTCCAACAGGTGCTATCCATCCCACACCAGGCCAACAGGTGCTATCCATCCCACACCAGGGCAACAGGTGCTATCCATTCCACACCAGGCCAACAGGTGCTATCATCCCACACCAGTCCAACAGGTGCTATCCATCACACACCAGTCCAACAGGTGCTATTGTCCCACACCAGGCCAACAGGTGCTATCTATCCCACACCAGTCTAACAGGTGCTATTATCCCACACCAGGCCAACAGGTGCTATCCATCCCACACCAGGCCAACAGGTGCTATTATCCCACACCAGGCCAACAGGTGCTCTCATCCCACACCAGTCTAATGGGTGCTATCATCCCACACCAGTCCAACAGGTGCTATCCATCCCACACCAGGCCAACAGGTGCTATCCACCCCACACCAGGCCAACAGGTGCTAACATCCCACACACTCCAACAGGTGCTATCCATCCCACACCAGGCCAACAGGTGCTATCCATCACACACCAGTCCAACAGGTGCTATCCATCCCACACCAGTCCAACAGGTGCTATCCATCCCACACCAGGCCAACAGGTGCTATCATCCCACACCAGGCCAACAGGTGCTCTCATCCCACACCAGTCTAATAGGTGCTATCATCCCACACCAGTCCAACAGGTGCTATCCATCCCACACCAGGCCAACAGGTGCTATCCACCCCACACCAGGCCAACAGGTGCTAACATCCCACACACTCCAACAGGTGCTATCCATCCCACACCAGGCCAACAGGTGCTATCCATCACACACCAGTCCAACAGGTGCTATCCATCCCACACCAGTCCAACAGGTGCTATCCATCACACACAAGGCCAACAGGTGCTATCAGCCCACACCAGTCTAACAGGTGCTATCCATCCCACACCAGTCTAACAGGTGCTATCCATCCCACACCAGTCCAACAGGTGCTATCCATCCCACACCAGTCCAACAGGTGCTATCCATCCCACACCAGTCTAACAGGTGCTATCCATCCCACACCAATCCAACAGGTGCTATCCATCCCACACCAGTCTAACAGGTGCTATCCATCCCACACCAGGCCAACAGTTGCTATCCATCCCACACCAGGCCAACAGGTGCTATCCATCACACACCAGTCCAACAGGTGCTATCATCCCACACCAGTCCAACAGGTGCTATCCATCCCACACCAGGCCAACAGGTGCTATCCATCCCACACCAGGGCAACAGGTGCTATCCATTCCACACCAGGCCAACAGGTGCTATTATCCCACACCAGTCCAACAGGTGCTATCCATCACACACCAGTCCAACAGGTGCTATTATCCCACACCAGGCCAACAGGTGCTATCATCCCACACCAGTCTAGCAGGTGCTATCCATCCCACACCAGTCTAACAGGTGCTATCCATCCCACACCAGGCCAACAGGTGCTATCCACCCCACACCAGGCCAACAGGTGCTAACATCCCACACACTCCAACAGGTGCTATCCATCCCACACCAGGCCAACAGGTGCTATCCATCCCACACCAGGCCAACAGGTGCTATCCATCACACACCAGTCCAACAGGTGCTATCCATCCCACACCAGTCCAACAGGTGCTATCCATCCCACACCAGGCCAAGAGGTGCTATTATCCCACACCAGGCCAACAGGTGCTCTCATCCCACACCAGTCTAATAGGTGCTATCATCCCACACCAGTCCAACAGGTGCTATCCATCCCACACCAGGCCAACAGGTGCTATCCACCCCACACCAGGCCAACAGGTGCTAACATCCCACACACTCCAACAGGTGCTATCCATCCCACACCAGGCCAACAGGTGCTATCCATCACACACCAGTCCAACAGATGCTATCATCCCACACCAGTCCAACAGGTGCTATCCATCCCACACCAGGCCAACAGGTGCTATCCATCCCACACCAGGGCAACAGGTGCTATCCATTCCACACCAGGCCAACAGGTGCTAACATCCCACACACTCCAACAGGTGCTATCCATCCCACACCAGGCCAACAGGTGCTATCCATCCCACACCAGGCCAACAGGTGCTATCCATCACACACCAGTCCAACAGGTGCTATCCATCCCACACCAGTCCAACAGGTGCTATCCATCCCACACCAGGCCAAGAGGTGCTATTATCCCACACCAGGCCAACAGGTGCTCTCATCCCACACCAGTCTAATAGGTGCCATCATCCCACACCAGTCCAACAGGTGCTATCCATCCCACACCAGGCCAACAGGTGCTATCCACCCCACACCAGGCCAACAGGTGCTAACATCCCACACACTCCAACAGGTGCTATCCATCCCACACCAGTCCAACAGGTGCTATCCATCCCACACCAGTCCAACAGATGCTATCATCCCACACCAGTCCAACAGGTGCTATCCATCCCACACCAGGCCAACAGGTGCTATCCATCCCACACCAGGGCAACAGGTGCTATCCATTCCACACCAGGCCAACAGGTGCTATCATCCCACACCAGTCCAACAGGTGCTATCCATCACACACCAGTCCAACAGGTGCTATTGTCCCACACCAGGCCAACAGGTGCTATCTATCCCACACCAGTCTAACAGGTGCTATTATCCCACACCAGGCCAACAGGTGCTATCCATCCCACACCAGGCCAACAGGTGCTATTATCCCACACCAGGCCAACAGGTGCTCTCATCCCACACCAGTCTAATGGGTGCTATCATCCCACACCAGTCCAACAGGTGCTATCCATCCCACACCAGGCCAACAGGTGCTATCCACCCCACACCAGGCCAACAGGTGCTAACATCCCACACACTCCAACAGGTGCTATCCATCCCACACCAGGCCAACAGGTGCTATCCATCACACACCAGTCCAACAGGTGCTATCCATCCCACACCAGTCCAACAGGTGCTATCCATCCCACACCAGGCCAACAGGTGCTATCATCCCACACCAGGCCAACAGGTGCTCTCATCCCACACCAGTCTAATAGGTGCTATCATCCCACACCAGTCCAACAGGTGCTATCCATCCCACACCAGGCCAACAGGTGCTATCCACCCCACACCAGGCCAACAGGTGCTAACATCCCACACACTCCAACAGGTGCTATCCATCCCACACCAGGCCAACAGGTGCTATCCATCACACACCAGTCCAACAGGTGCTATCCATCCCACACCAGTCCAACAGGTGCTATCCATCACACACAAGGCCAACAGGTGCTATCAGCCCACACCAGTCTAACAGGTGCTATCCATCCCACACCAGTCTAACAGGTGCTATCCATCCCACACCAGTCCAACAGGTGCTATCCATCCCACACCAGTCCAACAGGTGCTATCCATCCCACACCAGTCTAACAGGTGCTATCCATCCCACACCAATCCAACAGGTGCTATCCATCCCACACCAGTCTAACAGGTGCTATCCATCCCACACCAGGCCAACAGGTGCTATCCATCCCACACCAGGCCAACAGGTGCTATCCATCACACACCAGTCCAACAGGTGCTATCATCCCACACCAGTCCAACAGGTGCTATCCATCCCACACCAGGCCAACAGGTGCTATCCATCCCACACCAGGGCAACAGGTGCTATCCATTCCACACCAGGCCAACAGGTGCTATTATCCCACACCAGTCCAACAGGTGCTATCCATCACACACCAGTCCAACAGGTGCTATTATCCCACACCAGGCCAACAGGTGCTATCATCCCACACCAGTCTAGCAGGTGCTATCCATCCCACACCAGTCTAACAGGTGCTATCCATCCCACACCAGGCCAACAGGTGCTATCCACCCCACACCAGGCCAACAGGTGCTAACATCCCACACACTCCAACAGGTGCTATCCATCCCACACCAGGCCAACAGGTGCTATCCATCCCACACCAGGCCAACAGGTGCTATCCATCACACACCAGTCCAACAGGTGCTATCCATCCCACACCAGTCCAACAGGTGCTATCCATCCCACACCAGGCCAAGAGGTGCTATTATCCCACACCAGGCCAACAGGTGCTCTCATCCCACACCAGTCTAATAGGTGCTATCATCCCACACCAGTCCAACAGGTGCTATCCATCCCACACCAGGCCAACAGGTGCTATCCACCCCACACCAGGCCAACAGGTGCTAACATCCCACACACTCCAACAGGTGCTATCCATCCCACACCAGGCCAACAGGTGCTATCCATCACACACCAGTCCAACAGGTGCTATCCATCCCACACCAGGCCAACAGGTGCTATCAGCCCACACCAGTCTAACAGGTGCTATCCATCCCACACCAGTCTAACAGGTGCTATCCATCCCACACCAGTCCAACAGGTGCTATCCATCCCACACCAGTCCAACAGGTGCTATCCATCCCACACCAGTCCAACAGGTGCTATCCATCCCACACCAGTCCAACAGGTGCTATCCATCCCACACCAGGCCAACAGGTGCTATCCATCCCACACCAGGCCAACAGGTGCTATCATCCCACACCAGGCCAACAGGTGCTATCCATCCCACACCAGGCCAACAGGTGCTATCCATCCCACACCAGGCCAACAGGTGCTATCCATCCCACACCAGGCCAACAGGTGCTATCATCCCACACCAGGCCAACAGGTGCTATCCATCCCACACCAGGCCAACAGGTGCTATCCATCCCACACCAGGCCAACAGGTGCTATCCATCCCACACCAGGCCAACAGGTGCTAGCCCAGGTAGCCCAGCTCCTTCATAATGTTGAGGTCGGAACTGGTTTGCAAATACCCCAATTTATGTTGTTAAGTTAAAAAAGAAACATGAGAAAAATTGATGACACCATTCAAGCCAATGAGGGTTCGGGAACTTTAAAGGCACTACTCTGGAAATCATGTAGATCCATCCCCAGTGTTCTCCTATCACAGCCATTCAACTCTGTAACTGTTTTAAAGTCACCATTGGATTCATGGTGAAAATCCCTGAGCAGTTTCCTTCCTCTCTGGCAACTCAGTTAGGAAGGACACCTTTATCTTTGTTAGTGACTTGGTGTATTGATACACCATCCAAAGTGTAATTAAAAACTGCACCATGCTCAATGGGGTATTCAATGTCTGCCTTTTTTTTTACCCATCTACCAATAGGTGCCCTTCTTTGTGAGGCATTGGAAAACCTCCCTGGTCTTTGTGGTTGAATTTGTGTTTGAAATTCACTGCTCAACTGAGGGACCTTACAGATAATTGTATGTGTGGGGTACAGAGATGAGGTAGTCATTCAAAAACCATGTTAAACACTATTATTGCACACAGAGTGAGTCCATGCAACTTATTATGTGACTTGTTAAGCACATTTTTACTTCTGAACTTATTTAGGCCATAACAAAGGGGTTGAATACTTATTGACTGAAGACATTACAGCTTTTCATTTTTAAAAACATAATTCCACTGCGACATTATGGGGTATTGTGTGTAGGCCAGTGACGCAAAATCTCAATTCAATCCATAAACAAATTAGGCAGCCCAATGTGTCCAATCTATATGGGGACCACCATTGTTATAGGACCAGTGGCATGTAGTCAATGATGCCAAGGGAAGCCAGGCTTCCCCCCAAAATTGACAAAACCAAATTAAAATATCATTAAATAATTGATCTTTTGTCTCTCTGTGTTTCATCATTTTCCTTTAATTCGTAATAGGCTGAATATATCTCACAGGAGAAGGCATCCGAGCGAGCGAAACAGCACCCTTCTATCTATGTGTAGACCATCTATTGCATGCTGTCTGGTCCAAATTGAGTACGACATTGTTGCCACCCATAGCATTGAAGGCAAGGGAAGCCAGCGAGCATCTGGCCTTCCTTGACACAAAAAAACGTATAAAAACTGAGAAAATCAGCATTTAGATCAATTGAGCATGCTCAACTGTTAATAGTCCTAACGCACCAAAAAAAAATTGTCAAGGGAAGCCATCTTGGATTTGGTATCACTCCTATCAAATCCCATTGAGAGCATACGTCATTGACAGGAAAACTTGAATTGTTGCATCTCGTTGTTTTGTTGTCCTTCTGTGGCTAGCTAGCCAGCTAGCTAAAATTGACCTTTTCCTCAATTGGCCAAGGTTAGAGATAGAGATTTGGACTTGTGGTTTTACTTAATTCTCCGTACTGGCAAGTGATTATATCAGTGAACATACATTGTTGTGCACCTGGCCTGAGAGGATGGAAGTTTCATATGTAGGCTAATGTTATCTAGCTAACGTTGCCCATGAATGACGGTTAGGCTAGCGAGCAAGCATTTTAGTTAGGTAGCCTAGGACAACAACAAATGTAAGCAAGTACTGTATGACAGGAAAAGGTTAAATGTATTTAACTGACTTTAACTGCCTAGTTAAAGGTTAATTTTTTTTTTTTTAAATGACAGGGTGATAGACTGTTTCATCAACATGAAAGAGGGGTGTGTCACGTCCTGACCAGTAAAAGTTTTTTTTTTGTTATTGTAGTTGGTCAGGACGTGGCAGGGGTGTGTTTGTTTAGTGTGTTTCGGAGTTTTTGGTTTATGTTCTATGTTTTCTATTTCTATGTGGGTTTTCTAGTTTTTCTATTTCTATGTTAGTTTTGGGAACGACCTCCAATTAGAAGCAGCTGGTTGTCGTTGCTTCTAATTGGAGGCCATATTTAAGTGGGTTTATTTTCTCTTGTGTTTGTGGGTGGTTGTTTCTATGTATAGCTGTGCAGCCTTACAGGACTGTTTTTGTCGGCGGCTGTTATTTTTGTTAAGTGTTCACGTTCATTAAAATAAAAGAAGAAGATGAGCACTGCACCCGCTGCGTTTTGGTCCCATCATTACAACGAATGTGACAGGGTGGCATTGGCGTTTTCTACTTTCACATTCGCGCAAAATGTACACACACATGCACACGCTCATATTTAGCTTACGTTGATTGGACTAAATTGTTTTTTGGTATCTTTAAGTTGTCACTGTATTAGACTAAGCAGAGTTGATTTGATGATGTTGAAGTTGAATGGTGCTGGAATAGTGGAGGCAGCTCCTGTTTTCTTTGCGTCATGCGGTAACTCTGTGGTTTTAAATCAATAGTTGTTTAGTGATCCGAAAACGTCGGAAACATTAACTTGCTTGACCATTGCTGTAGGTCATGTAACTGTCTGTTACTATGCATTCAATATGCTTTGTGGACTTCACTGTACAGAGGGTGCTATCCAGTTTTGTGATAAAACAAAGGTGTGGTTGAATGTATTCTGCCTCTGCAGTGGTGACCCATCATTCAGGGCAGGTGGGGCAGAGCCTGTTTTAAGCCCCACCTATTTAGCTAATCTTCTAAAATGTTTGTGTGCCACATATCAGTTTGAAAACAATGTAAAAAAGATATTTCATTGAGTTAACAAAGTCGCATTAAAACATGGTCTCTTTTTGATTTCTTTGAGTAAGTCAGCTCCAAAATGTAGGTGTTTGAGCCTAGCTCAGTGCTTTCTGTGGTGGTGTGACAGCCAGTGGAAATACAGAACGTAAGGGTTGGTAATGTTTTCAGAGTTCCCAGTGGTCTTGAAAGCACCATAAATCCAAAGAATGACAGACTTTGATGACAAAGTTTGATGACAAAATTTGCCCACAAGAAGGACCGCTGCGCCACCTTCCTGTTCAAGAGAGCACAGAACAACAAGGTGAGTCCAAAAATGTATTGTATGTTGCTGTATAAAAGAAGAAGATGAGCACTGCACCCGCTGCGTTTTGGTCCCATCATTACAACGAATGTGACAGGGTGGCATTGTATACTGTACCTAAGAAAGTAATACAAAGTATAGTAAGCTGTTAGTAGCCCATGTACCTCACCCTAATAATTTGGTCCCTTTCCCCTTCTTAGCCTACTGTTCTGACTTGATCGTTCACATGTAGCCTATCGCTTGTTTTAGAGAAATGTAATAATCAGATATTATAAGAGCTTTCATTGTCTGCTTATATGCCCCTTTTACGCATCAAAACAATTGGGGAGTTTGCCCCGACAAGATTGATATGCTGAAATCGCCACTGTGTCTTCTTATAGTCTAGGCCGTACATCTATATATCACAGTGTCACATGAACTAACAGATAGACCAATCAACACAATTATCACAACGCGTGACACACGTGACTGATCAAGGTTTGTTGTGCCTACATGTTGTATTAAAATGTGTCTCTTATACGCCCACTGTGTCTGCATTGTGACCAGATTAGCTAGTGCATCCCTGTATTAAAATTATTTGACAGATATTCTGTCACGTCCTGACCAGTGAAAAGGGTCATTTGCCATGGTGGAGTGGTCAGGGCATGGCAGGGGCGTTGTTTTGTGTGTTTTGGGGTTTGTTTGATTCTGGGGGAATGTGTTCTAGTTTGCATTTTCTATGTTTCGTTTTCCAGGTTTGGCCGAGTGTGGTTTCCAATCAGAGGCAGGTGTCTTTCGTTGTCTCTGATTGGAAGCCATACTTAGGCAGCCTGTTTTCCTTTGGGTTTTGTGGGTGGTTGTTTCCGTATAGTCGTTGTACCTTACGGAACTGTTGTTTGTCGTTTGGTTATTTTGTTCAAGTGTTCTCTCAAAATAAAAGAAGATGAGCACTATACACGCTGCGCCTTGTTCTGTTCAAAACGACGCCTGTGACATATTCTTTCAAAATAATACGTAAGGTTGTATTTTAAGACGATTAATGATGTCATAAGTCAATGTTTTTTTGATTCATATCCAGACACAATGCATGCCTGACTACCTCCATAGGTGGCAGGAAGATCTGATCACAATGAGATTACAATGTGTCTTTAATAGTCTACAACTGTCTAAAAATGTGGGCAGAATCAGAATGTGGACAAAAAATCTGAACAAAGGGGAGCGTGTTAGCACCAGGTATAAACGGGGCTTCTGAGTGCTGCAGGGAGGAAAAAAGCCTCATGCTTTACAAGACAAATATGGCCTAATCCGTGAACTACTATTCATCTTCACAACACAACCCTTGTACCGACAGTTATGTAATCCTCCTAGAGGATAATATGTCAGAGTCTGGCCCAGAGCTCCTCTGAATTTTAACCTCCCAGAGGGAGAACATGTTTATAAACAACACAGAGCCAGTGTCAACCTGGATCAGCTAGTGGAAAGAGCTGGATCTTCACAACAACATTAATAATTACATGATCTACCGTGTATGTATTGGTTGGCTCTTAGGGGGTGTTGATGTTTAGAGAGAGAAAGGAAACACATGGGATGGCACTAGAACATCACTCTAATCTAATGCATCCTGCCACTTTGGGCTCTAGTGGTACCTAGTAGATATGAAGAGCTGTGAACAGATAGCGACAGAGATAGACTATGATGCTCTTTACGCCTAGTGTCAATCTGTTCTCTTCTGTCTGGGACGCTGCATGACCAAGGACCTCCAGTCTGAGTCTCAGGGCCAGACTGCTGAAAGGTAATGGTGGGGGTTTGGAGAAGCTGGTGCATTTGACATGCTCTGTAAAGACATAGGAGATGGCAAAGACAGCACAAACAGATCTGGGACCAGACTACTTGACATGCTTGAATGTTTGTTTTTTGTTTTTTAAGGAATACAGTTTCTATTGAAGGGCTATGTGTTTTATGCTAGAAGAACCTAAATATAAATACAAGAACAACTGAACTAAAAACTACAAACTCATTTATGACACAAGACAGGAGGTATTTTTCACAAGTGTGTGTTATAGTCACATGGAGTGATGGAGATTCTTGCTATATAAACAACATCTAGAGATTACGTACCCCCCCCTTCTGCTGTTGAGGAATGCTGTACCACTGATTCTGCCATTGAAATCGTATACAGCATGTCTCTTGTGATGTGGTTCCCAGCAGCACTGATGGATGTGTTGAGATTTGAACAAACCTTCCGGCCATTTTGTTCCAAGCTGGCTGAAGATCTAGCTAGACAGTAACTAGCTAACACCAGACAGATGAAAGGGGAAACATATAAGTAAGTACACTATGTATGCAAAAGTATGTGGACACCCCTTCAAATGAGTAGATTCAGTTATTTCAGCCACACCCGTTGCTGACAGGTGTATAAAATCAAATACACAGACATGCAATCTCCATAGACAAACATTGGCAGTAGAATAGCCTTACTGAAGAGTTCAGTGACTTTCAACTTGTCACCATCATAGGATGTCACTTTTTCCAACAAGTCAGTTCATCAAATTTCTGCCCTGCTTGAGCTTCCCCGGTCAACTATAAGTGCTGTTATTGTGAAGTGGAAATATCTAGGACCAACAATCAGGGTCACACAGAGTGTTTCTTGGTAGTCTTAAACAAATCGATTTTTTTTTTTTTTTTTTAAGTATACACTTCACACACATGGTTATGGGCTTAAATATTTTGGGACACCTGTACCATTTCAGATATAGAGTTGAAATGTATTACATTTTGCATTTGTATCCCAATACTACACTTTATATACATCCCGGAAGACTGAAACAGAATAAAACAGTTTGACATAAAAACACCGGATTGTTTTTTTAGTATTTATGAAAAATGTAAATAACATTCCACCCATGAGGCCACTGGGTCATTTGACTACAGGAAAGAGCTATGTGGTACCGCTGATGCTGCCTGGAGGAACACTGTTCTGTTAATATAAGTGGTACCACTGATGCTGCCTGGAGGAATGACAGAGCAAAGAAAGGTAAGCTAACAATGTAATGAAATGCTTCAAAATGTAAGGAAACTAACACTAGTGACAGTTATAAATGTATGTGGGTATATCTGACAGTGGCTACCGATACTGGCTAATATTTAACACTATACAAATTGTAAAAAAAATACATAGAAAAATCTGTGCATATAATTAAAACATTCTAGATATCATAAATCAAGCTTGGTAGGTGTGTCGTTACTCTGTCATTTCTTCATGACTACAGAAGCCTATAGTTTGTGTCTCCAAATTTGATCATTGCAAGTTTTAAGGCCAGCATTTCATAAACTTCACTGTGGAAGAGGTGATATGTTGATGTGCTTCAGTTTGCTGCCATATGACTGGTTTCACATTTGCCTCCAACGATCATAAGGTAAAATAGATCAAATAATGATCCTTTATATTTACAATCCCTTTATCCAAACAGCTTACTCATTTACCAAATTCTTATCAATAACTCTTACATAGCTCTTATCAAGTTGTAAATCACAGTGCACGGAGAATGGTGTCTCATTTACCTAGCTCTTATCAAGTTGTAAATCACAGTGCGTGGAGAATGGTGTCTCATTTACCTAGCTCTTATCAAGATGTAAATCACATTGCGTGGAGAATGGTGTCTCATTTACCTAGCTCTTATCAAGTTGTAAATCACAGTGCGTGGAGAATGGTGTCTCATTTACCTAGCTCTTATCAAGTTGTAAATCACAGTGCATGGATAATGGTGTCTCATTTACCTAGCTCTTATCAAGTTGTAAATCACATTGCGTGGAGAATGGTGTCTCATTTACCTAGCTCTTATCAAGATGTAAATCACAGTGTGTGGAGAATGGTGTCTCATTTACCTAGCTCTTATCAAGATGTAAATCACAGTGCATGGAGAATGGTGTCTCATTTACCTAGCTCTTATCAAGTTGTAAATCACAGTGCTTGGAGAATGGTGTTGTTCGTATCACAAAAAATAAAGTAATTGTTGTTCGACTTGGATTTTCATGCTTAAGTTCAATGTCAGAATACAGGTAGAGAAAAAAGTGTGTAAAAACATTTACATTTAAGTCATTTAGCAGACGCTCTTATCCAGAGCGACTTACAAATTGGTGCATTCACCTTATAATATCCAGTGGAACAACCACTTTACAATAGTGCATCTAAATCTTTTAAGGGGGGGGGTTATAAGGATTACTTTATCCTATCCCAGGTATTCCTTGAAGAGGTGGGGTTTCAGGTGTCTCCGGAAGGTGGTGATTGACTCCGCTGTCCTGGTGTCGTGAGGGAGCTTGTTCCACCATTGGGGTGCCAGAGCAGCGAACAGTTTTGACTAGGCTGAGCGGGAACTGTGCTTCCTCAGAGGTAGGGAGGCGAGCAGGCCAGAGGTGGATGAACGGAGTGCCCTTGTTTGGGTGTAGGGCCTGATCAGAGCCTGAAGGTACGGAGGTGCCGTTCCCCTCACAGCTCCGTAGGCAAGCACCATGGTCTTGTAGCGGATGCGAGCTTCGACTGGAAGCCAGTGGAGAGAGCGGAGGAGCGGGGTGACGTGAGAGAACTTGGGAAGGTTGAACACCAGACGGGCTGCGGCGTTCTGGATGAGTTGTAGGGGTTTAATGGCACAGGCAGGGAGCCCAGCCAACAGCGAGTTGCAATAATCCAGACGGGAGATGACAAGTGCCTGGATTAGGACCTGCGCCGCTTCCTGTGTGAGGCAGGGTCGTACTCTGCGAATGTTGTAGAGCATGAACCTACAGGATCGGGTCACCGCCTTGATGTTGGTGGAGAACGACAGGGTGTTGTCCAGGGTCACGCCAAGGCTCTTAGCACTCTGGGAGGAGGACACAAGGGAGTTGTCGACCGTGATGGCGAGATCATGGAACGTGCAGTCCTTCCCCGGGAGGAAGAGCAGCTCCGTCTTGCCGAGGTTCAGCTTGAGGTGGTGATCCGTCATCCACACTGATATGTCTGCCAGACATGCAGAGATGCGATTCGCCACCTGGTTGTCAGAAGGGGGAAAGGAGAAGATTAATTGTGTGTCATCTGCATAGCAATGATATGAGAGACCATGTGAGGATATGACAGAGCCAAGTGACTTGGTGTATAGCGAGAATAGGAGTGGGCCAAGAACAGAGCCCTGGGGGACACCAGTGGTGAGAGCACGTGGTGCGGAGACAGATTCTCGCCACGCCACCTGGTAGGAGCGACCTGTCAGGTAGGACGCAATCCAAGCGTGGGCGGCGCCGGAGATGCCCAGCTCGGAGAGGGTGGAGAGGAGGATCTGATGGTTCACGGTATCAAAGGCAGCAGATAGGTCTAGAAGGATGAGAGCAGAGGAGAGAGAGTTAGCTTTAGCAGTGCGGAGAGCCTCCGTGACACAGAGAAGAGCAGTCTCAGTTGAATGCCCAGTCTTGAAACCTGACTGATTAGGATCAAGAAGGTCATTCTGAGAGAGATAGCAGGAGAGCTGGCCAAGGACGGCGCGTTCAAGAGTTTTGGAGAGAAAGGAAAGAAGGGATACTGGTCTGTAGTTGTTGACATCGGAGGGATCGAGTGTAGGTTTTTTCAGAAGGGGTGCAACTCTCGCTCTCTTGAAGACGGAAGGGACGTAGCCAGCGGTCAAGGATGAGTTGATGAGCGAGGTGAGGTAGGGGAGAAGGTCTCCGGAAATGGTCTGGAGAAGAGAGGAGGGGATAGGGTCAAGTGGGCAGGTTGTTGGGCGGCCGGCCGTCACAAGACGCGAGATTTCATCTGGAGAGAGAGGGGAGAAAGAGGTCAAAGCACAGGGTAGGGCAGTGTGAGCAGGACCAGCAGTGTCGTTTGACTTAGCAAACGAGGATCGGATGTCGTCAACCTTCTTTTCAAAATGGTTGACGAAGTCATCCGCAGAGAGGGAGGAGGGGGGGGGGAGGGGGAGGAGGATTCAGGAGGGAGGAGAAGGTAGCAAAGAGCTTCCTAGGGTTAGAGGCAGATGCTTGGAGTTTAGAGTGGTAGAAAGTGGCTTTAGCAGCAGAGACAGAAGAGGAAAATGTAGAGAGGAGGGAGTGAAAGGATGCCAGGTCCGCAGGGAGGCGAGTTTTCCTCCATTTCCGCTCGGCTGCCCGGAGTCCTGTTCTGTGAGCTCGCAGTGAGTCGTCGAGCCACGGAGCAGGAGGGGAGGACTGAGCCGGCCTGGAGGATAGGGGACAGAGGAAATCAAAGGATGCAGAGAGGGAGGAGAGGAGGGTTGAGGAGGCAGAATCAGGAGATAGGTTGGAGAAGGTTTGAGCAGAGGGAAGAGATGATAGGATGGAAGAGGAGAGAGTAGCGGGAGAGAGAGAGCGAAGGTTGGGACGGCGCAATACCATCCGAGTAGGGGCAGAGTGAGAAGTGTTGGATGAGAGCGAGAGGGAAAAGGATACAAGGTAGTGGTCGGAGACTTGGAGGGGAGTTGCAATGAGATTAGTGGAAGAACAGCATCTAGTAAAGTGAGTAGGGGGGGAAGGTGAGAGGGTGAGTTCGAAAGAGGAGAGGAGTGGAAAGAAGGAGGCAGAGAGGAATGAGTCGAAGGTAGACGTGGGGAGGTTAAAGTCACCCAGAACTGTGAGAGGTGAGCCATCCTCAGGAAAGGAACTTATCAAGGCGTCAAGCTCATTGATGAACTCTCCAAGGGAACCTGGAGGGCGATAAATGATAAGGATGTTAAGCTTGAAAGGGCTGGTAACTGTGACAGCATGGAATTCAAATGAGGAGATAGACAGATGGGTCAGGGGAGAAAGAGAGAATGTCCACTTGGGAGAGATGAGGATTCCAGTGCCACCACCCCGCTGGCTCGATGCTCTAGGGGTATGCGAGAACACGTAGTCAGACGAGGAGAGAGCAGTAGGAGTAGCAGTGTTATCTGTGGTAATCCATGTTTCCGTCAGCGCCAGGAAGTCTAGGGACTGGAGGGTAGCATAGGCTGAGATGAACTCAGCCTTGTTGGCCGCAGACCGGCAGTTCCAGAGGCTGCCGGAGACCTGGAACTCCACGTGGGTCGTGCGCGCTGGGACCACCAGGTTAGAGTGGCAGCGGCCACGCGGTGTGGAGCGTTTGTATGGCCTGTGCAGAGGAGAGAGAACAGGGATAGACAGACACATAGTAGACAAGCTACAGAAGAGGCTACGCTAATGCAAAGGAGATTGGAATGACAAGTGGACTACACGTCTCGAATGTTCAGGAAGTTAAGCTTACGTTGCAAAAATCTTATTGACTAAAATGATACAGTACTGCTGGCTGGTGGAGTAGGCTAGCTAGCAGTGGCTGCGTTGTTGACTTTGAACGTGTAGCTGGCTAGGTAACCTCGGTAGTTTCAGTACTACACCTTGTCATGATACAAAGCAACTTTGTAGCTAGCTAGCTAACATAACACTAATCAAGACGTTCCTTGTAGTGTATTTAGTTTCAACAATGCTGCTCGTCGGTAATAGTTGGCTGGGTTAGGAAAAATGGCGTCGCGGGAGACGGAAATAGCTGGCTAGCTAACCTCGATGGCTGGCTAGCTAACAATTATCAAGCTATGACAAAGACAACTAAGTAGCTAGCTAGGTAACACTGCACTAGTCAAATCGGGAGTTACCTTCCATTTACGCGCTCTTAATAATGTTTACATATTTTACATTACTCATCTCATATGTATATACTGTATTTAATACCATCTATTGCATCTTGCCTATGCCGCTCGGCCATCGCTCATCCATATATTTATACAGGAGAAGTCGGAGTTTACATACACCTTAGCCAAATACATTTAAACTCAGTTTTTCACAATTACTGACATTTAATCCTAGTAAAAAGGAGGGATCGCCACTTTATTTTAAGAATGTGAAATGTCAAAATAATAGTAGAGTGAATGATTTATTTCAGCTTTTATTTCTTTCATCACATTCCCAGTGGGTCAGAAGTACACTCAATTAGTATTTGGTAGGATTGCCTTTAAATCGTTTAACTTGGGTCAAACGTTTTGGGGAGCCTTCCACAAGCGTCCCAAAATAAGTTAGGTGAATTTTGGCCCATTCCTCCTGACAGAGCTGGTGTAACTGAGTCAGGTTTGTAGGCCTCCTTGTTCGGAACAAATGTGGTTTCTTTTGACAAAGTTCATAATTTATGTCCAAATAACACCAAGTACTTAGCGTTCATTATGCTCCCACAAAACGTGGTGGGGGGAGTGTAATTCACGCCGAAAAGCAAAAAAAAACCTAGTAAATAATCTATTTATGTTCGTTCAAACATGTCAAATGTTGTTTAGCATTAATCTTTTGGTCCATTTTTAACGTTAAACATCAGTAATATTTTCACACAACCTATCCTATGTCTAGATAAACAATGAAGACAAAACTCACGTTTCTCAGATTTATGCGCAGGCGCAAAAAAATGAAGTGATGACATGTCAACTTCCTTGGATTCTAATTTGCTCTCTGTTCATCATAGACGCTTCAAACAACTTTATAAAGATCGTTGACATCTAGTGGAAGCCGTAGGTGTTGTGAAATGAATCCTTTCTCACTATGGTATCTATAAAACAATGACACTAAATAGTACAGTCACAAAATTCACATTTTTTTTTTATCTATTTTTCACAGGTTTTTGCCTGCAATATGAGTTTTGTTATACTTACAGACACCATTCAAACTGTTTTAGAAAATTCAGAGTGTTTTCTATCCGAATGTGTTAATAATATGCATATCCTAGCTTCTGAGTTGGTGTAGGAGGCAGTTAAAAATGGGCACATATTTTTTTCAAAATGTCTCAATACTGCCCCCGAGCCCCAACAGGCTAACAGGACTGTTTTGCTGTCGTGTTTTGTTCATTGTTGTATCGTGTTCGTACGTAAATTAAAACTCAAGATGAACACTAACTCCACTGCACCTTGGTCTACTTCCACAGACAGCCGTTACATAAAGACTCATTCACATATGAAGACAATGTTCAATTCTGTCCTCTTCAGGGACATGTAAAAGACAAGCCTGACCTCTCCCCTCTCTGGGCCCCAAGTGACTGAGCCCCAGCTAAGGGAAAAGTGCAACTAAAAGACACCAGAGTCCAAAGGGATACATTCTAATGACAAGTATCTCACATAAACATATTATGCTAATAAAACACCTTAATTATCTATATTACCCAACTAATTCTGATTCATCAGCCACACTTTTCAATCCTTCTCAGCCATAATAGAATTCTTTAATGAAAGCTTCTCTAAAGTCAACCATGTAAAGTGTGGTGTACAGCAGGGCAGCTCTCTAGGCCCTCATCTTTTCTATTTTTACCAATGACCTGCCACTGGCATTAAACAAAGCATGTGTGTCCATGTATGCTGATGATTCAACCACATACGCATCAGCAACCACAGCTAATGAAGTCACTGAAACCCTTAACAAAGAGTTGCCATCTGTTTTGGAATGGGTGGCCAATAATAAACTGGTCCTGAACATCTCATTATGCAAGTTGAGGAGACTAAGTGACTTGGCGTTACCTTAGATTGTAAAACGTCATGGCCAAAACATTTAGATTCAATGGTTGTAAAGATGGGGAGAGGTATGTCTGTAATTCCAAAAAGCAAGTCCTGCAGGCTCTAGTTTTGTCTAATCTTGATTGTTAGAGGCACAACGCCTCTCCCATATTTGACTTAGATAGTTTGTGTATGTATCATATGTAGGCTATATATGCATTTTTAAAAAACGATGGGACTTAGATGGTCATCTGTTCTTGTCTATTAATGTTCTGTATTATGTCATGCTTCATGTTTTGTGTGGACCCCAGGAAGAGTAGCTGGGGGAACCTAATGGGAACCTAATAAAATACCCCCCCAAAAAAGTCTGGAGATTTGGAAGGTCAATGCAAAATGACGATTTTTTGGGGGGGGCCAATTAATCATTTCTTTGTGGATTTGAATCTGTGATGGCGTATTGTCTCCCTGGGTGATCCACTTGTGGCCAAGTTTCAACCTCCAGGCAGAGGCAACCCGGTTTTTGGCTAAAATGTCCTTGTACTGGGTAAAGGTCATGATGCCGTGGACCTAAACAACAGCCCCAGGACCAGTGAAAGCAAAATAGCCCTATAACGTCAAAGATCCTCCACCATATTTTACAGTAGCTATGGGGTCGTTTTCTGCTTATATGTTCTCATTTCATCCAAACCCACTGTCACAGTTTTCTCCTTCGTCTGAAGATATTTCAAAATCACTGTACGACCAATACGCAGCGGGTTGCTTGCTCCACATCATATTTATTAAATGTGATGAACACGAAAAAACAAAATAAACACGAATGAAACAAAGTGACAGGCTAATACTTACAAACAAACGAACAGCAGTGTTAGCACAACCACCCACAAACCCAAGTGACAAACATACTCCTAATTATATGACTCCCAATCAGGAACAACGATAACCAGCTGTCCTTGATCGGGAGCCACATAGACCCACATAGAAACACAACACCCAGAACACACATACACAGACATACTCTGCCACGTCCTGACAAAAAACTACACAACAACACCCTCTGCTGGTCAGGACGTGACACCCACCACTGGTGTGCCTGTCCAAATTTTTTATTTTCATGTCATCAAAGCGCCGGTTCCAATCCAAGTACCAATGCTGTTTAGCAAACTCCAGCCATTTACATTTGTTGGATGACAATTTTGTTGGCAACCAATATGTCAATATTTGATTTATTTATTTTATACTGTCATTTTTGCTCGTCTTTATCAAGGGTGTCGATAATTTCGGAGCCCAGTGTATATAAAACCCACTGAGCTCCGTAACAGGAGGACAACTGGCTACCAATCTGTTTTACACACAGATACAAACTGGGTAGAGAGATTCTATGTAACTATAAAATCACATTGTATAATTGTAGTGCCCTTTCCTTTATACTAATGGTTAAGACAGCTGGAGTAAAGTCAATTCTTATCAACTGAGCCTCACTTTATCACCTAGCTACGCTTTTTTCTTTACTACCAGACAATAAATAGGGCACTCGCCTGAGCCCGATTATCCTGTGTTTGACTGTGAATCCTACAAGTAACGTCAGCCAAGATTCGATGGCTAACATCTGTCCTTTTCTTCTACCAATTCAAAGTAATTAAAATGCTTCACGATAAAGGCTGTTGTCTCTGCCATCTCGGTTAGCTATCTAGCTACCAGCTACCATGCCAGCTACAAATCACAACGTTCATGCAGGAACAGGAAGAGCGCGAACCGTTACAATGTAGAGGTGGAGGGATTTTTATTTTGAATTTGCACCAACAAAGAAACAAGGAAATTATATTTTAAAATTAACTAAGTAACTGACATTTTTTACATGCATTTTGTTAAACAGGTTACTCGTTACCACTAAAACGTAAACTGAGTAATCTAACACATTACTTTGTCATGCGTTACCCCAACACTGAATCTAATGCACCTGTCCCAATTCAAATACATAATTTTTATTTGCCGCTGATAGATATCTGCTTATAGACAAGTAATTATGTTTTATCAAGAGTCCACTGTGCTTTGCCTTCACTAAAGCAATGTTACTGAAGGTAGATGTGTATAGAGAGGCAGTACAGAGAAGTTTCACCTGTTCTTCGAGAGGCAGGGCCTCCCTGTGGATTGGTGCTGGCCTAGCAGAGACAGGCAGGGCCTCCCCGTGGATTGGTGCTGGCCCAGCAGAGAGGCAGGACCTCTCCGTGGATTGGTGCTGGCCCAGTAGACAGGCAGGACCTCCCCGTGGATTGGTGCTGGCCCAGTAGACAGGCAGGACCCCCCCATGGATTGGTGCTGGCCCAGTAGAGCGGCAGGGCCTCCCCGTGGATTGGTGCTGGCCCAGTAGAGAGGCAGGGCCTCCCTGTGGAGTGGTGCTGGCCCAGCAGAGAGGTCTTGTTTCTACACATGGGAACATCCCTCCAGACTGGAGTCAGAGAGGTCTTGTTTCTGCACCTGGTAACAGACCTCTGGACTGGAGTCAGAGATATCTTGTTGCTACACATGGTAACATGCCTCTGGACTGGAGTCAGAGAGGTCTTGTTGCTACACATGGGAACATACCTCTGGAGTGAGTCGTAGCAGCAAGGCCCTGGTCTCGCTCATGTTGCGTAATGCTGTACACACAGGAGGAAGTCAAAGGATGTTTCCTAGTCTGATAGGGCATGGAGGGGAGTTATTTAACCCATCATGCAGAAAGCTATATATAACACACAACTAGCTAGGTCTGAGTCTAACACAACTGGGGCAGAACAGTGAGAACTTTTGAGAAGCCTCAAGAACAAAAATGTCCAACTTTTGCCGACTGATCTTTCAGTCTTCTGCATGGTCGTATTATGAACTGGTGTCAAAGTGGTGCCAAAGATTCCTGCTCATTCTATAAAAACGAACGTCCTGGTGCTTGTAACAACAATGTTTCAACAGAAACAAACACAGGCTCTATCGCCAGTTCCGTCCCTAAAGTCAGTGGCAGTTTAACTGTTGTGTGTGGTGAGGATTGGCAGGCCTTACACAGGAAGGAGAGGAGGCACCACTGTTCTGAAAGAACTAACTGGCATGTTGAGCCTTTCAGACCAAGAAGAAGAAGAAGAGGAGGAAGAAGAAGAAGTAGAATGTTGGCATGTTGAGGCTGTCAGACCAAGAAGAGGAAGAATAATAAGAATAATAAGAATATTGGCATGTTGAGGCTGTCAGACCAAGAAGAAGAAGAAGAAGAAGAGGAAGAAGAATGTTAGCATGTTGAGGCTGTCAGACCAAGAAGAAGAAGAAGAGGAGGAAGAAGAAGAAGAATGTTGGCATGTTGACGCTCAGACCAAGAAGAAGAAGAAGAAGAAGAGGAGGAGGAAGAAGAAGAAGAATGTTGGCATGTTCAGGCTGTCAGAGCAAGAAGAAGAAGAAGAATGTTGAGGCTGTCAGACACTGTAAAATATGGTCAACCCAAAAAAACGTACTGAAACTGGTTACAAATAAATGAGTTAGGTTTTCTCATGGAAAATACTGCATTTGTTGAAACCAAACTTAGTATAAATTCCAGCTTGTTTCATTTGTTTATTACCGAACATTTACTTCCAGTTGGTGAAACTCATTTATTTTATTACCTCCTTTGGTAGATCCTAATGAATAACAAATACACACTAATATTCCTTTAAATACAACCCATTTTTTTATCTTGCGCCAAGTAGATTTTACAGTTTGTAACTACCTATTCAAATTACTTTGACTGGGTTACAAGCAATTAAGAAATGATGAAGCTTCTGATAAGCTAATTGACATAATTTGAGTCAGTTGGAAGTGGACCTGTGGATGTATCAGCCAAGACCTCAGAAAACAAAATGTGGACCTCCACAAGTCTGGTTCATCCTTGGGAGCAATTTCCAAACGCCTGAAGGTACCACGTTCATCTATACAAACAATAGCACCGGTGCGTCAATAGACACTAAGGGGTTTGTTCAAAATCATACTGTTAGAATACTTTTAAAGCCTCAAAGGATAAGATGATCCAACTTTAAAAACGTGTCCTTTTTTTGGCTAGCCACAGCTGTCAACTAGCTAGCTAGCTAGCTGTTTAGCTTTCTAGCATATTCACTCATTTGTCTGTAAACAATTAACAAGCTAGTTAGCTACCACATGTTCTTGTCAAACTGTCAACAGAGTAGCTAGCAAGAAACAAGATATGCCGAATAACAGTCGAAAAACAACTCGAGTGGAACTAATTCAGGTGGTTTTTAAGAGGTGTTGTTGACCTATCTTGAGACCGTATTTCTCAGGTGTCTGATACATTTGTGCTCAGTCTTGACTTGGTCTTGGACAGTGAGACTCCTAATTTCTTCCAGAGACCAGCCAACACTACCAGAGCCAACAAAACTCATAATTATCAGCTTACATTCAGTCATCGCATAAAACCTCTTCGCCAGGCCCGCATATATACACTCCTTTCTTGTAACATTAAAAGGTGAACATAGACATGTTTGCACAGTGGCGAACCTATTGGACCTAGGCGGTCAGTGTGTGACAGGTTCTTGATGCTAGGAAGGACAGCAACCGTAATACCAGGGCACTCATGTAGGAGAGTGTGCTTTTTGTAAAAAAACAAAGGGACGGTCGTGTAGCGGAGGGTATACGCAAGTATAAGCTGTACACCCACTTTTTTTGTGACGATGCATAACACAAAAAAGCAAAGCATATGAAATAAATAAAAAAGTGTTCTTACACTAGGATTTTAAACATTCAAAGAAACTGGGAAACGTCCAAGTAGCAGGCATTGTTGTCACCTTAGCTTGTTACATAACTTCTGCGTGATAGGAAGCACTAGGCGCCACCACCAATCAGCCTATACCGCTGGACACACATCGTTACTATGGCAACTAGCGTAACCTTGTCAGCAAATGACTGCTGTCTGAACACATAAATCTGATCTGGTCACTTTGTAACTTGTTGTTTGGACAGTCAGTATTCCAAAACTGATTCGAAAAACAAAACCGATTTGAGCAGTGTGAACAAGGCTTTAAAAGCCTGGTTAAGAAGTCACCTTTTGTCAACAATATTGTGGTCAATAAATGTGAAAGTTTTATGTAAAGATCCTTTTGAATTCATTGTTTCCTGTTATTGGAAACCACTGAAATATCTTAATTGCTTGTAACCCTGTTGAAGTAATTTGGATAGGTAGTTCCAAGGTGAAAAAATCTACTTGGCGCAAGATTAAAAACAAAAAATTGATTCCAAAATGGGTTCCACTGTCACATGTGCACTGCACACATAGCCTAATTTCAGAGGAATATCATTAGCAGGCAGCAAGAGCTTGCAGCTCTCAACTGGTTTTGGTATGGAGCAGCTCACAGAAGAATGACATCGGTAGCCGGTAGGGAAGGAAAGACATTTCATCTTATGATATCTACCAGTAAATGCTAACTAAGGCAACAATGGGTATGCAAACCAGGTATTGAAAAAGTTTGTTCTGAAGTCTTGGTTAGTAGGCTATTTGTGATGTGCAATTCAGTCATCATGAGTTGTTTGCATCAGAGGCGTAGGCATGAGAGGGCCTGGGAAGACACAGGCCAACCCACTGGGGAGCCATGCCTTTGCCAGACCCACCCAATCAGATTGAGCAAAAATGAAAATACCTGTATTATTGCAAAAACCACAGTTCCCCTCAGCAGATGATGCTAATTTGAAACAAACCTTTCCTGCAGTCAGAAGTGCCCTCGTTGTACTCATGGGTGGAATGTTATTCATATTTTTCATCATTTTTCATAATTAATAACGTTTTTTTTTTTAAAGTCAAATAGTTTTGTTATATTTCAGTCTTCTGTGATGTATATAAAGTGTAATATTTAGATGCAAACAAAAAATGTAATACATTTCAACTGTATATCTGACATGGTACAGGTGTCTTTTTTTAAGCCCCTAACTGTAACATGGGTCGTCTAAAGGTGACCAAGGCGCAGCGTGTAGAGTGCTCATATTAACTTTAATGAAAACACTTTAACAAAACAACAAAAATGACAAAACGACCGACAACAGTTCCGTCAGGTGAAATACACTAAACAGAAAACAACTACCCACAAAAACCCAGGAAGAAAAACCCCTTAATTTAGAGTTATTTATGCAACTTTAGTTGTGATACAAACGTTGGGCTATATGTGTTGGTTTTTAATACATTGAAAGGCTGCATGATGAGACTCTAATGATGATTTGAAAAAAGTTGCATGAAAAGTCATGAGCTCTGCTTTGGTTCTTTTGCGCAGGCTGTACACATCTCATCAGTCTCTCATTCACAATTTGACAAGCACCTGATAATCCATCCCCTTTGTGGCCCTAATGCCCTTTACTAAAATGCATGCCTTTTGCGGCCAGTGGCCATTGTACCCTTGAGCTGAATATAATATTTATAATTCCATTCTACCTGAATGCTGCATGCACTTAAGCACCTCTCACTCACATGGCTCTCAGGTAGCTCAATTCTTATTAGCCAATAGACGTCACGTGATCAGGTCTTTCTCACAGGCTACAAGTGAAGACAGGCACATCGAGGACGCAACTACGCACGTCCTTATCCAATTTCGAGGCACATATTGAAGATATTGGAAGAACTGTCCACATTTACTTTTCATCAGCCAACAATATGAGTAGGTCTAGCGAACAGCAAAAGCACTAGCCTATCAATTTTTGTACTATGGGGGATAGTAGATTGACATAGAATGCCTTTTTTTGTTGTTGCAATAAATAAATATTCCTAACATAGTCTGGGACAGTTGTGGGATGCGATAGATCCCAAATCCATACAACCACTATCATCCCAAAAACATTAAGCAATGAGGCTGATGCAACAGATCAGAAGGTTTAGCTTAAAATGTTAATAAACTATTAGGCTATTTCTTCACATTATAAGCACAGCAATGCGCACACAGCAGTAGGCTATAAGCGCGAATGTTCCAATAGCGGGAAAACGCCATTCTCAAAAGTGACCGCTAATATGATTATGCATGTAATGCTTTTATTATAAAGGTGCATTTAAATGGTGAAAATGATCTTCCCCCAAACTTGAAACTCACATGTATGACATTATAAGCGCAGCAATGCCTAACCCTAACACTTACCCTAACCCTAACCACAGCAGTAGGTTATAAGCGCAAATGTTCCAGTTAGGCTCTACACCCCTTAATGTGCTTCATTTTAAGAAGTTATTTGGCCACTTTCGTTGTGATACAAACCTTATCAAAACATATAGGCCTATGGGCTAGGCTACATGAGGTGTGATACTAACCTTATTAAAACATATAGGACTATGAGCTACTAACCTTATTAAAACATATTGGACTATGAGCTACTAACCTTATTAAAACATATAGGACTATGAGCTACTAACCTTATTTAAACATATAGGACTATGGGCTACTAACCTTATTAAAACATATAGGACTATGGGCTAGGCTACATGAGGTGTGATACTAACCTTATTAAAACATATAGGACTATGAGCTACTAACCTTATTAAAACATATAGGACTATGAGCTACTAACCTTATTAAAACATATAGGACTATGAGCTACTAACCTTATTAAAACATATAGGACTATGGGCTAGGCTAAATGAGGTGTGATACTAACCTTATCTAAACACATAGGACTATGGGCTACGCTACATGAGGTGTGATACTAACCTTATTAAAACATATAGGACTATGGACTAGCCTACATGAGGTGTGATACTAACCTTATCTAAACATATAGGACTATGGACTAGGCTACATGAGGTGTGATACTAACCTTATCTAAACATATAGGCCTATGGGCTACTTACCTTATTAAAACATATAGGACTATGAGCTACTAACCTTATTATAACATATAGGACTATGGGCTAGGCTACATGAGGTGTGATACTAACCTTATTAAAACATATAGGACTATGGGCTAGGCTACATGAGGTGTGATACTAACCTTATTAAAACATATAGGCCTATGGGCTAGGCTACATGAGGTGTGATACTAACCTTATTAAAACATATAGGACTATGGGCTAGGCTACATGAGGTGTGATACTAACCTTATTAAAACATATATGCCTATGGGCTAGGCTACATGAGGTGTGATACTAACCTTATTAAAACATATAGGCCTATGGGCTAGGCTACATGAGGTGTGATACTAACCTTATCTAACATATAGGCCTATGGGCTACTAACTTAGTAGCCAACCGTATTAAAACATATAGGGCTATGGGCTACTAACCTTATTAAAACATATAGGCCTATGGGCTATGCTACATGAGGTGTGTGACTATGATATGAAAAAGTGGCAAAAAAAAAGGCATTCGTTGTTTCTTGCCTTACTGCACACAAGCTGACATTCACAAGTGATAATATATCATTCACAAGTGATAATATATCATTCACAAGTGATAATATATAATTCACAAGTGATAATATATCCTTCACAAGTGATAATATATCATTCACAAGTGTTAGACAAATATTGTCATCCATCAGTCTCTTCTTGATTTAATCTTGTCTTTACAAATACTAAATAGTGAATGTGTGAAATTTGTTTTGATTTAGAACGGACCATTGTCATGTAAAAATATATGTCATCTATGCACTTAAATAGCGACTGGAGGACGCTTTTCCCTTGGTTCATTTTCATGCCAGGCAGGTAGGCTATACTCCTGTTGTAAAGAGAAGCAATGTGCTTAAATATTAGGATAGATAAGAAATCAATATAGTAGGTCTAGCCTATAGAAATCTGATGGGATTCTTCTGTTTTTAATGGAGGCCATCAGTCTGTTTTCTCACGCAATTGCCTAGCCTATAGAAATTTGCGTAACATGAGCCCATGGGCTCTCGTGAAGTGATTGATTAGATTTTCCATTACATTTCCATTGACGTCAGAGTGATTCGAGGGACAATAGATTGCTGAGTACCAGGCAGTTAGCAAGTTCGGTATGCTACTAATGTCACGGCTGTCTGAAGAATGGGACCAAGGCGCAGCGTGTGTATCGTTCCACATTTTTACTATAACTGTGAAACTATGCAAGACATACAAATAAACAAAACAACAAACCGTGACGAAGCGGTGCAACATACACTTACTCAAAATAATCTCCCACAAACCCAGGCGGGAAAAACAACCACTTAAATATGATCCCCAATTAGAGACAACGATGACCAGCTGCCTCTAATTGGAGATCATCCCCCCCAAAAAACATAGAAATACAACAACTAGAACCCCACATAGAAATACATAAACTAGACAAAACCCCAACATAGAAAAAATAAACTAGAACCAACATAGACATAAATAAACTAGACAAAACCCTCTGTCACGCCCTGACCTACTCTACCATAGAAAAATAGCTTTCTATGGTCAGGACGTGACAACTAATGACCATCAGCAGCATCAGAGCTTGTAGAAGCCTAATTACAGTGACTAAACGGTCACGTGGAATTTGAATGCTGTCATGACCACCAGTGAGGCGGTGATACAGTCACCAAAACAGCCCTATTCCCACCCAAAACAAGTCAAAATGTGATTGGTTGATTCCACTGTCACTCTAAAAAAAAAAAAAAAAAGGGTAGATCAATGGCAGATGCCTTCTATCTAGCTTCTGAGAGCCTAGCCAATGGTTGACTTAGCTAGCTAGATTTATCTCCCCGGAGACAACCAAAGAAAAATCCTGATTGGATATTTCTTTCCCTTTCCTTTCCAATAAAAACTGAAGCGATTAAATCAGAACATCTTTGAAAAGAATAATAATAATAATTATTGTTATTATTATTATTTAACAGAACAAAAATATACATCTAACATGCAAGAATTTCTAGGTTTTGCTGCATTACAGTTTGTATAAGGAAATCAGTCAATTTAAATGAATTCATTAAACCCTAATCTCTGGATTTCACATGACTGGGCAGGGGTGCAGCCAGGCCCACCCACTGTGGAACCAAGTCCAGCCAATCAGAATGAGTTTTCCCCCACAAAATGGCTTTATTACAGACAGAAATACTCCTCAGCACGCCCCCCCCCCCCCCGTTACTATACTACTTATGCTACGACTGCTGCTGAATCTACTACTGCTACTACTAATAATAATACTGTCACTACTACTACTATTACTGCTACTACTACTAATAATACCGTCACTACTAGTACTAATAATGCTACTACTACTATTACTGCTACTACTACTACTACTACTACTACTATCACTACTACTACTATTACTGCTGCTACTACTACTACTACTAATACTGTCACTACTACTACTAATACTGTCACTACAACTACTACTACTGCTGAAACTACTACTACTATTACTGCTACTACTATTACTACTAATACTACTACTAGTGCCGTTACTGTACTACTGCTGCTACGACTGCTGCTGAATCTACTACTGCTACTACTACTACAACTAATATGTCAATACTACTAGTATTACTGCTACTAATACTACTAATACTGTCACTACTACTACTACTACTGCTGAAACTACTACTTCAATTACTGCTACTACTACTACTGCTACTACTACTACTACTACTACTGCTGCTACTACTAATACGAACAAATATGATAATGTAGGCACTCACTGCTGTAAGTCACTTTGGATAAGGGCATCTGCAAAATAACTCAATATTTAAAGATGTACTACTGCTGCTACTACAACTACTACTGCTGTTTGTGGAGTATGTCTCTGTCACACTCAGAGTCGCCGTGGTTTCTGCCACGATGTGTTGCTATATGGTCAAATGGATTTCGCTCCCTTGCATCTGTGTGTCTCACTACCTGTGAAAAAAAAACCTTCTTGACTGTATTCACAGTGTTTAAACTGTAACCGTGACCCCACTCGCTGAGGGTGTGTTAGGGGGAGTTGGGATATGCAAAAAAAACACATTTCCAATTAACAAATGCGTATAATACACCCGTGTACAAATATAAGCACCCACCAAATGATTGATTATTAAATTCCCTTCACCACTGTTATAGAATTGGGGTTGAGGCTAGGGTTGACTTTGTGTAAGTGGTAGCTTGATAGTTGGGGCTAGGGTTGTCTTTGGTCTGAGAGAGAAAGCTGGGAGGGTATTTTGACGTCAGGGTTTCTTTCAGTTGTTTTTCTTTCTACTAAGCTACATGAAATTGCTTTAAGGTCATATCAAGGAGCATTTTGCCATTTGATTTTGAACTTTAAGACTCCTTGTATACATTTTTTTAATAAATAAATAATTTGATTAAAAAAAATATTTGGTCTTACGTCTTACTGCTATTAGAGAATACAAAACATATTGAGTATCAGATTCACGACATTGAATAACAGATAGTCCTTACTACCATTAGCCCATAGAAACACATTGAATAACAGATAGTCCTTACTGCTATTAGCCCATAGAAACACATTGAATAACAGATAGTCCTTACTGCTATTAGCCAATAGAAACACATTGAAAAACAGATAGTCCTTACTGCTATTAGCCCATAGAAACACATTGAATAACAGATAGTCCTTGCTGCTATTAGCCCATAGAAACACATTGAATAACAGATAGTCCTTACTGCTATTAGCCCATAGAAACACATTGAATAACAGATAGTCCTTAGTGCTATTAGCCCATAGAAACACATTGAATAACAGATAGTCCTTACTGCTATTAGCCCATAGAAACACATTGAATAACAGATAGTCCTTACTGCTATTAGCCAATAGAAACACATTGAATAACAGATAGTCCTTACTGCTATTAGCCCATAGAAACACATTGAATAACAGATAGTCCTTAGTGCTATTAGCCCATAGAAACACATTGAATAACAGATAGTCCTTACTGCTATTAGCCCATAGAAACACATTGAATAACAGATAGTCCTTACTGCTATTAGCCAATAGAAACACATTGAATAACAGATAGTCCTTACTGCTATTAGCCCATAGAAACACATTGAATAACAGATAGTCCTTAGTGCTATTAGCCCATAGAAACACATTGAATAACAGATAGTCCTTACTGCTATTAGCCCATAGAAACACATTGAATAACAGATAGTCCTTACTGCTATTAGCCCATAGAAACACATTGAATAACAGATAGTCCTTACTGCTATTAGCCCATAGAAACACATTGAATAACAGATAGTCCTTACTGCTATTAGCCAATAGAAACACATTGAATAACAGATAGTCCTTACTGCTATTAGCCCATAGAAACACATTGAATAACAGATAGTCCTTAGTGCTATTAGCCCATAGAAACACATTGAATAACAGATTCATTACAGGGTACAACAGATAGTCCCCCCAAAAAGTTAGTTCTGAAGTGTCTGTCCTATATCTGAGAGATATAACAAAGATCAGAAAACATTTGTTTTACATGTGTTTCACTCCTTATATATGGCACTAAACAGTCTCCATATGCAGTATACTTCCATAATTTTTTTCAGCTGTTACCGTTGGACATTCAGACGTGTCTTGTGAGGCCTGTGGGCATCCTAGAGCAAAACGTGTAGCTGTTGGGACGCTACAGACAGAAGTTGGCAGATCGGCTGTACCGACTTCAGACGAGTCCCAAGACTTTTGTGCGTCGTCTTAGAGCCAAACGGAGAAACACCATCATGTTCGTGAGAGTCTCATCTTTCCATATAGGGGTTTGTAAGGCCAAACCGTTCAGACGCTACTGACGATTTTGTAAGAAGAGTGGATTTTTGTATTATGCTAATTCGATTTTCATGGGGGTGTGGACATCGAACTTAGGGGGTTAAACACTTTATCTAGCAGCCAACTTGCTAGCATCAATCCCTTGTGCACAGTAAAATACTGTGAAATATAAACCCCTCCCTTCAATAAATGTAATTCATTCATGCATCTATTCATTCATACATTCATTAATTTTGATTATGATAGCTTTTACTTTCTTTTTACAGTATAATACAGTCAATTTTATAGTATTGTACTTTGTTTCATTACACAGCACTTGCTTTTGATACCTTATTTATATTAAAGTAGGTGTACTGTAGTATGTAATACAGAATTTTGTTTGTCATTTAGCTGCCTGTAAGCTACTATCAAATTCACGGCAACCCCTTTACGGTGCAGTCATTACCCCTTTATGGTGTAGTCATTACCCCTTTACAGTGTAGTCATTACCCCCTTTACAGTGTAGTCATTGCCCCTTTACAGTGTAGGCATTGCCCCTTTACAGTGTAGTCATTACCATTTACAGTGTAGTCATTACCCTTTACAGTGTAGTCATTACCCTTTACAGTGTAGTTATTACACCTTTACAGTGTAGTCATGACCCTTTACAGTGTAGTCATTACCCATTTACAGTATAGGCTCTACCCTTTACAGTGTAGTCATTAAAATTATACTGTATTTTTTTATTGTACTTTTAACATGTGTTGTTATTTGTGGGTTTTTGTGTCGACATGACACGTAGATTCAATAACTTTTCAGTCAGTTGTAATGATGAACTGCATAAAATCATCAAGATATCTCTTTTCTCAAATAACATAACATTCACATTTGTATTTCTAGGCATTACTAAACAAGCACCATACAAACAAAACATCAATGGAGCACACAGATAATCGTATTTGTAACGATCGTCCAAAGGATTAGACCAAGGTGCAGCGTGGTGAGTGTTCATCTTCATTTTAAATCGGAACACTTAAACAAAATAATAAACAAATACAAACGACCGTCATGTCTTGCAGGCTAAATACGAGCAGTACAAAATCAGATCCCACAAACACAGGTGGAAAAAGGCTGCCTAAGTATGGCTTCCAATCAGAGACAACGATAGACACCTGCCTCTGATTGGAAAACATACCCGGCCAAAACATAGAAAATAACACATAGAATGCCCACCCCACACCCTGACCTAACCACATAGAGAAACAAACCCTCTCTCTCAGGTCAGGGCGTGACAGTATTATCACATTCACATCAATTATTAGAATATTACTTATGATTGTGTATTAATATCAGTGATGTAGTGGTAAAAAAACAAATGGGTAACGGGTGAACTATAAACTTCGGCGGGCGATCGAGATAAGACGAACAACCACCAATATAAACAAAAACGTATGACAGTTTCAGAACTGTATTGTTTGCAGGTTGATTGTATTTCACCTATAGGCTGCGTTTTGGTCCGATGATTCCTCCTCGTCAGACGACGAAGCCTGTGACATATTCTTTGTATAAGGACACAGAGTTCTGTGTCATCAACATTATTTTTTTTTTAAATGCTTGTATGCGATTGAGAAACTGTAAATATGTCAATCAGATGCATTATTCACAGTTCTGATAAGATGGGGATCGCCCTTTTCCAATGAGAAATGTTTGCATACAGTTTGTGTGTGTGTGTGTGTGTGTGTGTGTGTGTGTGTGTGTGTGTGTGTGTGTGTGTGTGTGTGTGTGTGTGTGTGTCGATGATGTGATGTGTCACCTTGGAGATGACGGGTGACAGCTGTTCGGAGGCGAGGCGGGCGGGGCTTAATTGGCGAGGAAATTATACTGACCTTGACTGTGGCGGCATGTGTTTGTGTGTGTGTGTGTGTGTGTGTGTGTGTGTGTGTATGTGTTTGTGTGTGTGTATGTGTTCTTGTGTGTGTGTGTGTGTGTGTGTGTGTGTGTGTGTGTGTGTGTGTGTGTGTGTGTGTGTGTGTGTGTGTGTGTGTGTGTGTGTGTGTGCATGTGTTTGTGTATGTGTTTGTGTTTGTGTGTATGTGTGTGTGTGTGCGTGTGCGTGTGTGTGCGTGTGCCGAGGCCCAATAAGGTTGCTGAGTGTTGTTGCCTGTCACTTCAGATCACATTGTTATAATTTCGTCGGCACGGTAACAGTTAGCAGCGGAACTCTTTGAGCGTTAATTATGTGGTGGGCGGCGGAATCGGAATGTGGAACTCGACACTCGTCATGATGAATACTTATATAAGCTAACCAGAAGCCTGTTCACTCAATGAGTCAGTCTCCAAGACAACCATCAGCAGCATTCTAGAACACATGCCTACTCCTCCTCCTCCGTCTATCCTCTCCTGACTGAAGAAGGGCTGTTTCCATGGAAACGGAGGCATGGAACAGGAATCAGAGCGGAGGAGAGCGGTTGCGTTCCTTTGAAAATGGCTTCTCTCTCTCTCCTCTCATGAAATGACTCCATGCTGAGATGATAACACTGTCTCTAAATCCTCAGAGAGAGAGAGAAAGAGAGAGAGAAAAAAAAAAAATAAGGGGGTGTTTATTAAAAAGGGGGTAATATAAACATGACCATATATTTTTACAGGTAATGTACCATTTCTTACCGTATATTTTTACAGGTAATATACCATTTCTTACCATATATTTTTACAGGTAATATACCATTTCTTACTGTATATTTTTACAGGTAATATACCATTTCTTACCTCATATTTTTACAGGTAATATACCATTTCTTACCATGTATTTTTACAGGTAATATACCATTTCTTACCTCATATTTTTACAGATAATATACAATTTCTTACCTTTTATTTTTACAGGTAATATACCATTTCTTACCGTATATTTTTCAGGTAATATACCATTTCTTACCTCATCTTTTTACAGGTAATATACCATTTCTTACCTTATATTTTTACAGGTAATATACCATTTCTTACAGTATATTTTAACAGGTTATGTACCATTTCTTACCGTATATTTTTACAGGTAAAATACCATGTCTTGCATTATGTTTTTTAGATGTAATGTTTCAATTGTTGCTTGTTTGTTTTCTTTTTTGTGTTTTCTTTTTGAATGTAGGATTTGTTTTTCATTCTGTTGATATTTATTAATATTTTAGCTGAAATATATTGTTCATTTTCTAATATTTTTCATACATTGCTTTAGCAACAGTGACAACCACCATTCATGCTGATAAAGCATTTATTGAATTTAATTGAGAGTGATAAAGAAAGAAAGAAAGAAAGAAAGAAAGAAAGAAAGAAAGAAAGAAAGAAAGAAAGAAAGAAAGAAAGAAAGAAAGAAAGAAAGAAAGAAAGAAAGAGAGAAAGAGAGAAAGAGAGACAAGAAAAGGGCAACCAGCAAATAACAAACACCATTGTAAATAAAACCCGTATTTATGTTGGTTTATTTTCCCTTTTGTACTTTAACTATTTGCACATCATTACAACACTGTATAAAGACATAATATGACATTTGAAATGTGTCTATTATTAACATGCTTTATGTATTGTAATACATTTATGTAGTGCTTATGAAGGCTTTATGAAGGATTTATGAAGGCTTTATGAAGCCTTTATCAGCTGAACATGATTTAAAACAGGACCCTTGGCATTTCACAGAGATTTGTTTGTTTATGTGAGAAATCTGAAAAAAATTACAGGAGTATAGTAAAATATGAAAATACTACATTATATTGTTTTATGTCCTCCATATTGGAGAAGAAAGATGAGGAGTACAGTGGTGATGTCACGTTTGTCGTAGGAAGGAGACCAAGGTGCAGCGTGGTAGGCGAACATTTTTCCTTTATACAAAAATTAACACCGTCAAAACAACAAAAACAATAAAGCACAAACGAAAAGTGAAGTAAATGGCGTGCTCACAGGCAACTAACCAAAAAACAAGATCCCACAAAAACCCAGTGGGAAAAGGCTGCCTAAATATGATCCCCAATCAGAGACAACGAAAGACAGCTGCCTCTGATTGGGAACCATATCAGGCCAACATAGAAATGCATGATCTAGAATGCCCGCCCAAATCACACCCTGACCAAACCAAATAGAGAAATAAAAGGTCTCTCAACGGTCAGGGCGTGACAGGTGAGCCTATCAGTTAGCCTTAATTCTCTCATAGCATCCAGCCTAGCTGACTCAAAGCAATTTTCAATTTTTTTTACCACTTTGTTTCTCTGGCCTGAATCGATTTAGTCACCCTAATTCTGTCCGCCCTTCAAGGGTAAACAGTCCAACAAGTTCTGAACGGATTGTGATAGATACATGAGGCTTGGGGCCATTGAATTTCTTAGAGGATAATCTGCACAATTATTTTTACCCATAGGTCAAAATATGCATATTTGATTGAACACCCTACAATGTCAACTGAACTAACTGTTATCATTATTATTTGAGGTGTTTTGTATTCCTGCAGTGCTTGGCCCCACTACTTCCACAGAACAAGCATTCATGATGTTGCATCATTTCAGCACAGAGCAGTTGGTGGCTCTGGCAGACATGTCCTTCATCTCTACCGTTGTGCAACTTCCTTAATAACCTGTCACTGTCACTGTGACTGTTACTGTTACTGTGGCAATCCTATTCCTCTCCCTATCTCTTCCTCTCTCTCTCTCTCTTTATTTCTCCCTCTCTCTCTCCATCTCTCTCTCTCTCTCTCTCTCTCTCTCTCTCTATTTCTCCCTCCCTCTCTTTCTCTCTCTCTATTTTTCTCTCTCTCTCTCTCTCTCTCTCTCTCTCTCTCTCTCTCTCTCTTTATTTCTCCCTCTCTCTCCCGCACCTGCTGTCTTGACCACTGAATGCTCGGTTATGAAAAGCCAACTGACATTTACTCCTGAGGTGCTGACCTGTTGAACCCTCTATAACCACTATGATTTGACCCTGCTGGTCATCTATGAGCAATTGAACATCTTGAATAACAATCTGGCCTTTCTGGCCATGTACTCTTATAATCTCCACCCGGCTCAGCCGGAAGAGGACTGGCCAACCCTCAGAGCGTGGTTCCTATCTAGGTGTCTTCCTAAGTTCCTGCCTTTCTAGGGGGGGTTTCTAACCACTGTCCTTCCACAACTGCATTGCTTTGCTCCTTTTTTTTAGGGCTGGGTTCTGTGTGAGCACTTTGTGACAACTGCTGATGTAAAAGACAATAATACATTTGAATGATTGATTAAACCCACCGCTGTGTCTGCCTCATGTCAACCCACTGTTTCAATGCTATTTAAAGTATGGGAGAGACAGACTGCTATCTTAAGTATGGGAGAGACAGACTGCTGTTTGAAGCATGAGAGAGACAAACTGCTGTTTGAAGCATGGGAGAGACACGCTGCTATCTGAAACATGGGAGAGACAAACTGCTGTTTGAAGCATGGGAGAGACAGACTGCTGTTTGAAGCATGGGAGAGACAAACTGCTATCTGAAGTATGGGAGAGACATACTGCTATTTGAGGCATAGGAGAGACATACTGCTATTTGAGGCATGGGAGAGACATACTGCTATTTGAGGCATGGGAGAGACATACTGCTATCTGAAGCATAGGAGAGACAGACTGCTATTTGAGGCATGGGAGAGGCAGACTGCTATTTGAGGCATGGGAGAGGCAGACTGCTATTTGAGGCATGGGAGAGGCAGACTGCTATTTTAGGCATGGGAGAGACGGACTGCTATCTGAAGCATGGAAGAGACAGACTGCTAACTGAAGCATGGGAGAGACGGGCTGCCGTTTGAAGCATGGGAGAGACGGGCTGCTGTTTGAAGCATGGGAGAGACGGACTGCTATTTGATTCTATCTTATTGGATCTGATCATGAGTTGTCAACAATGTGGCTTTTAAAGGCAATATTCAATTGGACCAGCAAATGTAGCGTTTACCGTGAATCTAATATGCACAAACGTGGAAGGGACATGGGAACGTTGCCTTTGAGTGTTTTCTGGTAGCTATGCTACCCGGCATACCATACTGTGTGTTTTAAAAAGGAGAGACAGGGTGAAATGGCATCCTGACTATATGCTGTTGTGTTGCCTGTAGTGCTAATACAAGCTGCTTGCTCCTCTCCAGCAGGGTAAATATCTCTGTAGTACCAGGCAACACATCAAAGCCCTCAGACACGTAATCCCTCTATGAGTCACAAACCAACCAGCTGGAGAGGAGGAGGGGAGAGGCTGGGGGGAAGAGGGGGGAGGGAGGCTTGGGGAGGGGGAGAGGAGCGAGGGAGAGAGACTAGGGGAGGGGGAGAGGGGGGAGACGTGGGAGGTGGGAACAGCTCCAGCTCTCTTCATTTCATCAAGCTTCAGTATCTACAGTATTACTCTGAGGCACATCTGAGCTAGGGAGTGTGCTTTTGTGTGTGTGTGTGTGTGTGTGTGTGTGTGTGTGTGTGTGTGTGTGTGTGTGTGTGTGTGTGTGTGTGTGTGTGTGTGTGTGTGTGTGTGTGTGTGTGTGTGTGTGTGTGTGTGTGTGTGTGTGTGTGTGTGTGTGTGTGTGTGTGTGTGTGTGTGTGTCTACCACCATGTGCATATTATCCTCCCCCGGTTGACTCTTGATATTCCTGTATGGTGACTTTTAAGTGAAAGGTTGTTTTCATTTTGACTGAAGTAGAAATCACCCTTTTATTAACGCCCTGTTTCAATACCCTGTTATTATGTGGAGAGCTAGTGTATGTGTAATGTGATTTCCCCAAGTTCTAGAGACAAAGGGCAGCTGGTTGTGTCAATACACGCCTGATGGGGTACATTTAGGCACCACATCCGTTTCAGACAGTCAGGCAGCAGATGATGGGGGGATTCTCTCTGACGCTTTTGAAACTTAACACTAACACTCTCTGTCACTCTCACACGCCAATCTCTATCTCCGGTGTTAACACAGAGTTCATCTGGAAGGGTTAACTCTAACCCCGGTGTTAATACAGAGTTTATCTGGAAGGGTTAACTCTAACCCCTGGTGTTAACACAGAGTTCATCTGGAAGGGTTAGGGTTAACTCTAACCCCGGTGTTAACACAGAGTTCATCTGGAAGGGTTATCTCTATCCCCCGGTGTTAACACAGAGTTTATCTGGAAGGGTTAGGGTTAACTCTAACCCCGGTGTTAACACAGAGTTCATCTGGAAGGGTTAGGGTTAACTCTAACCCCCGGTGTTAACACAGAGTTTGTCTGGAAGGGTTAACTCTAATCCTCGGTGTTAACACAGAGTTTATCTGGAAGGGTTAACTCTAATCCCCGGTGTTAACACAGAGTTCATCTGGAAGGGTTTAGGTTAACTCTAACCCCAGTGTCGGTGTTAACACAGAGTTCATCTGGAAGGGTTAACTCTTACCCCCGGTGTTAACACAGAGTTCATCTGGAAGGGTTAACTCTAACCCCCGGTGTTAACACAGAGTTCATCTGGAAGGGTTTGGGTTAACTCTAACCCCCGGTGTTAACACAGAGTTCATCTGGTAGGGTTATCTCTAACCCCGGTGTTAACACAGAGTTTATCTGGAAGGGTTAACTCTATCCCCCGGTGTTAACACAGAGTTTATCTGGAAGGGTTAACTCTAACCCCAGTGTTGATACAGTGTTCATCTGGAAGGGTTAACTCTAACCACCGGTGTTAACACAGAGTTCATCTGGAAGGGTTAACTCTAACCCCAGTGTTGATACAGTGTTCATCTGGAGGGTTAGTGTTAACTCCAACCCCGGTGTTAACAGGTTAACACAGAGTTCATCTGGAAGGGATTTGTTCTAATATAAGAGAAAGAAACAAGTGATTAGTAAAACAGAAAGATCCATTCAGAGTTCTAAAAACAGACTCTTGGTTTCTGAGGTTGCTTGGTAACATGTCTTGTCCACGGTGTCTGGCGTTGTTCAGATTCAATCAGACCCCCCCGCCCTTCGTTAGTGATGTTTATAGAACAGGTAGCTCTCATCACCACCCACCAGCTCTCTGGTGGGCTGTCCTCAATCTCTCAGGCTTCTATCTTCTCTTCACACCCTGAAAAGAGATAGATAATTATAACCTGTGAACTGTTGAAACGACAAGACACCTTCTGAAAATAACAATCCTTCATGTCTGGGCTGATGGGAATAGAAGGAGGTCTGGACTGCGTCTCAAAGGGCACCCTATGTCCTATATAGTACACTATGGTCCCTGGTCACTACACACTGCACATTTGAGACCAGAATTTTAACAGTGTTACATTTAACACTTTCTTAGAATGCGTATGTGACCTACCAAAACTCTGTTTAAGAAATTATGTGACCCACCAAAATAATGTTAAACTAACACTTTTCAAAGTGTTTCACAAACTAAGGGCTCTAGTCAATTTGCATGGTGGAAGTTCAGCTTTACAATGTTTCCCACTTTAGCGGAGACTGTAGTCACGGAAAACACATGGCTCTGTCTGAAATGAGGTCTTTAGTTACTGCGTAGTTATCTTGGCTCATGGGCCACATCAGACCTGTAAGTCACCATAAACTGGTTTGTGAAGTGGTTAGTAATTCCTAGTGATGTTACTGTATGTTTGATACTGGAGCTCCAAGGCACGCGTCGGAATTGCTAAGCAGCTAGCTACGTAGCTGTGTTCCCGATTCCTGTACCACTTTATCAGAATCGTGTCATCAATGACGTCCGAAGCTCTTTTGATCATGTGCTTTTACAAACCGTGTCTTGTAAAATGCAAGCTCCCACTGATTTTGCCGTGGTTCTGGTGCATTCCAACTGATTATAGGCTTCTAAAGCCAACAATTTACCACTGCACCAGAGAGTTTCGATGAAAACAGTGGAGAAAAAATACATTTATTTGGTAATCACACGCTGCTATTTATTGCTGAGCTGCAGATTTTTATGTTCATTTAAATGTTACCCTTATTTTACCAGGTAGGTTGACTGAGAACACATTCTCATTTATAGCAACGACCTATAAACACTGAGAAGTATTTCTGTCTGTAATAAAGCCCTTTTGTGGGGAAGAAGTAATTCCGATTGGCTGGACCTGGCTCCCCAGTGGGAGGGCCTACGCCCTCCCAGGCCCACCCATGGCTGCGCCCCTGCTCAGTGATGTGAAATCCATAGATTAGGCCCTAATTAATTAATTTAAATTGACTGATTTCCTTATATGAACTGTAACTCAGGAAAAATCGTAGAAATGTTTGCATGTTGGGTAAATGTTTTTGTTCAGTATATAAGAACATAAATACGTATATATGAATAATGTGTACATACTATATTTGTTGTCTTTTAGTTTCTTTCCAATATATAAATCTTATTTAATTTTTATTTAGAATTTAATCTAATATCTTATGTTGTTCTTGTCTATAACTGTTCGGTACTTTGTCATGTATTTGGACCCCAGCTTCTGCATGTGCTGTAGCTAATGGAGATGCAAATACACTAAACTAAACCCCACTAGAACCAAGACTCAGATATAACACTGGTGTTAACCCAACTAGAACCAACACTCAGATATAACACTGGTTTTTAACCCCACTAGAACCAACACTCATATATAACCCTGGTGTTAACCCCATTAGAATCAACACTCAGATATAACACTGGTGTTAACCACACTAGAATCAACACTCAGATGTAACACTGGTGTTAACCCCACTAGAATTAACACTCAGATATAACACTGGTGTTAACCCCGCTCAAATCAACACTCAAATATAATACCGGTGTTAACCCCACTAGAATCAAAAATCAGATATAAACCTGGTGTTAACCCCACTCGAAGCAACACTCAGATATAACCCTGGTGTTAACCCCGCTCGAATCAACAATTAGATATAACCCTGGTGTTAACCCCGCTCGAATCAACACTCAGATATTACCCTGGTGTTAACCACGCTAGAATCAAAAATCAGATATAACCCTGGTGTTAACCCCACTAGAATCAACACTCAGATATAACCCTGGTGTTAACCCTACTAGTATCAACACTCAGATATAACCCTGGTGTTAACCCCACTAGACTCAAAACTTTTTACCGCAACACCCAGATTTTAACACCAATAAATTTGCTGTGTAGGGAATGCGATGCCATTTCGGATGCATACTTGCTAATCTACCAATCAAACCACTCACTCTGACTGACAAGTAACAAAATGTCCCTTCTATGACATCAGGGACTAATCATTTCCAAGAGCTATATTTTGTTGTTCTGCCTGCGTCCCAAATGTCAGTCTGTTCACTATATAGTGCACTACTTTTGACCAAAAAGCCCTATGGATCATAGGGTGCCATTTGGAACGCAGATTCGCTGTTTCGGTAGCGTTTCCTTTTTAGCAATGCATGGCTGTTGGTGTTTTGGGTACTTCCCCATCTCTCTCTGTGGTAAACTATATGTTGTAGTTATACAGGGCTGGGATTAACCCTCCACCCACACCTCGGCATTCATCTGGTTCTGAAATAGAACGTAATATCCTCCTCTGTATTATATAAATAGCACAGAACACAGTGACATCAAGGAGCCATGGACAGTTATTAGTAAGGACAGGGGTTTCCTCTGACCTAGCCATGAACAGTTATTAATATTAAGGACAGGGGTTTCCTCTGACCTAGCCACGAGGCCAACTTAGAGCTTTCAGACTGGTAAAACCAACCCGTTTGCTTTACTACTGACCCCTGGCTTTCAGCAACTCACTCACTGAGGTAGAAACATATTTAGGTAGTTACAGTACATCAAGGTGCTGTTAATCAAATCAAAGTCTATTTGTCACGTGGCGTCGAATACAACAGGTGTAGACCTTACAGTGAAATGCTTACTTACAGGCTCTAACCAATAGTTCAAAAAAGGTATTAGGTGAACAATAGGTAAGTAAAGAAGTGAAAACAACAGTAAAAAGAGTGAAAAATGAAAGTAGCGAGGCTACATAGAGACACCGGTTAGTCAGGCTCATTAAGGTAGAATGTACAGTTGAAGTCGGAAATTTACATACACTTAGGTTGGAGTCATTAAAACTCGTTTTTCAACCACAAATTTCTTGTTAACAAACTATAGTTTTGGGAAGTTGTAAGGCTTGGGCGTCGTGAGTGAGGAATCAAAATGCAGGAAGCAGCGAGCACAGGGTAGTGGTTTTTTAATGGGTCAAGCGGCAAACACACACAAGACACCCCAAACAGCGAATAACGCGCACACAAAACAAAGTGCCCCAAACACAGGGGAAAACACATGCAGCGCAAAACTAACGAAGCATAAACACAAGCACACAAACAGGAATGACAATCCCGCACAATGAGAACGCGGACCAGCTAATACTTATAGCCCCACTAATCACCCCCACTACGAACAGGTGCACACAATCACAAAAGGGGGGAAAACAAAAAAGGGAATCAGTGGCAGCTAATAGGCCGGTGACGACGACCGCCGAGCGCCACCCGAGCAGGAGGGGGCGCCACCGTCGGTGGGAATCGTGACACAAGTCAGTAAGGACATCTACTTTGTGCATGACACAAATAATTTTTCCAACAATTGTTTACAGACAGATTATTTCACTTATAATTCACTGCATCGCAATTCCAGTGGGTCAGAAGTTCACATACACTAAGTTGACTGTACCTTTAAACAGCTTGGAAAATTCCAGAAAATTATGTTATTGCTTTAGAAGTTCTGATAGGCTAATTGACATCATTTCTGTCAATTGGAGGTGTACCTGTGGATGTATTTCAAACTCAGCGCTTCTTTGCTTGCCATCATGGGAAAATCAGAATAAATCAGCCAAGACCTCAGAAAAAAATTGTAGACCTCCAGCAGTCTGGTTCATCCTTGGTAGCAATTTCCAAATGCCTGAAGGTACCACCTGCATCTGTAGAAACAATAGTACGCAAGTATAAACACCATGGGACCACGCAGGCGTCATACTGCTCAGAAAGGAAATGCGTTCTGTCTCCTACAGATTAACGTACTTTGGTGCGAAAAGTGCAAATCAATCCCAGAACAACAGCAAAGGACCTTGTGAAGGTGCTGGAGGAAACAGGTACAAAATTATCTATATCCACAGTAAAATTTGTCCTATATCGACATAACCTGAAAGGCCGCTCAGCAAGGAAGAAGCCACTGCTCCAAACCGCCATAAAAAAGACAGACTACGGTTTGCAACTGCACATGGGGACAAAGATCGTACTTTTTGGAGAAATGTCCTCTGGTCTGATGAAACAAAAATAGAACTGTTTGGCCATGAAGACCATCATTATGTTTGGAGGAAAAGGGGGAGGCTTGCAAGCTGAAGAACACCATCCCAACCGTGTTGCACGGGGGTGGCAGCATCATGTTGTGGGGGTGCTTTGCTGCAGGAGGGACTGGTGCACTTCACAAAATAGATGGCATCATGAGGTAGGAAAATATATTGAAGCAACATCTCAAGACATCAGTCAGGACGTTAAAGCTTGGTCGCAAATGGGTTTCCATATGGACAATGACCCCAAGCATACTTCCAAAGTTGTGGCAAAATGGCATAAGGACAACAAAGTCAAGGTATTGGAGTGGCCATCACAAAGCCCTGACCTCAGTCCTATAGAACATTTGTGGGCAGAACTGAAAAAGTGTGTGCGAGCAAGGAGGCCTACAAACCTTATTCAGTTACACCAGCTATGTCAGGAGGAATGGGCCAAAATTCACCCAACTTATTGTGGGAAGCTTGTGGAAGGCTACCCGAAATGTTTGACCCAAGTTAAACAATTTAAAGACAATGCTACCAAATACTAATTGAGTGTATGTAAACTTCTGACCCACTGGGAATGTGATGAAAGAAATAAAAGCTGAAATAAATCATTCTCTCTACTATTATTCTGACATTTCACATTCTTAAAATAAAGTGGTAAAAGTGTTAAAATAAAATTCCCTGTCTAACTGACCTAAGACAGGGAATTTTTACGGGGATTAAATGTCAGGAATTGTGAAGAACTGAGTTTAAATGTATTTGGCTAAGGTGTATGTATTCTTCCGACTTCAACTGTACATGTAGGTATGGTTAACCTGTTAGGGCTAGGGGGCAGCATTTGCACGTCTGGATAAAAAAAATGTACCCGATTTAATCTGGTTACTAATCCTACCCAGTAACTAGAATATGCATATACTTATTATATATGGATAGAAACCACTCTAAAGTTTCTAAAACTGTTTGAATGGTGTCTGTGAGTATAACAGAACTCATTTGGCAGGCAAAACCCTGAGACATTTTCTGACAGGAAGTGGATACCTGATGTGTTGTATTGACTTTAAACCTATCCCATTGAAAAACACAGGGGCTGAGGAATATTTTGGCACTTCCTATTGCTTCCACTAGATGTCACCAGCCTTTACAAAGTGTTTTGAGTCTTCTGGAGGGAGATCTGACCGAACAAGAGCCATGGAACGATGATGTCCCATTAGACACCTGGCGCGCGAGTTCATGTTGGGTACCCTCGTTCCAATACGTTATAAAAGAGTATGCATTCGTCCACCTTGAATATTATTCATGTTCTGGTTAAAAAAGGCCCTAATGATTTATGCTATACAACGTTTGACATGTTTGAACGAACGTAAATATATTTTTTCCCCTCGTTCATGACGAGAAGTCCGGCTGGCTTAGATCATGTGCTAACAAGACGGAAATTTTTGGACATAAATGATGAGCTTTTTTGAACAAAACTACATTCGTTATGGACCTGTGATACCTGGAAGTGACATCTGATGAAGAGAATCAAAGGTAATGGATTATTTACATAGTATTTTCGATTTTAGATCTCCCCAACATGACGTCTAGTCTGTATCGCAACGCGTATTTTTCTGGGCGCAGTGCTCAGATTATTGCAAAGTGTGATTTCCCAGTAAGGTTATTTTTAAATCTGGCAAGTTGATTGCGTTCAAGAGATGTAAATCTATAATTCTTTAAATGACAATATAATATTTTACCAATGTTTTCTAATTTTAATTATTTAATTTGTGACGCTGACTTGACTGCCGGTTATTGGAGGGAAACGATTTCCTCAACATCAATGCCATAGTAAAACGCTGTTTTTGGATATAAATATGAACTTGATAGAACTAAAAATGCATGCATTGTCTAACATAATGTCCTAGGAGTGTCATCTGATGGAGATTGTAAAAGGTTAGTGCATCATTTTAGCTGGTTTTATGGTTTTGGTGACCCTGTCTTTGACTTGACAAAACATTACACACAACTCTTGTAAATGTACTGTCCTAACATACTCTAAATTTATGCTTTCGCCGTAAAACCTTTTTGAAATCGTAAAACGTGGTTAGATTAAGGAGATGTTTATCTTTCAAATGGTGTAAAATAGTTGTATTTTTGAAAAATTTGAATTTTGACATTTATTTGGATTCAAATTTGTCGCTCTTGAAATGCACCTGCTGTTGATGGAGTGCACCACGGGTGGCACGCTAGCGTCCCACCTAGCCCATAGAGGTTAAAGTGACTATTTATATATGATGAACAGAGAGTAGCAGTAGCGTTAAAGAGGGGTTGGCGGGTGGTGGGACACAATGCGGTTAGCCAATGTGCTGGAGCACATTATCTGGGAGATTCGTTTGACATCTCAATGAATATCAGAGATGGTTGAAGGTTACGTAAGTGAGGATAACAAGAAGTTGGCTTATTGTTTTTGGGTTGTCCGAGGAGCAAAAGGAGCTTTACAACTGAAAAATATATTGGATTGGAATGTGTCGTGTGTGGATTTTATTTTTACTGCTGTTAGCCCATACTGTCTGTCCTGTATCTGAGAGGTATCAGAAAGATCAGGAAAAGGCTTTATTTCTTTTTTTACATGTATTTAACCCCTTATTCTTGGCACTTATCAGTCTTCAGTTATTTTTTTCAACTGGTACTGGGGGGGACCTTCAGACGAGTCTTGAGGCTTGTGGGTGTCCAAAAGCAAAACAACTGACATGTTCGTGTTCCTGAGAGTCCCACTTTTCCACAGAGGGGTTGGCAGATCGGCTGTACCATCTTCAGACGAGTCCCAGGACACTTGAACGGGTCATAGAGGAAAACGGAGAAAACCATTGCGTTCACGAGAGTCTCATCTTTCCATAGAGGGGTTACAGGCCAAACTAAAGTGAGTGTGGAAAAGGTGATGTTTTTGTTGTTGTTGTTGTCTATAAAAAATGACAAGCCACCTGGGTCTGACAATTTGGATGGAAAATGAATGTGGATGATAGCGGACGATATTACCACTCCTATTTGCCATCTCTTTAATCTAAGCCTACAGGAAAGTGTGTGTCCTCAGGACTTGTCGGGGTATAATACAGCCTCCAGTATTTATGCTGCTGTAGTTTATGTGTCCGGGGGCTAAGGTCAGTCTGTTATATCTGGAGTATTTCTCCTGTCTTATCCAGTGTCCTGTGTGAATTTAAGTATGCTCTCTCTAATTTCTCTCTCTTTCCCTCTTTCTTTCCCTCTTTCTTTCTTTCTTTCTTTCTTTCTTTCTTTCTTTCTTTCTTTCTTTCTTTCTTTCTTTCTTTCTTTCTTTCTTTCTTTCTTTCTTTCTTTCTTTCTTTCGTTCTCTCTTTTTCTTTCTTTCTTTCTCTTTCTTTCTTTCTTTCTTTCTTTCTTTCTTTCTTTCTTTCTCTCTATCTCTCAGAGGACCTGAGCCCTAGGACCATGCCTCAGAACTACCTGGCCTGATGACTCCTTGCTGTCCCCAGTCCACCTGGCTGTGCTGCTGCTCCAGTTTCAACTGTTCTGCCTGCGGCTATGGAACCCTGACCTGTTCACCGGACGTGCTACCTGTCACAGACCTGCTGTTTTCAACTCTCTAGAGACAGCAGGAGTGGTAGAGATACTCTCAATGATCGGCTATGAAAAGCCAACTGACATTTACTCCTGAGGTGCTGACCTGTTGCACCCTCGACATCCACTGTGGTTATTATTATTTGACCCTGCTGGTCATCTATGAACTTTTGAACATCTTGGCCATGTTCTGTTATAATCTCCACCCGGCACAGCCAGAAGAGGACTGGCCACCCCTCATAGCCTGGTTCCCCTCTAGGTTTCTTCCTAGGTTCTGGCCTTTCTAGGGAGTTTTTCCTAGCGACCGTGCTTCTACACCTGCATTGCTTGCTGTTTGGGGTTTTAGGCTGGGTTTCTGTATAGCACTTTGAGATATCAGCAGATGTAAGAAGGGCTTTATAAATACATTTGATTTGACTTGAGGGAGGCAAAAGTCATTCCACTACCCTAGAATAGCAAAGCACCCGTTACTTGGAGTAACCATGGATTGTAGACTGTCATGGTCAAAACATATTGATGCAACAGTAGCTAAGATGGGGAGAAGGCTGTCCATAATAAAGCACTGCTCTGAATTCTTAACAACACTGTCAACAAGGCAGGTCATACAGGCCCTAGTTTTGTCCCACCTGGACTACTGTTCAGTAGTGTGATCAGGTGCCATAAAGAGGAACTTAGGAAAATTGCAATTGGCTCAGAACAGGGCAGAACAGCTGGCCTTTAAATGTACACGGATAGCTAACATAAATAATATGCATGTCAATCTGTCCTTGCTCAAAGTAGAGAAGAGATTGACTTCATCACTACTGGTATTTGTGAGAGGTAATGACATGTTGAATGAACCGAGCTGTCTGTTTAAACTACTAGCACACAGCTCAGACACCCATGCATACCCCACAAGACATTCCACCAGAGGTCTCTTCACAATTTCCAAGTCCAGAACAGACTATGGGAGGCGCACAGTACTACATAGAGCCATGACTACATGGAACTCTATTCCACATCAGGTAACTGATAACAACAGTAAAATGTGACTTTGAAAACAGATAAAAATACACCTTATGGAACAGCGATAACATACAGTACTCTACACACACGTCAAATAATTTTTTGTTGTTGTAAATATGTGGTAGTAGAGTAGAGACCTGAGGGAACATACTTAATGTGTTGTGAAATCTGTTGTGAATGTATTGTAATGTTTTTTTTTTTACATTTTATATAACTGCCTTAATTTTGCTGGAACCCAGGAAGAGTAGCTGCTGCCTTGGCAGGAACTAATGGGGATCCATAATAAACCCCAGGAAGAGTAGCTGCTGCCTTGGCAGGAACTAATGACGATCCATAATAAACCCCAGGAAGAGTAGCTGCTGCCTTGGCAGGAACTAATGGAGATCCATAATAAACCCCAGGAAGAGTAGCTGCTGCCTTGGCAGGAACTAATGGGGATCCATAATAAACCCCAGGAAGAGTAGCAGCTGCCTTGGCAGGAACTAATGGGGATCCATAATAAACCCCAGGAAGAAGGTTACGTAAGTGAGGATAACAAGAAGTTGGCTTATTGTTTTTGGGTTGTCCGAGGAGCAAAAGGAGCTTTACAACTGAAAAATATATTGGATTGGAATGTGTCGTGTGTGGATTTTATTTTTACTGCTGTTAGCCCATACTGTCTGTCCTGTATCTGAGAGGTATCAGAAAGATCAGGAAAAGGCTTTATTTCTTTTTTTACATGTATTTAACCCCTTATTCTTGGCACTTATCAGTCTTCAGTTATTTTTTTCAACTGGTACTGGGGGGGACCTTCAGACGAGTCTTGAGGCTTGTGGGTGTCCAAAAGCAAAACAACTGACATGTTCGTGTTCCTGAGAGTCCCACTTTTCCACAGAGGGGTTGGCAGATCGGCTGTACCATCTTCAGACGAGTCCCAGGACACTTGAACGGGTCATAGAGGAAAACGGAGAAAACCATTGCGTTCACGAGAGTCTCATCTTTCCATAGAGGGGTTACAGGCCAAACTAAAGTGAGTGTGGAAAAGGTGATGTTTTTGTTGTTGTTGTTGTCTATAAAAAATGACAAGCCACCTGGGTCTGACAATTTGGATGGAAAATGAATGTGGATGATAGCGGACGATATTACCACTCCTATTTGCCATCTCTTTAATCTAAGCCTACAGGAAAGTGTGTGTCCTCAGGACTTGTCGGGGTATAATACAGCCTCCAGTATTTATGCTGCTGTAGTTTATGTGTCCGGGGGCTAAGGTCAGTCTGTTATATCTGGAGTATTTCTCCTGTCTTATCCAGTGTCCTGTGTGAATTTAAGTATGCTCTCTCTAATTTCTCTCTCTTTCCCTCTTTCTTTCCCTCTTTCTTTCTTTCTTTCTTTCTTTCTTTCTTTCTTTCTTTCTTTCTTTCTTTCTTTCTTTCTTTCTTTCTTTCTTTCTTTCTTTCTTTCTTTCTTTCTTTCTTTCTTTCTTTCGTTCTCTCTTTTTCTTTCTTTCTTTCTCTTTCTTTCTTTCTTTCTTTCTTTCTTTCTTTCTCTCTATCTCTCAGAGGACCTGAGCCCTAGGACCATGCCTCAGAACTACCTGGCCTGATGACTCCTTGCTGTCCCCAGTCCACCTGGCTGTGCTGCTGCTCCAGTTTCAACTGTTCTGCCTGCGGCTATGGAACCCTGACCTGTTCACCGGACGTGCTACCTGTCACAGACCTGCTGTTTTCAACTCTCTAGAGACAGCAGGAGTGGTAGAGATACTCTCAATGATCGGCTATGAAAAGCCAACTGACATTTACTCCTGAGGTGCTGACCTGTTGCACCCTCGACATCCACTGTGGTTATTATTATTTGACCCTGCTGGTCATCTATGAACTTTTGAACATCTTGGCCATGTTCTGTTATAATCTCCACCCGGCACAGCCAGAAGAGGACTGGCCACCCCTCATAGCCTGGTTCCCCTCTAGGTTTCTTCCTAGGTTCTGGCCTTTCTAGGGAGTTTTTCCTAGCGACCGTGCTTCTACACCTGCATTGCTTGCTGTTTGGGGTTTTAGGCTGGGTTTCTGTATAGCACTTTGAGATATCAGCAGATGTAAGAAGGGCTTTATAAATACATTTGATTTGACTTGAGGGAGGCAAAAGTCATTCCACTACCCTAGAATAGCAAAGCACCCGTTACTTGGAGTAACCATGGATTGTAGACTGTCATGGTCAAAACATATTGATGCAACAGTAGCTAAGATGGGGAGAAGGCTGTCCATAATAAAGCACTGCTCTGAATTCTTAACAACACTGTCAACAAGGCAGGTCATACAGGCCCTAGTTTTGTCCCACCTGGACTACTGTTCAGTAGTGTGATCAGGTGCCATAAAGAGGAACTTAGGAAAATTGCAATTGGCTCAGAACAGGGCAGAACAGCTGGCCTTTAAATGTACACGGATAGCTAACATAAATAATATGCATGTCAATCTGTCCTTGCTCAAAGTAGAGAAGAGATTGACTTCATCACTACTGGTATTTGTGAGAGGTAATGACATGTTGAATGAACCGAGCTGTCTGTTTAAACTACTAGCACACAGCTCAGACACCCATGCATACCCCACAAGACATTCCACCAGAGGTCTCTTCACAATTTCCAAGTCCAGAACAGACTATGGGAGGCGCACAGTACTACATAGAGCCATGACTACATGGAACTCTATTCCACATCAGGTAACTGATAACAACAGTAAAATGTGACTTTGAAAACAGATAAAAATACACCTTATGGAACAGCGATAACATACAGTACTCTACACACACGTCAAATAATTTTTTGTTGTTGTAAATATGTGGTAGTAGAGTAGAGACCTGAGGGAACATACTTAATGTGTTGTGAAATCTGTTGTGAATGTATTGTAATGTTTTTTTTTTTTACATTTTATATAACTGCCTTAATTTTGCTGGAACCCAGGAAGAGTAGCTGCTGCCTTGGCAGGAACTAATGGGGATCCATAATAAACCCCAGGAAGAGTAGCTGCTGCCTTGGCAGGAACTAATGACGATCCATAATAAACCCCAGGAAGAGTAGCTGCTGCCTTGGCAGGAACTAATGGAGATCCATAATAAACCCCAGGAAGAGTAGCTGCTGCCTTGGCAGGAACTAATGGGGATCCATAATAAACCCCAGGAAGAGTAGCAGCTGCCTTGGCAGGAACTAATGGGGATCCATAATAAACCCCAGGAAGAAAAGCTGCTGCCTTGGCAGGAACTAATGGGGATCCATAATAAACCCCAGGAAGAGTAGCTGCTGCCTTGGCAGGAACTGAATGTGGATCCATAATAAACCCCAGGAAGAGTAGCTGCTGCCTTGGCAGGAACTAATGGGGATCCATAATAAACCCCAGGAAGAGTAGCTGCTGCCTTGGCAGGAACTAATGACTACCCATAATAAACCCCAGGAAGAGTAGCTGCTGCCTTGGCAGGAACTAATGGTGATCCATAATAAACCCCAGGAAGAGTAGCTGCTGCCTTGGCAGGAACGAATGGGGATCCATAATAAACCCAAGGAAGAGTAGCTGCTGCCTTGGCAGGAACTAATGGGGATCCATAATAAACCCAAGGAAGAGTAGCTGCTGCCTTGGCAGGAACTAATGGGGATCCATAATAAACCCCAGGAAGAGTAGCTGCTGCCTTGGCAGGAACTGAATGTGGATCCATAATAAACCCCAGGAAGAGTAGCTGCTGCCTGCTGTCTGTAGTGAGGTGTCTGTAGTGAGGTGTCAGTAGTGAGTGTGAGGTGTCAGTAGTGAGTGTGAGGAGTCAGTAGTGAGTATGAGGTGTCAGTAGTGAGTATGAGGTGTCAGTAGTGCGTATGAGATGTCAGTAGTGAGGTATCAGTAGTGAGTGTGAGGTGGCAGCAGTGAGGTATCAGTAGTGAGTGTGAGGTGTCAGTAGTGAGTGTGAGGTGTCAGTAGTGAGGTATCAGTAGTGAGTGTGAGGTGTCAGTAGTGAGTATGAGGTGTTAGTAGTAAGTATGAGGTGTCAGTAGTGAGTGTGAGGTATCAGTAGTGAGGTATCAGTAGTGAGTGTGAGGTGTCAGTCGTGAGGTACCAGTAGTGAGTGTGAGGTGTCAGTAGTGAGTATGATGTGTCAGTAGTGAGTATGAGGTGTCAGTAGTGAGGTATCAGTAGTGAGTGTGAGGTGTTAGTAGTGAGGTATCAGTAGTGAGTGTGAGGTGTCCGTAGTGAGTATGAGGTGTCAGTAGTGAGTATGAGGTATCAGTAGTGAGTGTGAGGTATCAGTAGTGAGTATGAGGTGTCAGTAGTAAGTGTGAGGTATCAGTAGTGAGTATGAGGTGTCAGTAGTGAGTGTGAGGTGTCAGTAGTGAGTGTGAGGTATCAGTAGTGAGTATGAGGTGTCAGTAGTGAGTGTGAGGTGTCAGTAGTGAGTATGAGGTGTCTGTAGTGAGTGTGAGGTGTCAGTAGTGAGGTATCAGTAGTGAGTGTGAGGTGTCAGTAGTGAGGTATCAGTAGTGAGTGTGAGGTGGCAGCAGTGAGGTATCAGTAGTGAGTGTGAGGTGTCAGTAGTGAGTGTGAGGTGTCAGTAGTGAGGTATCAGTAGTGAGTGTGAGGTGTCAGTAGTGAGTATGAGGTGTTAGTAGTAAGTATGAGGTGTCAGTAGTGAGTGTGAGGTATCAGTAGTGAGGTGTCAGTAGTGAGTGTGAGGTGTCAGTCGTGAGGTACCAGTAGTGAGTGTGAGGTGTCAGTAGTGAGTATGATGTGTCAGTAGTGAGTATGAGGTGTCAGTAGTGAGGTATCAGTAGTGAGTGTGAGGTGTTAGTAGTGAGGTATCAGTAGTGAGTGTGAGGTGTCCGTAGTGAGTATGAGGTGTCAGTAGTGAGTATGAGGTATCAGTAGTGAGTGTGAGGTATCAGTAGTGAGTATGAGGTGTCAGTAGTAAGTGTGAGGTATCAGTAGTGAGTATGAGGTGTCAGTAGTGAGTGTGAGGTGTCAGTAGTGAGTGTGAGGTATCAGTAGTGAGTATGAGGTGTCAGTAGTGAGTGTGAGGTGTCAGTAGTGAGTATGAGGTGTCTGTAGTGAGTGTGAGGTGTCAGTAGTGAGGTATCAGTAGTGAGTGTGAGGTGTCAGTAGTGAGTGTGAGGTGTCAGTAGTGAGTATGAGGTGTAAGTAGTGAGTGTGAGGTGTCAGTAGTGAGGTATCAGTAGTGAGTGTGAGGTGTCAGTAGTGAGTGTGAGGTTTCAGTAGTGAGTGTGAAGTGTCAGTAGTGAGGTGTCAGTAGTGAGGTGTCAGTAGTGAGTGTGAGGTGTCAGTAGTGAGTGTGAGGTATCAGTAGTGAGTGTGAGGTGTCCGTAGTGAGTATGAGGTGTCAGTAGTGAGTATGAGGTATCAGTAGTGAGTGTGAGGTATCAGTAGTGAGTATGAGGTGTCAGTAGTAAGTGTGAGGTATCAGTAGTGAGTATGAGGTGTCAGTAGTGAGTGTGAGGTGTCAGTAGTGAGTGTGAGGTATCAGTAGTGAGTATGAGGTGTCAGTAGTGAGTGTGAGGTGTCAGTAGTGAGTATGAGGTGTCTGTAGTGAGTGTGAGGTGTCAGTAGTGAGGTATCAGTAGTGAGTGTGAGGTGTCAGTAGTGAGTGTGAGGTGTCAGTAGTGAGTATGAGGTGTCAGTAATGAGTGTGAGGTGTCAGTAGTGAGGTGTCAGTAGTGAGGTGTCAGTAGTGAGTATGAGGTGTCAGTAGGGAGTGTGAGGTGTCAATAGTGAGTGTGAGGCGTCAGTAGGTATGTATCAGTAGTGAGTGTGAGGTGTCAGTAGTGAGTATGAGGTGTCAGTAGTGAGTGTGAGGTGTCAGTAGTGAGTGTGAGGTGTCTGTAGTGAGTATGAGGTATCAGTAGTGAGTGTGAGGTGTCAGTAGGGAGTGTGAGGTGTCAGTAGCGAGTGTGAGGTGTCAGTAGTGAGTGTGAGGTGTCAGTAGTGAGTGTGAGGTGTCAGTAGGGAGGTGTCTGTAGTGAGTGTGAGGAGTCAGTAGGGAGTGTGAGGTGTCAGTAGTGAGTGTGAGGTGTCAGTAGTAAGTGTGAGGTGTCAGTGTGGGTGTGAGGTGCCAGTAGTGAATGTGAGGTGCTAGTAGTGCACGATCACCTCCTTGGTTTTTCTGACGTTGAGGGTGAGATTGTTGTCCTGAAACTGCACTGCCAGATCTCTGACTTACTCTCTGTTGGCCAGGGATCATCAACTAGATTTTGCCCGGGGCCAATTCTTTGTTGAGCGGATGGTAATGGCTTGTATGGATGGTTAATTGGTTAATGGCTTGTAAGTAATCATTTCACTGTAAGGTAGCTTACACCACACTGCAATGTCTCTGATGTCCTCCCTATAGACTGTCGCGTTGTTGTCGGTGATCAAGCTTACCACCATTGTGTTGTCTGCAAACTAAATTATGGTATTAGAGTTGTGCTTGGCCACACAGTCGTGAACATGGAGAACAGGAGGGGACTAAGCACGAACCCCTGAGGGACCCCTGTTTTGAGGATCAGCGTGGCAGATGTGTTGTTGCTTACCCTTACCACCTAGGGGCAGCCTGTAAGGAAGTCCAGGAACCAGTTGCAGAGGGAGGTGTTTAGTCCCAGGGTCCTTAGCTTAGTGATGAGCTTTGTGGGCACTATGGTATTGAACGCTGAGCTGTAGTCAATGAGTAGCATTCTCACATAGGTGTTCCTTTTGTCCAGGTGTGAAAGGGCAGTGTGGAGTGTAATAGAGATTGCATCAAATTGGAGTGGGTCCAGGGTTTCTGGGATGATGGTGTTGATGTGAGCCATGACCAGCCTTTCAAAGCACTTCATGGCTACAGATGAAACATGTTGGTATTACAGACTCAGACAGGGAGAGGTTAAAAATGTCAGTGAAGACACTTGACCGTTGGTCAGCGCATGCTCGGAGTACACATCCTGGTAATCCGTCTGGCCCCGCGGCCTTGTGAATGTTGACCTGTTTAAAGGTCTTACTTATGTCGGCTACGGCGAGCGTGATCACACTGATTTTCCCCGCCCGGACCATAACCCTGTCCCCAACCCCCCCCCTCCCTTCCCACCCCCTTCATCTACACTGATTGAAGTGGATTTAACAAGTGACATCAATATGGGATCGTAGCTTTCACCTGGATTCACTGAATTTTAAAACATTAAAGTGAACTTTGTCACGCCCTGACCATAGAGAGTCCTTGGTTCTCTATGGTATAGTAGGTCAGGGCATGACTGGGGGTGTTCTATGTTGTTTATTTCTATGTTGGAGTGGTTGGTATGGTTCCCAATCAGAGGCAGCTGTTTAGCATTGTCTCTGATTGGGGATCATATTTAGGCAGCCATTTCCCCACTGTGCTTTGTAGGATCTTGTTTTTGTGTAGGTGCCTATTTGCACGTCACTGTCTTCACATTTCGTTTTGATCGTTTATTGTTTTTGTATTTTGCTGAAGTTTCACGTTATAATAAAGATGTGGAACGCTACTCACGCTGCGCCTTGGTCCCGTTCTTACGACAACCGTGACAATCTTTTTTTGCTTAACATCCAAGTCCAATCCCCCTAATAAAAACCACACGTTAAACTGGAACCTCAACAGGAAAGAGTGACTTCAGTTCCAGGATGACATGACATCGTATCTGACAGCATCTGTATGCAACAGCTGGCTGTATTATATGGACCTAATGATCCACAGCCATGATCTCATTCTACCCTACTTTCAGTTTTAATATCCCTACGTTAACCGTGTGTTGGTGCTTATGCAGACAGAGGGTGCAGTTAGTTGAAAAGCCTCTCTTTCCTTTTCCTCCTCCTCCTCCTCCTCCTCCTCCTCCTCCTCATGTCATCCTCTCATGTGACAACACCAGGGGAACAATGAAGATATTCTGGGGCTGATAGTGTAACCGTAGCTCACACTGACATAGTTTACAAAGTACTAGGTCCCCTGCAGAAAACAGAAGAAGGGAAGTCATTTATTTACCTTCTCCTCTTTTCCTCTCCCCATGTTCCTCCCCCTCCTCTTCCTCTTCTCCGCCTCTTCCACCCCATCATCTCCTCCCTTTCTTTCTCTTCTCCAGGGTTGTTCTGCAGACATGAAAGGCCACTTGATATTTGATATGGAATTTTAGGACCCCTTAAGGTATCAACAAAATATTTTTTTTAAGTATTATTTGCTGAAAAATTGAATTTGTCCTTACTGCTATTATACCATAGAAAATCATTGAATTATAGATTCATACATGGAAAAACAGATAGTAAAAAAAAAAATCTAAAGGAAGTGTTCTGAAGTGTCTGACCCATATCTGAGAGCATATTTTTATAAAAAAAGATTTATCCATATTTATACAAAAAATAATTGCACTACACTACCTCCATATACAGTGCCTTCCGAAAGTATTTATACCCTTTGACTTATTCCACATTTTGTGTTACAGCCTGAATTCAAAATGGATGAAATATTTTTTGTATTACCTATCTACACACAACACCCCATAATGACAATGTGAAAATGTGTCCTCAGAAATGTTATCAAATTTATTGAAAATGAAATACAGAAATATCTCATTTACTTAAGTATTCACACCCCTGAGTCAATATTTTGTAGAAGCACCTTTGGCGTCGATTACAGCTCTTTTTGGGTAAGTTTCTAAGAGCTTTGCACACCTGCATTGTACAATACTTGCCCATTATTATTTTTTAAATTCTCTGTATGCTCTGTCAAGTTGATTGTTGATCATTGCTAGACCGACATTCCAAGTCGTGCCATAGATTTTCAAGCCGATTTAAGTCAAAACCGTAACCAACCCATTCAGGAACATTAAATGTCGTCTTCGTAAGCAACCCCAGTGTAGATTTGGTGAATTTGTCTCCCAGTGTCTGTTGGAAAGCAGACTGAACCAGGTTTTCCTCTTGGATTTTGCTTATGCTTATAGCTGTATTCCGTTTATTTTTATCCCCCAAATAAGCTCCCTAGTATATGCTGATGACAAGCATACCCATAACATGATGCAGCCACCACTATAATTGAAAATATGAAGAGGGGTACTCCGTGATGTGTTGTGTTGGATTTGCAACAAACATAAGGGTTTGTAATTACACACAAAGTTCATTTTGTTGATTCTTTTTTTCAGTATTACCTTAAGCGCCTTCTTGCGAATAGGATGCATGGTTTGGAATATTCAGCGTCCATTTTTTTCATATCTATCTGTGCCCTACTTTGTGAGGCATTGAAAAACCTTCTTGGTCTTTGTCGTTGAATCTGTGTTTGTACTGAACTTATTAAAAATTAAATTCTATGAATGAAATTCATGAGGTATTTTCTGTAGATCAGTGAATCTAGTTTTGTAGGCCAAACCGCTCGGACGCTACAGACATTTTTATGAGGAGACCGATTTTAGGGATGTCTCATGGTTTGACAAACACCGCTGTACTTCGGCCACCTTCCAGTGCAGATGAGGAAGGCCGACATTGGAGGATGTAGTAGTTTAAACATTATGCTAATTACATTTCCCTGGGGGCGATGATATCGACTCTAGGCTAAAGGCACACAGCATGCAGCTCCTCTCTCTGGCTCAGTAAACCCTGTTTTAAACCACCTTTGGCTTCTGCATTAAAACGTCAACTAAAACATTCTTCATGGCAATTAATCAGCTGTTACAGCACACGCCTAGTTTGTGAGACATATTTAACAGAAATCAATAATCCAAAACACATTGAAGGTGAGTCACATGATCCAGGACAGGAAGTGGGTACCTAATTTGTTTTTCCCTTTGACCTCAAAGCAAGAAGTGCTTGTGGACACACTGACCTCAAATGAGTTCATTACAGACTTCAGACACATATGACATTCCTTTATATTTCTCATGAGCTGATTCCTGAGGCTGACTAGCACAGTACAGAAAGGATTGCAGATGTGGAGAGAGAGAGAGAGAGAGAGAGAGAGGGGGAGAGAGAGAGAGAGAGAGAAAGGGAGATAGAGAGAGAGAGAGAGAGAGAGAGAGAGAGAGAGAGAGCTGCATGCCCTGACTGTACTTCCTGCTGCAGTAAAAGGGAAAGTGTCTGCATTAAACTGCACAGAGGAGAGGCGAGGAGGGGAGGTTGACTTCAGCTAAAATGCTGAGTCATGACTCTGTGTTAGTTTATTACCCTGTCTTCCCCTTCCTTTCCCCTCGTGCTGAGTCATGACTCTGTATTAGTTTATTACCCTGTCTTCCCCTTCCTCCCCCCTCATGCTGAGTCATGACTCTGTGTTAGTTTATTACCCTGTCTTCCCCTTCATCCCCCCTCGTGCTGAGGAATGACTCTGTATTAGTTTATTACCCTGTCTTCCCTTTCCTCCCCCTCCTATCCCCTCTCCCACCCATCCTCCCTCCTAACCCTTTTCCCACCTCCACCCCCGTCTTCCCCATTACTATCTCCCCCCCCTACCCTAAACCTTCTACTAATGTTTGTTTACTGCCTTTAATTTAATTTCTCTGGCGTGACTGAGAGCTGGTTCAGTTAGTCCAGGGGAAAATCCATGTTACCATGGAATAGACATCCACACAAACACACACTGTCATCCAAGCCACCTGCTGAGGGTCCTGACTGCTGTTCTCCTTCCTACCACCTGCAGAGGGTCCTGACTGCTGTTCTCCTTCCTACCACCTGCTGAGGGTCCTGACTGCTGTTCTCCTTCCTACCACCTGCTGAGGGTCCTGACTGCTGTTCTCCTTCCTACCACCTGCTGAGGGTCCTGACTGCTGTTCTCCTTCCTACCACCTGCTGAGGGTCCTGACTGCTGTTCTCCTTCCTACCCCCTGCTGAGGGTCCTGACTGCTGTTCTCCTTCCTACCACCTGCTGAGGGTCTGCTGTTCTCCTTCCTACCACCTGCTGAGGGTCCTGACTGCTGTTCTCCTTCCTACCACCTGCTGAGGGTCCTGACTGCTGTTCTCCTTCCTACCCCCTGCTGAGGGTCCTGACTGCTGTTCTCCTTCCTACCACCTGCTGAGGGTCTGCTGTTCTCCTTCCTACCACCTGCTGAGGGTCCTGACTGCTGTTCTCCTTCCTACCACCTGCTGAGGGTCCTGACTGCTGTTCTCCTTCCTACCCCCTGCTGAGGGTCCTGACTGCTGTTCTCCTTCCTACCACCTGCTGAGGGACCTGACTGCTGTTCTGTTCTAATTTTTGTAGCTGTCTACATACCACCACAAACCGATGCTGGCACTAAGACAGCACTAAATGAGCTCTATTCCGCCATAAGCAAACAGGAAAATGCTCATCCAGAGGCGGCACTCCTAATGGCCGGCGACTTTAATGCAGGGACACTTAAATCAGTCTTACCAAATTTCTATCAGCATGTTAAATGTGCAACCAGAGGGAAAAAACTCTGGACCACCTTTACTCCACACACAGATGCATATAAAGCTCTCCCTCGCCCTCCATTTGGCAAATCTGACCATGATTCTATTCTCTTGATTCCTGCTTACAAGCACAAATTAAATCAGTAAGCACCAGTGACTAGATCAATAAAAAAGTGGTCAAATGAAGCAGATGCTAAGCTACAGGACTGTTTTGCTAGCACAGACTGGAATATGTTCAGGGATTCCTCCGATGGCATTGAGGAGTATACCACCTCAGTCATTGGCTTCATCAATAAGTACATCGATGACGTTTTCCCCACAGTGGCCATACGTACATAGCCCAACTAGAAGCCATAGGACTACAGGCAACATCCGCACTGAGCTAAAGGCTAGAGCTGCCGCTTTCAAGGAACGGGCTTTGCCCTACGACGAACCGTCAAACAGGACTAATATGGAATCGTACTACACCGGCTCTGACGCTCGCCGGATGTGGCAGGGCTTGCAAACCATTACAGACTACAAAGGGAAGCACAGCCAAGAGCTGCCCAGTGACATGAGCCTACCAGACGAGCTAAACTACTTCAATGCTCACTTTGAGGAAAATAACACTGAAACATGCATGAGAGCACCAGCTGTTCTGGAAGACTGTGTGATCACGCTCTCCGCAGCCAATATGAGTTAGACCTTTAGACAGGTCAGATTTTTACCTTGTCAGCTTGGGGATTCGATCTAGCAAGTCCAATGCTCTAACCACTAGGCTACCTGCTTCCCCATTGATTTACACTGGCTTTCCTTATACTGTATAATCTACTCTAGGAGGCGGTGTGTGTGTGTGTGTGTGTGTGTGTGTGTGTGTGTGTGTGTGTGTGTGTGTGTGTGTGTGTGTGTGTGTGTGTGTGTGTGTGTGTGTGTGTGTGTGTGTGTGTGTGCGTGCGTGCGTGCATGTGTGTGAGAAGAGTGTGTCAGTGTGTGCGTGTATGTGTGTGTGTGTGTGTGTGCGTGTATGTGTGTGCGTGTATGTGTGTGCGTGCATGCATGCGTGTGTGTGTGTTTGTATATCTTTAGATATTGTTTTTATATTGGCTCAGGCAACTATTAAAATTTGAACATGTTGAAGAACTGAGAAAGGAAGTAACACTAGATGATTCACTCTCCAGTCTCCATGAACTTGTTTTAACCGCAGAGCGGGAGAGAGAGAGGGGGGGTGGAAGACGGGGAAGGAGGGAAGGAGAGGAGGAGGAGGAGGCGGAGGAGGGGCGTGGGTGAGGAAGACGGGAGACATGACATTCCTTTGAAGTGGGTGGCAACTGAGAAATTGAATTATTAACTTGTAGGATATTAAAGTTTCAGCACCTAATTTGACCGTCTCGTTCTCTCTCTCCACTCCGTGACCTGTGACCTGGGGGCAGGAGGGAAGGAGGGAAGGAGAAGATACAAGTTAGTCTTCAGTCAGATGCCTGGCTGGGAGGGTGATGAAGTGATGAAATGTGTGTGAGTAACTTCCTGTATGTGTGTATGTGTATGTGTATGTGTATATGTGTGTGTGTGTGTGTGTGTGTGTGTGTGTGTGTGTGTGTGTGTGTGTGTGTGTGTGTGTGTGTGTGTGTGTGTGTGTGTGTGTGTGTGTGTGGCTGGGCTGGAGAAACCCTATATCTTACTGCATCAAGAAGTTAACTCTGCCCACGCTGCTCTCTCTCTCTCTTTCTCTACCTCTCTCAATTCAATTCAAATGGGCTTTATTGGCATAGGTAACATACACTGAGTATACAAAACATTAAGAACACCTGTTTTTTCCATGACATAGATTAACCAGGTGCATCCAGGTGAAAGCTATGATCCCTTATTGATGTCACTTGTTAAATCCACTTCAATCAGTGTAGAAGGAGAGGAGACAGGTTAAAGAATGATTTATAAGCCTTGAGACATTGGATTGTCTATGTATGCGATTCAGAAGGTGAATGTATTGTAATAGGTGTCAAGAACTGCAATGCTGCTGGGTTTTTCACGCTCAACAGTTTCCCGCGTGATATAGATGTGAAGCGACTTCACCGCAAGTAGATTGTATGTTTTATATATTCAATAAAAAAACAAAAAATTATATAAAATTATAAAAATTATATACATATGGGCCAGCATCCCTGTGGAACGCTTTCGACACCTTGTAGAGTCCATGCCCCAATGAATAGAGGTTGTTCTGAGGGCAAAGAGGGGGGTGCAACTCAATATTAGGAAGGTATTTGTAATGTTCAGCATGGAATAAAAAAGCAAGTTAAAAAGATAATGATTTTTTTTTTAATTAACAATTAGAAATGAACAATAAACAATACACAAAAGTTTCAAAAGAATAGAGACATTCAGATATTATATTATTGGCTATGTACAGTTTTTGTAACAATGTGCAAATAGTTAAAGTATGTAAGGGAAAATAAACAGATTTTACAGGCTGTATTTACAATTGTGTTTGTTGTTCACTGGTTGCCCTTTTCTTGTGGCAACAGGTCACAAATATTACTGCTGTGACGGCACACTGTGGTATTTCACCTAGTAGATATGGGAGTTTATCAAAATCAGATTTTGTTTTCAAATTCTTTGTGTATCTGTGCAGTAGCGCTGCATGTGTAAAATCAATTTAAATCAAAGCCAAGCCAGTAAAAAAGCCCTATTATTATGTTGTGATAATTGCGTTGTTTGTTCAATAACCCATTGGTTCAAACTCCACTGTGATATACAATAATGCCCGTGACAACAAACACACAACGGTCACACAGTGGAGGAATAAATTCAACTACATACGTTTGGTTCATCAAAAAACCCAGAGAGCATCATCTGTCCACAAAGCAAAATTTGCTCATAACAAACTGCATCATGGTAATTTTTTTATTGAACCTTTATTTAACTAGACAAGTCAGTTAAGAACAAATTATTATTTACAATGACGGCCTACCCCCCCGGCCATTCTCGGACGATGCTGGGCCAATTGTGCACCGCCCTATGGGACTCCCAATCACAGCCAGTTGGGATACAGTCTGAATTCAAACCAGGGTGTCTGTAGTGACGCCTCAAGCACAGAGATGCAGTGCCTTAGACCGCTGTACCACTAGGGAGCCCAAAACTGACTTGGTTAAGCAAGTTAAGATAGCTAGATGGGACAACCACATACCACAGGCATTGTAAGTACACTTTTTCTCAATGAAGTAGTTATCAGCAAAGCACGAGCTAGAGGGGGGGGGATGATTATTTAAGACACTCTTCGAAGAGAGGGTTTCAGGTGCTTTCGGAAGATGAGCGGGGACTCTGCTGTCGTAGCTTCTGAGGGAAGCTGGTTCCACCATTGTGGTGCCAGGACATTGAAGAGTTTGGACTGGGCAGAGCGGGCAGGACCAAAGGTGGCAAAACGGAGTGCTCGGGTTGGGATGTTGGGTTTTGAGAACAGCTAAAGGTAGGGAGGGGCAGTTCCTCTTGGTTCTCAGGCAAGTACCATTTGTCTTGTAGTTGATGCAAGCTTTGATTGGAAGCCGGTGGAGTGTGCGGCGGAACGGGGTGACATGGGAGAATTTGTGAAGGTTGAACACCAGGCGGGATGCAGCGTTCTGGATAAGTTGCAGGGTTTTGATGGCACAAGTGGGGAGCCCAGCCAACAGAGAGTTGCAGTAGTCCAGACGGGAGAGGACAAGTGACTGGATTAGGACCTGCGCCACTTCCTGTGTGAGGTAGGGTCGTACTTTAGAGATGTTGTGGAGCATGAACCTGCAGGAGCGAGTCACTGCTTTGATGTTTGCAGAGAACAACAGGGTGCTGTCCAGGGTCACGTCAAGGTTCTTTGCAATCTGGGAGGGGGACACCGTGGAGTTGTCAACCATGATGGACAGGTCTTGGAGTGAGCAGGCCTTCCCCGGGAGGAAGAGCAGCTTCGTGTTGAGCTTGAGGTGAGGGGCCAACATCCAAGCTGAGATGTCTGCCAGGCACGTAGAGATGCGTGTCTTCACCTGGGTGTCAGAAGGGGGAAAGAAGTAAAGTAGTTGAGTGTCATCCGCATAGCAATGACAGGAGAGACCGTATGAGGATATGATGGAGCCGAGTTACTTGCTATATAAAGAGAAGAGGGCCTAGAACTGAGCCCTGAGAGACACCAGTAGTGAGAGTACGTGGTGCAGACATATATCCTCTCCACGTCACTTGGTAGGAGCGGCCTGCCAGGTAGGATGTAATCCAGGAGTGTGCAGAGCCTGAGACACCCAGCCCTGAGAGGGTGGAGAGGAGGATCTGATAGAGTCTGAGACACCCAGCCCTGAGAGGGTGGAGAGGAGGATCTGATAGAGTCTGAGACGCCCAGCCCTGAGAGGGTGGAGAGGAGGATCTGATAGAGCCTGAGACGCCCAGCCCTGAGAGGAGGATCTGACAGAGTCTGAGAGGCCCAGCCCTGAGAGGGTGGAGAGGAGGATCTGATAGAGTCTGAGACGCCCAGCCCTGAGAGGGTGGAGAGGAGGATCTGATAGAGTCTGAGACACCCAGCCCTGAGAGGAGGATCTGATAGAGCCTGAGACGCCCAGCCCTGAGAGGGTGGAGAGGAGGATCTGATAGAGTCTGAGATGCCCAGCCCTGAGAGGGTGGAGAGGAGGATCTGATGGGTCACAGTGTTAAATGCAGCAGATAGATATAGTAGGATGAGAACAGAGGAGAGAGAGTCAGCCTTGGCAGTGCGAAGAGCCTCCGTGACAGAGAGAAGAGCAGTCTTGGTTGAGTGACCCGTCTTGAAGCCTTACCGGTTAGGGTCAAGAAGATTGTTCTGACAGAGATAGCAACACTGTTGGTCAGAGCCAACACGCTCAAGTGTTTTGGAAAGAAAAGAACGGATACTGGTCTGTAGTTTTTTATTTCAGAGGAGTAGAGTGTTAGGGGGGAAGCAGCCAGTAATCAGGGATGAGGGAAGTGAGGAATGGGAGATGGTCTCCAGAGATCTGGAGAAGGGAGGAGGGGATGTGGTTGAGCGGGCAGGTTGTCGAGCAGCCGAACCTCACTTGTCGCAGGATTTCATCTGGAGAAAGACGTCAAGCCGTAGGGTAGTTCTGTATGAGTGACACCAGTGGACTCAATTGGCTGAGTGAATGAGTGAGACCAGTGGACTCAATGGGCTGAGTGAGAGAGGTGCAGATCTTGTCAACCTTCTTTTCAAAGTTGTCCGAGATAGAGGGAGGAAGGAAGGGGTGGACTATTAAGGAGGGAGGAGAAGGTGGAAAAGTTTCCTAGAGATATAAGAAGAAGCTTGAAATTCATGGTGGTAGAAACTGGCTTTAGCAGCAGATACAGAGGAAGTGCGGGTAAGGATGATAGGCCCTCTGAAAGTCCTCATTTTTTGCTTAGCTGCTCGCAGACCTGTTCTATAAGCTCCCAATGAGTCACTCAGGCATGGAGCAGGAGGGGAGATCCGAGCCGACCGGGTGGGAAGGAGACAGGAGGGGAGGGCCGAAATGACCGGGTGGGAAGGAGACAGGAGGGGAGGGCCGACCTGGTGGGAAGGAGACAGTGAGAGTCATAGGATATAGAAAGGGAGGAGAGTAGGGTCGAAGAGGCAGAATCAGGACTCAGGAGAGAAAAATAATTAACCTGTTATGGTATACTACTACTCCTGCCCAGAAACTAGAATATGCATATAATTAGTAGATTTGGATAGAAAACACTCTAAAGTTTCTAAAACTGTTTGAATGGTGTCTGTGAGTATAACAGAACTCATATGGCAGGCCAAAACCTGAGAAGATTCCATACAGGAAGTGCCCTGTCTGACAATTTGTTTTCCTTCTGTTGCATCTCTATCAAAAATACTGTAACGTGACATTTTCTAAGGCTTCCATTGGCTCTCAGAAGGCGCCAGAAAGTGGAATGAGGTGTCTGCTGTCTCTGGGCGAAGAACAGCAGGAGTATTTGTTAGTGGTCAGCCTGGGAACAGTGACACTGGAGATGCGCGTTCATGAGAATTCTCCATTTTTTTCTTTCAGCCTTTGAATGAATACAACGTCGCCCAGTTGGAATATTATCGCTATTTTATGAGAAAAATAGCATAAAAATTGATTTTGAACAGCGTTTGACATGCTTCGAAGTACGGTAATGGAATATGTTGACATTTTTTGTCACGGAATGCGCTTGCGCGTCACCCTTAGGATAGTGACCTGAACACACGAACAAAACGGAGCTATTTCAAAATAACTATGGATTATTTGGAACCAAAACAGCATTTGTTGTTGAAGTAGAAGTTCTGGGAGTGCATTCTGACGAAGAACAGCAAAGGTAATCCAATTTATCTAATACTAATTATGAGTTTAGTGAGCACCAAACTTGGTGGGTGTCAAATTAGCTAGCCTGTGATGGCCGAGCTATCTACTCAGAATATTGCAAAATGTGCTTTCGCCGAAAAGCTATTTTAAAATCGGACACCGCGATTGCATAAAGGAGTTCTGTATCTATAATTCTTCAAATAATTGTTATGTATTTTGTGAACGTTTATCGTGAGTAATATAGTAAGTTCACCGGAAGTTTGCGGTGGGTATGCTAGTTCTGAACATCACATGCTAATGTAAAAAGCTGTTTTTTTATATAAATATGAACTTGATTGAACAAAACATGCATGTATTGTATAACATAATGTCCTAGGAGTGTCATCTGATGAAGATCATTAAAGGTTAGTGCTGCATTTAGCTGTGGTTTTGGTTTTTGTGACATATATGCTTGCTTTGAAAATGGCGGTGTGATTATTTTTGGCAGGGTACTCCCCTGACATAATCTAATGTTTTGCTTTCGCTGTAAAGCCTTTTTGAAATCGGACAACGTGGTTCAATTCAGGAGAAGTGTATCTATAAAATGGTGTAAAATAGTCCTGTTTGAGAACTTTGAATTATGACATTTTGTGGTTTTAGGTTTGGCGCTCTGATTTGTCACTGGCTGTTGAATAGTGTGGGACGATTTCGTCCCACCTCCCCTAGAGAGGTTAACAGAAGGGAGAGATGATAGCATAGAAGAGGAGAGAGTAGTAGGACAGAGAGAGTAAAGATTGTGATGGTGCATGAGCATCTGGGTAGGGGCTGAGTGGTTAGAGAGAGAGACCATCTGGGTAGGGGCTGAGTGGTTAGAGAGAGAGACCATCTGGGTAGGGGCTGAGTGGTTAGAGAGAGAGACCATCTGGGTAGGGGCTGAGTGGTTAGAGAGAGAGATACTATCTGGGTAGGTGGCTGAGTGGTTAGATAGAGAGACCATCTGGGTAGGGGCTGAGTGGGTAGGGTTGGAGGAAAAGGAGACTAAGTAGTGAACAGAGACCTGGAGGGGAGTTACAGTGAGATTAGTAGGAGAACAGAGACCTGGAGGGGGGTTACAGTGAGATTAGTAGGAGAACAGAGACCTGGAGGGGGGTTACAGTGAGATTAGTAGGAGAACAGAGACCTGGAGGGGGGTTGCAGTGAGATTAGTAGGAGAATAACCTCTAGTAAAGATGAGGTCAAGCATATTTCCTGCCTTGTCAGTGGGAGAGGACTGGGAACGGGTGAGGTCAAAAGAGGCAAGGAGGGGAAAGAATAGGAAACAAATTAATCAAAGATTGACGTTGGGAGGTTGAATTCCACAAGCACGAAGAGCAGTGAGCCATCATCAGGAAAGGTGTTTGTCAACAGAAGAGCAAAATGAGAATCTGTAAATAACTAGGTAAATTATTCAATTGATTGAGTGGAGCATTCCTCTCTTTCCTTCTTAGTTTTGCGACAAGACTGCCGCTGACACGGCTGCTGCCTAGAAAACGGGGAGACTGAAGTATCAACACTAATTGCTAATTGCCTTGCAGAGGTGAAGAGCAAACCTCCATGTACTAAGTGCTGATTGCCTAGGAAAGGAGAAACAACTCCCCCTCTAAAACAGCCACTGATTACGAAAGAACAACAGTCACAAATTGCCCTGCCCTTTAATCCTGGTTGATGTGTCAACAATCAGCTGCATGTTTTGAGCAGTTGGCAGTGGGAAGACAGTCAGCACTTAAAGTAGATGTCCCTACTGTAGCTAGTAAAAAGACTGTACTAGACAACAACAGATTAAGACAAAAATTATACTTATCACTCCTGGAGCTATCAGGAGTGCACTAGCTATAGAATGATGATCTTTTGTTTTGTTTGTCAATAAGGGTGTGCAGAATCAATACATGCTGTCATTTGGTAAAAAGCCAATTTGACATTAGCTCAGGACATTGTTTTCACTGAGGAAATGTACAAGTCTACTGTTAATAATAATCCAGAGTATTTTCCAGAGGTTGCTGTTGACACATATCCCACGGTAGTTATTGGGGTCAAATTTGTGTCCACTTTTTGTGGATTTCGTTGACCAGTCCTTGGTTCCAAATATTGGGGAAGATGGCAGAGCTGATGATGACATGCAGGTTTAAGTATAACCAATTGGAATTTGTGGTCTGTATATTTCATCATTTAATTTATGATAAATCAAATTTCCTTGGTCACGTACAAATATTTTGCAAATGTTATTGCAGGCGACATGCTCTAGTTCCAGCAGTGCAGCAATAACTTTCAGGTTATATTATAATGTTATGTATATTATACTGTAATAATATACATTCAATCATATACACTACCGTTCAAAAGTTTTAGAACATCCACTCATTCAAGGGTTTTTCTTTTATTTTTACTATTTTCTACATTGTAGAAAAATAGTGAAGACATCAAAACTATGAAATAACACATATGGAATCATGTAGTGACCAAAAAAGTGTTAAACAAATCAAAATAAATGTCATATTTGAGATTCTTCAAATAGCCACCCTTTGCCTTTGCACACTCTTGGCATTCTCTCAGCCAGCTTCATGAGGTAGTCATGTGGAATGCATTTCAATTAACAGGTGTGCCTTAAAAGTTAATTTGTGGAATTTCTTTCTTTCTTATTAATGCATTTGAGCCAATCCGTTGTGTTGTGACAAGGTAGGGGTGGTAGACAGAAGATAGCCCTATTTGGTAAAAGACCAAGTCCATATTATGGCAAGAACAGCGCATATAAGCAAAGAGAATCGACAGCCCATCATTACTTTAAGACATGTTACCACTGCTGCAGAGCATAAGTTAGAGTTACCATTAGAGTTACCAGCCACAGAAATTGCAGCCCAAATAAATGCTTCATAGAGATCAAGTAACAGACACATCTCAACATCAACTGTTCAGAGGAGACTACGTAAATCAGGCCTTCATGGTCGAATTTCAGCAAAGAAACCACTACTAAAGGACACCGATAAGAAGCGACTTGCTTGGGCCAAGAAAAACGAGCAATGGACATTCGACTGGTGGAGATCTGTCCTTTGGTCTGATGAGTTTAAATTTGAGGTTTTGGTTCAAACCGCCGTGTCTTTATGAGACGCAGAGTAGGTCAACATATGATCTCCGCATGTGTGTTTCCCACCGTGGTGTGGTGGTGCTATGCTGGTGACACTGTATGTGATTTATTTACAAATCAAGGCACACTTAACCAGCATTGCTACCAAAGCATTCTGCAGCGATACACCATCCCATCTGGTTTGCGTTTAGTGGGACTATCATTTGTTTTTTAACAGGACAATGACCCAACACACCTCCAGGCTGTTTAAGGGCTATTTGACCAAGAAGGAGAGTGATGGAGTGATACATCAGATGACCTGGCCTCAAAAATCACCAAACCTCAACCCAATTGAGATGGTTTGGGATAAGTCAATCAAATGTATTCATAAAGCCTTTTTTACATCAGCTGATGTCACAATGTGCTATACAGAAACCCAGCTTAAACCCCAAACAGCAAGCAATGCAGATGAAGAAGCACGGTGCCTAGGAAAAACTTCCTAGAACGGCAGGAACCTAGGAAGAAACCTAGAGAGGAACCAGGCTCTGAGGGGTGGCCAGTCCTCTTCTGGCTGTGCCGGGTGGCGATTATAAAAGTACATGGCCAAGATGTTCAAACGTTCATAGATGACCAGCAAGGTCAAATAATAATAATCACAGTGGTTGTCGAAGGTGCAACAGGTCAGCACCTCAGGAGTTGGCTTTTCATAGCCGATCATTCAGAGTTAGCGACAGCCGGTGAGGTCGAGAGAGAGAGTCAAAAATAGCAGGTCCGGGTCAAGGCAGCACGTCCGGTGAACAGGTCAGGGTTCCGTAGAGCAGGCAGAACAGTTGAAACTGGAGCAGCAGCACGACTAGGTGGACTGGGGACAGCAAGGAGTCATCAGGTCAGGTAGTCCTGAGGCATGGTCCCAGGGCTCAGGTCCTCTGAGAGAAGAGAAAGAGAAAGAGAGAAAGAGAGAGAGAGAATTAGAAGGAGCCTACTTAAATTCACACAGGACACCGAAAAAGACAGGACAAATGATCCAGATACAACAGACTGACTCTAGCCCCCCGAAAAATAAACTATTGAAGCATCATTACTGGAGGCTGAGACAGGAGGGGTCGGGAGACACTGTGGCCCCGTCTGACTATATCCCCGGACAGGGCCAACCAGGCAGGATATAACCCCACCCACTTTGCCAAAGCACAGCCCCCACACCACTAGAGATATATCTTCAATCACCAACTTACTACCCTGAGACAAGGCCGAGTATAGCCCAAAAAGATCTCCCCACGGCACGAACCCGAGGGGGGTGCCAACCCGGATGATTTTGACCGCAGAGTGAAGGACAAGCAGCCAAAAGGGCACAGCATATGTGGGAACTCTTACAAGACTGTTGGAAAAGCATTCCAGGTGAAGCTGGTTGAGAGGATGCCAAGAGTGTGCAAAGCTGTCATGAAGGCAAAGGTTGGCTATTTTGAAGAATCTAAAATATATTTTTGATTTGTTTAACACTTTTTTGGTTATTACATGATTTCATTTGTGTTATTTCATAGTTTTGATGTCTTCACTATTATTCTACAATGTAGAAAATAGTAAAAAATAAAGAGAAACCCTTGAATGAGTAAGTGTGTCCAAACTTTTGACTGGTACTGTATATTAATATAACATTTTTGCATGTCTTAATTTATTTCTATATGAATAATATATGAATAATATGTGTAATAGTGTAGATATTTCCTACAAAGTATTGTAACCTATTACCGGGACTGGCAGTTCTCATTGTGATTCATCCTATACTGTTCCTAACACCAACAACCTACAGCAACGCGCGCTCTCCCCACCTCTCCTCCACAAACACATCTACCCCTCTCTCTCCTTCCAACCCTAGACTGACCCCCCCCCCCACACACACACACACACACACACACACACACACATTCACTCCCTCACACAGGGGCAAAAATCTGATATCAACTTTGGAGGGGACAATTACATGAACTTTTCTCAAGAGCAATTCCTGAGGGGGACACCAAAAGTAGTGCTGTAACACATAGCCTACGTTGTAATATGGTAAATGTATATTGAGGAACCAAAGAAATAAGGTGTTTGCCGTACTCCTAACTACCGGTATCGAAAACTACACAACTAATCACAACAGCAATACCATTGCCTTTAACAAATCTTAGTTCAGTCACCAGTTTAAGTTGAGAGTGGGCGTATCCATGGCATTTTCCAATTATGTTCCTATTTTACCCCCAAAAATTTGAGAACCTTTCATAATGTTGCCAAACAAAGACTCAACAAACTTACCTGAGACTCCCTGTCTCTGCCAGTCTGTCCCTGCATATCTGTCCCCAACTCTGCTGTCTGTGTGCCATCTGTTGCCTGCTTTGCCTAATGACATCATTGTGAAACATTTCCATTAGAATTTCACTTCTTTCTTATGAACATTTTATCAACTAGTCTGAGATATTAGGCTACTAGGGTTCTCACTTTGCGTTTTGGTGTACTGAAAAATACTCTGATGTCCGTCTTTTTTCTGCCATTTTTCTACCTGGCTGGCTACACACACACAATATGTAGGTTATTTACAGTAGGAGATGGGCTTCTATCATCTTATCTTCTATCATTCTATATGGGCTTCGTTCTAAAAGGTAGCTAGCAAATGTGAAACGGATTGCAGTGACAAGAGTTGACAGCTGTATGAGTTCACCATTTACACAACATATGCTGCAACCTTTTGTAATTTTAATCGTTTGCTTCATATTGGCTGGCTTCCAACAATAGCTGAATTTGCAAAGCTAGCGAGCACCAATTCAGTGGTGTTTGCTATAATCTTTGCTACCAGGGTTAAATAAAGGTGAAATAAAATAAATAAATAAAAGTTCCCTTGCGACAATTTAGCTTTTGCAACGAGACCATTAAATATATTTAAAACAATGGTAGAAGAGAGTGTAGTTCTGTTCAGTTTATCGCTAACCTTATCACAGGGACTTTGAAGCACTAACTTACATGCATGCTGATCTTGGAATAAATTGACGATAGCAAAGATTCCATCTTTGACGACGCCACATAAATGGAATAGGGACTAGCTAGCTTAATAGTTCATATTTGTGCGCTAGCTCTGCAAATTCAGCTAGTGTGTGTGCGCGATTGACTGGATTAACCTCACGTCAGTTACATGCATTGAGTGCCTTTCAGACAGTAGATACTAACACTCTGTTACATTGACAACTAAGGAACTGGCAGTGGATCAAACCATTGTGAGGCAAAGGGCGGGGGGGTCGCAATCTTTTGAAACTTAAAAACGCGCTATCAAGTGTCTATAATCAGCACAATTGCTTTCATTGCGTATTATTAATATTATTTAAATTACATAGTTATGTTTACAGTGATATATTGGGGGAGACAAATCATATTTTTCCCAGGATGGGGGGGTCGTGTCCCCCCGTCCCCCCTGGGATTTCCGCCCCTGCACTCACACACACAACCACAAGCTCAGATCAGTTGAACAGTTGTTTCATACCTGAGCCCAACTCAAGAGAAGACTAACCAATGTCTAGTTATGACCATTCTTCCCCAAGAACCATTTGATGGTGCAGTCAGACCATTTGATTATTTTGTGCCGCTGGGCCACAATAATATGCCCCCCTGTCTGATTGTCCAAGTGTGACCCTTCTCCCCATGGGTTGCTGCAGCTAGTGTTGCCAGCATTGCCAATACCTGGGTGGGGGTAATCCACCAGAATTCTTACCGGCTAGGTACAAGGTCATCAAGGTTCTCATTTAGAAGCTTTGAGAAATTCATTGTATATTATGCTCACCCATCTGGGGGCTTTGGATTTTGTTCGACCAACCCTGCCGGGCAGGCTCAGAACCACTGTTGGACCAACCCTGCCGGGCAGCTCAGAACCACTGTTGGACCAACCCTGTCAGGCAGGCTCAGAACCACTGCAGGACCAACCCTGCCAGACAGTCTCAGAACCACTGCTGGACCAACCCTGCCAGACAGGCTCAGAACCACTGTTGGACCAACCCTGCCAGGCAGGCTCAGAACCACTACAGGACCAACCCTGCCAGACAGGCTCAGAACCACTGCAGGACCAACCCTGCCAGACAGGCTCAGAATCACTGTAGGACCAACCCTGCCAGACAGGTTCAGAACCACTGTTGGACCAACCCTGCCAGGCAGGCTCAGAACCACTACAGGACCAACCCTGCCAGACAGGCTCAGAACCACTGTTGGATCAACCCTGCCAGACAGGCTCAGAACCACTGTTGGACCAACCCTGCCAGACAGGCTCAGAACCACTGTTGGACCAACCCTGCCAGACAGGCTCAGAACCACTGTTGGACCAACCCTGCCAGACAGGCTCAGAACCACTGTTGGACCAACCCTGCCAGACAGGCTCAGAACCACTGTTGGACCAACCCTGTCAGGCAGGCTCAGAACCACTGTTGGACCAACCCTGCCAGACAGGCTCAGAACCACTGTTGGACCAACCCTGTCAGGCAGGCTCAGAACCACTGTTGGACCAACCCTGCCAGACAGGCTCAGAACCACTGTTGGACCAACCCTGCCAGACAGGCTCAGAACCACTGTTGGACCAACCCTGCCAGACAGGCTCAGAACCACTGTTGGACCAACCCTGTCAGGCAGGCTCAGAACCACTGTTGGACCAACCCTGTCAGGCAGGCTCAGAACCACTGTTGGACCAACCCTGCCAGACAGGCTGAGAATCTTGAGGGGATGGTGCTGCTTTAGTGGGTCTCTGACCACATTTATATTTCTGTCTTGGCTGCATAGGCTACATGAAGTAGGCCTATAAAACAAATAAGGACTTCTACTTTGTGGGTGAATCGCTCATTGGGTGTCTAGTACATAGGGTTGGGGACCGTTCCATCATGACAGGAAAAAAAATTACGATATATTTATAATTTCTTTTAAGATCTATATCCCATATCTGCACAAAATGTAAGACTCTCTCGTTCTGTCACAACTCTTGCTCACAGACACACGTGGGCTCTAGCATTTGCAACTGTTTTCCTTTTTCACTCACTTAATTCATCACATTTTTTCAAGCACACAAAACCCACAGCCACCCCATCTTCCAACACACCCACACTCCTCCCACACCCAAAAAAAACACACACACACACACACACCCCACCTTCCGTCATAATACACTGTGCCTTCCATGTCCCCTGTTTGCTGTGTTTTTATCACTACCATGTTGACTCCTACCTAATTTCAGGCTTTTCAGTACTTTTGAGTTCCAGTTCCTTATATTTGAAGAGGTATTATTTCAGTAAGTCTCCTTTTCTTCTAATGCTGTTTTTTATGTACTTATAAATACTATGAATAGAAAATGGAATACAAATTATTGTACAACATTCCCTAACTTGAATAGTATAGTGTATTTATATATTGAACAGAAATATAAACGCAAGATGCAAAACTTTCAAAGATTTTACTGTTACAGTTCATATGAGGAAATCAGTCAATTGAAATAAATAAATTAGGGCCTAATCTATGGATTTCACATAACTGGGAATGCAGATATGCATCTGTTGGTTACAGATACCTTAAAAAAATGGGCCTCACAATGCACCTCAGGATCTCGTTGAGGTATTTTTGTGCAGTGAAATTGCCATCGATAAAATGCCATTGCGTTTGTTGTCCGTAGCTTATGCTTGCCCATACCATAACCCCACCGCCACCATGGGGCACTCTGTTCACAACGTTGATATCAGCAAACCCCTCTCCCACATGACACAACACACGTGGTCTGCGCTTGTGAGGCCGGTTGGAGGTACTGCCTAATTCTCTAAAACGATGTTGGAGGTGGCTTATGGTAGAGAAATGAGCATCCAATTCTCTGGCAACAGCTCTGGTGGACATTCCTGCAGTCAGCATGCCAATTGCACTCAATTGCCAATTGCACCCAATTGCACTCTCCCTCAAAACTTGAGAAATCTGTGGCATTGTGCTGTGTGACAAAACTGCACATTTTAGAGTGGCCTTTTATTGTCCCCAGCACAAGGTGCACCTGTGTAATGATCATGCTGTTTAATCAGCTTCTTGATATACCACACCTGGCAGGTGGATGGATTATCTTGGCGAATAAGAAATGCTCAATACACAGGGATGTAAACAAATGTGTGCACAATAATTTTGAGAAATAAGCTTTTTGTGCATATAGAACATCTCTGGGATCTTTAATTTCAGCTCATGAAACCAACACTTTACATGTTGTGTTTATATTTTTGTTCAGTGTAGTTTATTTCTTTATCAATTGTGTTGTCTTCATCTACCACTGTTGTTCTTCCACCCTCCTGCTTCCTCGCTGCTGAAAAAAATGGTATGGGAAACACTGTCATAGTACAACAGCTGATGAAACTAACACTGTAAAAGGGTGAGAAAATGTGATCAGTGTTATTTCCTGATAGTTGGTGGTTGAAAATACAATATACACAGGACATTCTAAATAGCAGGTTTGCATCGGTTTTGGCTTGCCTGTTGACATCACAAGGCGGTATAAGTAAAAAAAAAACTAATATTGATTGACGTTCCATTGCATCAAACGGTGACATAATTTTGAATCTTGAATAGCTCGCCGTGTGTTTATGCTAGAAACATACCGTTTCTTGTAGTGGCTCCAGTGCAATCCCCTTTTCCGCCATTATAAAGTCTGTGCCTATTCCATAACATGAGGCTTGTGAAAGTGGCCTTTCTCTACACATGAAAGGATCCGGACAAGAAAATCATGATGAAATAATTGGAAAATCCAAACAGTGTCACCAATATCAAAAGGGGTGACTCTCACGAACACAACAGCTTTGATTGTTTGGCTCTACGACATGCAAACATTTTACGGCAGCTGAACTCTGAACTCTCTGTCACAGACGTCCTGATTTCAAAGAGGTCTTCCAAGAAAACCGACTGTCCAGACAGAACAATTGGAGCTACAAACGAATGTCACCAATATTGACTGGGGAGACTCTCACGAACACTATACGACTCACATAAGCTTCAGGGGAATAGTCCAAAGGTAACCCAGGACTGGACTGTACAAATTGCGAAAAAGTGCATAGGGCAAAAAAATTGCCTAAATTAACGTGACCAAACATTGGTCTAACATTTGTTGATATACTGTACACTACCGTTCAAAAGTTTGGGGTCACTTAATAAAAATGTCCTTTGTTTTTGAAAGAAAAGCACATTTGTTTGTTCATTAAAATAACATCAAATTGATCAGAAATACATTGTAGACATTGTTAATGTTGTAAATTACTATTGTAGCTGGAAACGGCTGATTTTTAATGGAATATCTACATAGGCATACAGAGGCCCATTATCAGCAACCATCACCCCTGTGTTCCAATGGCACGTTGTGTTAGCTAATCCAAGTTTATCATTTTAAAAGGCTAATTGATCATTAGAAACCCCTTTTGCAATTATGTTAGCACAGCTGGAAACTGTTGTACTGATTAAAGAAGCATTAAAACGGGCCTTCTATAGACTAGTTGAGTATCTGGAGCATCAGCATTTGTGGGTTCGATTACAGGGTCAAAATGGCCAGAAACAAAGAACTTTCTTCTGAAACTCGTCAGTCTATTCTTGTTCTGAGAAATGAAGGCTATTGCATGCGGGAAATTGCCAAGAAACTGAAGATCTCGTACAACGCTGTGTACTACTCCCTTCACAGAACAGCGCAAACTGGCTCGAACCAGAATAGAAAGAGGAGTGGGAGGCCCCGGTGCACAACTGAGCAAGAGGACAAGTACATTAGAGTGTCTAGTTTGAGAAACAGATGCCTCACAAGTCCTCAACTGGCAGCTTCATTAAATAGTACCCCCAAAATATCTGATACATTCAGAAATTTTTGAGCATCCCAGAGATAAAATGTACATAATTTTGTTTGACAATATCAATTTTTATGTTCAAATATAGGAACTGGGTTTTACAGTTTTGAACCCCTGCTGTGTCTGGCTCCACACCCACCCCGCCCGGCCATCTAGATGTGTGAAAGTTAATTAGCTAATGATCCATCATGTATGACATTCCTGGGAGTGTGTAAACTTACATTTTGTATTACGATATCATTTTTGTATGTTCTCTATATTTATGTACTCGAAAATATATCAATTGACCAATTTGGCACATTTGAGCAGACTTGATACAAAGTATTGTCCAGTACTGAAATGCTTCACTGGATCAATTTGAAACATTGCACACACACTGCTGCCATCTAGTGGCCAAAATCTACATTGCGTCTAAACTGCAGTATTACATTATGGCCTTTCTCTTGCAAAAGATTAATGTTTTTTGGTTTGTATTATCTTATACCAGATCTAATGTGTTATATTCTCCTACATTAATTTCCTCAAACTTCAAAGTGTTTCCTTTCAAATGGTATCAAGAATATGCATATCCTTGCTTCAGGGCCTGAGTTACAGGCAGATAGATTGTCTCCCGTCCACAGTGTTCTCTCCATCCTTGTCTCCCGTCCACAGTGTTCTCTCCATCCTTGTCTCCCGTCCACAGTGTTCTCTCCATCCTTGTCTCCCGTCTACAGTCTTCTCTGCCTCCTTGTCTCCCGTCCACAGTCTTCTCGCCCATCTTTGTCTCCTGTCCACAGTCTTCTCTCCCTCCTTGTCTCCCGTCCAGTCTTCTCTCCCTCCTTGTCTCCCGTCCAGTCTTCTCTCCCTCCTTGTCTCCCGTCCAGTCTTCTCTCCCTCCTTGTCTCCCGTCCAGAGTGTTCTCTCCATCCTTGTCTCCCTTCCAGAGTGTTCTCTCCCTCTTTGTCTCCCGTCCACAATCTTCTCTCCCTCTTTGTCTCCCGTCCACAGTCTTCTCTGCCTCCTTGTCTCCCGTCCACAGTCTTCTCTGCCTCCTTGTCTCCCATCTACAGTCTTCTCTGCCTCCTTGTCTCCCGTCCACAGTCTTCTCTCCCTCCTTGTCTCCCGTCCAGTCTTCTCTCCCTCCTTGTCTCCCGTCCAGAGTGTTCTCTCCATCCTTGTCTCCCTTCCAGAGTGTTCTCTCCCTCTTTGTCTCCCGTCCACAATCTTCTCTCCCTCTTTGTCTCCCGTCCACAGTCTTCTCTGCCTCCTTGTCTCCCGTCCACAGTCTTCTCTGCCTCCTTGTCTCCCATTTACAGTCTTCTCTCCCTCCTTGTCTCCCGTCTAGTCTTCTCTACCTCCTTGTCTCCCGTCCACAGTGTTCTCTCCCTCCTTGTCTCCCATCCAGTCTTCTCTGCCTCCTTGTCTCCCATCCACAGTCTTCTCTCCATCCTTGTCTCCCGTCTACAGTCTTCTCTGCCTCCTTGTCTCCTGTCCAGTCTTCTCTCCCTCTTTGTCTCCCATCTACAGTCTTCTCTGCCTCCTTGTCTCCTGTTCACAGTCATCTCTCCCTCCTTGTCTCCCGTCCACAGTCGTCTCTCCCTCCTTGTCTCCCATCCACAGTCGTCTCTCCCTCCTTGTCTCCCGTCTACAGTCTTCTCTGCTTCCTTGTTTCCCGTCTACAGTCTTCTTCCCTCCTTGTCTCCCATCCACAGTGTTCTCTCCCTCTTTGTCTCCCTTCACAGTCTTCTCTGCCTCCTTGTCTCCCACATGACTAGTGTTGTTTACTGTGCTCCTTATCATGAAGAAAGTACATTTGTTACCTAAGTTTAGCTTTGTATAGTAAAGTCTGTGTCAACAGTATCATGTTTAACATAATAGCCTCATTTGAATGTGTAGTGTACCCTGGTGGAGCCCTGTGAGTATTTATCTTTGTCTTGTTGTTGTGTAACACCTGTCACCTGGGTAAATAGTCTCTTTTGAGAGTTCAAGTTGGCTCAGGTGTGTGGCTGACAGCCAGGAAGGCTGGTAAATGCTACGTTGCAGAGGAAAAACAAGCCCACGCCCCAAACAGTGGGTTGTTCTGTGTGGGCTGGGCTGCGGCTCGGCCAATATTGTTTACAACAGTGATGTGACCTGAGGTCGGTGGCTGGGTAGGCACTGGCTATTATCAAAGCCAGATTTACTCCCCCAAAAAACCTTGATGAAGCCCCAGTTCACCATACAACAGAAAGCTCCAACAACCAGAGTGACATAGGCGATTAACTGAAATTGATAAACAATTTTCACCAAATGTAAATGCATATATAGCCAAGATACACAAGAGATAGCCTCTGATGGCGGCATATTTCATATCATCCATCACAACGACACACTGCTCACCTCAGCCGTAGACCGATGTAGCATCCACAGTTACAACTGACAGCTGGCACTAAAAGACCAAATATATATGGACACATTTCATCTGAATAGTTCACAACGGAAACTCCATATCCTTTCACAATGTATTTACAATTCTTCCAATGCACCACAAACACACACACACACGCGCTTCATAATATTATTGAATACAGATATGGAATAAATACAGTTCTAATGAAATTCTATAACAACAATCGAAATGACTGAAAAATGTCTTATTAAAAGTAAATTCTAGCTTGATAAATCAAACGCTGTCATGAAAAACAAAGCAGTGGTAGTGCTCTAAACAGCTGACCAGCAAATGCAAACAATGACTGATATTTAAAAAATCGTCATAAGGCATTGAAATAAAGGGTATAAATCAAAGGTATGACTTACATTATCAAGGACATGCTGCAAACAAAGCAAACACAACCACAGTATGGTGAAAATTAGTCAAGTATTTTTCAGCACTGCTGACTCTGTGGTGCTGCATGGACAGGGCCTCGGGGCAGGTTAACTCTGTGGTGCTGAATGGACAGGGTCTCAGGGCAGGTTAACTCTGTGGTGCTGAATGGACATGGCCTCGGGCCAGGTTAACTCTGTGGTGCTGAATGGACAGGGCCTCGGGGCAGGTTAACTCTGTGGTGCTGAATGGACAGGGCCTCGGGGCAGGTTAACACTGTGGTGCTGAATTGACAGGGTCTCGGGGCAGGTTAACTCTGTGGTGCTGAATAGACAGGGCCTCGGGGCAGGTTAACTCTGTGGTGCTGAATGGACAGCACCTCTGTCTAGCCAGCTATAATTCCTACAGTTTGTGGATAGGCTAGGAGACGGTTTGTGGGCACAGGTCGTTGCACACACACTGATTGTGCTTTACAAGGTTGTAAAAGGCTAATAAACAGCTATTCATATGTTCATTCAACACTAGCCTAACCCTCAAATTGCAAAGAAAAATGCATTTAGGCATATTTAACTTCTTATCTTTTTAACGTTATCTTCTTAACTTTTAAATTCATCTGCTCTTACATCACTGACTGCATCAAACTAATAATTAATAATAATAATAATTAACTGACAAAGAAAATGAGGGGGGGCTCAATAACAATGACAAAAATTACGAGAGGCATTCTGTCAGTACTCCTTAGACACGGTGGATCCAAAAGGAGCTAAATTATGATTTTGTTTCTGTAATGTTGTTGCCTTGATTTTTTTGTTCTCTGTGTCTCTGGATTCACAGACATCCAAATGTCACCTATGTACCAGTCAAAATAATAATAGAATAATAATGAAGACATCAAAACTGTGAAATAACACATATGGAATCATGTAATAACCAAAAAAGTACTAAACAAATCAAAATATATTTTAGATTTTAGATTCTTCAAAGTAGCCACCCTTTGCCTTGATGACAGCTTTGCACATTCTTAGCATTCTCTCAACCAGCTTCATGAGGAATGCTTTTCCAACAGTCTTGAAGGAGTTCCCACATATGCTGAGCACTTGTTGCTTCTTTTCCTTCACTCTGCGGTCCAACTCATCCCAAACCATCTCAATTGGGTTGAGGTCAGGTGATTGTGGAGGCCAGGCCATCTGATGCAGCACTCCATCTCTCTCCTTTTTGGTAAAATAGCCCTTACACAGCTTGGAGGTGTGTTGGGCCATTGTCCTGTTGAGAAACAAATGATAGTCCCACTAAGCGCAAACCAGATGGGATGGCGTATCACTGAAGAATGCTGTGGTAGCCATGCTGGTTAAGTGTGCCTTGAATTCTAAATAAATCACTGACAGTGTCACCAGCAAAGCACCTCCACACCATCACACCTCCTTCTCCATGCTGGGAACCACACATGCGGAGATCATCTGTTCACCTACTCTGCGTCTCTCAAAGACAAAGGGGTTGGAACCAAACATCTCAAATTTGGACTCAGACCAAATGGTCTAATGTCCATTGCTCGTGTTTCTTGGCCCATGCAAGCCTCTTCTTATTATTGGTGTCCTTTAGAAGTGGTTTCTTTGCAGCAATTTGACCACGAAGGCCTGATTCACACAGTCTCCTCTGAACAGATGATGTTGAGATGTGTCTGTTACTTAAACTCTTAACCACACAAGCATTTATTTGGGCTGCAATCTGAGGTGCAGTTAATTGCTGATTTCTGGGGCTGGTAACTCTAATGAACTTATCCTCTGCAGCAGAGTTAACTCTGGGTCTTCCTCACCTGTGGTGGTCCTCATGAGAGTCAGTTTCATCACAGAGCTTGATGGTTTCTGTGACTGCAATTGAAGAAACTTTAAAAGTTCTTGAAATGTTCCACATTGACTGACCTTCATGTCTTAAAGTAATGATGGACTGTCATTTCTCTTTGCTTATTTGAGCTGTTCTTGCCATAATATGGACTTGGTATTTTACCAAATAGGGCTATCTTCTGTTTACCAACTCTACCTTTTCACAACACAACTGATTGGCTCAAATGCATTAAGAAGGAAATAAATTCCACAAATTTACTTTTAACAAGGCACACGTGTTAATTGAAATGCATTCCAGGTGACTACCTCATGAAGCTGGTTGAGAAAATGTCAGTGTGCAAAGCTGTCATCAAGGCAAAGGGTGGCAACTAAATCCATAACCATGGACACCCTCTTAGATATCATCCTGACCAACTTGCCCTCTAAATACACCTCTGTGGTCTTCAACCATTGCTTGTGTGCGTAATGGGTCTGCGGTCAAACGACCACCCCTGATCACTGTCAAACACTTCCTAAAACACTTCAGCGAGCAGAAATTTGCATCCTGTAGCAACAATTCCAAAAAGTTTTGGGACACTGTAAAGTCCATGGAGAATAAGAGCACCTCCTCCCAGCTGCCCACTGCTCTGAGGCTAGGAAACATTGTCACCACTGATAAATCTATGACAATCGATCATTTCACTAAGCATTTTTGTACGGCTGGCCGTGCTTTCAACCTGGCTACTACTAGCCCCGCCCAACATCTCAGCACCCCCTGCAGCAACATCCCCCCCTCCCCCCCCATTTCTCCTTCACCCAAATCCAGATAGCTGATGTTCTGAAAGAGCTGCAAAATCTGGGCTTGATAATCTGGACCCTCTCTTTCTAAAATTATCCGCAGAAATTGTTGCAACCCCTATCACTAACCTGTTCAACCTCTCGTTCGTATCGTCTGAGATCCCCAAAGATTGGAAAGCTGCTGCGGTCATCCCCCTCTTCAAAGGGGGAGACACTCTAGACCCAAACTGTTACAGACCTATATCTATCCTACCTTGCCTTTCTAAGGTCTTCGAAAGAAAGCCAAGTTAACAAACAGATCACCGACCATTTCGAATCCCACCGTACCTTTTCCACTATGCAATCTGGTTTCCGAGCTGGCCATGGGTGCACCTCAGCCACGCTCAAGGTCCAAAACGATATCATAACCGCCATAAAAAAAAAGACAGTTCTGTGCAGCCGTCTTCATCGACCTGGCCAAGGCTTTTGACTCTGTCAATCCCCTCATTCTTATCGGCAGACTCAATACCCTTGGCTTCTCAAATGACTGCCTTACCTGGTTCACCAACTACTTCTCTGATAGAGTTCAGTGTGTCAAATCGGAAGGCCTGTTGTCCAGACCTCTGGCAGTCTCTATGGGGGTGCCACAGGGTTCAATTCTCGGGCCGACTCTCTTCTCTGTATATATCAATGATGTCGCTCTTGCTGCTGGTGATTCCCTGATCCACCTCTACGCAGACGACACCATTCTGTTTACATCTGGCCCTTCTTCGGACACTGTGTTAACTAACCTCCAGATGAGCTTCAATGCCATACAACTCTCCTTCCGTGGCCTCCAACTGCTTTTAAATGCAAGTAAAACTAAGTGCATGCTCTTCAACCGATTGCTGCCCGCACCCTCCCGCCCGACTAGCATCACTACTCTGGACAGTTCTGACTTAGAATATTTGGACAACTACAAATACCTAGGTGTCTGGTTAGACTGTACCAGACTCACATCAAACATCTCCAATCCAAAGTTAAATCTAGAATTGGCTTCCTATTTCGCAACAAAGCATCCTTCACTCATGCTGGCAAACATACCGTGGTAAAACTGACTATCCTACCGATCCTTGACTTCGGCGATATCATTTACAAAATAGCTTCCAACACTCTACTCAGCAAACTGGATGTAGTCTATCACAGTGCTATCCGTTTTGTCACCAAAGCCCAATATACTACCCACCATTGCAACCTTTATGCTCTCATTGGCTGGTCCTCACTACATATTCGTTGCCAAACCCACTGGCTCCAGGTCATCTATAAGTCTATGCTAGGTAAATCCCTGCCTTATCTCAGCTCACTGGTCACCATAGCAACACCCACCCGTAACACTTGCTCCAGCAGGTATATTTCACTGGTCACTCCCAAAGCCAACACTTCATTTGACCGCCTTTCCTTCCAGTTCTCTGCTGCCTATGACTGAAACGAATTGCAAAAATCACTGAAGCTGGAGACTAATATCTCCCTCTCTAACTTTAATCATCAGCTGTCAGAGCAGCTTACCGATCACTGTACCTGTACACAGCCCATTTGTAAATAACCCATCCAACTCCCCATGTTGTTACTTATTTTCTTGCTCTTTTGTCACCCCAGTATCTCTACTTGCACATCATCTGCACATCTATCACTCCAGTGTTAATGCTAAATTGTAATTATTTCACCTCTATGGCCTATTTATTGCCTTACCTCCCTACTCTTCTAAATTTGCACACACTGTATATAGATTTTTCTATTGTGTTAGTGACTCTACGTTTGTTTATGTGTAACTCGCACTGCTTTGCTTTATCTTGGCCAGGTCGCAGTTGTAAATGAGAACTTGTTCTCAACTGGCCTACCTGGTTAAATAAAGGTGAAATAAATAAATAAATAAACATTTTGGTTACTACATGATTTTTTTTTGGTTACTACATGATTAAATATGTGTTATTTCATAGTTTTCATGTCTTCACTATTATTCTACAATTTAGAAAATAGTAAAAAATTAAGAAAAACCCTTGAATGAGTAGGTGTGTCCAAACTTTTGACTGGTACTGTAATCTCTTCTCTGTAGGTCCATCCCATCTGTAAGTGTATACATGTGTATATATATATATATATATATAACTTATATTTAACAGCTTTCTTGTGTAGGCACAAAACTACCTCCATACTTCATTTTCATTTTTATTTTTTACCTTCAGACGACACTTGTAGCCCAAACGGTTTGGACGCATCAAACAGAAGTTGGTACCATCGATGGTACCGACTTCAGACGAGTCCCGTGGGGGTTGTAGCGCAAAACGGAGACCACCATCATGGTCTTTCCATATTAGTTTGCTGGTCAAACCGTACGGACGCTACAGCCGTTTAAGTTAGAAGACCGATTTTCGGGATATCTCATGGTCTGTAAACACAGCTGTAGCTCGGCCACCTTCCACCACAGATGTGGAAGGCCGAAGTAGGAGGATGCAGTGGATTGACACGCAGCCCATGCAAAAAACAGATATCTCTAGCTTAAACTGACAGATTTCGATGGGGATTTTATTATTATGTTACTTATATTGACACACCGGATATATTCCATGTGTTATTATTATTATTTTTTTTCTCTTTGCATTGTTGGGATGGGCTCGTAAGTAAGCATTTCACTGTTAGTCTACACCTGTCAACAAAGAATGTGACAAATTGATTGATTGATTCAGCCTGTTGAATTGATTCCCTTCTGCTCTCTGGCCCTGACTCGGTCTCCTCCCTCCCTCCCTCCCTCCCATTCTCTAAATAATTCTCTAAATAAATAGATAACAAATGTATTTTACAAGAGAGCCCTGTACACATTACAATAAAAAAGAATATTAAAACAACATACACATGTGAATAAAACAATATAATTCAGCAAAATAAAAATAAACCTTTAATAAAAGCAATCACATTCAACTACATAGAGGTCCTCAATCAATAATGTTACCGGCATGTGTGGTACCACCACATCTAACTACAGTGAACTCTGCAGATTGTTCCCCAAATTAGGGGCAAAAAAACTAAACGCAGATTTTCCCAAATGGGTTTGGTAACTTATGATTTTTATCTTAAAATTAATGATGTCACATATAGAGGGAGTTTATGTAAGATTGCTTTGTAAAGACATAAAAGAGAATGCAGCTTTCTTCTTACTGTTACGCTCGTTGTTGGAAAGACTGGACCAAGGAGCAGCGTGGTAGGCGTACATTTTACTTTTATTTAAAATGAACACCGACAAAACAACAAAATACAAAACGAATGGAAAATTCTGCAGGCTACACAGCAACTATACAAAAACAAGATCCCACAAACAAAGGTGGGAAAAAGGCTGCCTAAGTATGATCCCCAATCAGAGACAATGATAGACAGCTTCCTCTGATTGGAAACCATACCCGGCAAACAAAGAAATAGAAAAATTAGAATGCCCACCCAAATCACACCCTGACCTAACCAAATAGAGAAATAAAAAGGCTCTCTAAGGTCAGGGCGTGACACTTACAGACAGAAAGGTCCATCCCATATTTTTGTACAGACTACTATGATGAGTCCTAAAATTGTTCCCTGTGATAGGCCTAGGCTATTGATGGATTCAAGACAAGGTCATTTTTTATTGATCTCTGATTCTCAGTTTGTCAGTGTCAAAGTAGCCTGCCATTTTGATAATTTGTGCTGTATTAAAAAATATTCTGCCAATGTCTCTAGTCATGTAAAATGACATAAAATTGCATGAAACGCATTTATAAAAGGCCACATTTTTCCAGGATCCTAGGCTAAAAAAAATGTTGCTTAGTGTGCAACTTCTGTAAGTGCCCTCTACTCTGCATCTCTATGCTACGCAAATGCGATGATATCCATGCAATGCGTTATTATAAATGTGAGTTTTGGTACTTCAGAACTCCCCAGGTCACCACCCTCTTGGCTCACTTACAAATCAAGCATTGCAGTACCCCTCCCCTTCGAAGCATAGCTGTAGCTTACTGATGTTACAGTGATTCAGAAGATAAGTAGAGAGGTTTTTAATTAGAGAAGAATGGATACATGTTTTCAATGCTAGTTAAGGACACTATAGTTATCACCTTTGATATTAGATTTATTAACTGCAAAAAGGTAAGACAAGTTTTTAATTCTGGTGCCGCTCTGAACACACAAGCTTGTTAGCTAGCTAGTTTCTCTGGTCCAACGTTAAGCCAACTCTGAAGTTCAAAGACATTCAAAGTTCCTCCATAGAAGACACTCCTCTGTAGGTATAATTCTGTGAGTCTAATGCATATCATCACAAGATGCCAAGGGCTTCAAGCCAAGCCTCCTCCTCCAGCTGCATCTCACGTCCTACACTTTCCATCACACATGTAAACCACTCACTCAGCTATAGCTTGCCCGCTCAACAGCACGCTGCTCTATCCTCACTGCATGATTGGTGTAATTTAATGTTGACCTAAATGTAAAAAGAAACAAAAAATACAGAAAGGAACAATATAAACCAATATTTGTTTTTGTTTCGAACCGTTTCAGAACTTTATTTTGCTGGTTGGAACAGTGGAACGGAACAAAACAAAATATGATTCTGTTCAGAACTAAACGATTGTAAAATGATTTTGGTTCCAACCCCCGGTACCTTTCTCCCTGCCTGGACTGAACCCCTGGTACCTGTCTGTCTGTCTGTACTGAATACACACAGTTCCTGGAAACAAAATTTCCATGAAGACAATTTCCGTCAAAACATATAGATTCAACGGTTGTAAAGATGGGGAGAGGCCTAGCCGTAATAAAGAGATGCTCTGCTTTTTTGACACCACGCTTTTTGACACCAGGACTATTGTCCTGTCGTGTGGTCCAGTGCTGCAAGGAAGACCTAGTTAAGCTGCAGCTGGCCTGAAAAGAGCGACACATTTTTTTCTTAATTGTAATCAGAGAGCTGATATAAATACTATGCATGCCAGTCTCTCTTGGCTAAGAGTTGAGGAAAGACTGACTGCATCACCTCTTCTTTTTATAAGAAACATTAATGTGTTGAAAATCCCAAATTGTTTGCATAGTCAACTTACACACAGCTCTGACTCACACACTTATTCCACCAGACATGCCACCAGGGGTCTTTTCACTGTCCCCAAATCTAGAACAAATTCAAGAAAGCATACATTATTATATAGAGCCCTTATTGCATGGAATGTCCTTACATCTCATATTGCTCAAATTAACAAAAAACCTGGTTTCAAAAACAGATTAAGCAACACTTCACGGCACAATGCCTCTCCCCTATTTGACCTCAACAGTTTTTTGTATGCATTGATATGTAGGCTACGTGTGCCTTTTTAAAAAATGTATGTAGTCCTGTCCTTGAGCTGTTCTTCTCTATTGATTATCTGTATGGACCCCAGGAAGAGTAGCTGCTGCGTTTGCAACAGCGAATGGAGATCCTAATAAAATACCAAATACCAAATACACAGAGCCTTGAAGTGCAATGGAATGTAGGCAAAGTTCAGGGCCCAGATTGGTCATCAATATTTTTATCTCTCTCTCTGGTATGATAATTATGTATGTACTGTATGTGATGACAGAAAGTCATGTTTCATGTTACATTCAATTGATGATATTCTGAAAACATTTGTTGCAGCCTTCAACTCAGTTCAGTATGTTATGGAGTCGGGAAAGATATGAAGAATAGCAGATATCCAGAAAACCTTTCTCTCTCCAGGTAATATCAGAGGGTCATAGGTTAGAGGTCATGGTTCAAGCAACACTGAACCATGCATTAGAGCACCAGCTGTTCTGGACGACTGTGTGATCTCGCTCTCCGTAGCCGATGTGAGTAAGACCTTTAAACAGGTTAACATTCACAAGGCCGCTGGGCCAGACAGATAACTAGGACGCGTACTCAGAGCATGCATTGATCACCTGACATTTTCAACATCTCCCTGACCCAGTCTGTAATACCAAATTCTGAATAACCGCACAGCTATTTATATCCTACTTCACTATAGAAAAGGGGTCACAATGCATGTCACATTGATATGATTTTCAATTTGCTTCCATATGGCTGGTTTCAAAGTCGATCACAGTGAAAAATAATCTTATATCATTTCTAGCTGTATTTACAATCTCCTTATTCAAATGGATTACTCATTTACCTAGCTCTTATAAACAATAGCGCTTATCAATTTGTAAATTACAGTGCATGTTACTCTACTTGGAACCGACAGTGTAACGGCTGTTGCAAGGGGAGGACCAAGGTGCAGCGTGGTACGTGTTCATGATGGTATTTATTTTATCTGAACACTGAATCAAAAACAAAGTGGAACAAAACGCACAGCTCTGTCAGGCGAAAAACACAAGACAGAAAACAACTACCCACAAAAACCAAATGTGGGAAAAGGCCACCTAAGTATGGCTCCCAATCAGAGACAACGATAGACAGCTGTCCCTGATTGAGAACCATACCCAGCCAAAACAAAGAAATACACAAAACATAGAAAAAAGGACATAGAATGCCCACCCTAGTCACACCCTGGCCTAACCAAAATAGAGAATAAAACCCTCTCTATGGCCAGGGCGTGACAGACAGGTTCACTCAACCTTATTCATGGTTTCCTCGTGCTTAAAGGTAGTGGAATTATGAGGGAATTAAGTCAAGGTCAGAATATGGTGTATTTGTAGAGACACCTCCGCCCCAAATGAATAGAGGGTGAATAGCATGCTATTCGTATGCCTAAATTCAAGGTCAGAATACGCTTAGAGACAAAAGTGCATAAAAAGGAAATTATGTCCCATTTACGCACACTTAACTTGGGTCGGAATCGGCCACATACAACCCCAACAGATCCACAGACGACGCAATTTCTATTGTACTCCACACTGCCCTTTCCCACCTGGACAAGAGGAACACCTATGTAAGAATGCTGTTCATTGACTACAGCTCAGCGTTCAACATTATAGTTCCCTCCAAGCTCATCACCAAGCTAACGACCCTGGGACTGAACACCTCCCTCTGCAACTAGTGGTAAGGGTAGGGAACAACACATCCGCCACGCTGACCCTCAACACGGGGGCCCCTCAGGGGTGTGTGCTTAGTCCCCTCCTGTACTCCTTATTCACCCACAACTGCGTGGCCAAGCACGACTCCAACACCATCATCAAGTTTGCTGCCAACACGACGATGGTAGGCCTGATCACCAATAATGATGAGACAGCTTATATGGAGGAGGTCAGAGACCTGGGAGTGTGGTGCCAGGACAATAACCTCTCCCTCAACGTTGGCAAGACAAAGCAGCTGACCGTGGACTACAGGTAATACGGGGTCGAGCATGCCCCCAGTCCACCTCGACGGCGCTGTACTGGAGCTGGGTCGAGAGCTTCAAGTTACTCGGTGTCCACATCACTAAGGAACTAACATGGTCAACACACACCCACACAGCTGTGAAAAGGGCACGACAGGCTAGAAAAGATTTGACGTGGGTCCTCAGATCCTCAAAAAAGTTCTACAGCTGCTCCATTGAGAGCATTTTGACTGGCTGCATCACCGGTTGGTATGGTAACTGCTTGGCATTCAGCCGCTAGGCGCTACAGAGGGATGATGATTACGGCCCATTACGTTACAGGCCGAGGGCCCTGCCATCCAGGACCTCTATACCAGGCGGTGTCAGATGAAGACAAAAAAGATGACAAAGACTCCAACCACCCAAGCCATAGACTGTTCTCTCTGCTACCAAATGGCAAGCGATAGAAGTGCACCAAGTCTGGAACCAACAGGACCCTGAACAGATTCTAAAACCAAGCCATAAGACTGCTAAACAAGACTGCTAATTAGCTAACCAAATGGTTACCAGGACTATCTGCATTGACCCTTTTTAGCACAAACTCTCTTGCACTGACTCTATGAACACACTGGACTCTACTCAACACACTGGACTCTACTCAACATACTGGGCTCTACCCAACACACTAGACTCTACCCAACACACTGGACTCTACCCAACACACTGGACTCTACCCAACACACTGGACTCTACCCAACACACTGGACTCTACCCAACACACTGGACTCTACCCAACACACTGGACTGTACCCAACACACAGGACTCTACCCACACACAGGACTCTACCCACACACTGGACTGTACCCAACACACTGGACTCTACCCACACACTGGACTGTACCCAACACACCGGACTGTACCCAACACACCGGACTGTACCCAACACACTGGACTCTACTCGCACCCTGGACTCTACCCCACACTGGACTCTAACCCACACTGGACTCTAACCCACACTGGACTCTACCCACACTGGACTCTACCCAACACACTGGACTCTACCCAACACACTGGACTCTACCCAACACACTGGACTCTACCCAACACACTGGACTCTACCCAACACACTGGACTCTACCCAACACACTGGACTCTACCCCACACTGGACACTACCCAACACACCGGACTCTACCCATGCACCGGACTCTACCCATGCACTGGACTCTACCCACGCACTGGACTCTACCCGCACCCTGGACTCTACCCGCACCCTGGACTCTAATCGCACCCTGGACTCTAATCGCACCCTGGACTCTACCCCACCCTGAACACTACCCCACACTGGACACTACCCACACACTGGACACTACCCACACACTGGTCTCTAGCCAACACACCGGACTCTACCCAACACACCGGACTCTACCCAACACACTGGACTCTACCCAACGCACTGGACTCTACCCACGCACTGGACTCTACCCACGCACTGGACTCTACCCGCACCCTGGACTCTAATCGCACCCTGAACACTACCCCACCCTGGACACTACCCCACACTGGACACTACCCACACACTGGACACTACCCACACACTGGACTCTAGCCAACACACTGGACTCTAGCCAACACATTGGACTCTACCCACCCACTGGACTCTACCCACCCACTGGACTCTACCCACCCACTGGACTCTACCCACCCACTGGACTCTACCCACCCACTGGACTCTACCCACCCACTGGACTCTACCCAACACACTGGACTCTACCCAACACACTGGACTCTACCCAACACACTGGACTCTACCCAACACACTGGACTCTACCCACACACAGGACTCTACCCACACACTGGACTGTACCCAACACACTGGACTCTACCCACACACTGGACTGTACCCAACACACCGGACTGTACCCAACACACCGGACTGTACCCAACACACCGGACTGTACCCAACACACCGGACTCTACTCGCACCCTGGACTCTACCCCACACTGGACTCTAACCCACACTGGACTCTACCCACACTGGACTCTACCCCACACTGGACACTACCCACACACTGGACACTACCCACACACTGGACTCTAGCCAACACACCGGACTCTACCCAACACACCGGACTCTACCCAACACACTGGACTCTACCCAACACACTGGACTCTACCCACGCACTGGACTCTACCCACGCACTGGACTCTACCCGCACCCTGGACTCTAATCGCACCCTGAACACTACCCCACCCTGGACACTACCCCACACTGGACACTACCCACACACTGGACACTACCCACACACTGGACTCTAGCCAACACACTGGACTCTAGCCAACACATTGGACTCTACCCACCCACTGGACTCTACCCACCCACTGGACTCTACCCACCCACTGGACTCTACCCACCCACTGGACTCTACCCACCCACTGGACTCTACCCACCCACTGGACTCTACCCACCCACTGGACTCTACCCACCCACTGGACTCTACCCAACACACTGGACTCTACCCAACACACTGGACTCTACCCAACACACTGGACTCTACCCAACACACTGGACTGTACCCAACACACAGGACTCTACCCACACACAGGACTCTACCCACACACTGGACTGTACCCAACACACTGGACTCTACCCACACACTGGACTGTACCCAACACACCGGACTGTACCCAACACACCGGACTGTACCCAACACACCGGACTGTACCCAACACACCGGACTCTACTCGCACCCTGGACTCTACCCCACACTGGACTCTAACCCACACTGGACTCTACCCACACTGGACTCTACCCAACACACTGGACTCTACCCAACACACTGGACTCTACCCAACACACTGGACTCTACCCAACACACTGGACTCTACCCAACACACTGGACTCTATTCGCACCCTGGACTCTACCCCACACTGGACACTACCCAACACACCGGACTCTACCCATGCACTGGACTCTACCCATGCACTGGACTCTACCCACGCACTGGACTCTACCCGCACCCTGGACTCTACCCGCACCCTGGACTCTAATCGCACCCTGGACTCTACCCCACCCTGAACACTACCCCACACTGGACACTACCCACACACTGGACACTACCCACACACTGGACTCTAGCCAACACACCGGACTCTACCCAACACACCGGACTCTACCCAACACACTGGACTCTACCCAACACACTGGACTCTACCCAACACACTGGACTCTACCCAACACACTGGACTCTACCCAACACACTGGACTGTACCCAACACACAGGACTCTACCCACACACAGGACTCTACCCACACACTGGACTGTACCCAACACACTGGACTCTACCCACACACTGGACTGTACCCAACACACCGGACTGTACCCAACACACCGGACTGTACCCAACACACCGGACTGTACCCAACACACTGGACTCTACTCGCACCCTGGACTCTACCCCACACTGGACTCTAACCCACACTGGACTCTACCCACACTGGACTCTACCCAACACACTGGACTCTACCCAACACACTGGACTCTACCCAACACACTGGACTCTACCCAACACACTGGACTCTATTCGCACCCTGGACTCTACCCCACACTGGACACTACCCAACACACCGGACTCTACCCATGCACTGGACTCTACCCATGCACTGGACTCTACCCACGCACTGGACTCTACCCGCACCCTGGACTCTAATCGCACCCTGGACTCTAATCGCACCCTGGACTCTACCCCACCCTGAACACTACCCCACACTGGACACTACCCACACACTGGACACTACCCACACACTGGACTCTAGCCAACACACCGGACTCTACCCAACACACCGGACTCTACCCAACACACTGGACTCTACCCAACACACTGGACTCTACCCATGCACTGGACTCTAATCGCACCCTGAACACTACCCCACCCTGGACACTACCCCACACTGGACACTACCCACACACTGGACACTACCCACACACTGGACTCTAGCCAACACACTGGACTCTAGCCAACACACTGGACTCTACCCACCCACTGGACTCTACCCACCCACTGGACTCTACCCACCCACTGGACTCTACCCACCCACTGGACTCTACCCACCCACTGGACTCTACCCACCCACTGGACTCTACCCACCCACTGGACTCTTCCCAACACACTGGACTCTACCCAACACACTGGACTCTACCCAACACACTGGACTCTACCCAACACACTGGACTCTACCCAACACACTGGACTCCACCCAACACACCGGACTCTACCCAACACACCGGACTCTACCCAACACACCGGACTCTACCCGCACACCGGACTCTACTAGCACACCGGACTCTACTCGCACCCTGGACTCTACCCTCACCCTGGATACTACCCACACACTGGACTCTACCCAACACACTGGACTCTACCCAACCCACTGGACTCTACCCACCCACTGGACTCTACCCACCCACTGGACTCTACCCACGCACTGGACTCTACCCAACACACTGGACTCTACCCAACACACTGGACTCTAACCACACACGACTCTACCCAACACACTGGACTCTACCCACACACTGGACTCTACCCACACACTGGACTCTACTCACACACTGAAACATACAGTACTTACACATACACCCAACACACGTATAACTTGCCAACAAACATATCTACCTCAATTACCTCATACCCCCTCATATCGACTCAGTACTGGTACTGTATATAGCCATGTTATTTTCTACTCCCTGTATGTAGCCATGGTATTATCTACTTCCTGTATATAACCATGTTATTTTCTACTTCCTGTATATAGCCATGGTATTATCTACTTCCTGTATATAACCATGTTATTTTCTACTCCCTGTATATAGCCATGGTATTTTCTACTCCCTGTATATAACCATGTTATTTTCTACTTCCTGTATATAGCCATGCTATTACTACTTCCTGTATATAACCATGTTATTTTCTACTCCCTGTACATAACCATGTTATTTTCTACTTCCTGTATATAGCCATGGTATTACTACTTCCTGTATATAACCATGGTATTTTCTACTCCCTGTATATAACCATGTTATTTTCTACTCCCTGTATATAACCATGTTATTTTCTACTCCCTGTATATAGCCATGTTATTTTCTACTCCCTGTATATAACCATGTTATTATCTACTTCCTGTATATAACCATGTTATTATCTACTTCCTGTATATAGCCATGTTATTACAACTCATTATTGTTATTCGTTATTTGCTTCGCATTTATTCCTCATGTCACTATTTCTATATAATATATATATCTTTATCTTTAACTCTGCATTGTTGAAAAAGGACCCGTTAATAAGCATTTCACTGTTAGTCTACACCTGTTGTTTACGAAACATGTGACAAATAAAATGTGACTTGATTGATTTGATTTGATTCAGCCTGAGAAAACAAGGAACAGCGAAGGTCACTGGAGCATAATACACAATGTCACCGTGACTACATTTAATGATTATTTATCCCTGATTTTACCAGGTCAGCTGACTGAGAAAACATTCTCATTTACAGCAATGACCTAGGGAATAGCTACAGGGGAGAGGAAGGGGATGAATGACCCAATTGGAAGGTGGGATTGATTTGTTGGCCAGATTGGGAATTTAGCCAGGACACCCCTACTCTTACAATAAGTACCATGAGATCTTTAGTGACCACAGAGAGTCAGGACACCGTTTAACATCCCATCCAAAAGACAACCCCCTACACAGGGCAATGTCACCAATCACTGACCTGGGGCATTGGGATAACTACCTCACTAGAGCTTTAATCTGAAACCTTTCATCAGTGTGTCTGTCTCACTCTGACAGCGAGACCTGGACCTTGTGTGTGTTTGTGTCCAGGCCCGACCAGCTATGACGCAGGCCTCAGTGTAACAGAGAGCCCTGTGGACAGACAGCATCTTCCCTCAGCCTATCACTTGCCTCAAAGCACTTATTGTCTTCATGTGTCTGCCATCCTCCAGCAGAACCCAATAATCAAAGGCCAAGGAGAGAAAATGAAAAGATAGGACGAGAGGAGAGGAGACGAGACGAGACGAGACGAGACGAGACGAGACGAGAGGAGAGGAGAGGCAACTGAAAGGGTGATAGAGTGAGATTAGCCAGTTCAGTGAAAAGACGAGCGACAACATACCTCTTTATGTGATGGGAGGGAGGGAGGGAGGGAGGGAGGGAGGGAGGGAGGGAGGGAGGGAGGGTGGGAGGGAGGATGGGGGAGGGAGCAGGTCTAGCCGGGGCATCTGTGTATCTGCCTTCCAACAGCGTGATGAAAGGTTACCATGGCAATGTCCCTTGTTCCCTGGATCTGAAATAAACAACCTTTCCAGCCTGATCTGATCTGAGAAACACAACCTTCAGTTGAGCCCCAGTGGATAGTCCCAGTGAGCCCTAGAAGGGAGAGGGACTGCAGCTGTCGTTAAAACCCAATGCCAACAATTACTAAGGAGGGCAGCAGCTGTAGGTTAAAGGCAATATAACCAGGTTCCAGGTAAGATGTAACATAGACAATCCCTTCAGTAGCACACAGCCAGTCTTTCTTAGATGGGGGATGTTACAGCCAGTCTTTCTTAGATGAGTGATGTCACAGACAGTCTTTCTTAGATGGGGGATGTTACAGTCAGTCTTTGTTAGATGGGTGATGTTACAGCCAGCTTTGTTAGACGGGTGATGTTACAGCCAGCTTTGTTAGATGGGTGATGTCACAGCCAGTCTCTGTTAGATTGATGATGTCACAACCAGTTTTTGCTAGATGGGTGATGTCACAGCTAGTCGTTGTTAGATGGGTGATGTCACAGCCAGTCTTTGTTAGACGGGTGATGTCACAGCCAGTCTTTGTTAGATGAGTGATGTCACAGCTAGTCGTTGTTAGATGAGTGATGTCACAGCCAGTCTTTGTTAGATGGGTGATGTCACAGCCAGTCTTTGTTAGATGGGGGATGTCACAGCCAGTCTTTGTTAGACGGGTGATGTCACAGTCAGTCTTTGTTAGATGGGTGATGTCACAGTGTTGGAAGGTTGAGGAGATAACCCAGCCGTTCCTGTCTCTGCTCCAGGCTAGAGACTGATTTCTAATCTGGTCTGGTAATATCCCTGAAACAATGACTCTGTCGCAGTGGTGAGGAGTAGGACAATATTTAACAGATGCCTCAGACAAAAGAAGCACAACTCAGTACAGGGTCAAATCCTTCTAAACCGCTCTGCTTCAAGCTATATCTGGGAAAGCCAAGGTTATGTCTTGAGAATGGAAATGTCCTCTATGTTTAAAGTCACACGCACAGGTCTGCCGGACGTGGTTTGTGACTCTGAGCAGATGTGACATCCTTCCATCTTCTGTGTGTCTCCCTCAGCCTCCAAACGATTAAATCCCCTTGGCTAAGCTCCAGCTAGGACATGCTATGGTCAGATATATGGAGATGGTTTCTATCTGAAGTAACTGGTTTCTGTCTGGAGAAAATGGTTTATTTCTGGAGAAAATGGTTTCTGTCTGGAGTAAATGGTTTCTGTCTGGAGTAAATGGTTTCTGTCTGGAGTAACTGGTTTCTGTCTAGAGTAACTGGTTTCTATCTGGAGTAATCTGGAGTTACTGGTTTCTTTCTGAAGTAACTGGTTTCTGTCTGGAGTAACTGGTTTCTGTCTGGAGAAACTGGTTTCTGTCTGGAGAAACTGGTTTCTATCTGGAGTAACTGGTTTCTATCTGGAGTAATCTGTAGTTACTGGTTTCTATCTGGAGTTACTGGTTTCTATCTGGAGTTACTGGTTTCTATCTGGAGTTACTGGTTTCATCTGAGGAAACTGGTGTCTGTCTGGAGTAACTGATTTCTGTCTGTAGTAACTGGTTTCTATCTGGAGTAACTGATTTATGTCTGTAGTAACTGGTTTCTATCTGGAGTAATCTGGAGTTACTGGTTTCTATCTGGAGTTACTGGTTTCTATCTGTAGTAACTGGTTTCTGACTGGAGTAACTGGTTTCTATCTGGATTAACATGTTACTGTCTAGAGTAAGTAATTTATATCAGGAGTAACTGGTTTCTGTCTGGAGTAAATGGTTTCTGTCTGGGTTAACTGGTTTATATCTGGAGTAACTGGTTTATGTCTGGGGTAAATGGTTTCTGTCTGGAGTAAGTAATTTATATCAGGAGTAACTGGTTTCTATCTGGAGTAACTGGTTTCTATCTGGAGCAACTGGTTTCTGTCTAGATTAACTGGTTTCTATCTGGAGTAACTGGTTTCTGTCCTCAATCTGGAGTAACTGGTTTCTCTCTGGAGTAACTGGTGTCTATCTGAAGTATCTGGTGTATATCTGGAGTATTCGGTTTCTGTCTGGAGTAACTGGTTTCTATCTGGAGTAACTGGTTTCTGTCTGGAGTAAAAGTTTGATGTCCTCTGTCTGGGGCAAATGGTTTCTGTCTGGAGTAAATGGTTTGATTCCTCTGTCTGGAGTAGCTGGTGTCAGTCTGGAGAAACGGGTTCCATCTGGTGTAAATAGATCATATCTGGAGTAACTGGTGTATATCTGGAGTAACTGTTTTCGGTCCTCTTTATGGTGTAACTGGTTTCTGTCTGGAGTAAATGGTTTCTATTTGGAGTAACTGGTTTCTGTCTGGAGTAACTAGTTTCCATCTGGAGTAAATGGTGTCTGTGTGGAGTAAATAGTTTCTGTCTGGAGTAACTGGTTTCTGTCTGGAGTAACTGGGTTCTGTCTGGAGTAACTGGGTTCTGTCTGGAGTAACTGGGTTCTGTCTGGAGTAACTGGGTTCTATCTGGAGTAACTGGGTTCTATCTGGAGTAACTGGGTTCTGTCTGGATTAACTGGTTTCTGTCTGGAGTAAATGGTTTCTGTCTGGAGTTACTGGTTTCTATCTGGACTAACTGGTTTCTATCTGGAGTAAATAGTTAATATCTGTAGTAACTGGGTTCTATTTGGAGTAACTGGTTTCTATCTGGATTAAATGGTTTATATCTGGAGTAACTGGTTTCTGTCTGGAGTAACCAAATTATATCTGGAGTAATTGGTTTCTATCTGAAGAAACTGGTTTTTGTCTTGAGTAACTGGTTTGCGACTGGAATATCTGTTTTTTATCTGGAGTAACTGTTTTCTATATGTACAAACTGGTTTATAGCTGGAGTAAATGGTTTCTGTATGGAGTAACTAGTGTCTGTCCTCTTTCTGGAGTAAATGGTTTCCTTCTGGAGTAAATGATTTCCTTCTGGAGTAAATGGTTTCCTTCTGGAGTAAATGGTTTCCATCTGGAGTAACTAGTTTCTCTCTGGAGTAAGTGGTTTCTCTCTGGACTAACTGGTTTCTGTTTGGAGTAACTGGTTTCTGTTTGGAGTAACTCGTGTCTGTCTTCAGCAAATGGTTTCTGTCATTTTTCTGGAGTAAATGGTTCCAGTCTGGATTAAATGCTTTCTGTCTGGAGAAAGTTGTTTCTGTCCTCTGTCTGGATTAAACGCTTTCTGTCTGGAGTAAATGCTTTCTGTCTGCAGTAAGTGGTTTCTGTCCTCTGTCTGCAGTAAGTGTCACGGCTGTCGAAAGGATCAGACCAAAGTGCAACGTGGTTGTAGTTGCACATTTTATTAAAACCTCTTATGGACAGACGTTCCGCTAGCGGAACGCCTCGCCAATATCCAATGGTAGCGCCTGGCGCGAAATACGAAAAACCTTAAAAATGCTATAATTTCAATTTCTCAAACATATGACTATTTTACACCAGTTGAAAGATAAGACTCTCCTTTATCAAACCACATTGTCCGATTTCAAAAAGGCTTTACAGCGAAAGCAAAACATTAGATTATGTCAGGAGAGTACCCAGCCAGAAATAATCACACAGCCATTTTTCAAGCTAGCATATATGTCACAAAAACCAAAACCACAGCTAAATGCAGCACTAACCTTTGATGATCTTCAACAGATGACTCTCCTAGGACATTATGTTATACAATACATGCATGTTTTGTTCAATCAAGTTCATATTTATATCAAAAACCAGCTTTTTACATTAGCATGTTTTGTTCAGAACTTGCATACCCACCGAAAACTTCCGGTGAATTTACTAAATTACTCACGATCAACGTTCACAAAATACATAACAATTATTTTAAGAATCATAGATACAGAACTCCTTTATGCAATCGCGGTGTTGTAACGGCTGTCTTCAGGAATGGACCAAAATGCAGCAGAGTTAGTATTCATCTTTCAATTTAATTAGAAAGAACACTATAACAAACAAAACAAGGAAACTGACAGCCAACAGTCCTGTCAGGTGCAAACACACTAAACAAGAAACAATTACCCACAAACCCCATTGACAAACAACTCCTACATATGTGACTCCCAATCAGGAACAACGATTCCCAGCTGTTCCTGATCAGGAGTCACAAGACACACACCAGACTGCCACGTCCTGACCCCCAAACTACTACACCAGCTCCATCTGCTGGTCAGGACGTGACAGGTGTCAGATTTTAAAATAGCTTTTCGGTGAAAGCACATTTTGCAATATTCTGAGTAGATAGCCCGGCCATCACGGCTAGCTAATTTGACACCCACCAAGTTTGGCCCTCACCAAACTCAGATTTACTATAAGAAAAATTGGATTACCTTTGCTGTTCTTCGTCAGAATGCACTCCCAGGACTTCTACTTCAACAACAAATGTTGTTTTGGTTCCAAATAATCCATAGTTATATCCAAATAGCTCCGTTTTGTTCGTGCGTTCAAGTCACTATCCGAAGGGTGACGCGCCGGCACATATCGTGACAAAATATTTCAAAATATTCCATTACCGTACTTCGAAGCATGTCAAACGCTGTTTAAAATACATTTTTATGGTATTTTTTCGTAAAATAGCGATAATATTCCAACCGCGCGACGTTGTATTCGTTCAAACACTGAAAGAAAAAAATGGAGTCGTCTCGTGCACACACGCCTCAGTGTCATTGTTCCCAGAAGGACCACTCACAAAAACCCCTGCTGTTTTTCGCCCAGAGACTGCAGAGCTCTCATTCCACTTTCTGGTGCCTTCCTAGAGCCAATGAAATCCTTAGAAAATACCACGTTGCAGCACAGATGCTGTATTTTTGATAGAGATGCCCTAGAAGGACAAGAAATGGTCAGACAGGGCACTTCCTGTATAGAATCTTCTCAGGTTTTGGCCTGCCATATGAGTTCTGTTATAATCACAGACACCATTCAAACAGTTTTAGAAACTTTAGAGTGTTTTCTATCCAAATCTACTAATTATATGCATATTCTAGTTTCTGGGCAGGAGTAGTAACCAGATTAAATTTGGTACGTTTTTTATCCGGCCGTGAAAATACTGCCCCCTATCCCAAACAGGTTAAATCCGTGAAACTTTGCAAAACATAAATAACTGAATTTACAAAACAACAAACCGTGTCGCAGAGAGAAACAAACACTACTCAAAAGATAGTCACCCACAAAACCCAGGAAGAAAATCCCTACTTAAATATGATCTCCAGCCCGGCGCCAATTAGTCGCAGGAGGTTCCGGACTGTGGGCCGTCGCAGGAGGTTCCGGACTGTGGGCCGTCGCAGGAGGTTCCAGACTGTGAACTGCCGCCGGAAGCTCCGGACTGTGAACCGCCACCGGAAGCTCAGGACTGTGAACCTTCACCGGAAGCTCTGGACTGTGAACCGTCGCCGGAGGCTCTGGACTGTGAACTGTCGCCGGAGGCTCTGGACTGTGAACCGTCGCCGGAGGCTCTGGACTGTGAACCGTCGCCGGAGGCTCTGGACTGTGAACCGTCGACCGGAGGCTCTGGACTGTGAACCGTCGCCGGAAGCTCTGGACTGGGAACCGTCGCCGGAAGCTCTGGACTAAGAACCGTTGCCGGAAGCTCTGGACTGTGAATGCACACTGGAGGCCTAGTGCTTGGAGCCGATACAGGTGGCACTGGACTGGTAACACGCACTTCAGGGCGAGTGCGGGGAGCAGACACAGGATGTACCAGACTGGGGAGGTGCACCGGAGGCCTGATGTATGGGACCGGCACAGGTTGCATCGGACTGGTGACACGCTCTTCAGGGCAAGTGCGATGAGCAGGCACAGGACGTACCGGACTGGGGAGGCGCACTGGAGGCCTGATGCGTGGGGCCGGCACAGGTTACACCGGACTGGTGACACGCACTTCAGGGCGAGTGCGAGGAGCTGGCACAGAACGTACTGGGCTGTGAAGGCGTACTGGAGACTTGGTACGTAGAGCCGGCACAAATTTTACTGAAACGATGACACACTTCGCACGGCGAGTGTGGGGAGCTGGCACAGGACGCACCGGACTAGGGACACGCACTTCAGGGCGAGTGCGAGGAGGGGACACAGGACGTACCGGACTGGGGAGGCGCACTGGAGGCCTGATGCGTGGGACAGGCACAAGTTGCACCGGACTGGTGACACGCTCCTCCAAACGCCTGCGTTGCTGCATACTCCTAGCCAACTCCATTCTCCGGTATCCCTCCTCGCACTGTTCCATTGAGTCCCAGGCAGGCTCTGGTACTCTCCTTGGGTCGGCCGACCACCTCTCTATCTCCTCCCAGGTTGTCACTGGCTCACTCCCCGGCTCCGCCGACCACCCCGTGTGCCCTTCCCCCCAAAAAATGTGGGCTGTCCTTGTGGCCGCGAACCCCAGCATCGTCGCTGTCCTCCCTTCTCTCCTTGCGTCTGCTGCCAAGGAAGGTGATCATGTCCTGCCAGGATTTCCTCCCAAGTCCAGGATCCCTTCCCATCCATAATCTCTTCCCATGTCCAGAATACCTTCTCCTCCTGGGCACGCTGCTTGGTCCTGGTTTGGTGGGATCTTCTGTCATGATCGTCATAATAACATTCAGACCAAAGTGCAGCGTGATATGGGTTCCACATGTTTATTGAATGAAACGCACAAAAACAACAATAAAGAACGAACGAACGTGAAGTAAATTAAGTGCTCACAGGCAACTAGACATAAACAAAACAAGATCCCACAAAACACAGTGGGGAAATGGCTGTCTAAATATGACCCCCAATCAGAGACAACGCTAAACAGCTGCCTCTGTTTGGGAACCATACCCAGCACACCAACATAGAAATAAACAACATAGAACACCCCCAGTCACGCCCTGACCTACTATACCATAGAGAACCAAGGGCTCTCTATGGTCAGGGCGTGACAGACAGCTACATCTCCTGACGAGAGGGCGGGACCAGAGCTCCAATCTGCAATGGGGCCGACCAATCAGCTGCTTGGGGGAATCCAGCAAGCCATTTCCTGATATACACAAATGCATATACATAAACCCACAACACAGAAACTGCGGAACATAACAATCTGCTAACTCTGAAATTCTCACCTCGTTTCGACGGCTGCGGCGAGCACTCGCTTTTGAACACTCCAGTTCACCGGAACTGCAGAGACCTACCCGCCTGTATCAATCATCCCCCACCTCACCCCTGCCTCCACCTGAAACAGGCCAACACGGACAGGGATAGGCAGAGGGGGAGACGGGGGACAGGGGGAGCTGCTGTCATGAGGGAGGTATACATTAAATAAAGGAAGACGAAAGATTAAATCCTTCAAATAACATGGTGTGATGGAGGGAGGAGGGAGTGTAGAGGACAAGTCAGACCCATGGTGTGATGGAGGGATGAGGGAGAGTTGATTATTCATTTTCTATCAATTGAGGAAGTGGCAGAAAGATCACTGTTTCTTTTAATTGTTACATGTAGCCTCACATCATACACACAAACAGATGTATTTTTGTCCATGTTGTTAAAAAATAACATGTAGAAAAACCCTCACCAACACCCGTCTCTGAGCACTTGCGGTTCTGGGGGGGGGGGGGGGCAGTGCCCCTGTGACAACAATTTTGGACCCCCTCACCCTAAATGTGGAGTATGAAATAATTTTTACATAAGTAATTTTTGCTATCGTTCTTTTTTACATCCGTTATTAGACAGTGGCAACTGCTAATGCAGTGAACAAAACGATATGACAACAATAACGTCTAATGTAACTGGCCCCTCTAACAGTACAACTGGCCCCAGCTTGGCCCCCCCAGTTGAAATGGTCTAGAACCGCCACTGTCTCTGAGTCGACTGACTACAAGGTGAAGCTCTTTTTCATGGTCCTTCAAGATGAAAAATTCCATATATCAATTTATATTCTGGTGCAAGTGTGTGTGAGTGTGTGTGTGAGTGTGTATGTGTGTGTGTGTGTGTGTCTGTCTGAATTGTGCAGGGTTGAGTGTATCGCAGCACCTTAGTATTCAAGGCATCTCCTGGATGATACGAGAGACAAGACAATCCTCTCTTTATCTCCCCAAGCACCAGCTGTGCAGACACACACACACACACACACAGACACACACTCAGATTGACAACCAAACTTATATAATTGAGGAGTTGCTGGGCAACTCTCTTCTCTCTTTCTCTGACTTTTGCTCTCCCACCTCTCCACCCCACTCTCTGACCTCTCACCTCTCCACTCCACCCTCTGACCTCTGACCTCTCCACCCCACTCTCTGACCTCTCACCTCTCCACCCCATTCTCTGACCTCTCCACCCCACTCTCTGACCTCTCACCGCTCCACCCCACTCTCTGACCTCTCACCTCTCCACCCCACTCTCTGACCTCTGACCTCTCCACCCCACTCTCTGACCTCTCACCTCTCCACCCTACGCTCTGACCTCTGACCTCTCACCTCTCCACCCCACTCTCTAACCTCTGACCTCTCCACCCCACTCTTTGACCTCTCACCTCTCCACCCCACTCTTTGACCTCTGACCTCACCACCCCACTCTCTGAACTCTCACCTCTCCACCCCACTCTCTGACCTCTGACTTCTCCGCCCCACTCTCTGACCTCTCACCTTTCTTTGTAGCCATCACATAATGACCATACTGAGTACTGGCCCTTCAAAACGTGTCCATGCACCCTAATCCATATCAGGCTGTCCCTCAGGTCCTCTGGCACAGGCCTTTTAACTATCCCAAATCTAAGACCAAGCCCTAAGACCTAGGACCAAGAGGCATAGTTATTATGCCCCCAGCCTCTGGAATAGCCTGCCAGAGAACCTGAGGGGGACCAAGAGGCATGGAGAGGCAGCCTTTAGTTATTATGCCCCCAGCCTCTGGAATAGCCTGCCAGAGAACCTGAGGGGGACCAAGAGGCATGGAGAGGCAGTCTTTAGTTATTATGCCCCCAGCCTCTGGAATAGCCTGCCAGACAACCTGAGGGGGACGAAACTGTGGACAAGATCTTAAAACATATGTTTAGCTTTGCTTTTCCTCAGGGTGATTTTTAGTTGTTCAGTTTGTCGCTTTTGTTTTTTATCCTCTTATGTTTGTTGTGTAGTAAATATTTCAGCTTTTGATATCATAGTGTTTTTTATTCATTATTTTCATGTGAAGCACATTGCGTTGCATTCCATGTCTGAAATGTGCTTTATAAATAAAGCTTGATTTGATTGATTTGACTCTTTGGCATTGCCGTAGTCCTCTTTCACCTCTAAAGCGATTACTCACTCAGCGAAACAGTGGACAGAGGGGGTCTGTAGGCTGCAGATAGAGGCTCACTCACAGCAAAGCCCTGACAGTTTCAACTGTTTCCACCTTCTCTGTTGTTGTTATTTATTGAGGACAGTGTGAGAGTGGCTCCCTCCCAGGGTTGGGCAGGACCAGTCATCTATAATGATTACATACCGCTTGGCTGGACTAGGCTCTCTCTCCCGCTTCCTGCTCTCTACCCCTAACCCTCACCCTCTCTCTCCCTTAACATCACCCTTTCCCCCCCTCACCCTCTCTCCCCCCTCACCCTCTCCCCTCTCCATCACCCTCTCTCCCCCGTCACCCTCTCTCCCCCTAACACTCCCCCTCTTACCCCCTCTCCGCCTGTCACCATCTATCTAACACCTTCACGCTAGGCTGGGTTAGGCTGGTCCCTGATCTTTCTGCCCTCAACTTCTCTCTCCCACACACTATCCTATCTGTCCTCTCTGTCCTATCTGTCATATCTGTTCTATCTGTCTTATCAAATTTTATTAGTCACGTGCGCCAAATACTACAGGTGTAGACCTTACAGTGAAATGCTTACTTACAAGCCCTTAACCAACAATGCAGTATTAAAAAATACGGATAAGAATAAGAGATAAAAGTAACAAGTAATTAAAGAGGAGCAGTAAAATAACAATAGTGAGACTATATACAGGGGGTACCGGTACAGAGTCAATGTGGAGGCTATATACAGGGTGTACCGGTACAAAGTCAACGTGGAGGCTATATACAGGGTGTACCGGTACAGAGTCAACGTGGAGGCTATATACAGGGGGTACCGGTACAGAGTAAATGTGGAGGCTATATACAGGGGGTACCGGTACAGAGTCAATGTGGAGACTATATACAGGGGATACCGGTACAGAGTCAATGTGGAGGCTATATACAGGGGGTACCGGTACAGAGTCAATGTGGAGGCTATATACAAGGGGTACCGGTACAGAGTCAATGTGGAGGCTATATACAGGGGGTACTGGTACAGAGTCAATGTGGAGACTATATACAGGGGGGTACCAGTACAGAGTCAATGTGGAGACTATATACAGGGGGGTACCAGTGGAGAGTCAATGTGGAGACTATATACAAGGGGGTACCGGTACAGAGTCAATGTGGAGACTATATACAGGGGATACCGGTACAGAGTCAATGTGGAGACTATATACAGGGGGTACCGGTACAGAGTCAATGTGGAGGCTATATACAGGGGGGGTACCGGTACAGAGTCAATGTGCGGGGGCACCTGTTTAGTTGAGGAAATATGTACATGTAGGTAGAGTTACTAAAGTGACTGTGATTAGATGATAACAACAGAGAGTAGCAGCGGTGTAAAAGAGGGGGAGAGGGGGGGCAATGCAAATAGTCTGGGTAGCCATTTGATTAGGTGTTCAGGAGTCTTATGGCTTGGGGGGTAGAAGCTGTTTAGAAACTTCTGGGACCTAGACTTGGCGCTCCGGTATCGCTTGCCGTGCGGTAGCAGAGAGAACAGTCTATGACTAGGGTGGCTGGAGTCTTTGGCGATTTTTAGGGCCTTCCTCTGATACCGCCTGGTATAGAGCTCCTGGATGGCAGAAAATAACAGCTCAGGACAGAACTACATACATTTTTAAAAAGGGCACACGTAGCCTACATATCAATGATTTGGGGACTATGAAAAGTCCCTTGGTGGCATGTCTGGTGGTAAGCGCATGGTCACAGTACACGTCCTGGTAATATGTCTGGCCCTGCGGCCTTGTGAATGTTGACCTGTTTAAAGGTCTTACTTACATCGGCTGCGGAGAGTGTGATCACGCAGTCTTCCGGAACAGCTGGTGCACTCATGCATGGTTCAGGGTTATTTGCCTCGAAGCGAGCATAGTTTTGCTCGTCGGGTAGGCTCGTGTCACTGGGAAGCTCTCGGCTGTGCTTCCCTTTGTAGTCTGTAATGGTTTGCAAGCCCTGCCACATCCAACGAGCGTTAGAGCCGGTGTAGTACGATTCGATCTTAGTCCTGTATTGACGCTTTACCTGTTTGATGGTTCGTCGGAGGGCATAGCGGGATATCTTATAAGCTTCCAGGTTAGAGTCCCACTCCTTGAAAGCGGCAGCTCTAGCTTTTAGCTCAGTGCAGATGTTGCCTGTAATCTATGGTTTCTGGTTGGGGTATGTGTTGTACGTTCACTGTGGGGACGATGTCATTGATGCACTTATTGATGAAGCCAATGACTGATGTGGTGTACTCCTCAATGCCATCGGAGGAATCCCGGAACATGTTCCAGTCTGTGATAGCAAAACAGTCCTGTAGTCCTGCATCTGCTTCATCTGACGTCTTCTTTATTGATCTAGTCACTGGTGCTTCCTGCTTTAATTTTTGCATGTAAGAAGGAATCAGGAGGAGAGAATTATGGTCAGATTTGCCAAATGGAGGGCGAAGGGAGAGCTTTGTATGGGTCTGTGTGTGGAATAAAGGTGGCCCAGAGTTATTTTCTCCTCTGGTTGCACATTGAACTTGCTCCTCTGGTTGCACATTGAACTCCCTACATTAAAGTCCCCGGCTACTAGGAGCTCCGCCTCTGGATGAGTGTTTTCCTGTTTGCTTACAGCGGAATACAGCTCATTCAATGCGGTCTAAGTGCCGACCTCTGACAGTGGTGGTATGTTAACAGCTGCAAAAAAAACTGATGAAAACTCTCTAGGTAAATAGTGTGGTCTACAGCTAATCATGAGATACTCTACCTGACTTTATTACTACCACCCAATATCATAATGCTTGACTAGAAAGAGATAGTGACTTTATTACTATAACAACATATTGTAATGCTTGACGAGACAGAGATAGTGACTCTGCTCTGCTCTCCTCACCACAAGAAGTACATGGGAATGCCTCCAGTATAGTTCACTCTGTCTACAGCCTCCAGTATATTACACTCTGTCTGCAGCCTCCAGTATATTACACTCTGTCTGCAGCCTCCAGTATATTATACTCTGTCTACAGCCTCCAGTATATTACACTCTGTCTACAGCCTCCAGTATATTACACTCTGTCTACAGCCTCCAGTATATATTTCTCTGTCTACAGCCTCCAGTATATTACACTCTGTCTACAGCCTCCAGTATATATTTCTCTGTCTACAGCCTCCAGTATATTTCAGTCTGTCTACAGCCTCCAGTATATATTTGCGTGTTCTCATGTGATATCCCTGCCATCTGGATATCTCTAACACCTGTGCTCCATCTTTGTAACTTGTCCTGGTCTGATTGAAAAAAAAAAACATGATTTATCTTGCTCTTAGCTACAGTACTTTTAACTAGTGCAACGGACATAAGAATGTGAAGTAAGCTCAATCAACCACTCGCTTGACATGTTGCCAATGGTGCTACTGAATCCGATCCTTTTTTATTGCATAAGTGATTGGTAAGTTGTCAAGGAGGGAGGTCACATGTATTAGCGAGGTAGAGGGCCCCGGGATTGAGCCATGGACAGTTTACCCTGAGTCACATGTATTAGCGAGGTAGAGGGCCCCGGGATTGAGCCATGGACAATTTACCCTGAGTCACATGTATTAGCGAGGTAGAGGGCCCCGGGATTGAGCCATGAACAGTTTATCCTGAGTCGGACAGGGACTAAGCTAATACTCCTAAAACACTGCCGTTTGTTTCACCAGTAGTGCATCCGGCATCCACAAAGTCAGGAGAAGTTCCTTCAGAAAAATCAGTTCTCTCAAAGTTCCCACAAAAAACACATAAAACTCATCATCATCTGCTCATCTGCTCATTCCAGTGTTAATTTGCTAAATTGTAATTACTTTGCTACTATGGCCTATTTATTGCCTTACCTCCTCATGCCATTTGCAAACACTGTATGTAGACTTTTTTTTATATTGTGTTATTTGACTGTACGCTTGTTTATTCCATGTGTAATTCTGTGTTGTTGTTTGTGTCGCACTGCTTTGCTTTATCTTGGCCAGGTCGCAGTTGTAAATGAGAACTTGTTCTCAACTAGCCTACCTGGTTAAATAAATGTGAAATAAAATAAATAAAATCAAAAGTATTTTCCAAGCAGAATGGTACCCTGGTGAGAACCGTCCTCAGATGAAGTGTGACTCTATCTCATCTTTCATACAGTATGCTTTACATATTCTTCTCAAAATGGCAACCAAAGGCCGAGCTGTGCTTGCGCTTTGTGAGTAGCTAGCTGTCCGTCAGCTGACAGGAAAATAAATACATAAATAAATTACATTTGAGGTAAATAAATAATGTTTGAAAGGATTTTGCCCAGAGGGCATCAGCTGACTGTTTGACTGCCGCAGCTGCATTCCGACTTATGAGTGGTTACCACGGCAACTGGGCTTCGAACGACTGAGGACTCTGGTCCCTACCTCCCCCTAATCTCCCTTGCCTCCCTCCCCCTCACCTCCTCCCCTACTTCCCCTCATCTCCTCACCAACTCACATGACCATAACAACAAACCCTTTCATTGATGTGTCTGTGGAATGTAGCAGTGCTGCCTGGTCAGGTTCAGTTGCCAGGGAAACCTGAGGCCACAGCTGCAGCTGCTCACCATACTCAGTACACAGCTGACTGACTGTATTGACTGAAGGTACACACACACACAGACACGCATTAAAATTGTAGTCATTTAGTACACACTCTTATCCAGAGTGATTTACAGCTAGTGAATTCATCTTAACCTGTTTAGGATAGGGGTCAGTATTTTCACGGCCGGATAAAAAACGTACCCGATTTAATCTGGTTATTACTCCTGCCTAGAAACTAGAATATGCATCTAATTGTTTGATTTGGATAGAAAACACCCTAAAGTTTCTAAAACTGTTTGAATGGTGTCTGTGAGTATAACAGAACTCATTTGGCAGGCCAAAACCTGAGAAGATTCTATACAGGAAGTGCCCTGTCTGACCATTTCTTGGCCTTCTATAGCCTCTTTATCGAAAACAGAGGATCTCTGCTGTAACGTGACATTTTCCAAGGCTCCCATAGGCTCTCAGAAGGCGCCAGAATGGGGAATGATGACTCTGCAGTCCCTGGGCGAAAAACAGTAGGGCATTTGGAAAGTGGTCGATCTGAGAACAATGACATGGGTGCGCGCGCGCGTGCATGTGAAGAGTCCATTTTACATTTTCAGTGTTTGAACGAAAAAAAGGTCTCCCGTTCGGAATATTATCGCTATTTTATGAGAAAAATCGCATAAAACTTGATTTTAAACAGCGTTTGACATGCTTCGAAGTACGGTAATGGAATATTTTGAATTTTTTTGTCACGATATGCGCCGGCGCGTCACCCTTCGGATAGTGTCTTGAACGCAAGAAGAAACGCAGCTATTTGGATATAACTATGGATTATTTGGAACCAAAATAACATTGGGTGTTGAAGTAGAAGTCCTGGGAGTGCATTCTGACGAAGAACAGCAAAGGTAATCCAATTTTTCTTATAGTAAATCTGAGTTTGGTGAGTGCCAAACTTGGTGGGTGTCAAAATAGCTAGCCATGATAGCCGGGCTATCTACTCAGAATATTGCAAAATGTGCTTTCACCGAAAAGCTATTTTAAAATCGGACACCGTGATTGCATAAAGGAGTTCTGTATCTATAATTCTTAAAATAATTGTTGTGTTTTTTGTGAACGTTTATCGTGAGTAATTTAGTAAATTCACCGGAAGTTTCGGTGGGTATGCTAGTTCTGAACGTCACATGCTAATGTAAAAAGCTGTTTTTTGATATAAATATGAACTTGATTGAACAAAACATGCATGTATTGTATAACATAATGTCCTAGGAGTGTCATCTGATGAAGATCCATCAAAGGTTAGTGCTGCATTTAGCTGTGGTTTTGTTTTTTGTGACATTATATGCTAGCTTGAAAAATGGATGTCTGATTATTTCTGGCTGGGTACTCTCCTGACATAATCTAATGTTTTGCTTTCGTTGTAAAGCCTTTTTGAAATCGGACAATGTGGTTAGATAAAGGAGAGTCTTGTCTTTAAAATGGTGTAAAATAGTAATATGTTTGAAAAATAGAAGTTTTTGGATTTTTGAGGAGTTTGTAATTCGCGTCATGCTCTACCATTGGATATTGGCGAGGCGTTCCGCTAGCGGAACATCTAGATTTAAATTAAGATAGTTAGGTGAGACAAGCACATATCTCAGTCATAGTAAATACTAATAATAAATAATCAGTACAGTCAGAGATAGTAAGAGGGGAAAGAGTCAAATGCCAGTATTAGGTCACAAAAGGCACATTTTTTGTTGTGGCATTATTTAAGATACTGTTTGAAGAGGTAGGGTTTCAGATGTTTTTCAGAAGATGGGCAGGGACTCTGCTGTCCTAGATTCAGGGGGAAGCTGGTTCCACCATTGGGGTGCCAGGACAGAGAAGAGCTTGGACTTGGCTAAGCTGGAGGTACCCTGCTTTAGTGGTGAGAGGACCAAGAGACCCACCACCGGCCCAGACCGATAGTGGTCCAATTCCTGAGGTTTAAGGACAAGGTAGCTGTTCTGGAAACAGTCAAAAACGTATATGGCAGAATGGAGTACTCGGGTTGGGGTGTTGCGTTTGAGCATATCTAGACCTTTGGTTGCCTGAAACTGCGAGATGTAACAGCATCACCTACATTGCTAGCTACCATGACATAGACCAAAGCCAGCGGGAGTACCGTTGAGAACAGTGGTGTCTATCACAGGTGATGGATCTTTTAAAACCAACAAAAATAGTTCTACAAGCAGTCGTTACAATAACAATAAAATAGCTTTAAGTGTTTTGTTCAAATACTGGTGGAGTCAATTGATAAAAGAATGGACGACCTGACCAGAGAGGTCCAGGACCTGAAAAACAGCTTGCAGTTCTCCCAGGGTCAACTCGATGAGTTGAAACAGGAGAACGGTAAGATGACAGCAATCTGGAAGTCATTGGGGGGGGACATCAATGTGGTACCTCACATTCTGAATGTGAATGGAGGGACAAGGAAGGGGGACAATCAAGGCGGAACAACATGATTGTGGACGGAATTGCAGAATCTCTACATGAGACCTGGATGGAGTCTGAGAACAAAGTGATGGAAATGATCTCTGAGAAATTGAAGATGGACCACAGGAAGATTGAGGTGGAGCGCGCCCACACGACTGGAAAAGCCACCACCGGCCCAAACCGATAGTGGTCCAATTCCTGAGGTTTAAGGACAAAGTAGCTGTTCTGGAAAGAGCCAAAAACGTATATCTTCCTCAACGAGGACTATACTGAAGCTGTGTGCCATAAGAGGAAATAACTTATTTGTGCCATGAAAGCTGCCAGGGTGTGTGGGGACATTTCTTATATCCGCTATGACAGGCTTATTATCCACCCTCCCTCCTAGAAGTCTGGAAGGGATGAGAGAACCGAGCCTATGGTTTAGTAGCTTCAACCCCGCAGCACACACACACACCACACACACACACCGGATGTGGCAGGGCTTGCAAACTATTATAGACTACAAAGAGAAGCACAGCTGCCCAGTGACACTACCAGACGAGCTAAATTACTTCTATGCTCGCTTCGAGGCAACCAACACTGAAACATGCATGAGAGAATCAGCTGTTCTGGACGACTGTGTGATCACGCTCTCCGTAGCCGATGTGAGTCAGACCTATAAACAGGTCAACATTCACAAGGCCGCAGGGCCAGACAGATTACCAGGATGTGTACTCTGAGCATGAGCTGACCAACTGGCAAGTGTCTTCACTGACATTTTCAACCTGTCCCTGACTGAGTCTGTAATATCAACATGGTTTAAGCAGACCACCATAGTCCCTGTGCCCAAGAACACTAAGGTATCCTGCCTATATGACTTCCGACCCGTAGCACTCAAGTCTGTAGCCATAAAGTGCATTGAAAGGCTGGTCATTGCTCACATCCACACCATTATCCCAAAAACCCTAGACCCACTCCAATTTGCCTACTGCCCCAACAGATCCACAGATGACGCAATCTCTATTGCACTCCATTGCCCTTTCCCACCTGGACAAAAGGAACACCTACAGTATGTGAGAATGCTATTAATTGACTACAGCTCAGCGTTCAACACCATAATACCCTCAAAGCTCATCACTAAGCTAAGGACCCTGGGACTAACACCTCCCTCTGCAACTGGTTCCTGGACTTCCTGACGGGCCGCCCCCAGGTGGTGAGGGTAAGTAACAACACATCCGCCACACTGACCCTCAAAACGGGGGCCCCTTGGGGGTGTGGGTTCAATCCCCTCCTGTAGTCCCTGTTCACCCATGACTGCACGGCCAGGCCCGACTCCAACACCATCATAAAGTTTGCTGACAACAAAACAGTGGTAGGCCTGATCACCAACAACGATGAGACGGCCATATAGGGAGGTCAGAGATAACAACCTCTCCCAGGCCTACATTATGTTAGCCATGCTTTGGCCGTGAGTAAAACCCTCTCTATGATGTAGGTTACATGTGTCCATGCTGAGAACCTCTTTAATTCTGGCGAACCTCGTATTTAGAAGCAGTTTTCCTCTAACAACTGTTTGTTTTCCATTTCATATTTTTTTCAAACCCAAACATTCCGTAAGCTACCCAATTATGGTGCCTGTAAGTGTATGTATACTATTTAAAGCAAGTTGTTATTTCGTTTGGTTTAGGATTTTAGTATAATTATATGTTCTGTTTTCAGGCCTTATCAATAATGAATTTAATCTTGCTTATTGACAACATTTGTCATGTCCATGCTCAGCCATGATGCAATTTACTGCTCCTATATCAGTGCGGATGCTACTGGAGGAAACCTGGCATCATCCCTACGGTGAAGCATGGTGGTGGCAGCATCCTGCTGTGGGGATGTTTTTCAGCAGCAGGGACTGGGAGACTAGTCAGGATCAAGGGAAAGATGAACGGAGCAAAGTAAAGAGAGATCCTTGATGAAAACCTGCTCCAGAGCGCTTAGGACCTCAGCCTGGAGTGAAGGTTCTCCTTCCAACAGGACAACGACCCTAAGCACACAGCCAAGACAACGCAGGAGTGGCTTCAGGAGAAGTCTCTGAATGTCCTTGAGTGGCTCAGTCAAAGCCCGGACTTGAACCCGATCGAACATCTCTGGAGAGACCTGAAAATAGCTGTGCAGCGATGCTCCCCATCCAACCTGACAGAGCATGAGAGGATCTGCAGAGAAGAATGGGAGAAACTCCCAAATACAGGTGTGCCAAACTTGTAGCATCACCCCCAAGACGACTTGAGGCTGTAATCTCTGCCAAAGGTGCTTCAACAAGGAGAAGGTAGGAAATAACACCTCCACTTCACTGTTCCTCAACACAGGGGCCCCACAAGGGTGCGTACACAGCCCCCTCCTGTACTACATGTTCACCCATGATTGCGTAGCCACACACACCTCCAACTCAATCATCTAGTTTGCAGACGACACAACCATAGTAGGCCTGATTACCAACAATGACAAGACAGCCTACAGGGAGGAGGTGAGGGCCCTGGCAGAGTGGTGCCAGGAAATGAACCTCTCACTCAACGTCAACAAAACGAAGGAGCTGATCGTGGACTTCAGGAGATAACAGAGCACGCCCCTATCCATATAAACGGGACCACAGTGGAGAAGGTAAAAAGTTTCAAGTACCTCGGCGTACACATCACTGACAATCTGAAATGGTCCAAACACACAGACAGTGTGGTGAAGAAGGTACAACAGCGCCTCTTCAACCTTAGGAGGCTGAAGAAATTTGGCTTGGCCACAAAGACTCTCACAAACTTTTACAGATGGACAATTCAGAGCATCCTGTTGGACTGTATCACCGCCTGGTACGGCAACTGCACCGCAGGGATCTCCAGAGGGTGGTGCGTTCTGCCCAACGCATCACTGGGGGCACACTGCCTGCCCTCCAGGACACCTACAGCACCCGATGTCACAGGAAGGCCAAAAAGTTCAACAAGGACATCAATCACCTGAGCCACGGCCTGTTCACACCGCTATCATCCAGAAGGCGTGGTCAGTACAGGTGCAGCAAAGCTGGGACCGAGAGACTGAAAAACAGCTTCTATCTCAAAGTCATCAGACTGTTAAAAACCTATCACTAGCTGGCTACCACCCGGAAACTCAATCCTGCACCTTGGAGGCTGCTGCCCTATAAATACAGTTGAAGTCAGAAGTTTACATACACTTAGGTTGGAGTCATTAAAACTAGTTTTTCAACCACTCCACAAACTTCTTGTTAACAAACTATAGTTTTGTCAAGTCGGTTAGGACATCTACTTCGTGCATGACACAAGTAATTTTTCCAACAATTGTTAACAGACAGATTATTTCACTTATTATTCACTTATTACTCATAAAACGAGTCCTATATCAACATACACTGAAAGGTCGCTCAGCAAGGAAGAAGCCACTGCTCCAAAACCACCATAGAAAAAGACAGACTACGGTTTGCAACTGCACATGCGTACAAAGATTGTACTTTTTGGAGAAATATCCTCTGGTCTGATGAAACAAAAATTGAACTATTTGGCCATAATGACCATCGTTATGTTTGGAGGAAAAAGGGGGATGCTTGCAAGCCGAAGAACACCATCCCAACCGTGAAGCACAGGGGTGGCAGTATCATGTTGTGGGGGTGCTTTGCTGCAGGAGGGACTGGTGCACTTCACAAAATAGATGACATCATGAAGCAGGAAAATTATGTGGATATATTGAAGCAACATCTCAAGACATCAGTCAGGAAGTTAAAGCTTGGTCGCAAATGGGTCTTCCAAATTGACAATGGCCCCAAGCATACTTCCAAAGTAAGTGGCAAAATGGATTAAGGACAACAAAGCCAAGGTATTGGAGTGGCCATCACAAAGCCCTGACCTCAATCCCATAGAAAATGTGTGGGCAGAACTGAAACAGCGTGTGCGAGCAAGGAAGCCTACAAACCTGACTCAGTTACACCAGCTCTGTCAGGAGGAATGGGCCAAAATTCACCCAACTTATTGTGGAAAGCTTGTGGAAGGCTACCTGAAATGTTTGACCTAAGTTAAACAATTTAAAGTCAATGCTACCAAATACTAACTGAGTGTATGTAAACGTCTGACCCACTGGGAATGTGATGAAAGAAATAAAAGCTGAAATAAATCATTCTCTCAACCATTATTGTGACATTCTTAAAATAAAGTGGTGATCCTAATTGACCTAAGACAGGGAATTTGTACGAGGATTAAATGTCAGGAATTGTGAAAAACTAAGTTTAAATGTATTTGGCTAAGGTGTATGTAAACTTCTGACTTCAACTGTACATAGACTTGGAAAATAACGGAACAGTTGTCACAGTCGTCGAAAGGATTAGACCAAGGCGCAGCGTGAATAGTGCTCATTCTTGATACTTTAATGAATAACACTTTAACAAAATAACAAACGACCAACAGTTCCATCAGGTAAAACAACTAAACGGAAAATAACCACCCACAAAACCCAAAGGAAAACAGGCTGCCTAAGTATGACTTCCAATCAGAGACAACGAAAGACACCTGCCTCTGATTGGAAACCATACTTGGCCAAACATGGAAAACGAAATATAGAAATAGAAAACTAGAACAAATTCCCCTAGAAACAAAAAACCCCAAAACAACCCCCCTGCCACGCCCTGACCATTCTACTATGGCCAATGACCTTTTTCACTGGTCAGGACATGACAACAGTAGTCACTTTAATAATGTTTACATACGGCTTTACTCATTTCATATGTATATACTGTATTCTATTCTACTGTATTTTAGTCTATGCCACTCCAACATTGCTCATCCTAATAAATATTGTTTATTAATTCCATTATTTTACTTTTAAATTTTTGTGTATTGTTGTGAACTGTAAGATACTATTGCGCTGTTGGAGCTAGAAACACAAGCATTTCGCTACACCCGCAAAAACATCTGATAAACATGTTTTTGAGAACAATTAAAATGTGATTTTACAAAGTACTGAGTAAAGTGTCTGAATACTTATGTAAATGTGATATTTTAGTTTTTATTCATAATAAATTTGCAAAGATTCAAATAAACTGTTTTTGCTTTGTCATTATGGGGTATTGTGTGTAGATTGATTACGAAAAAATGTAATTTAATCAATTTTAGAATAAGGCTGTAACATACCAAAATGTGGAAAAAGTCAAGGGGTCTGAAAACTTGCAAGGCATATGAACTAACAGGTTATAAAACAAAACAAAACAATTATCACACGCATGATCGTTTTACCCACTCACCACTACTATAACCACTGTGTCACGCCAACATCAACTAGAGGATCTTGTATTTCCCAGGCCACAGGGGAACCATAGTTCTTCAGAACATTGACAGTTGTAACAATTAGAGCTAGGTCTATAAACAACACAGTTTATCTCTTGTTTCCCCTTTTGGACTGAAAAAAACATTTACACACAATGGAAACTCAGACAAAATAGTTTATTTTTCTAAGACAGGGATAGTCACAAGGCGCCCTCCACTTCCTGGCACCCTATTCTTTATGGGCCCTGGACAAAGGTAGTGCACTATACTGTATAGGGAATAGGGTGCTTTATGCAACTCACCCTGTGTGTCAGCCACTCCAAACAGACACTGACTGCTGAGAACAGAATAATAGTTGTTACTATTCTCTGTTGTATGTTGAAGCCAACACCTGCTGAACAGCATTGAAGCCAACGCTTGCTGAACAGCATTGAAGCCAACACCTACTGAACAGTATTAAAGCCAACACCTACTGAACAGTATTGAAGCCAACACCTACTGAACAGTATTGAAGCCAAAACCTACTGAACGGTATTGAAGCCAAAACCTACTGAAAAGTATTGAAGCGAACACCTACTGAAGAGTATTGAAGTCAACACCTACTGAACAGTATTCAGTATAAAGGGTAGTGGACTACTGTTGACCAGGGTCTATAGGGTAGTGGACTACTGTTGACCAGGGTCTATAGGGTAGTGGACTACTGTTGACCAGGGTCTATAGGGTAGTGGACTACTGTTGACCAGGGTCTATAGGGTAGTGGACTACTGTTGACCAGGGTCTATAGGGTAGTGGACTACTGTTGACCAGGGTCTATAGGTTAGTGGACTACTGTTGACCAGGGTCTATAGGGTAGTGGACTACTGTTGACCAGGGTCTATAGGGTAGTGGACTACTGTTGACCAGGGTCTATAGGGTAGTGGACTACTGTAGACCAGGGTAGTTGACTACTGTAGACCAGGGTCTATATGGTAGTGGACTACTGTAGACCAGGGTCAATAAGGTAGTGGACTACTGTTGACCAGGGTCAATAAGGTAGTGGACTACTGTTGACCAGAGTAGTTGACTACTGTAGACCAGGGTCTATAGGGTAGTGGACTACTGTTGACCAGGGTCTATAGGGTAGTAGACTACCGTAGACCAGGGTAGTGGGCTACTGTAGACCAGGGTCTATAGGGTAGTAGACTACTGTTGACCAGGGTAGTGGACTACTGTAGACCAGGGTCTATAGGGTAGTGGACTACTGTAGACCAGGGTCTATAGGGTAGTGGACTACTGTTGACCAGGGTCTATAGGGTAGTGGACTACTGTAGACGAGGGTCTATAGGGTAGTGGACTACTGTAGACCAGGGTCTATAGGGTAGTGGACTACTGTAGACCAGGGTCTATAGGGTAGTGGACTACTGTAGACCAGGGTCTATAGGGTAGTGGACTACTGTAGACGAGGGTCTATAGGGTAGTGGACTACTGTAGACCAGGGTCTATAGGGTAGTGGACTACTGTAGACCAGGGTCTATAGGGTAGTGGACTACTGTAGACCAGGGTCTATAGGGTAGTGGACTACTGTTGACCAGGGCCCGTAGGGTCATTTGGGATGTACCCACTGTAAACACTGGATGTTGTTAATATCAGTGACAGGAGAACATTTCCATAATAATAATTATTTGTTACCAGAGCCTGTCTAAATAGACTCCAAATAATACATTTTACTTAATTGTCAAAGAGGAAAAGGAGACTAACTGGTTTGTTAGAAACAGTCTGACTCAGAGCAAAGCACAGTTAAAAATAGCACTATCACAACACTCCATGTCCCTGTTTGTCCATTAGTCTCGTCCCAGAGGAACACTTGATCCAGCGGCATATTTTTGAACATGAAAAAAAAAAAGTTTTTATTTTCCAAAAGCTGGCATTCAACATAATAATAGTATTAGTAACAGTCAAAGCCCAAATAATTAAACCCTCCCTATCAAGGCACAAGGCGAGACCCAGATGCAGACACAGAAGGCAGGTGGTTGGACTCTTAGATCTTTATTGATTCAAAATGGAGTAGGCAAGAGATTGGTTGTGGACAGGCAAAAGCTCAAAACCAGTTCAGAGTCCAGGAGGTACAGAGTGGCAGGCAGGCTCGAGGTCAAGGCAGGCAGAATGGTCAGGCAGGTGGGTACAAAGTCCAGAAACAGGCAAGGGTCAAAAGCGGGAGGACTAACAAATAGAGTTCAGAAAAGTCAGGAGCACGGGGGAAAAACACGCTGGTTGACTTGAACACACAAAACAAACTGTCACAGGGAGACAGGAAACACAGGGATAAATACACTGGCACAGAGAGACAGGAAACACAGGGATAAATACACTGGGGAAAATAAGCGACTCCTGGAGGGGGTGGAGACAATCACAGGGACAGGTGAAACAGATCAGGGTGTGACATTCCCAATGCATCCGGTCATCTCAGAGGACTGGGAACATATCTTAACAGCTCATAGCCTCCTTGGGTTTGTCTCTCCACAGATAATGATAGTCAACTATTAACACCATCCATGACTGATGAAACATTCTCATCTCAAAGCTGATCCTCATCTTAATCCCTCTGCTGCTATGTACTGGACAGGATGTGTTGCTCCCTCTGCTGTTATGTACTGGACAGGATGTGTTATTCCCTCTGCTGCTATGTACTGGACAGGATGTGTTGTTCCCTCTGCTGCTATTTACTGGACAGGATGTGTTATTCCCTCTGCTGCTATGTACTGGACAGGATGTGTTATTCCCTCTGCTGCTATGTACTGGACAGGATGTGTTATTCCCTCTGCTGCTGTGTACTGGACATGAACAACCTTTGTGTTTTTAGCAGGGTGTTTCCTGCTAGACAAGTTTTAACCTGTTGTGGTATAGGGGGCAGTATTTTCACGGCCGGATAAAAAACGTACCCGATTTAATCTGGTTACTACTCCTGCCCAGAAACTAGAATATTCATATTATTAGTAGATTTGGATAGGAAACACTCTAAAGTTTCTAAAACTGTTTGAATGGTGTCTGTGAGTATAACAGAACTCATATGGCAGGCCAAAACCTGAGAAGATTCCATACAGGAAGTGTCCTGTCTGACAATTTGTTGTCCTTCTGTTGCATCTCTATCACAAATACAGCATCTGTGCTGTAACGTGACACTTTCTAAGGCTTCCATTGGCTCTCTAAAGGCGCCAGCAAGTGGAATGGGGTGTCTGCTGTCTCTGGGCAAAGTACAACAGCTCTGTTTGTGAGTGGTCAGCCTGGGGACAGTGAGACTGGAGATGCGCAGTCACGAGACTTCTCCATGTTTTTCTTTCTCTCTCTGAATGAATACAACGTTGCCCGGTTGGAATATTATCGCTATTTTACGAGAGAAGTAGCATAAAAATGTATTTTAAACAACTTTTGACATGCTTCTAAGTACGGTAATGGAATATTTAGATTTTTTTTGTCACGAAATGCGCTCGCGCGTTACCCTTCGGATAGTGACCTGAACGCACGAACAAAACGGCGGTATTTGGATGTAACTATTGTCACGGCTCCTCCTCTGCAGTGCAGGGGTGGTTCCCCCTGCAGGCAGAGGAGGGTCGTTAGTGATTGCAGCTGGTGTGATTGGAGCCACCTGGGCTCAGGGTATTTAACAAACTGCTCCACTAACCTCTCGGTCTGTTCTGGCTCGCTTCGCTTGCTCTCTCTCCCCCGGCTCCTCCAGGTATGATCCGGTTTCGTTTGTCACTTTGTTGGTTTAGTTCGTTTCCATTCAGTCATGTTTACACACACATATTCACGCATCCATGCACCTTACATACACCTTACATTATGACATTTCCACACCTCATTCCTTTTTCTTTGTGTATAGTTAAATGTTTTGTTTTATAATAAAGAACGTATTGAATTGGCCTATACCAGTTGTTGATGTCCTCTCATTTTTGCCACAGGCTATGAGCCGGCCTGTGACACTATGGATTATTTGGAACCAAAACAACATTTGTTGTTGAAGTAGAAGTCCTGGGAGTGCATTCTGACGAAGAACAGCAAAGGTAATCCAATTTTTCTAATAGTAATTCTGAATTTAGGTTGTCCCAAACTTGGTGGGTGTCAAATTAGCTAGCCGTGATGGCCAAGCTATGTACTCAGAATATTGCAAAATGTGCTTTCGCTGAAAAGCTATTTTAAAATTGGACATAGCGATTGCATAAAGGAGTTCTGTATCTATAATTCTTAAAATAATTGTTATGTATTTTGTCAACGTTTATCATGAGTAATTTAGTAAATTCACCGGAAGTTTGCGGTGGGAATGCTAGTTCTGAACACCACATGCTAATGTAAAAAGCTGGTTTTTGATATAACTATGAACTTGATTGAACAAAACATGCATGTATTGTATAACATAATGTCCTAGGAGTGTCATCTGATGAAGATCATCAAAGGTTAGTGCTGCATTTAGCTGTGTTTTGGTATTTGTGATGCATGTTAGTTGCTTGGAAATGGCTGTGTGGTTATTTGTCTATGTACTCTCCTAACATAATCTAATGTTTTGCTTTCGTTGTAAAGCCTTTTGGAAATCGGACAACGTGGTTCGATTCAGGAGAAGTGTATCTATAAAATGGTGTAAAATAGTCCTATGTTTGAGACCTTTGAATTATGACATTTTGTGGTTTTAAATTTGGCGCTCTGATTTGTCACTGGCTGTTGAATAGTGTGGGACGATTTCGTCCCACCTCCCCTAGAGAGGATAAGAAATAAGAGACAGCCAGCCAGCGAGTGAGTCAACCAGCCAGCGAATGAGTCAGCCAGCCAGTCAGTTAGTCAGCCAGCCATTTAGCCATTCAGTTAATCAGTTAGCCAGTTAGCCAGCCAGCCATTTAGACATTCAGTTAGTCAGTCAGCCAGCCAGTTAGTCAGTCTCTTAGCCAGCCAGCCATTTAGCCAGCCAGCCAGTCAGTAAGCCAGCCAGTCAGTCAGCAGCCAGTCAGCTAGTCAGTAAGAAGAGGACATATGGAAATGTTTTTAGGTTTAGTTGAAGGCTGTGAGTCAGAGACCAAAGATGTGAAATTCCCCATGAAGGGTTCAGATATCATGTCTCAGTGTAACGTTTACAGGCAGATACAGTACAGGGCCTGTTGGCTGCTGGACCAAAATGATTAGACGTGGGAGGGGGAAAGGGAGGGAGGGGAAAAGAGAGCCCTTGTTTTTCTTCTAACCCCCCCAAATCTGTCCCCCCCCGACTTGTCCCAACAACTTCCCACACATTCCATCACTGAGCAAAGCACAGACCTAGACTAGCCCCAGCCCCCCCCCACACCCCCCACACCCCACCCCAGCTAGCACATAATATTCTGAGAACCATATGTTTCTTACAGCTTGGTGAGAACGTAGTTGTCCCATGGATATTTTGCATACAACCTTCCCACAGCTTTATGGGAATGGTTCAGGACAGGCTTTGGATAATTCTCAGCAAATTTAACAAACGTTTCCTAAAAGTTAAAGAATGATTACATTTAATTTGGCCATGTGCTGTTATAATCTCCACCCGGCACAGCCAGAAGAGGACTGGCCACCCCTTATAGCCTGATTCCTCTCTAGGTTTCTTCCTAGGTTTTGGCCTTTCTAGGGAGTTTTTCCTAGCCACCGTGCTTCTACACCTGCATTGCTTGCTGTTTGGGGTTTTAGGCTGGGTTTCTGTACAGCACTTTGAGATATCAGCTGATGTAAGAAGGGCTATATAAATACATTTGCTTTGATTATATTTTTGGGAAAGTTCTGGGAACATTCTCCAAACGGTTTGAGATTGGGAATGTTCTCAAATATTTCTGAGAACGTTAGTAAGAAATGATGTTCTTCTGTTTGAATTTAGAATTTCCTATAAATTCTCGCGGTTGTATAGTATTTAAAAGTTTTTTTGAACATAACTTTAGTTTTCTTGTGGTTTTTATGGAAACTTTTCTTCATCTGAGAATGTAATTGAGAGCTAATTTATGTTAAACCTCTTACATCTACACGTTCCGCTAGCGGAACACCGCTCCAATATCCAATGATGGGGCATGGCGCGAAATACAAACTCCTCAAACTTCCCTTTTTCACACATATGACTATTTTACACCATTTTAAAGACCAGACTCTCCTTTATCTAACCACACTGTCCGATTTCAAAAAGGCTTTACAACGAAAGCAAAACATTTAGATTATGTCAGGAGAGTACCCAGCCAGAAATAATCAGACACCCATTTTTCAAGCGAGCATATAATGTCACAAAAACCAAAACCACAGCTAAATGCAGCACTAACCTTTGATCTTCATCAGATGACACTCCTAGGACATTATGTTATACAATACATGCATGTTTTGTTCAATCAAGTTCATATTTATATCAAAAAACAGCTTTTTACATTAGCATGTGACGTTCAGAACTAGCATTCCCACTGAACACTTCTGGTGAATTTACTAAATTACTCACGATAAACGTTCACAAAAACATAACAATTATTTTAAGAATTATAGATACAGAACTCCTTTATGCAATCACGGTGTCCGATTTTAAAATAGCTTTTCGGTGAAAGCACATTTTGCAATATTCTGAGTAGATAGCCCGGCCATCACAGGCTAGCTATTTTGACACCCACCAAGTTTGGTACTCACCAAACTCAGATTTACTATAAGAAAAATTGGATTACCTTTGCTGTTCTTCGTCAGAATGCACTCCCAGGACTTCTACTTCAACAACAAATGTTTTGGTTCCAAATAATCCATAGTTATATCCAAATAGCGGCGTTTTGTTCGTGCGTTCAAGACACTATACGAAGGGTGACGCGCCCGCGCGTTTAGTGACACAAAATTTCAAAATATTCCATTACCGTACTTCGAAGCATGTCAAACGCTGTTTAAAATCAAGTTTTATGCGATTTTTCTCGTAAAATAGCGATAATATTCCGACCGGGAGTCGTTGTTTTCGTTCAAAGACTGAAAATCTAAAATGGACTCTTCACGTGCACGCGTGCGCCCGTCTCATTGTTCTCAGATCGACCACTATCCAACTGCGCTACTGTTTTTCAGCCAGAGACTGCAGAGTCATCATTCAACGTTCTGGTGCCTTCTGAGAGCCTATGGGAGCCTTAGAAAGTGTCACGTTACAGCAGAGATCCTCTGTTTTGGATAGAGATGACAAAGAAGGCCAAGAAATGGTCAGACAGGGTACTTCCTGTACAGAATCTTCTCAGGTTTTGGCCTGCCATTTGAGTTCTGTTATACTCCAGACACCATTCAAACAGTTTTAGAAACTTTGGAGTGTTTTCTATCCAAAGCTACTAATTATATGCATATTCTAGTTTCTGGGCAGGAGTAATAACCAGATTAAATCGGGTACGTTTTTTTTTTATCCGGCCGTGAAAATACTGCCCCCTATCATAACAAGTTAAAAACCCCTAAAGTCGATTGAAACAACAGTGCGTCAATCTAAGTAACATAATAAAAAATTCCCCATCGAAATCCGTAAGATGGAGATATCAGTCGTTTTTTTTTGCATTGGATGTGCCTCAATCCACCACATTTACCTATCTCGTGCATCTGCGGTGAAAGGTGGCAGAGCTAGAGCAGTGTTTGTCAGACCATGAGACATTCCGAAAATTGGTCTTATCACAAACGTCTAACGTCCAAACGGTTTGACCTACCAACTTTTATGACCCCTCTATGGAAAGGGGAGACTCTCACGAACACGACGGTGATCTCCCCAGAATTGTCAAGGGACTCATCTGACGGTAACCAGTACCTGTAAAAACAAATTATGAAGATGGGTTTTCTGCCTACCCAAAAAAAGGGGTTAAATATGTGTAAAAATATATATTTCCTGAGCTTTCTTATATCTCCTAGATTTAGGACAGAGACTTCAAAACCTTGTTTTTTATGAATTATTTTCACTGTCTTTTTTGCCATTTATCAATGTGTTATTCACTGTCTTTCTCTGGGCCAAATTCAATATTTGATCAAGTCATTTTTTTATATATATTTTTTTTTATACCTAAAGGGTTCCTAAAACTCCAAATCAAATAGCTAAATGATCAATAGTATTACCATCTTCTTAAAATAATTCCATATTTCAGCTTAGAACCCAGAACAGGAGAAGTGTTCACTTCTGTTCTCTGAATGTTTACAAAAGTTTAGTTTTACAAGTCAGGAAACGTATGGCTTCGATCCCACAACCAATGTGAAACCAAAGACGTACGTTCCCACAACTTCCAAGGATTCAAATGTGCTCTCTGGGCTTCCACTAACCGTACAAGAGGCCATACAGGGTGGACTGGATATGGAATGGCAGGGGGGAAGTGGGGGGCAGTGAGGGGTGGGGGACAGCGGGGGCCAATGGGAAGCAGCGGGGAGCAATGGGAGCAGCGGGGAGCAGTCCCTCCCTCCACATGCCTCTCCTCTCAGCAGATCTGGTCTGCCCTCCAGGAAGCCTCAACGGTGGCAGCAAACACACCACTGCTGCAGCACAGTAATCTTTTGAAAAGGGCGTACTTGAGCGTCTGCCAGGCAGACCCAGGGCCAACAATCTCTCATCTGGAGCTCTGGCCTGGAGATGACTTGACTGCTGCTGGAGTCCTGAGAGGAGGTAAAACAACACTAGGAGGAGAGAGGGAGACCGGGAGAGAAAGAGGAGGGCCAGGAGGGGGGGGTTGGAACATTTTATTTGCCTCTTTCAAAAGTTTTCCCTCATTTCTTCTCTCCCCCTCTCCTCCTCTTCTGCTCTCATCCCTCTCCTCCTCCCACTTTTCAAATATTATTATTTTTTTTTTTTACAGGACTTTGGCCCGTAGAGTCATGGACTAAGCCTCTTTCAAAAGTTTTCCCTCATTTCTTCTCTCCCCCTCTCCTCCTCTTCTGCTCTCATCCCTCTCCTCCTCCCACTTTTCAAATATTATTATTTATTTTTTTAACAGGACTTTGGCCCGTAGAGCCATGGACTAAGCCCAAACCAAACCTGACAGGCTTTTTCCACCTTCCAGCATGAGTAGAGAGAAAGGGCTATATGTGACACAGTCCAGTTTACCGCCTGGCCGCCTGCTTCTCTCCCCTGCAATGGCTGTCTGTTTCTCTGCCTTCCAGCCTCTCTCTTCCCCGTCTGCCTTCCAGCCTCTCTCTTCCCCGTCTGCCCTTCCAGCGCCTCTCTCTTCCCCGTCTGCCCTTCCAGCGCCTCTCTCTTCCCCGTCTGCCCTTCCAGCGCCTCTCTCTTCCCCGTCTGCCCTTCCAGCGCCTCTCTCTTCCCCATCTGCCCTTCCAGCGCCTCTCTCTTCCCCGTCTGCCCTTCCAGCGCCTCTCTCTTCCCCGTCTGCCCTTCCAGCGCCTCTCTCTTCCCCGTCTGCCCTTCCAGCGCCTCTCTCTTCCCCGTCTGCCCTTCCAGCGCCTCTCTCTTCCCCGTCTGCCCTTCCAGCGCCTCTCTCTTCCCCGTCTGCCCTTCCAGCGCCTCTCTCTTCCCCGTCTGCCCTTCCAGCGCCTCTCTCTTCCCCGTCTGCCCCTCTACCGCCCCTCTCTTCCCCGTCTGCCCCTCTACCGCCCCTCTCTGCCCCTCTACCGCCCCTCTCTTCCCCGTCTGCCCCTCTACCGCCCCTCTCTTCCCCGTCTGCCCCTCTACCGCCCCTCTCTTCCCCGTCTGCCCCTCTACCACTAGGATTCTCTGTGGTAGAGTCTTGCATTTTTGTGTATGTGTTAAAGAAAAATTTGAGACTCCACTGCAGTTCCCCCTGTTGCACCCCCAAATTAGAATATCAATCAATCAAATGTATTTATAAAGCCCTTTTTACATCAGCCAATGTCACAAAGTGCTGTACAGAAACCCAGCCTAAAACCCCAAACAGCAAGCAATGCAGATGTAGAAGCACGGTGTCTAGGGAAAGCTCCCGAGAAAAGCAGGAACCTAGGAAGAAACCTAGAGGTACCAGGCTCTGAGGGGTGGCCAGTCCTCTTCTGGCTGTGCCGGGTGGAGATCATAACAGTACATGGCCAAGATGTTCAAATGTTCATAGATGACCAGCAGGGTCAAATAATAATAATAATCACAGTGGTTGTAGAGGGTGCAACAGGTCAGCACCTCAGGAGTAAATGTCAGTTAGCTTTTCATAGCCAATCATTCAGAGTTAGAGACAGCAGTTGCGGTAGAGTGAGTCGAAAACAGCAGGTTCAGCGGGACAAGGTAGCACGTCCGGTGAACAGGTCGGGGTTCCATAGAACAGTTGAAACTGGAGTAGCAGCACGACCAGGTGGACTGGGGACAGCAAGGAGTCATCAGGTCAGGTAGTCCTGAGGCATGGTCCTAGGGCTCAGGTCCTCGGGAGAGGGAGAGGGAGAATTAGAGGGAGCATACTTCAATTCACACAGGACACCGGATAAGACGGGGAAATACTCAAGATATAACAGACTGACTCTAGCCCCCCGGCACAAACTATTGCAGCATAAATACTGGAGGCTAAGACAGGTGGGGTCGGGAGACACGGTATCCGATGATACCCCAGGACAGGGCCAAACGGGCAGGATATAACCCCACCCACTTTGCCAAAGCACAGCCCCCACACCACTAGAGGGATATCTTCAACCACCAATTTACTACCCTGAGACAAGGCCGAGTATAGCCCACGAAGATCTCCCCCACGGCACGAACCTGAGGGTGGCCTCAACCCGGACAGAAAGATCACGTCAGACTCAAGCCACTCAAGTGACGCACCCCTCCTACAGACAGCATAGAGGAGTACCAGTAAGCCAGTGACTCAGCCCCCATAATAGGGTCAGAGGCAGAGAATCCCAGTGGAGAGAGGGGAACCGGCCAGACACAATGCAAATAGTCTGGGTAGCCATTTGATTACCTGTTCAGGAATCTTATGGCTTGGGGGTAAAAACTGTTGAGAAGCCTTTTTGTCCTAGATTTGGCACTCCGGGCCAGACTACACTCAATCATAGGACCTACTGAAGAGATGAGTCTTCAATAAAGACTTAAAAGTCGAGATCGAGTCTGCGTCTTTCACATGGATAGGCAGACCATTCCATGAAAAAGGAGCTCTATAGGAGAAAGACCTGCCTCCAGCTGTTTGCTTAGAAATTCTAGGGACAGTAAGGAGGCCTGCATCTTGTGACCGTAGCGTACGTGTAGGTATGTACGGCAGGACCAAATCGGAAAGATGGATAGAAGCAAGCCCATGTAATGCTTTGTAGGTTAGCAGTAAACCCTTGAAATCAGCCCTAGCCTTAACAGGAAGCCAGTGTAGAGAGGCTAGCACTGGAGTAATATTATCAAATTTTGGGGTTCTAGTCAAGATTCTAGCAGCCGTGTTTAGCACTAACTGAAGTTTATTTAGTGCTTTATCCAGGTAGCCAGAAAGTAGAGCATTGCAGTAGTCTAATCTAGAAGTGACAAAAGCATGGATTAATTTTTCTGCATCATTTATGGACAGAAAGTTTCTGATTTTTGCAATGTTACGTAGATGGAAATAAGCTGTCCTTGAAACAGTCTTGATATGTTCGTCAAAAGAGAGATCAGGGTACAGAGTAACGCCGAGTTCCTTCACAGTTTTATCTGAGACGATTGTACAACCATCAAGATTAATTGTCAAAAGGTACCATGTTCATCTATACAAACAATAGTACACAAGTATAAACACCATGGGACCACGCAGCCTTCATACCGCTCAGGAAGGAGACACATTCTGTCTCCTAGAGATTAATGTACTTTGGTGTGAAAAGTGCAAATCAATCCCAGAACAACAGCAAAGGACCTTGTGAAGATGCTGGAGGAAACCGGTACAAAAGTATCTATATTCATAGTAAAACGAGTCCTATATCGACATAACCTGAAATGCCGCTCAGCAAGAAAGAAGCCACTGCTCCAAAACTGCCATAAAAAAGCAAGACTACGGTTTGCAACTGCAAACTGGGACAAAGATCGTACTTTTTGGAGAAATGTCCTGTGGTCTGATGAAACAAAAATAGAACTGTTTGGCCATAATGACCATTGTTATGTTTGGAGGAAAAATGGGAGGCTTGCAAGCCGAAGAACACCATCCCAACCGTGAAGCACGGGGTTGGCAGCATCGTGTTGTGGGGTGCTTTGCTGCAGGAGGGACTGGTGCACTTCACAAAATAGATGGCATCATGAGGATGGAAAATTACGTGGATATATTGAAGCAGCGTCTCAAGACTTCAGTCAGGAAGTTAAAGCTTGGTCGCAAATGGGTCTTCCAAGTGGACAATGATCCCAAGCATACTTCCAAAGTTGTGGCAACATGGCTTAAGGACAACAAAGTCAAGGTATTGGAGCGGCCATCACAAAGCCCTGACCTCAATCCTATCAAATATGTGGGCAGAACTGAAAAAGCATGTGCGAGCAAGGAGGCCTACAAACCTGACTGTTACACCAGCTCTGTCAAGAGGAATGGGCCAAAAATCCCCCAACTTATTGTGGGAAGCTTGTGGAAGGCTACCCGACACGTATGACCCAAGTTATACAATTTAAAAACAATGCTACCAAATACTAATTGAGTGTATGTAAACTTCTGACCGACTGGGAATACGATTAAACAAAATGGCTGAAATAAATCATTCTCTCAACTATTATTCTGACATTTAACATTCTTAAGATAAAGTGGTGATCCTAACTGACCTAAAACAGGGAATTTTTACTAGGATTAAATGTCGGAAATTGTGAAACTGAGTTTAAATGTATTTGGCTAAGGTGTATGTAAACTTCCGACTTCAACTGTAGTATTAAAAAAACTTGAGTGTCTCCCTTGATCCTAGGTCCTGGCAGTGTTGTACAGACTCATGACAGCTGAGCTTTGGAGAAATACGCAGAATCAAAGAGGAATCCATAATTTGCTTTCTAATGATCATGATTTTTTTTGTCAAAGAAGTTCATGAAATGATCACTGCTGAAGTGAAAGCCAGTGAAATTGCTAAGGCGAACACCGCCATTTTTTGTTTTGCCCAAACTAGATCGAGGCACAAACAGTCTCAATGGGGATAGTTGAGCTGACTACACTGACTGTGCTAGTGGCAGACTCCACTAAGATGGCAGGCTGGCTAACAGGGTGCAGGCCAGGCAGCAGCCTATCTCATTGTGGAGCTAGAGGAGTTAGAGCCCTGTCTATGTTCGTAGATAAGATGAGAGCACCCCTCCAGCTAGGATGGAGTCCGTCCCTCCTCAGCAGGCTAAGCTTGGTCCTGTTTGTGGGTGAGTCCCAGAAAGCGGGCCAATTATCTACAAATTCTACCTTTTGGGAGGGGCAGAAAACAGTTTTCAACCAGCGATTGAGTTGTGAGACTCTGCTGTAGAGCTCATCACTCCCTCTAACTGGGAGAGGGCCAGAGACAACTACTCAATGCCGACACATCTTTCTAGCGGATTTACACGCTGAGGCTATGTTGCACTTGGTGCCCTCTGACTGTTTCATCCTAACATCGTTGGTGCCGACGTGGATAACAATATCCCTATACTCTCTACACTCGCCAGTTTTAGCTTTAGCCAGCACCATCTTCAGATTAGCCTTCACATCGGTAGCCCTGCCTCCTGGTAAACAGTGTATAATCGCTGGATGATTCGTTTTAAGTCTAATACTGCTGATAATGGAGTCGCCAATGACTAGGGTTTTCAATTTGTCAGAGCTAATGGTGGGAGGCTTCGGTGTCTCAGACCCCGTAACGGGAGGAGAGACCAGAGAAGGCTCGGCCTCTGACTCTGACTCACTGCTTAATGGGGAGAACCGGTTGACAGTTTCTGTCTGCTGAATGAGCGACACCGGTTGAGCATTCCTACAGTATTTCCTTCCAGAAGCCATGAGAAAATTGTCCGGCTGCGGGGACTGTGCGAGGGGATTTATACTACTATTTGGGCTTACAGCTATCCTCACCATAAGGTGATCGTTCTCCTGTATACTATGAGTATATTGACTGCAATTAGAAGGCATCATGTTAATGTATCACGTCCGGATAAAGCATCCGGGGTGAAAAAGTTTGAGCGAGGAGAAAATAAAATACCACTTCCTTAGACTGAGCTGAGACTAGCTCCACTTAACCAGCGTTCAGCCATGAAGCCAGACAGAGCTGAGACTGTTTATTTATGGATAGATTATATCTATATCAGCTATAGACTATTTATTTATCGTCATATGCAGGTAGTTTCTATGACTGACTATCAATCTAGCTCCACTTAACCAGTTTTCAGCCATGCAGCCAGCCAGGGCAGACTAGACTACACTACAGAACTGTGATGAAAAGACAGGTTGATATCTGCTGTTACATGCAGGCTTCACATCGTTACATAACACGTGTTGTAATACTACGTCAGCAGTGCTCTAGATTCCCATTAATGTAATGCCTGAACAATTAAAATCAAGTGCAAAATAACGTCAAATGACAGAAGATAATGTACTAGAATGGCTAATCATGTTAGTTATTTAAAAATTTGGAGCAATGAATAATTACAGTTCATTTTCTTTTGCTATCGAGAAAGCAGGGCAGTAGACAGAGTACAATACATTGTCTGTATCACTGTCTGTAACGAGGCTGGACGGCTAGCTGCAGCGTCTGTCTGTGACGAGGCTAGCTGCAGCGTCTGTCTGTGACGAGGCTGGACGGCTAGCTGCAGCGTCTGTCTGTGACGAGGCTGGATGGCTAGCAGCAGCGTCTGTCAAGTCGTCATCTGCTTGGTAACAGTGTTGCTGGGACGACAAGGCGTACTGATTGGGCTAGACTAGGACTCTCAGCATATCAGCAGCTAATTGAAATGCCGGCCTGTTTTTCTTCTCCTCTTCTCTTTTTCTTTTTTCCTGAACAGAGGCAATATTACCAGGCTCAGAGAGGTTCCATAACATGATTAGAAAGAGATACTCCACCCATCTCTCTCTCCTTCCTTCATACCCAGTACAGACCCCTCTCTCCTTCTCCAATGGACTTGATTGGCACAGGAAACATATATCCCCATTGCAAATGGAATAGACATTTCAAATGTTATATTACTGGCTATGTACAGTGTTGTAACAATGTGCAAGTAGTTGAAGTATGAAATGGAAGATAAATATATGTTGTATTTACGTTGTTGTTTGTGCTCCACTGGTTACCCTTTTGTCATGGCAAGGGGCAACAAATATTGCTGCTGTGGTGGCACACCAGAGGTTTACATACACCTTAGCCAAATACATTTAAACTCAGTGTTTCACAATTCCTGACATTCAATCCTCGTACAAATTCCCTGTCTTAAGTCAGTTAGGATCACCACTTTATTTTAAGAATGTGAAATGTCAGAATAATAGCAGATAGAATGATTTATTTCAGCTTTTATTTCTTTCATCACATTCCCAGTGGGTCAGAAGTTTACATGCACTCAATTAGTATTTGGTAGCATTGTTTAACTTGGGTCAAAGCTTTTGGGTAGCCTTCCACAAGCTTCCCACAATAAGTTGGGTGAATTTTGGCCCATTCCTCCTGACAGAGCTGGTGTAACTGAGTCAGGTTTGTAGGCCTTCTTGCTCGCACACACTTTTTCAGTTCGCCCACAAATTGTCTATAGGATTGAGGTCAGGGCTTTGTGATGGCCACTCCAATACCTTCACTTTGTTGTCCTTTAGCCATTTTGACGCAACTTTGGAAGTTTGCTTGGGGTCATTGTCCATTTGGAAGACCCTATTTGCGACCAAGCTTTAACTTCCTGACTGATGTCTTGAGATGTTGCTTTCAATATATCAACATAATTTTCCTGCCTCATGATGCCATCTATTTTGTGAAGTGCACCAGTCCCTCCTGCAGCAAAGCACCCCCACAACATGATGCTGCCACCCCCGTGCTTCACGGTTGGGATGGTGTTCTTCGGCTTGCAAGCCTCCCCCTTTTTCCTGCAAACATAACAATGGTAATGATGGAAAAACGGTTATATTTTTGTTTCATCAGACCAGAGGACATTTCTACAAAAAGTACTATATTTGTCCCCATGTGCAGTTGCTGAGCGGCCTTTCAGGTTATGTCGATATAGGACTCGTTTTACTGTGGATATAGATACTTTTGTACCTGTTTCCTCCAGCATCTTCACAAGGTCCTTTGCTGTTGTTCTGGGTTTGATTTGCACTTTTCTCACCAAGGTACGTTCATCTTTAGGAGACAGAACGCGTCTCCTTCCTGAGCAGTATGACGGCTACGTGGTCCCATGGTGTATATACTTGCATACTATTGTTTGTACAGATGAACGTGGTACCTTCAGGCGTTTGGCGAAATTGCTTCCAAGGATGAACCAGACTTGTGGAGGTCTACAAATTTATTTATTTTTTATGAGGTCTTGGCTGATTTATTTTGATTTTCCCATGATGTCAAGCAAAGAGGCACTGAGTTTGAAGGTAGGCCTTGAAATACATCCACAAGTACACCTCCAATTGACTCAAATGATGTCAATTAGCCTATCAGAAGCTTCTGAAGCCATGACATTATTTTCTGGAATTTTCCAAGCTGTTTAAAGGCACAGTCAACTTAGTGTATGTAAACTTCTGACCCACTGGAATTGTGATACAGTGAATTATAAGTGAAATAATCTGTCTGTAAACAATTGTTGGAAAAATGACTTGTGTCATGCACAAAGTAGATGTCCTAACCGACTTGCCAAAACTATAGTTTGTTAACAAGAAATTTATGGAGTGGTTGAAAAACTAGTTTTAATGACTCCAACCTAAGTGTACGTAAACTTCCGACTTCAACTGTATATAGGATGGTGTGTGTGTGTGTGTGTGTGTGTGTGTGTATAGACAGTATATGAATAGAAAAGGTATGTACAGCAGTAGTTATACACGGAGTAGATATACACTGCTCTTACCTTGACATAGATTGACCAGGTGAAAGCTATGATCCCTTATTGATGTCACCTGTTAAATCCACTTCAAATCAGTGTAGATGAAGGAGAGGAGACAGGTTAAAGAAGGATTTTTTTTTTTTTTTTAATCCTTTAGACAGTTGAGACATGGATTGTATGTGTGTCATTCAGAGTGTGAATGTATGGTAGTAGGTGTCAAGAACTGCAATGCTGCTGGGTTTTTCACGCTCAACAGTTTCCCCGTGTGTATGAAAAATGGTCCACCACCCAAAGGACTTCCAGCCAACTTGACACAACTGTGGGAAGCATTGGAGTCAACATGGGCCAGTATCCCTGTGGAACGCTTTCGACACCTTGTGGAGTCCACGCCCCAACGAATTGAGGCTGTTCTGAGGGCAAAAGGGGGGTGCAACTCAATATTAGGAAGGTGTTCCTAATGTTTTGTACACTCGGTGTATAATCTTTACAATTTTCTAAGTGCATTGAGACTTTACTAACACTTTAAGATATAATTGTTTAAATGGCCAAAGTCTCCAGTCAACTTTGTTACTTTGTGAATCACATCCATGTCCCATAGTAGTATAGTTAGTACGCTGTTGGAGTGTGGTGTTCCCCTAAAAGTCAATTCAATGATGGATACAAAAGACTCATTTAAATGCAGGAATTGATCTTCCATTTTGTAAATGAGATGTCTGATTTGCATGTGTGTGCGTGGACCTCATTGTTAATGATGACGAACAAGAGTCGCTCAGGGTGATGATTATACAGGAGAGACGTGCTGAACGGTGTTTTACATATTCAATATAGACACGCCACTCACACGGTGCGCGATGTTTTACATTTTCAATATCCATTTCTGACTATTAGTTACATGGTAGTCCAGGCCTATTCATACTCCCCCCCCCCCCCCCCCCCCCCCAGCAGCCCCTCACTCAAAGCCCCTCACTCTCCTCCCCCAGCAGTCCCTCACTCTCCACCCCCCCCAGCAGCCCAGACCCTCAGTCCCCACAATCCCAGCAGTCCCTCACTCCCCAGCTCCCCTCTAGATCTAGCTAGGCGTGTCTTTCTGGTGGATCAATATGTCTCCAGATCAATAGCAGATAGGAAGCGGTCTTGAGGAGAACACACGCACACACAAAAGTTGTCTCTGTCTCTTACCCAGTAGGTCCATTTTGAGGTGGAATGCCCTTCTGCATATGTAAAGGGGGTGAGATGGATGACTTTAGCAGGGGGGGGGGGGGGGGGGGATAGTAATTACAGTAGTTTCAGTTTTACTAACCCTTTCCACCTGAGACCACTCCATGTCTGAAACGCAGCCAAGGGACACTCTGTAGAGAGAACTTTGTGAATCATACTCTATCCATGATACAAGACGTACCATACATGACGCTGAATGAAAGAGATGTATTCAGGACCTGACTGAGGGTCTGGTGATGATGGGGGAACCATAGGAGCTCCTGGGACGACCTGCCATGCGCTGTATGTCATTCATTCATGGGCTGCCTGAGTCTCAGTACAATCATATGATAGAATCACACATCGTCATTCATGAAACCTTCTGTGATGTGTTTGTTTTTACAAGATCAATTGGTCAGTGGAAATTCGCAGTACTCAATTACTGTTCCTGGATATTTTGCAGTATTTACTAGTATTTGTTGGAATTCCCAATTACCCTGGGGTCCTAACAGGAAACAAAACAAAATATACATATGAATAATATACATAATCCAATACGTATAATATACATCAGCATGTGCAACCAGAGAAAAAAAATAACTATGGACCACCTTACCTCCGCAGAGACGCATACAAAGCTCTCCTTCGCCCTCCATTTGGCAAATCTGACCATAATTCTATCCTCCTGATACCTGCTTACAAGTAAAAAATTAAAGCAGGAAGCATCAGTGACTAGATCGATAAAAAAAAAAAAGTGGTCAGATGAAGCAGATGCTAAGCTACAGGACTGGCTTCAACAAGTGCATCAATGACGTCGTCACCACAGTGACCGTACGTACATACCCCAACCAGAAGCCATGGATTACAGGCAACATCCGCACTGAGCTAAAGGCTAGAGCTGTCGCTTTCAAGGAGCGGGACTCCAACCCGGAAGCTTAAAAGAAACCTGCTATGCCCTCCGACGAACCATCAAACAGGCAAAGCATCAATACAGGACTGTTATCGAATCGTACTACACCGGCTCTGACGCTCGTAGGATGTGGCAGGGCTTATAAAAAAACATTACAGACTACAAAGGGAAGCGCAGCCGAGAACAGCTCAGCGACACGAGTCTACCAAACGAGCTAAGCTACTTCTATGCTCGCTTCGAGGCAAATAACACTGAAACATGCATGAGAGCACCAGCTTTTCTAGATGACTGGGATCAAGCTCTCCACAGCTGATGTGGAGGAAAACCTTTAAACAGGTCAACATTCACAAGGCCGCAGGGCCAGATGGATTACCAGGATGTGTACTGCGAGCATGCGCTGACCAACTGGCAAGTGTCTTCACTGACATTTTCAACCTCTCCCTGACCCAGTCTGTAATACCAACATGTTTTAAGCAGACCACCATAGTCCCTGTGTCCAAGAACACTAAGATAACCTGCCTAAATGACTACCGACCCGTAGCACTCAAGTCTGTAGCCATGAAGTGCTTTGAAAGGCTGGTCACATACACACCATTATATCAGAAACCGTAGACCCACTCCAATTTGCATACCTCCCCAACAGATCCACAGATGACGCAATCTCTATTGCACTTCACACTGCCCTTTCCCACCTGGACAAAAAAGAACACCTATGTGAGAATGCTATTCATTGAGTACAGCTCAGCGTTCAACACCATAATGCCCTCAAAGCTCATCACTAAGCTAATGACCCTGAGACTAACACCTCCCTCTGCAACTGGATCCTGGACTTCCTGACGGGTCACCCCCAGGTGGTAAGGGTAGGTAACAACACATCCGCCACGATGATCCTCAAGACAGGGGCCCCTCAGGGGTGCGTGCTCAGTCCCCACCTGTACTCCCTGTTCACTCATGACTGCACGGCCAGGTACGACTCCAACACTAACATTAAGTTTGCCGATGACAACAGTGGTAGGCCTGATCACAGACAAGACATCCTATATGGAGGAGGTCAGAGACCTGGCCATGTGATGCCAGGACAACAACCTCTCCCTAAACGTGATCAAGACAGAGGAGATGATTGTGGCCTACAGGAAAAAGAGGACTGATCACGCCCCCATTCTCATTGACGAGGCTGTAGTGGAGCAGTTGAGCTTCCAGTTCCTTGGTGTCCACATCACCAACAAACTAACATGGTCCAAGCACACCAAGACAGACATGAAGAGGGCACGACAAAACGTATTTCCCCTGAGGAGACTGAAAAGATTTGGCATGGGTCCTTAGATCCTCAAAATGTTCTACAGCTGCACCATCGAGAGCATCTTGATTGGTTGCATCACTGCCTGGTATGGCAACTGCTTGGTATGGCCAAAGCTTCCTGCTATCAAGGACCTCTATACCAGGCGGTGTCAGAGGAAGGCCGTAAAAATTGTCAAAGACTCCAGCTACCCTAGTCATAGACTGTTCTCTCTGCTACCGCATGGCAAGTGGTACCGGAGCGCAAAGTCTAGGTCCAAGAACACCTGAACACCTAATCAAATGGCTACCCAGACTATTTGCATTCCCCCCCCTCCCCCCATTTACACCGCTGCTACTCTGTTATCTATTCATAGTCACTTTAATAACTCTACCTACATGTACATATTACCTCGACTAACCGGTGCCCCCGCACATTGACTCTGTATCGGTACCCCCTATATATAGCCTCCACATTGACTCTGTACCGGTACCCCCTGTATATAGCCTCGCTATTGTTATTTTACTGCTGCTCTTTAATTACTTGTTACTTTTATTTCTTATTCTTATCCATATTTTTTTAAACTGCATTGTTGGTTAGGGGCTTGTAAGTATGTTTTTCATTGTAAGGTCTACCTACACCTGTTGTTATTAGTCACATGCGCCGAATACATTTGATTTGATAATATAATATAAAAGGAGAACCCTTTTAAAAAAAACTTTTGGTTCCAGGTAGAACCCTTTTTGGTTCCATATGTACACTGCTCAAAAAAATAAAGGGAACACTTAAACAACACATCATAGATCTGAATGAAAGAAATAATATTATTAAATACTTTTTTCTTTACATAGTTGAATGTGCTGACAACAAAATCACACAAAAATAATCAATGGAAATCCAATTTATCAACCCATGGAGGTCTGGATTTGGAGTCACACTCAAAATTAAAGTGGAAAACCACACTACAAGCTTATCAACTTTGATGTAATGTCCTTAAAACAAGTCAAAATGAGGCTCAGTAGTGTGTGTGTGTGGCCTCCACGTGCCTGTATGACCTCCCTACAACGCCTGGGCATGCTCCTGATGAGGTGGCGGATGGTCTCCTGAGGGATCTCCTCCCAGACCTGGACTAAAGCATCCGCCAACTCTTGGACAGTCTGTGGTGCAACGTGGCGTTGGTGGATAGAGCGAGACATGATGTCCCAGATGTGCTCAATTGGATTCAGGTCTGGGGAACAGGCGGGCCAGTCCATAGCATCAATGCCTTCCTCTTGCAGGAACTGCTGACACATTCCAGCCACATGAGGTCTAGCATTGTCTTGCATTAGGAGGAACCCAGGGCCAACCGCACCAGCATATGGTCTCACAAGGGTTCTGAGGATCTCATCTCGGTACCTAATGGCAGTCAGGCTACCTCTGGCGAGCACATGGAGGGCTGTGCGGCCCCCCAAAGAAATGCCACCCCACACCATGACTGACCCACCGCCAAACCGGTCATGCTGGAGGGTGTTGCAGGCAGCAGAACGTTCTCCACGGCGTCTCCAGACTCTGTCACGTCTGTCACGTGCTCAGTGTGAACCTGCTTTCATCTGTGAAGAGCACATGATGACAGTGGCGAATTTGCCAATCTTGGTGTTCTCTGGCAAATGCCAAACGTCCTGCACGGTTTTGGGCTGTAAGCACAACCCCCACCTGTGTACGTCGGGCCCTCATACCACCCTCATGGAGTCTGTTTCTGACCGTTTGAGCAGACACATGCACATTTGTGGCCTGCTGGAGGTAATTTTGCAGGGCTCTGGCAGTGCTTCTCCTGCTCCTCCTTGCACAAAGGCAGAGGTAGCGGTCCTGCTGCTGGGTTGTTGCCCTCCTACGGCCTCCTCCACGTCTCCTGATGTACTGGCCTGTCTCCTGGTAGCGCCTCCATGCTCTGGACACTACGCTGACAGACACAGCAAACCTTCTTGCCACAGCTCGCATTGATGTGCCATCCTGGATGAGCTGCACTACCTGAGCCACTTGTGTGAGTTGTAGACTCCGTCTCATGCTACCACTAGAGTGAAAGCACTGCCAACATTCAAAAGTGACCAAAACATCAGCCAGGAAGCATAGGAACTGAGAAGTGGTCTGTGGTCACCACCTACAGAACCACTCCTTTATTGGGGATGTCTTGCTAATTGCCTATAATTTCCACCTGTTGTCTATTCCATTTGCACAACAGCATGTGAAATGTATTGTCAATCAGTGTTGCTTCCTAAGTGGACAGTTTGATTTCACAGAAGGGTGATTGACTTGGAGTTACATTGTGTTGTTTAAGTGTTCCCTTTTATTTTTTTGAGCAGTGTATAACCCTTTTCACAGAGGCTTCTACCTGGAACCAAAAAGGGTTCTACCTGGAACCAAAAAGGGTTCTCCTGTGGGAAAAGTCGCAGAGCCCGTGTGGAACCCTTTTTTTCTAAGAGTAGTGACCATATGTTGGTTTTAAATGCTTCAAATGGGCTCTTCCAATTTCTATGGTATTTCCCGTGACTCTTGTTCTTCATCTTTAACAGTGAGGTCCACACACACACGCACGCAAATCAGACATCTCATTTACAAAATGGAAGATCAATTCCTGCATTTAAATGAGTCTTGTGTATCCATCATTGAATTGTCAAGCAGAGCCTTTGACTTTTACAGACACTACAACAGCAGACTAACTATACTACTATGGGACATGGATGTGATTCACAAAGTAACAAAGCTGTCTGGAGCCTTTGGCCCTTCAAACAATTATGTCTTATTAATCTCTTCAGTCACAGAGACAAATAAATGTGGTTTTTCTTGTTTAACCTCTCTTCTTTCACAGTCTGGTTAGCTTCAGGCAGGGATAGTGTCTCAGAGGCCAAACTGTGTGTGTGTGTGTGTGACAGATTTTATACACCTGTCAGCAACGGTTGTGGCTGAAATAGTCAAATCCACTAATTTGAAGGCCTGTCCACATACTTTTGGCAATGTACTGTATATATTTACTCTGGCCCGCAAGCTAATTTCCTGCAATTGGCCATGGAGTTGAGTGTGTGCCTGCCGGCCTTCGCACAACGGGATCTGGCTTCAGCTGAACCAATTAACCGTGCTGAATAATTGATCTGGCGGTCAGTGAAACCGAGCCCTGTCACATGGGAGGATGACATCATCGTTTAAAGCTTGCCGGGTGAAGCTGGACTCCTTTGTAGCAAGGTTACATGGCTGAACTGACTGGAGTACCCCATGTTGTTTTACCCACTATTATGTCAACTGTGACTATCTGATTACTGTCATTGGAGGACACTGACCAGACTGTTAGGACAGTTGAGGAGGTTAATGTGAACAAGCAGACTGTTAGGACAGTCAAAGGTTACACAGTGGACTATCAGACTATTAGGACAGTTGAAGGTTAAAGTGTATAATCAGAAACTTGGACTAGTTTACCATCAGGACCATAAATTCATGATGACTGGATGAAAAACCCTTAGTGTCTGAGGAGGAGGATGTGAGAGAGGATGAGGAGGAATATAAATAAATCCCAGACTCACAGCTCCCCAGCCTCACAGCCTCACACCCTCACAGCCTCTCACCCACAGTCACATTTTCCCACCCTCTCAGCCCCCCAGCCTCCCAGCCAGCCTCTTCACATATGAACAGTCTCTCTAAATGACTGATATAAATCTATGGGATTTGTACGGCTTAGTTCAAACAGGAATTCAGACAGACAGGCAGGCAGGCAGGCAGGCAGGCCATTACAGTCGAGGAGCAGGAATCTGCCACAAGCAACATTGTGACAGTATGTCGACCTCCCCTGCAGAAAGGTTATGCCTTACCATGGCAATTCGGAACACTACCAGCATACTAATGGTTAAGAAGAAGTGGTACCGTGTATACTACATTCTCAAGGCTGCTATGCACTGGACAAAAAAAAAAGGTTCTTACCAGCTCTTAAGGTTCCTTAGAGAATTATTGCTCGATAAAGAACCGTAGTTAAGTTTGTGGTACTTGACATGGCATCTATAGTTCTTCAGAATTCTAAAAGGTTCTTGAAATGAATGGAAGGATGTGTCACTATTTCATAGCACACAGCAAATGGGCCAGTGTTAACTAGTGTTGGTTTTTCAGTGTAACATTTCTAGTGTTGATTCAGGAGTTAAATGAACACTGTAAAGAGTTAAATGAACACTGTAAAGAGTTATAAACACTCAGTGGTGTAAAATAACCCCAGTGTTGGTGTTAATAACTAAAGTTGAACCAAACTACGCCCATCATTATCATATTTCCCAGCATGCTCTATTGCAGGTTGATTTTTAGGATTGTTTGTCTCAATATAATATTTGTTTTATTGATTAATTAATCTTACGCTACTCAAATATAAATAACATACTATTCCAATCTGTTAGTTGGACTTATTGTACCTGTTACTGAAATGGTTGTTCCAGTTTAGATGTTTAAGGGAGTCTCATATTTTAGTCTTACCAATGCTGACAGTCATTCTGAATCCAGGTTGCGGGTGAATAAAACTTCCAAATGTTGAATATGCCCACTCTAGCTTGATTCCAATTAGAATTACACAATACTGATGGGAAGTTTGGCTCTTTTTACTGACTGTTCATTTCAACTCGTTCAGTCAAAAGAACGAGTCATTCGACTCATTTCGTTCAGTTGAGTCAGTAATGCCCACACAGCACCCCCTACCGGTAAGCAAAATGTCCATTCGTAGGATACCCGGAGACAAAGTCATTAATATTCGTTGGGTGATTGGTTGAGGATTCTTGGGTGCATGATGTCACTCTGAACCCTTACCAAAACACGACAAACAATTTCTCTCGCCTCGGATCTGAAATTTGTAGTAACCACTAACCACCAACTTCAATGAAAGCGGTAACATTGCCGCAGAGGAGGGCATTCTAGCTAGCTACAGTGTTTGATTCATATCAGCCATTTTCTTAGAAACAGCTCCGCTAGCTAGCGAAATGCTAATTTGCGACGGTAGTGAACGTTAGCTAGACTCGGGAGCTCATGGGGACATAGGCTTCAAGAGCCAACGGGTTAGACAGGATTCCACCATGGGCAACAACGTTTTTTTTTCAGACAGATATGTTAAACTCATAACTCCTCAGCCAGGAGCCACTAACTAAATTGTGGAGACATGACCTATTCTGTGAAACATTTGTGTTAACTTGCTCATATCAAGCAACAAAAGAACCTCACACGGTAAAACAATTCAATCTTCTGCAAGGGACCATATAAAACACACCTCTTTTAACAGGGACAATCATGAAATAACAAGACACACCTGAGTCCAATAAACGTCTCTAGGGCGGTCTCTGCAGCCCTCTGGTGCCAGGAGGAACCATGACATTAGTGGGCTTGTTTTTTTGTATGATCAAACAGTGAAAGTAAATAAATTGGTAGCTAGCTGGTGAGGCGTTCATTTATTTCCCAATTAATTTGATAATCAAGCTGAAGCAGGTTATCCCAAGTCATTAGATTTGTGCTAACTGCTCATTCCGGCGGCACGAGCTAGCTAAACGGACAGCTCTGTAGAGTATCTGTGTGACGTCACACGCTCAAGAAGGCTCAACCAGTCACCCGATGGGTTTTATGTTACACATTACACATTATGTTATTCATTACCCCCCCCACGGAAGAAACTTCAGCTACCGGCGAATGAGGAACTTAAAACTAGAGAGAATCATGATTCTACAAGCCTCTTGTTCACCATACAAGCTGTCTGTGACTGAGACTTAGAAATCTGTGCTTCAAACAATGTACATATGTGATTGCTAGAAATACAAATAAAGATTTTTTTATTGATACCTTTGAAACAAGGTCTATTTGTGGCCTCAACCGGACTAGATTGTGGATGACTCTTAGCAGAATACATTGACTGCCGCGTGGGAGATTTGACCAATAGGCTATCATTTGCGAACTGCAGCAGCCACCCAAACGATTTGTTCTCAAGTTCGAATGTTCAGCAGGGACAGGCTGTGTATGTTTCTGTTCTACACCGCTGTGTCCATTGATAACATTCAATAATAAATTGA